>NC_138514.1:28416621-29016621 GCF_964252035.2 Podarcis erhardii | reverse complement strand
CGACGAGGACGTTGATGACGAAACCATGATGTCCCTCGACGAGAACCTGTCGGCCCTCTTTGCCGAGCAGAAGAAGCGCATACAAGCCAAGAAGGACGAGAAGGAAAAGATGCGCAAGGAGAAAATATTACGCCGGGAATTCAAGATCAAGGTAGGAGGAGATGAGGTGTTGGCCCCAGGTGAGAGAAAGCCTTTGAAATCACAATAAATGCAAAGCCATTGAGAGCTGGTTCAGATTGCTGCCTCCCAGTAACTTAAGCAGAGATAAAAATGAAATAAAAATGGATTCGTTGCCCCTGGGTGTGTTTTCAGCCTGCATCTAGAAAACATTGCATTGAAAGATGGGTTAAAATTACTCTAATCATAATAACCTTCAAACCATGGGTTAGGATCCTGGGTTTTTTATCTGACTTGTTCTGAAGCCGATAGCCAAAAGCAGTCTTTGAAGCATGAGTTTTTATTATTATTTTAACCAGAGGTTTTCAACCTTTCTGAGTCCATGGCTCCCTTGACCAACTACAGTGGTACCTCAGGTTAAGAACTTAATTCGTTCTGGAGGTCCGTTCTTAACCTGAAACTGTTCTTAACCTGAGGTACCATTTTAGCTAATGGGGCCTCCCGCTGCCACTGCGCTGCCAGAGCACAATTTCTGTTCTCATCCTGAAGCAAGGTTCTTAACCCGAGGCACTATTTCTGGGTTGGCGGAGTCTGTAACCTGAAGCGTCTGTAACCCGAGGTACCACTGTACATTCTTTCTGCAGGGCTCAGGAGCCCAGTTGTGTCACCCTTTGCCTGCAGAGCTGGCAGCCTCTCACCCTTTTTCAAACACCCTCCCTTGTGGAGGGTTCCCTCAGCCTCCTCTCCTCTCCCCTCTCCTTGGGAGTCCTCTGGGCAGCTGCTTCTTCTGTCCCTGGTCTCTGAGCTGCCTCCTTACACTGCCCCACAGGGGCCTTGGAAGAAGATGCCCCCAGTCCTAGTGGCCTAACTGGCCAAAGATGAACGTGAGGCTGGCACCTCACCTTGGGAGGCTGCAGTGGCAGCAGCGGGTGCTGCTGGGCCTGCATGGTGTAAAGGCTTCAGCACTGGGCACTTAGCTTCCAGGCATGCCCTGCACACAGCAAGCACAAGGAAGGCCAGCACAGCGCCTGCCTGCCTGCCTGCCCGGTCTCCCACTTATCTGTCCATTCCCAACAGCAAAGGCTGGTGGCCTGGCTGACTGGGCTTCCCCACTCACCTGCTTGCTTACTCCAAGGCTGCCTTAGCTCCTGGCAACCAGCACCCCCTGGCCAACCCCAGAGGCACCATTCACCTGGGGGGCTTGTATCCAGGGCTGCTGCAACAAACAGCCGTGCAAGCCTTTGGGAGGCACAGATGCAAGAGGGCATCCAAGGAGGGAGGGAAGGAAAGAGGGACTCAGGCCAGTGTCGCCCACGGCACCCCTGACCACCATTCAAGGCACCCCAGGGTGCCGTAGCACTCTGGTTGAAAACCACTGATTTAAACATTTTCACCCCACCTTTCAAGGCGCAAGATTCTCTTGGAGCCATGTAAGAAACAGCAAAACATAAAAATAGCACCACCGTAAACCAGTACATAGATATAACAGCAGCTGAGCAGTAAAACCACAGGAGATTTGCAGACCTTTATGCTCTTGGAAGGGGACAGTATCTATTTTTGTTTTGATGTACAACTTACGGCACATACCGTTTTTAATTTAGAACTGCTGTCCATCCCTCTGGCTGGATCTGAGGATGAGAGGATGCAGTTGGGTTTGGGATTGTTTTAATTGTGGCCTCCAGGGGTCAGCATAAGCTTGGGAAACAGTTTTTCAGCATGTGAAATACTGTTTGCTGGCAAGAATCCAAAGTGGAGCAGTAGAGCCAAATACTGAGCTAGTTTCTGAGTTACACAGGTCTCTTCCTTGATGTTCCCTGAAAAAATAAGTGGATCAGGGAGGGAGAAGAGGGAAAGTCTCGTTCTTTACCAACATGATGGAGGCCTTGAGAGATGGCAGTGGAGGAGCCCTTTTGCAGACTATTTTAGGCTGCGATCTTATACTCACTTACCTGGGAGTGAGGCCCATTAAAAACTGGGATTCCTTCTGAGCATAAGTCACTTTGCTCAATTTGCAATGTGAGTTGCACTAAAGCTTAGTGGGAGTTGGGAGAACAAAGGGACCGTCCTGCAGCCACATCTATGTGGTTAAATTGGGTGGGGTGCCCCAGGACCGGGGATCAGATGTGGCTCTCAGGAAACTTGCCAGGCTACACTCAAGGTAGTTTCCCCCCTGGCTCCATTGTGTCCTTCAACTCTGATAACTCTTGACAGTGGTGCGTGTGTTTGTAGAAACCAGCTTGCTCTGCAAAAGGCAACATCTTATTTGCATTGCCCCACCCACCTTTGCTTCTGGCCCCGCCCACCAAGTGGCATGTGGCCCTTGGAAGGTTTCTCAGAATAGAGTGTGGCCCTCTGGATGACCAATTTTCCCTGCCCCTGCTCTTACCACGGTAGCGGTTATAGGAACGCCCTTTCTCAAGACCCTGGAGAGCTGCCGGTTAGAGCAAGCAGTGTTGGTCCAGGTGGACAGATGGGCTGTCCTGTCCCCATATACTGTAGTCATTCCTGTCAGCCCAGTCCTAGACTTCTTGCATGTGCATCCCTTCCTTGTTTCATCTCCGCCAAGCTAAGCAGTTGGCCCCTTACCTCTCTCGCCCTGACCTAGCCACCGTGATCCACGCGACGGTCACCTCCAGACTGGATTATTGTAACTCGCTCTACGTGGGGCTGCCCTTGAGACTGACCCAGAAACTCCAGCGGGTGCAGAATGCCGCAGCGAGACTCCTTACGATTCACCCGGTGCTATACCAGCTGCACTGGCTCCCGGTGGAGTACAGGATCAGGTTTAAGGTGCTGGTTTTAACCTTTAAAGCCCTATATGGCCTAGGACCCTCATACCTACGGGACCGCCTCTCCTGGTATGTCCCACGGAGGACCTTACGGTCTTCCAACAAAAACATCTTGGAGGTCCCGGGCCACAGAGAGGTTAGGCTGGCCTCAACTAGAGCCAGGGCTTTCTCGGCTGTGGCTCCAGTCTGGCGGAATGCTCTTATCACAAGAGACTAGGATCCTGCAGGACTTGACATCTTTCCGCAGGGCCTGCAAGACAGAGCTGTTCCACCAGGCCTTTGGCCCAGGGCACAGCCTGACCCCCTCCTTTGGCAACCCTCACAGAACTCTAGCCCAATGGTTGCCATTAACTTGATTTGAACTGATTTTAGAATGTTGTATTATTTTTGCTGTTGTTAGCCGCTCTGAGCCCGGCTTCAGCTGGGGAGGGCGGGTGTGGCGATCACACACAGGGCCCACGGATGTTTGACGGTCTATTGACCCTGTGCCGCCACTGCGATTGCTTTTTCCGCTGCCACGGAATCTCACGGGGACACACGGAGTCCAGTCAGTTGTTGACATAAACAAATAATCAAGTTTATTTTTAAATGCAGGAACAAGCTTATGGTTCCAGTTAATTTTTCTCTTGTCAGTTTCTTATTCTTAGTTCCTAACAACTCCAAACTGATTATTCCCAACTATCTGTCTGACTCCACCTAACAATTCCTCTCACTCTCTCACAATACAACTCTACCAACCCACACCTAAACCTCCCTCTTCCTTCTTCAACTCCCAAGCCTCAACTCTCAACCTCAACCAACTCAACTCTCAACACGCAAACCTCAACTAACTTTCAAAACCTCCCACTCTAACTTTTATTCCCCCCTTGCATTCTCACTGGCCAATCACATCACACCTATTTTAACCCTTTCCTTATGACCCATCCTAGGAGGCAAACGCCACAGCGGGATATAAATAAAATTTTATTATTTTATTATTATTGTTCTCTGTCTCTGGAAAGCTTGTGTTGGCCTGAGTCTGACACATCTCCCTTCTGTCCTTCACATTTCCAGGTTCTAGATCTGGTCGAGGTGTTTCTGTCGAAGCAGCCTGAGAACCCCCTCGTGTTCACCATCATCGACCCGCTCCTCTCCGTGATTGAGCAGAGCATGAGCAGCGAGTCCGACAAGCAGGAGCAAGACTACCTCCGGAAGACGGCCGATATCTTCACGTGAGTTTGTGGCGAGGTTTCTTATTTGCTATTTCAATTTAGATAGCTCAGGCGGTAGAACAGAAGACTCTTAATCTCGGGGTTGTGGGTTTGAGCCCCACATTGGGCAAGAGGTTCCTGCATTCCAGGGGGTTCGACTAGTTGACACCCCCCCAGGTCCCTTCCAAGTCTAGGATTCTGTGATTCTATATATACCGCTACTGACAAACCCCAAAGCGGTTTACAAGAACTTAATACGTACAGTAAAAACCACATAAGAAGTTAAAAACAGACATCACATTATTATAGCTAGGAAGTGGAAGGGGCAAGCAGAATTAAAATGGAAAAATGGTATAAAGAGGTGTGGGATATAGCTATTAATGATAAATTAACGTGTCATTAAGGTAAGAAGGTGAATATGCAGGAGAAATGGTTTTGAGGAAATATGGAGAGTGTTTGTAGAATTTGTACAAACTGAAAGGGGTCAAACCATTGCAAGAGGTGAAATTTTGGGAGGTTGGATGGAACGGTCTCGGTGGGGGAGCACATTTTTATTCTTGATTATTTATGATTATTACTTTGTCAAAATAAAAAATTAAAACAGCAACAACACACAGACACAAAAACAGACATCAGCGAAAATACGTATTCCTCATTGCCTATGTACGTCTGACGAATAGAAAGGTTTTCACCAGGTGTTGAAATGGAAGATTTGCTGTGCTGGAGTTTATTTCAAGTACTTTTGCTACATTTTTATCTAGAAGTGCAAAACGAACTGGGAGTTGCAGACCTCGTGTTTGCCTGTCTGCATCTTGATGTGGATTCAGTCCACGTGGCACGGGAGGAAGATTTTATTTTTCAGGCAGACCCCTGGATGTGAAACATTGTGTATCCAATGCCAGTCCTACTCAGAGTAGACCCGTTGAAACTAACTTGAGTCCGTTAACTTGGATGGGTCAACCCCAAGAAAAATGTAGATGGATGTGACTCTATACCAGGGTCTGCTGCAAAGAGAGAGTGTTCAGGTCTATAGTTTGTTCCTATTGATGGTTCAAAATTGTCCAGCCGTGCTCTCAAGTCAGCATTTTGAATGTTTTTAGGTAGCTGAGCTGCTGGAACACTTTAGGTGTGGGGGGAAAGTGCAGTATACAAATTATGAATAAAACAGGAACGGAATCATTCCCTTGGCTTTCAGGAACCACCTATGTAGATCCAAGCAGTACTGCAAAAATGTGGCCCCCATCCGGGAAGAACTGCACGCTCAGCTGGAGACTCTGGTGAAAAGAGCTTGTAAGCAGAGCGACTCCTCTGTTGCCCTTTACTGCTTCAGGTGGGTCGTTTGGGCAGGTGTGTGGGTTTAAGACACACGCATGCACGCACGCACGCACGCGCGCACACACACACACACTCTTTATCTTCTCATTTAACGCTGCAGTTGAAAGGAGTCTGGAACCCTGAGATTTTCAATGAAAAGCAAAACCCGTTTTTCTAAGTTTAAAAGACTGAAAGCAGGTTCCTAGTTCTCACGGTTTTGGAGGAAATCTGCAGAGGTATCTTCTTCATTTATTACTATTATAATTATTAATGGGACGCGGGTGGCGCTGTGGGTTAAACCACAGAGCCTAGGACTTGCTGATCAGAAGGTCGGCGGTTCGAATCCCCGCGACGGGGTGAGCTCCCGTTGCTTGGTCCCTGCTCCTGCCCAACCTAGCAGTTCGAAAGCACGTCAAAGTGCAAGTAGATAAATAGGTACCGCTCCTGTGGGAAGGTAAACGGCATTTCCGTGCGCTGCTCTGGTTCACCAGAAGCGGCTTAGTCATGCTGGCCACATGACCCTGAAGCTGTACGCCGGCTCCCTTGGCCAGTAAAGCGAGATGAGCGCTGCAACCCCAGAGTCAGTCACGACTGGACCTAATGGTCAGGGGTCCCTTTACCTATAATTATTAATTTGTACCCTGTTCATCTGACTGGGTTGCCCCAGCCACTCTGGGCGGTTTCCAACATGTATAGCAACATATTAAAACATTAAACGTTAAAAAGCTTCCCTGTACAGGGCTCTAAGAGAATGTCTTCTCCCATATAGACCTGGCAGGTGTATAAATTATGCAAATTAAATGTGTTTTGTTTTGCATAATTCATTCTGCTACACCAGTAGCCCAGTACAGGCATCTCCCCACTTACGTATAGTGTAATCGCTTAATAGCGGGGA
This sequence comes from Podarcis erhardii, assembly GCF_964252035.2. Classification (NCBI taxonomy): domain Eukaryota; kingdom Metazoa; phylum Chordata; class Lepidosauria; order Squamata; family Lacertidae; genus Podarcis; species Podarcis erhardii. The sequence continues at coordinate 29,010,316 of NC_138514.1, read as the reverse complement.
ACACCATCCAAAAAGCCTGCAAACTCCCTCTAAACCTCTGCAAACCCTTTTAAAAACCAGAAGCACTTACCAAACTGGCATGAATGGTGGCAGTGGCGGCTCTCAGTCTTTGTCACCACTGGACAACTGTGTGGAAATGACGGCAAGGTAGACTGGTACCCCAAAGTGCCTGGCTGTGATTCAGAGGTAGACTGGTACCTCAAAGTGCTTGGCTCCTTCCACACCATTTTTCTGCTCTTTTCAGACCATCAGTGCCCTTTTTGCAGTTTAAGTTGATTTGTTTCATTTATTTCCTGGCGACATGCGTATACACGGTCATGTGCTACTTGAACATGTGTATGTGTGGAGACGCCTGTTAGGTACTTAGTCTAAAAAAGAAAAAAGTCAGAAAGAAGAAAAGGCTAGAAAAGGGAAGGGGGGGGGGGAGAAAGGGAGAGAAAAATAAAATAAAGGAAAAAACTAAAGAAAAATTGAAAAGAGTAAAAGGACTTCCGGCTCTCTTCTGCAGCGATGTATAATATTCATTCCTTACAAATCCAACCATTCGGTCTTCTATAAACCAGTATTATTTTAATCCTCAAATCCCGATATTGCCAGTTCATTTTCACTCAAAAAGCCCATAAGAAGTTTCCAGTCTACAAATTGTTACATACAACAAGCACCAACTTTGGAATGAATGTTTGTTTATATCCCCCCCCCCCCCCGTTGATTACTTATGTTACATAGTTTTTAAAACCAATAAAGCATTTAACTGGGCGGGGGGGTGAGGTGGAGTTTCCAATCCTTAACAGATGTCACTAACGATTTTTCTCTTAATTAAACATGTTAACTTTGCCATCTCAGCCAGATCCAATAATTTTACCAGTCATTCATCTATAGTGGGCAGGGCTTTCCATCTTTGTGCAGTCTCCTCGTTGTAGTCGTATATTGGAGTAATCTTCTGTAGTCCTTTTCTAACTGTGTTTCCCTTAGCCCTAAGAGAAAGAAAGACATGTGTATTATACTAGGTGCTGAAACCCCAACTCCTTGCCACTAGAAACCTATCCCTACCCCCTGCCTGGCATTTCTCACCCACAAGCCTATCCTCTCAGCCGTAATAAGGTCTAGAAACTTGCTTTTGAAAATGGAAAGCTGAGGTTCGCGGAGGTTCTGAACCTAAAAGAGATTTCTGAGCTGGTGCAGCATGGCATGATACATACGGTTCTCCCTGACCCTTCTCTTGCGTATCGCTCTGCTTTTAGTGGGTCCCTGTACCTCTTCCGGGTATTGAAGGGGAACACGGCTGCTGAAGCTGCTCCGCAGGTCGCTCAGCCAAAAAAGAAGCTGAAGAGCAGCGAAGGAAGCGGTGGGCCGACCGCTCAGGTGAGGAGGTCCTGCATTTCTGCATCTGTGTCAGTAAACCGCAGCCTGCATTCTGCTAGCATGGGGACAGTCCTGGCTGCCGCAGCAAATCCACCCCCGCCTTAGCCTCCTCCAATCAGAGGCTGGCGCAGGACTCTTCCTGAAAAACTTACCCTCATATATAGCAGTGGCAGATTTGTTCTCTGATCATTGTGTCACCAGAGAAGTAGCATCCACAGATTACAGTGGTACCTCGGTTTTCGAACGTCTCCGTTGACGAACTTTTCAGTTTTCGAACTCGCCTCAGAAGTTGAACATGCTGCACGGCTTCTGTATTGAGTTTTCTGTATTGAGGCTTCGATACTGAGTTTTGAGTTTTCAAACGTTTTGGAACTCAAATGGTCTTCCAGAATGGATTACGTTCAAAAGCCGAGGTAAAAAGGTAAAGGTAAAGGGACCCCTGTATTATTATTATTATTATTATTAGTAGTAGTAGTAGTAGTAGTAGTAGTATACCGCCCTATACCCGAAGGTCTCAGGATGGTTCACAAGATAAAATCCCAATATAAAAACACAAAATACATAATCAGAGCAAAAACAACCCAGAAACACACACACCCTCTGACAGATTTTCAAAGGGCATTGGATGCACAGAAGTGCCAAACTGCACCGTGTGCTTGCACAGACACGACGCTTCAAGTTGTGGGCTTTTCACGTTACGGACGGGCCTCTGGAACGGATCCTGTCTGTGACACGAGGTACCAAACACTTACTCCTTTTATGCCTTTTTCTCCTAGTCCCTTGCTGTCGGCAGCCTGGACCTGGACCGAGTGTCCGCTGTGTACAAGGAAGCGTTGAACCTGTTTTTGACAAAGCGCAAGAGCCCGCTGACAGGGCCCATGTTTCTCGACCTCTTTGAACGCCACCCGGTAGGTAGCGGAAGAGCCCGGTCTCACGTCCTTTCCACACCACGTGGGCACACAAAATGCACATTGGTTGTTGATCGGTTTCCTGGGATCCGAGTGACGTCCCAGGAACGGAAGGGGTGTTCTGTTGTCAAAGCCTTCACAGGGTAGTTAGTCTTCTGTACCTCAGAATTTATGACACATCTCTCTGTCCAGGGCCACATTCACACCATGAATTTAAATCACCACTTTCAACTGTCATGGCTACTGCCCTACCCCAAAGAATTCTGGGAACTGTAGTTTAAGGGTTCTAAAGGTGGCTAGGGGAGCTTGATTTCCCTTTGCTGGCCAAATCTGGCTGGAATTTCCTGGCTGGAAATCCCGCCCCTCGCTTGTCCTAAAACATCACTTGTGATCCTGGTGATACGAGGCTCCACTAATGCCCAGATCTCTTCTTTTTCCCTTGGAGATTATGTGCAACCAACTGATTGACACCATTGTCAAGTCGATCACAGAAGGCGCCCGACAGCACCAGCAGGTAAGTGCAAAGGCAGCCAAACTGAGTGGGGTCTGGGGTGGAATTTACCTTTTGTGTTTGTGTATATCAGTGCAAAGGGACACTAGGTGGACACAGAGCCTAGGGCTTGCCGATCAGAAGGTTGGTGGTTCGAATCCCTGCGACGGGGTGAGCTTCCATTGCTCGGTCCCTTCTCCTGCCAACCTAGCAGTTTGAAAGCACGTCAAAGTGCAAGTAGATAAATAGGTACTACTCCGGCGGGAAGGTAAATGGCGTTTCCGTGCGCTGCTCTGGTTCGCCAGAAGCGGCTTAGTCATGCTAGCCACATGACCCGGAAGCTGTATGCCGGCTCCCTCGGCCAATAAAGCGAGATGAGTGCCGCAACCCCAGAGTTGGCCACGACTGGACCTAATGGTCAGGGGTCCCTTTACCTTTATATCAGTGCAAATGATGTGATGCCAATGACTTCTTATGTACGTTTCAGAGATTTTTAAAACCAATCACAGCTCCCTCTTTCCATGAATTCTCCCTCTCCTTCCCAGGTTTAACAGCAGCTTAGCGTTAACATCTTTCAACTACGCTAATTGCAATTAATACTCATCAAGGTCCCCGAGTTTTAAGCAAGAAATAGTGGTGTGTGGTACATTTACTCCTGACCCTGACATATTTCTTCCTTTCCTGTTGGCAGTGTCAGGATTTGGCTTATCTTGTAAAATGGCCGATGCTGCGATTTGTAATAAATAGCTTTGAATACTTACTAGGTGGGAAAGCAAGCCTTGATGGGACTACTAATGGTTTGCCTCAGATGTCTGGCTCTCACAGAGGGAGGTTTTGCCCATTCCAATAGTTATAATTACTTGTGAGGCAGAAATGTGTCTAGAATATGAAGTGGTGCGAGGAAATTGCCTTGGTGTTTCCCTCTCTGTTTTCTTCCCTTTTCTGTTTTTTCCTGTGGGTCATTGTGCTTCCTACCATTGTCAGCCTGACATTGTTCATAAGCATCGAACTCTTACCTCCCAAATTCCAGACTGAAACATGCACAGAAATGAGGCTGAATTTCCCTCATCTCGCACACACAAGCGCACACACTCTAATGCGGTTCTGATCTTATTGCTGTGACAATTTCCCCCCTCAGGGAAGTTGACCTTCAAAATGGCTTCCTCAAGTTGTTTATCCCTGAATGAAGGGGATTTCTGATTGTGTGTGTGTGTGTGTGTGTGTGTGTGTGTGTGTGTGTGTGTTTGAGAGAGAGAGAGAGAGAGAGAGAGAACTCATTTATTTCCTTTTTCTCCTGGATGAAATTTAATTTATCTCTGTATGACTTAGCTACCTATGAGAATCCCCTGAGTTTAAAGCAAGATAATGGCTTTAAACTCAGGCAAAGTCTCTACATAGCTCCATCCTTATTTCAGACATTGTGATGTATCGGTATATCACGATGTTTAGCTGGTGACATACCACAATGTTGAAAACTAGATGTAGCCCAGCCCTAATATGAACGCAATAAATTAAAATAAAACAAATAAGATGGAACAGAGTCTGTCTGATTATTTTTTAAAGAGGCGATTTATGTTCTAGGCTGCTTCTGCAGCCTTGAGACTCCTCGATTTGCCAGGATAAAAAAAGCAAAACAAAAAACCCCCCAGCAACTAAAAACTACACTCCAGCACATGGCGTCTTATGACTAACGTACAGCATGGCATTAAAAGAGGGGGGAAAGACGCCTCGCGTGAGTGCTCACTTCTGCCCACACCGGCAGTGAAGCGATGACTCAGTTGCACGAACGCATTTGAAGTTGAATGCCTTCACCATAGATGTTTTTCAGCAGGTGGTAAAGGGAGAATTAATCAAGGAACATTTTGCATAAAGAATGAGAGGCAATAAAGTGTTTTTTCTTTTCAAAGAAAATTAAATAACCCTGCTCTGGTTAGTGTTGCCTACTCTCTCTTTCTGAACTGCAATTAGCGCTTTCAGCGATGATTAGAGCTTATTTTGTCGATTGCCCTTTTATCCCACTCTTCGGGCCAGAGAGCTCAAGCCAGTGTGTGCCCTGTCTTGTCCCTCCCTGTTAATGGTCACAACAACCTGGCAAGGAGGTTTTGGCAGAGAGAGAGAGAGCGCTAGATGTGGCCAGTCCAATTTGGCAGCCCCCTAGGTGATGGGGTGGGGAGAGAAGGGGGTGTCAGAAAGAAGAGAGGAAAGGGGGCACTCTTACCGCTTGTGGCTTATCCCACTGCCAGCATGTGGCCTCCAGCAGATCACGCCAGAAGGAATGTGGCCCTTAGCAGAGAAAGAGTTCTCCATCTTCACCCTGGTCCATGAGGTTCCCCCCTCTCCCTCACATCCCTTTAAATAGAGTTTGTATTAAACCCAAAACCTAACGTGTGACCTTACCTGTCCTCCATCGAGTCAGCGATTCCTAGTTTGGCATTTTCCTCCTTTGCATAGGAGAATCTTCTCTCTCTCTCTCTCTCTCTCTCTCTCTCTCTCTCTCTCTCTCTGTTTTTAAGGAAGTGGCCCTTTTTAGACGAGATGGGCAAAGAGGAAAAAGCTTCAGGCCTTCAAAATGGAGAGGACCCTGGCCCCAGGCCAGGCAAGCACTTAAGTGGTTTTAATTTAGGCCAGTCAATCGATCTTAATTCTGCCTGTATTATCACGCACCTCGCAGGGGCCAAAGCTGTTGCATCGGTCCCCCCCCCCTTTCCTCAGACATCACGTTTGTCTCCGTCTCTCCTGATTTCAGTTCATTTATTCAGAAACAAGAGCCTTTGTGGCACTCTGAAAACCAAGCAGATACATAAGGTTTCATGGACTAGGTAGAGTCCAGGAAGCATTTGGCTGTGATTGACATGATGATGATGATGATTTATTCTTTCGGCCCCACCCATCTGGCTGGGATTTCCAGCAAAATATAAACAATAATAAAATGTCAGACATTAAAAACTCCTCTGAACAGGGCTGCCTTCAGATGTCTGCTAGAAGTTGTGTAATTCTTTATCTTCCTGACATCCGATGGGAGGGCGTTCCACAGGGAGGGTGCCACCACCGAGAAGGCCCTCTGCCTGGTTCCCTGTCACTTTACATCTCTCAGTGAGAGAACCGCCAGAAGACCCTCGGAAGTGGACCTCAGTGTCTGGACTGAATGATGGGAGGTAGAGAAGTTCCTTCACATATAATGAGCTCAGGCCCTTTAGGAGCATTTGGAGTCAGACAGAGTCCCTAAGGTACTCTGGGCCCCAGTTCTTTTCTCACATTGCGATTTTCGCATAGCACACAAACAAATGAAGCCTGGCTTAAATACAGTTCAGAGGGGAGGAATCCTCTCACCAGTCCAGATGGAACGCAGCTGGCTCCCATATCCTTACTCCAGAGGAGGCTAGCAGAAGCAAAACACAGTTGTCCGGGAGGGCAGTGGTTGTCATTCTCTTCCCCAGCTGTTAGTACAGGTCTTACAGTGGTGCCCCGCAAGACGAATGCCTCGCAAGACGGAAAACTCGCTAGACGAAAGAGTTTTCCGTTTTGGAGGTGCTTCGCAAAACGAATTTCCTATGGGCTTGCTTCGCAAGACGAAAATGTCTTGCGAGTTCCTGCGGGTTTTTTCCTCCCCCCCCTTTTTCTAAGCCGCTTATCCGATAAGCGGATAAGCCGCTAAAAGCTGCTAAACCGCTAATAGCGCTAATCCGCTAAGCCGTCAATGGGCTTGCTTCGCAAGACGAAAAAACCGCTAGACAAAGAGACTCGCGGAACGGATTCTTTTCGTCTTGCGAGGCACCACTGTATTTCACTGATGTGTGCAAGTTCTAGTAGTGTTATTTCATTGTTAACTTGATGGCTACCAACCTGAGCTGCTTTAGAAGGGAATCAAACCAATTCAGGGAGGCTATCCGGGGGCACAAGTCAGTGGCAGCTTGTCTCCTGATACCGAGGAGCATTGATGGGAAAGGCGGCTGCTGCTGCTTGCGGACTTCCTGGGGCACCTGATTGGCCACTGTGGGGCAGAAGAGAGGGAGGGAAGAATGCTGAGCAGATTAAGGTCTGTTGCAGCAGAATTATTTAAGCCCATCTTGCACCTTCTTAGGTTGTTCAGGCGATGCCCTTCTAAGGTCTGCTTTGGCCTCCTTATCTTCATTGCCACAGGTTGGAAGGGATAATGAGAGCTCCCCGCCTGGAGCAGAGCAGATGAATTGCTCACCAGAGCGTGGCTAACCTGTCTCTCAACAGCCGACTCTCTCCGTGGAAACGTACCGGGGCAGTCCGCAAGGACTTGTAGGGTTGAGTAATTTCCCTAATGCGCTCGAATTATATTTGCCGTTTGATGCGTAGAGAGCAGAGGCCTTTAAAAAAAAAAAAAGATAGGAGACTGACAAGAATCCACACCAGCCTTTTCTTCTTCATTTTTTGCAAAGTCCACCAAGCGTAGCCTGAGGGGAGTCTGTTGCCTCGGTTGCAAGGTCACAGGTAGGTTGCAACTTGGAGGTGCCAGTGAGGGACTTTGCTAAGACATCTCTTCTTTCACCAAAGCGTTTGACTAGCAGGTGGAGCGGGAACTTCTGTCGCATCTTGACATTTCATCTCCTCGGAATCCCACTTTGGCAAATTTTGGTGTCAAATGTTTACTAGGTAAAGGGACCCCTGACCATTAGGTCCAGTCGTGACCGACTCTGGGGTTGTGGCGCTCATCTTGCTTTATTGGCCGAGGGAGCTCAGCATGTGGCCAGCATGACTAAGCCGCTTTCTGGCGAACCAGAGCAGCACACGGAAACGCCGTTTACCTTCCCGCCAGAGCGGTACCTATTTATCTACTTGCACTTCGTGCTTTCAAACTGCTAGGTTGGCAGGAGTAGGGACCGAGCAACAGGAGCTCACTCCGTCACGGGGATTCGAACCGCCGACCTTCTGATCAGCAAGTCCTAGGCTCTGTGGTTTAACCCACAGTGCCACCCGCATCCCATTTACTAGGTAGTTTTTCAAAATTGTAAATATTCACTGGAATCGTTGGTCAAACACCCGTTATTAGTATCTGGCATCCAGCGATGCCCAAAAGCGTTTTGCAGCTTAAAAGAACAAAGAGGTGGCTCAAGGACTAACACATTTCCTAAGACTGTAAAATTGACGTTATCCGGTGCAAGATAAAAGCTTTGGTGCGCACCATACATTGTAAGCACTTTTGCACCACTTTAGCAGTCATGGATTCTCCCCCCCACCCAAGAATCTTGGGAACTGAGGGTGCTGAGTTGTTAGGGGACCGCTCCCAGTGCTACAGTTCTCAGCACCCTTAAACTACAGCTCCCAATATTGTTTGGGGCGATCTCCTTACGAGAAAGCACCTTACAATTTTTCTCCTGCTCTGGAGGGTAGGACTCGAACCAGTGGCTTCAAGTTATAAGAAGTATTTTGACGAAACATCAGGAAAAACTTTCTGACAGTAAGAGCTGTTTGACAGTGGAATGGCTTCCTTGGGTGGTGGTGGACTCTCTTTCCTTGCAGGTTTTTAAGCAGAGATTGGAGGGCCATCTGTCATGGATGTTTTAGCCGAGATTCCTGCATTGCAGGGGGTTGGACTAGATCAGGCATGTTCAGCTTTCAAGAGACTGTGATCTTCTCCCACTGTAAAAAGACTGGCAGTGATCTACCAAAGGTGTTGAGCTTTTTGGGGGAGGGGGCAGGGCAGGATCTTGCGGTCGACAATGCACCCACCACGATCAACCAGTAGATGGCAATCAACTTGTTGGACATCCTTGGACTAGATGACTCTTGGGGTCCATTCTCATAGAATCTCATAGAATCATAGAGTTGGAAGGGACCCTGCGGATCATCTAGTCCAACCCCCTGCAATGCAGGAATATGCAGCTGTCCCTTATGGGGATCAAACCTGCAACCTTGCCGTTGCCAGCACTTCCAACTCAACAATTCTCCCAGTCTTCTCCTCCTTCCTCTGACCTCTCATCATCATTCCACAACCAATCCCTGGGCTCTCACCACTTCTCTGCAGCCAGCAAATCCATGACAGTAGGCATCAGCTCTGCCCCACTCTGGGAGCAACGCCCCCCCCCCCGCTCCAAACTCATAAGCTTTTGGGGGCATAAGGGTTGGGCAACTTCCCCCTCTTTATTTTTGGCCCGTCTCAGAATCTGGCTGTGTTCCCTTAGGTCAGCAGGTTGCACATCCTGTAACTGGCTTCTGTCTTGGCCACCGATATATGATTAAAAATAAAACCGCAGCTCCTGCCCGGAAGTTGCACAGAGACAGGATCTGGTCCTGGCACAAACTGGTATATCACAGCGTTCATCAACCTTGTGCCCTCCAGGTGGCTTTGAATTGAAGCTCCCATCACGCATTGACCACAGCTGGAGCTGATGGGGATTGTAACAATAAATATTTTGTTAATCTGGACGGCACGAAGTTTGCAGAGCTGGGCTTTATTTTCTGGAAGGTGATGGAGTTTTTGCCACTAGCTGATGAAATAAAAATGGAAGCTCTCCCCGGTTCTTCCTAATCTTCTTTCTCCTGCTGGCTTAATTTCCGCAATGGTTCAAAGATAGGAAGAAGCAAAAGACCTTTAAGTGTCTCTGTGTTGAACGGCTCTGTTTGTGGCCTTTAGGAACCCAACCGAACGAACCAACCTTTCCGTGTGTGATGTGCTTCCGAGATGCAGGTTGTTAAAGGCTAGGTTATCTGCGTGTGCAAGGATCAGGGCTCAGAGACAATCAGTACTTGTGCAAACATCCACGGGGTTTGAGGTTTCTTTTGCCTGGGAGTTTCCAGCTGTTTTTACTCACTGCACAGCTACAAACCTGTTGGCTTCCCAGTGTGCATTTAGAAGGGCACTGTGCCCTCAGAGGGGTAAGGTGTCAGGGGATGAGCCTGAACAGCAAAGTCTTGGGGTGTGTTGTGGTGGGATGGGAGGTGGAATCCCCTGAAGTCTTAAAAGCAGCTGCAAAATGGGATTTTGATCAAGTGTCTTCCTCTGGGAGGATGCGTAGGTCTCCTTCTCCCTTGTATCATCTCCTTGCGCCGCAAAACTACTACAGTGGTACCTTGGTTTAAGAACAGCTTAGTTTATGAACAACGTGGATTAAGAACGCCGCATGTTCTGCTTCCTGTTGAGTGTAAATTGAGTCATCTGCTGCTATGGGAAAGCACGCCTTGGTTTAAGAAAGCTTTGGTTTAAGAACGGACTTCCGGAATGGATTAAATTCATAAACCTAGGTACCACTGTATTAGACACAGGCTTAGGGGTGGGTTGGAGAGATCGCTTCCTATATTGTACCAGTTTCCATTAGTTCACCTGCTTTTCCACCCCTTTCTTTTTCAGGCCCAGGCATGCATGCTTCTTCAGAAAGCTCTGCAGACCCGGGATTTCAAGCTCTCGCTGTCCGAAAATGAGTGGGAGGAGCTGATCAGGGAGAGCACCAATCAGATAAAAGAGGTGAGGCGTTCCAGCCTGATATTAAAACCAGTGTTTGGTTCCCCCCCCCCCCCCGATAAATCTCATATCTCTACTCTACTGCTATCTTGAGAGTATGATCTGGTCCATAGACAGGAGAACTGCACTCATATGCTGCTGAGGAAAAGGAATGGGCTGTGTTCATGCAGCAGTTTATTCCATTTCCCTTACATTTCCCTAACTGTTAATTTGCACATTTTATTTGAGCTTCCTCGCGATGTAAACGCCACTTCTGGAACCATAGTGGAAGTTTTAGCACCCATTTCCGTATCAATTGCCTTCAGAAAAAAACCCATTAACACAGAAAATTGCAGGAGTAAAGTGACGGAATTTGGGGCGGTATACCGGCATACGGGTCTTTCCTGCTTTTGCCATGGGGGAATTTGGGAACAGAGGCACACATGTGCGGGAAGTGGAGGGGGGCGAGTTGCAGTGTTGTCCAATAATGTTTGCTGTTGTACCCACTCCTATTGGCATGAATGAAATTTAGCACAACGTACCAGTGTGTCCGTGAAAAAGGCCACAATCCCATAATGCAAACTGTGAAAGGAACATTAGAAAACAGGACAGAATACAGTTGGCCAAAGTCCTTATCCAAACTGTTCCTTTAGATATTTAGCAGGTCGTGCTGGCAAGGGCTGATGAGAGTTGTTGGCAAAAACATCTGGAGGTGAATGTATATGATACCATTACTTTCTTCCGCTGCAGTATTTAAATCCATTTTGCAACCCAGCACAGTCAGATAGAATTAGGCTTTCTCTTTAAGATGGCAAAATGGACATGTTTAATCAGAGAAAAGTCATTGTTAATATTTGCTAAAGATTGGAAACCTCTCACAGACTTTTTGCGTCAGAAAGAAATAATGACATCTGGATTGGAGGGTTGAAGAGGATGTTTGTTCATAGAAAGTTGCTTTGTGGGGTGTTATAGTAAATTGGACTATAATACTGTTTTTATATAGTAGACAGATGAAGAATTGGAAGTTCTTTACTTTCAGAATTTACGTTTCTATCTTTCTCTTTTAACCTATTTTCTATTCTTTTTTTATTTCTCCCCGCCTTCTCAATTCCTCCTCCCCTTATTTATCTATATAAAAAGTCTTGGTTTGATTAAAAAACGGGAAAATATATCAAGTTTTGTATTTTTCTCTGTCAGCCTCAATAACATTTGGGCTTGCTTAACACCCACTCCATCTTACAAGGTAAAGAGAGACATTTCCTTGCCCTTTTTGCCCACCCCTCCTCCTCTTTCCTTTTCATCTCGCCTGAAGAAGCGTTGTGGAAAACTCAAAAGTGACATTTCAGCTAGCTGTAACACAGATATTACCTCCCTGCTATTCCTAGATATTCTCTCTCTCTTTCTTTCTCTCTCTCTCTGTGCAGTGGACCCAACACTGCTACCTGCATTTCTCATATATAAATCTCAGGAAACAGACACCTGGAGACGTTTTTTCCCTTTGACAGGTGCTTCTGCTAAATCGTTCGCTGGGGCCCAGTTTGCTGCAGCCTTCCGCTTCCCGCTGTGCCCTCCTTTTCACCCCGGCTTGTAATTTAATAGGGCCGCACGGTGTCTAGTCCACCTGCTGCAGGTGACGCAAGACAGATGATTGCAGGAGTTAACAGGTCGGGGAGCCGTCCCTTTTCAGCGTGTTGTGTAACATGAAGCCGAAGGAAAGGGAGTCCGGGGGGAGGAGAAAGAGGCTATTAGGGGGGAATATGTGACAGTCGCCTAAAATAGCATCCTAACTAGCTGCAGGCCTCTGCATCTCTGTGTTCACTTACATAATAAGAACTTCCTGACCTTATTTGTATCCATACTGGTTGGGATGCCATTTGCTGGGTCAGCCGTGCTTCAGGTTCTCCGCTATGCCTGAGCAATCGCAGGCAACTTGTCTTCTGTGCCTTCGCTCCAAAATTGATTCCAGAAAATGTATTATTTATTCATTCATTCATTCAATTTATTCAATTTATATACAGCCCTTTATCAAAAGATCTCAGAGAGATGTACAGCGTTAAGAACACATTTTACGGCGCATCGATAGTAAAAAAAATCATGATGATAAAATAATCATAAAAACCATCAACTCCCCAGCTTTAATATGGGTTTATTATTATTATTTTAAAGCTATTTGTATCCTGCCGTTCTCCCAAATTGGGATTCAAGGTGGCTTGCAACATTTTTTTAAAAAAATTAAAAACTCAAAGTCGTAAAACCAAAACTATTTAAAAGCAATAGTTTGAATACAGTGAAACATAGAATCATAGAATCGTAGAGTTGGAAGAGACCACAAGGGCCATCGAGTCCAACCCCCTGCCAAGCAGGAAACACCATCAGAGCACTCCTGACATATGGTTGTCAAGCCTCTGCTTAAAGACCTCCAAAGGAGGAGACTCCACCACACTCCTTGGCAGCAAATTCCACTGCCGAACAGCTCTTACTGTCAGGAAGTTCCTCCTAATGTTTAGGTGGAATCTTCTTTCTTGTAGTTTGGAACCATTGCTCCGTGTCCGCTTCTCTGGAGCAGCAGAAAACAACCTTTCTCCCTCCTCTATGTGACACCCTTTTATATATTTGAACATGGCTATCATATCACCCCTTAATATTTAGGACCAGCCATTAAAGTACAGTTTGCCCTGATGGCAGCCCAGCGATCAGCATCACCTGCACCTGAGTTTCCATTGGCCTTCCTGAAGAGGAAGGTCTTAGCCTTCTGGAGGAAGGAGAACAAGGAGGGAGCCAGTCTAGCCTCTCTTGGGAGGGAATCTCACAGTATGGGGGCTGCCACAGAAAAGGCTATCTCTCGTCACCACCAACTGCACCCCTGATGTTGGTGGGATCGAGAGAAGATGCTCACCAGAGGATGTTAGCACCCTAAGGCTTCATCCCTGTCAGAGTAGACCCATTGAAATTCATGGGCATGGCGGGTTCGGTCCATTAATTTCAGTGGGGCACTCTGGTTGGTAAGGAGGAACATTTTAAAATAGGCCCAGAGGGGTTAAATTCTTTTGGTCTACTTCTGCGATCTAGGATCTAGCTAACATGTCCCATCGGTGCAAGGATGTACGTTTCCACACTGGAACTTTCCCCATCCTCCCCGGCCATGTGTGCAGCCCCTCACAACCCCAAAGAAACTGCAAATATGAATGGATGAAAACAGGGCCCAGCATTTGCCTCTTCCGGTTTTGAATGCTTGAGCTGTGTTTTGTAAAATTTTTGTTTTGGCAGGCATCAGGTACGACACCACAATACGTCTTGTAGGCAACTGGAGAGCTTTTCCTTCTGCCTCCAAATCAGATATTGTGTTTTGATGATAAGTGTATGTTCTGTTGTGAGCTGCTTTGGGCACAGTTTGCTCCGGAAAGATGATACATGAGCTAACCCGTGTTCTCGTCTCAAATGCTGGCTATTGAATATATGCGGAACTCTGTTCTGATTTGTTCGTGGTGCTTTGTCCTTGCTTAAATCCGCAGGATCGCTTCGGGGGCCTGTCCGTTTCAATCCATCACTGTTATTAAAAACAAAAGCCAATAATGAGCGACATATTTTGATGGCTTGGGGTGGCTGAACCTGGTGACAAAAGCAGGTGTGTGTGTGTGGGTGTGTTGAGAGAGAGAGAGCGCAGGAGCAGCATCAGTTAAGCTTGGATAATATAAAAAATACACTTCATGTGTACACAAATGGAGGAGCTCCTTCATCAACCCTTTGCATCAACCCTGGCTTTTGCCAATCCGTGTCTGGGATCCTCATAGTGGAAATATTTATTTTAATGTTGATGTTTGCAGCAAGGTTTTCTTTTGGCACAAAGGCAGCAAACAGAGGTGGAGGGCAGGGGTTCTCTGCCTTAGAAATACAGTGGTACCTCGGTTTACGAACTTAATCCATTCCGTAAGTCCGTTCCTAAACCAAGGCGTGCTTTCCCATAGCAACAGGGGACTCAATTTACAAATGGAACACACTCAACAGGAAGTGAAACATGTTCTGCTTCCAAGGCAAAGTTCACAAACCAAAACACCTACTTCTGTGTTTGCATCGTTTTTAATCCAAGTTGTTCATAAACTAAGATGTTCTTAAACCAAGATTCACCTCTGCATTCCAGCAGACGGAGTGAATCCCGTAAGCTGTTTGCTAAGGATGGTCCTGGGCACCATGCCTTGTGCGGCTAGAGGAGGGAAGGCATTACCATGGCAACGCAAGGGCGTGCCAAGAGGCTCTAGGCCGGGTTGTTGTAGGGATTGAATGAGGAGGGGGAGAACCACATACGTGGACAGAGTTGTTCCGCCTGGCCTTTGGCTTGGAGTCAATTTGATCCCCTCTTTCTTTTTTCCTTTCTCCTCCTGTGATGAGGCTGCATTTTAATGTTTTAATGTTGTATTTTAATATTGTTTTTAAGTTGTATTCATTCAACTAGTTTTTATTATTGGTTGTTAGCCGCCCTAAGCTCGGCCTTGGCTGGGGAGGGCGGGGTATTATTATTATTATTATTATTAATAATAATAATAATACACCACCTGGAGCTCCTCGGAGCAAAGGGCAGGATATAAATGCAACAAATAAGTAAAATAAATAACTAGGGAGAAGCATAGCTGGGCAAGGAAATCCGCAAACCTTGTGGCCCCATGGAGTCTCTGCACCAGAGTAAATTCTGGCATATATCTTGTCCTGATTTGCTGCTGGTTCCTTGCAGAGCAGACTGAAGATCAGTGCTGTTCATATTGAGGCCTGCTCTGTCTGTAGGCAGCAGGACCTGGAGACAAAGGGCCCCTCACTTGCCAAACTCGAGAACAATCCTGCTATTTAAACTGTGTGTCAGACCAGCTGGAGATGATACGGGTTGGGTCCTCTGCTCAGGGAGGAGCCCAGGAGTTGTGGCAGCATAGCTTTCTTAAATAAAAGAATAGCAATAATCCTCATCTTTGTTACTGGCTCTTTCCCCTCTTTCTCTGGGAAACAGCTTATCTGCATTGCTCGCCAGAATGACAAAGCATAGCAACATTTTTTACTGGAATCATTGACTCCTAGAATGGTAGCATTGGAAGGAACCCCCACGGGTCAAACCCCTGCGAGGCAAGAATCACAGCTAAAGGATCCCTGACAGGTGGCCATCCAACCTCTGCTTAAAAACTCCTGCGAAAGGAACAGACGATAATTCGGTTGGTGGAGCACCTGCTGTTGCACAGACATCTCTAGCCGAATGAATTGGAGAGCAGTTGATGGGGAAGATTGCAGGGAGTCACTGTCCGGCAGAGGGACACGGGTGGCTCTGTGGGTTAAACCACTGAGCCTAGGACTTGCTGATCAAAAGGTTGGCGGTTCGAATCCCCGCGACGGGGCGAGCTCCCATTGCTCGGTCCCTGCTCCTGCCAACCTGGCAGTTCAAAAGCACGTCAAAGTGCAAGTAGATAAATAGGTACCACTCCGGTGGGAAGGTAAACAGCGTTTCCGTGCTCTGCTCTGGTTCGCCAGAAACGGCTTAGTCATGCTGGCCACATGACCCAGAAGCTGTATGCAGGCTCCCTCGGCCAATAAAGCGAGATGAGTGCCACAACCCCAGAGTCGGTCACGACTGGACCTAATGGTCAGGGGTCCCCTTTACCTTTACCTTTACTGTCCGGCAGAGTGGACAGGACTAGGCTAGATCAGGCCAATACAAAACCAGCCCACCCACAAAACACCAGGGGGCAATGAATGCCTCTGCAGCCAATAATAATAATAATAATAATAATAATAATAATAATAATAATAATTTATTAATATCCTGCCCTCCCCAGCCGAAGCCGGGCTCTGAGTGGCTAACAACAATAAAAGTAACACAGCATTCTAAAATCAATTCAAAATCAAATTAATGGCTCTACTCCTCTCCCTGCTCTGTCTCATTCTGAGGAGGTGAAGCGGGGTCCTTCCTTAGAGCAAGGCATTCTGGGAGGAGGGGACCAGGAAGAGAACTCGTGACCCGCTGCTGTGGAACTTCAAAGTTCTGTGTCACGTGTCGCAAACGTTGAACCTCTGTGAAGTTCGGCACTTGTCAGTCCCCAACTCCCACATTTATGGGGCTGTACCACTGTCCCCAAGTTCACACAGCAAAAACCCAAATGTATGTGGAGACCTATGGGACCCTGATGATTTTGCAGAGTTGATACTCTCATGAGAAGCTGAGGCGCCTAAGGAATAGGACCATTGAAATGAATGGGACCCAAGCTGGTCAGGCCCATTATTTCCAATGGGTTTTCTCTGAGGAGGACTAGCACTAGGCCGGGGGGGGGGGGTACCTTTGGCCTGCCAGATGTTGCTGAACTGCAACTCCCATCAGGCCTAACAGGCGTGACCAGTGGTCAGGCACGATGGGAGTTATAGTTGGGAGGGGCTGGTTTATTTCCCTCTCATTCTATTAATAAAACCAAAAACAGCAGACCAAGTTTCACAAAACATAATTCATTTCCTTCAGTTGCTTTTGTTCCCAAAGTTCACTAGTTTTTCTGCCCATGTAACTTTCCATACTTTCTTACACCATGATTCTAACGATAGATTTTTAATGTTCTGGAGTGATAGTTTTCTGATCCTATGCCTTATTTTCTCTTTTTGTGGCAGTCCTGAGGAAACCGCAACAAATAACATAAATGTCTTGAGGTCCCTCTTCCTGGATATGATTTCCGTGGTAATTGATTTCATTTTCTTCCTTCCTTTTTTCTCAGACTTTAAAGACAGTGAGTGAAATCAAGGTCAAGGTGGACCAGGAGAAGATCATCAAATGTCTGGAGCTACTGAACTACCTCATAAAAACTGTGACTCAGCAGGTAGATTTTGCTCTTCCAGCCTGGTTTTATCTTTTATCTGGGACACTGGAGTCTCTTAGCTCACGTAAATTGATCATATGGACCTTTCCTCTTTGGATTAAGATTGCTGTTCCGCTAGGTCTTTGTAGTTGAGAATAGGTGCTTCTTGGTGTGAGATAAGGCTGGATGGAAATAAAGTCTTACTGTACATTGGGGATGATGATGGTGATAATAATAATAATAATTTTATTCTTTATACACCACCCATCTGACTGGGTTGCCCTAGCCACTCTGGGCAGCTTCCAGAATATAACAGAACACAGCGAAACATTTGACATTAAAAACCTTCCAATACAGGGCTGCTTTCAGATGTCTTTGGAAAGTTGTGTAGTTGTTCGTCTTGTGTAGTTGTTGACATCTGATGGGAGGATGTTCCACAGGGCAGGTGCCACTACTGAGAAGGCCCTCTGTCTGGTTCCCTGTAACCTCACTTCTCGCAGTAAGGGAACCAGCAGAAGACCTTCGGAGGAGAACCTCAGTGTCTGAGCTGAATGATGGGGGTTGAGACACTCCTTCAGGTATACTGGGCCGAAGCTGTTTAGAGCTTTAGAGGTCAGCACCAACACTTTGAGTTGTGCTTGGAAACGTACTGAGAGCCAACGTGGATCCTTTAGGGCTGGTAGTATATGTTCTGCCAGTCTTGACTCCTGATTCCTTGTCCTGTGGCTTTATCTCCTGGACCACCAGCGCTTCGTATCAACCACAAACCAAGCGGACTCAGGTCTGAGCTTCAAGGGCTCCACCTGGGAATGGCATCAGCCCTGCCTCCTGATTCAGTCATCAGATCCCAGGGCCAATCCCTATTCCACCCTATCCCAGGTTCCGAACTTCCTCCTCCCTGAGGAGCATCTTAGCCCATCAGAGAAGATCTCTCATCCTGCATACTGTGCTGGGGGCTATGTTTACCTGTCTATGTTCCTTCTGATGGCTGCTTCTGAAACCCAGCCCCCATCCACATGTGTACCTCATTCTTGGTGTCAGGCTCTCATATCCCCCCCCCCCTTTGGACCCTGCAAATCTTGACTGCTTAGCTGCCTGTCCCCGGATGGTCCCCAGTAGAGAGTGAATGAGTTGTTGCTGAGCGACTGATTCAGCGGATGGGTGAATGAATGAAATCAAGCAATGAATGAATCATTCGTATTTTATCCCCCTTGAAGCGAACATGATGGGGAAGGAACCAGTGGCATGAAGGAGAAGAATGCATTCTGCATATGCTCAACATTATTCTGGCCTTGCAGGAGAGCAAGAGCAACTTCATGCCAGCCCCAGCTCATATGTTGATTCCTCCTCTCCCCCTTCTTCTTTAACTGTTATTATGCAAGGCGATCCTTTGCCTTCTTTTGGGCATATTTATTTATTGGTGGATTGTTTAGAATTGTAGGCTTGGAAGGGACCCCAAGGCATAGCTGTCATCCGTCCCTTATTTGGCGGGAAACTCCCTTATCCCAGCGCCGTGTCCCGCTGCTGTCCCTTATTGATGATGTCCCTTAAATTTCCCAGGTTTCAAAGGAAGCAGCTCCTCTCCCTCCCTCCCTCCCTGGCGGCCAGGGAGGAGGGAGGCTCCAGCTGTGTTGCTTGGCTGCCCAGCCCACCCCCCTCCGGCCTCCTCTCATCAGCCTCGGCCCCCAGGAGCCCCTCCCTGCCAGGACTGGCGGGAGTCTCGGGACCTTCTGCCGCCATCCTCCTCGTGGCCGCCAAACTGAGCTTCTCTGCCTGGGGCCTCCCCACTGCCTGGCGCCGCCGCTACCGCTACCGCTAGGCCATACTGCGGCTGTGCCGCCCAAGGACCCGGATCAGATGGGCAGCCTGGCGCGGCCTATGAATTGCTGTGGAGCCTTGAGAGGAGAGCGAGGGCAACCCATTGAGAAAGCAGTTCAGAGAGAGGAGGCGGAGGCGGGGGCAGGTGTTCCAAGGGCTACAAGGGAAGGACCGCAAGCGCTTCTCCCATAGATTTGTAGTGGTAGACTAGCATAGATGGTCTGATCTGCGTGTTTACTTCGAGCGCTATTTCCCCACCCCCTCTTCCTCCCGCCCCGCCTGATGGAACTGAGAGCTGCAGATGGAGCACGAGAGAAAAGATACAGAACTGCAGCAGCATCTTCGTAGCTTGGACTTCATTTTGCGTGAAAAGTGGTTTCATCAGCTGTTGTCTTGAGCAGTAACCTCTGGAAACGAAGGTCTAAAAACCGGCGCTGCTCTCCCAAATTATCTGGTCCCTTTTAACTTCGTATTTCAGCTGGTTGGCTAAAATCCCTTATTTTGGCTGCTGATCCCTTATTTTCGAGGCTGCTGGTCCCTTATTTTCAAATCTGTAAGTTGACAGCTATGCCCCAAGGGTCTAGTCCAACCTCCTGCAATGCAGGAACCATAACTAAAAGTGCTTGTAAGACCTTACGGATCCTTAGAAGTTTGGTTTTTGGGGGGCTGGGGAGCTAGATTGTCAGTGGAAAAAATCATTTGCAGCTTTTTTGACAGCTGTGTGGGTGAGACAAGGACAGGACCCTTGTGGGAGAGAGAGGTTGACAGCTCAAGCAGACAGGAAGGAGCCAACCCAAGTTTCCCTTCTGGGTCTCCAGCTTCCCCTGAGCATCCTTCTCCCGGGTCTCTTCCCTCCTCCCTCCCAATGATACCATCCTTCTCACCCCCCTTAGACACCATGTCTTTCTGTGAAATCGCCGGCAATCTGTAGCCAGTGGCAGCAACCAGGGAATCATCAGCGCAGCTTCCCCAGCCCTGACAATGACGTGGGAACCTCAGCAGCGATTTGTTCACATATTATCCATTTCTCAGCACAGCCTTCGTGTGTAATGATCCCAAGCGGGTGGGTGGGGGGTGAAGGGCAGGAACCCACCATAAAACTCAGGTATAAGATATCCCATTTTATCTATTTTGGAAGAAGACCAAACTCTACAGGTAGATGTGTTTAGAAAGAATTTTATTTATCAGTATAAGCTGGCTGGCCTTGAGCGCTGCAGTTCTCTTCGCTGTTTTTGTGGGTGGTCTTGAGAAAACTTGGCCCGGCTTCAGACATCCCTGGAAGGAGGGGGGAAAAAAGGGCAGTGAGTGGGATGGCTGGAATTTAGCAACATCACCCAGAACACCTCCACTGGCATCTGCCCAGCAACTTCATCCGCTAACTTCAGCCTGCCAGTTTCCACAGCTTTCACCTGTTCACAAATATCCGCCAATTTCCTTTTTCGCACACCGTGTTGGCATGAATGCGCACACGCCACTTGCCTCGACCGCATTTGAACCCTCCCATTCTCACTCACACACAAACAGGCAGCAGCCAACATCCATGAAGAACTCCAGCAGGGACGTTTCTTCGTCATTCGCTCTCCATTCATTCCCATTCATGCCCTGGCTTCAGCCCACAAATATCCACCAGCTTCTGTTGACTGGTGTCCGAAAGTGAACTTCAACAGACCTTTTATCTGGACCTCCTGTCTCTCATTCCATAACATCCGCTGCCTCTGTTGTCTTTTGTGCATGCATTAATTAATTTTTTTCCAAGAAGACACTTAAGTGGAGATTTCCATCCTGGTTTGTCTACTTTGAATCTGACTTTTTTAAAAAAGCAAATACAGTAGAACCTCTACTTACGACCGCCTCTACTTGGGCCCGATCCAAGTTGCGACCGCAGCAAACCCGGAAGTAAATACTGGGTTTGCCCTGATTCGCGTACGTGCAGAAGTGACTTCTGCTGTTTGCGCACATGCAGAAGCGGCAAGCGGCTGCCGCCATCTGCACATGTGCAGAAGCGCACAGCTGCCAAATGCACCAGCGACCCAGATCGACTTACGGACGGACCTCTGGAACTGTTTACATCCATAAGTAGAGATTCCACTGTACATATATGAAACTGTTTTTATATGCTTATATTAAGTTGCTCTGAGATACATATCTAAAATTGAAATTAATTAACATGGCGACATATGGCTGCTTCTTCGTTTAGGGAGACCCAAGAGCTCCGTTGCGCATCTTGCCAATTTGTGAGCGTGTAAAGATACGGATTTGCAGTTTGCGTGACTTATTTGAGGTGCAGTGTTTGGGGGACGCCAACCAATCTGGCTTTGTGGTCTTTCCCCTTCAGAAGCTGAATGTGGATCTGGCAGGGCTGCGCCAGGTGCTGCAGGCGCTGAGTCAGCACGAAGGCTTCGGGAGGTCCACACGACTCGACAATATCTACTGGAACGTCATGAAGCTCCTGGGCGTCACGTAGGTGCTTTGTTTTGGGGCGAAACCTGGCTGGATGTGAATCGCATTGTTGGCCCTTGCGTTTATTTATTACTTGCATTAAAATGAAAGCTCATGAGAGGTTCCCAGCAGGAGAACCTCTTTGGTGTAGTGGACAGACTATGGGCATGGGAGACCCGGGTTCAAATCCTCACTCAGCCAGGGACAACCTCCCTTGCAGGGTGGCTGTAAGGATGAAATGAGTAGAGGGAAGACCATGTCTGCCTGCTTGAGGTCCTCAGAGGAAAGGTGGGATATAAATATAATGCCACTGAAATGTGGCTTACTGGTAGAACATTGCTCTGTCCCAGGTTCCATCTTTGGCATCTCCAGATGGGGTTGGGAAGGACCCCTCCCTGAAACCCTGGAGAATGCTGCCAGTCAGTGTAGACAGCACTAAGCTAGATGGACCAGTGGTCTGATTCTGTCTGAGGCAGCTGCCTATGCTCCTAACAACAGCAACCTGGGTTGGAACAGCGCAGGGATGTCTTCAACTCCTTTCCCCCTTGCCATATTCCCAACTTCCCCCCCTACTCGCCCGCAGTTGCAGTTCCATAAATGAAGAAGACGCATCTGAGGGCCGCTCAGGTTTTGTTTGGTTCTCTGCATTAAGACAGCTTCATAATCTTTGGCCTGTTAAATATGGTGCCTGGTGTGCAGGTGCACTTGGGGGGGGTGGCGCAGAGGGCAATGTGAGCAGGATGCAGCAGGGCAGTCATGCACCCTGTTAGCCCCCCCCCCCCCGAAAAATGTGCCCGGGCTCCACGCCACCTCCCTGGCCCTATCCAGGTGTTTAGAAAGTTGATGCGAGTTTTAATTTGCTTTTAATCTATTGTTATTTTAACGTTTTGAAATACCATATTACTGTATTGTTGCTGATTTTTCTTAGTGATAATTTTATTGCATTATTATTATTATTATTATTATTATTATTATTATTATATTTTACAATCAAGCAGTGTATAAATAAATAAATGAAACATCCAGTGGGGACCCAGTTTTGGGAAGCCTGGAATAGATGAGCTTTTCTTATTTATACAGGGTGATTCTTTTAAAGAGGCCCTGTGGAACATGTGTACTCTATATCCATGGGGCCCCTTTTAAAGGACTCACCCTGTACAAATATCATAACAACAGGGCTGGGGGGAGCCACTGCTCTTAAACCGCCATAAAGCCACACTATAGATATACACATCACGCCTTTTGCTGTCTTGTGACTTATCCAGCCCGCCCGTTTCTCTGTCCGGTGTCTTTTCAAAGCAACTTGGACCATCTTCTCTTGATTTCCAGGCGACCGGTCAAGGAGAAAGCCCCGGCCCAGCCGAAGAACCCAGCCACAGCCGAGGCGCCGAAGCGGAAGAAAAAGGGCTTCCTGCCTGCCACCAAGATACGCAAGAACCGCAAGAAGGTGCCGCCAAGCCAGTCCCAGGAGAACGGTGCCGAGAACGGCGGCAAAGAGGCCACCACGACTGTTGCAGACAACGCCACCCCTACGGGGAAGAAGAGGAAAAGGAAGAGGAAGAACCGAGGGGGAGGGGGAGGCCAGAGCCAAGTGTCCGCGGAGGGTCCTCCAGCCAAAAAGTTGGCGCAGCCGCAAGGACACGGCAAAAAGGCTGATGCGCAGCAGGGCAGTTTGAAGAAGAAGAAAAAGAAGAAGGGAAAGAAAGGGAAGATGGCAGAGGACTGATTTGGGAAGGGAACTGGAAGGGGAAAATGCTGGTTTTATAAATGCTCGGAGGAGCCTTGGCCAACTTGGTGCCCCTCCAGGTGTTTTGGACTACAACTCCCATCAGCCCCAACCAGCATGTTGTAGTTCAAAACACCTGGAGGGCACCAGGTTGGCCAAGGCTGGGGAATAAACCTTTTGCACCTTTTGTTTGGCTTAAACCAGGGTTTCCCAAACTTGGGTCCTCTGCTGTGGTTGGACTACAACTCCCATCATCCCTAGGTAGCAGGACCAGTGGTCAGGGATAATGGGAATTGTAGTCCCCCCCCCAAAAAAAAAACAGCCAGTGGCCCAAGTTTGGGAAACCCTGGTTAAATAATCCACTGAATGCAAATGTGTGATAAGCATCCCTTTTGTGTATATAAAAAAATCAGCTTGCAGAGTTTTAACTATACTACTATAATATTACTATAGTAGATTGTTACTGGTAGTATATTACTACTGATTGGAAATCCAGTACTCTGCTCCAGAGTTACTAGCCTTGAAACAAATAAATAAAAGGTTTTGGGTCCCTTGGTTAACGTGCTCAGAAAGCCCAAAGGAAGCCAGATCATAGATAATATAACACATTTTGGGTTTAAATGGAAGCAGCCTCTTTTAGACGTCGCTGTTGGAACTCCTTGGAACATTCAGATTTATGATCCGCTCCAGTCCGCTGTCCTGACCTTTTTAATAACAGAAGGCTGCAAGTTACTCCGCTGTTGGATGTGTAATCCTTCATAAAAATTATATGTTTTAAAAGAGTTAGCAGTGGTGAAGTCTCTGTTAGAGCTGGAACACGTTTTTCTCTGCATGTCTTTATTTGATAGAGACGGGGGTGGGAATCGATGCCCCCCTTTGCAAAAGATTAACAGTCAATATAATAAAGGATTGTCCTAGAGCTGGAAGGGAGGTCCAGCGTCTTCCAGTCCAGCCCTCTCCCAGTGCAGGAAATCTGTTTTCAGAGGTCCAACCTCTTCTTCAACACCTTCTGAAATGCTCCTTTGGACTTCTGGACAATCAGAAGTCCTTCCTCTCGTAATTTGAACCCTCTGGTGTGGCTTATGCCACCTGGGACAACAGAAAATGATGTTGCTGAAGTTTATTTGGTGGGGGAGAATAAAACAATGAAAGGAAGAGTTTCTCATAGAAAAAAATTGAGAAAAATAGTGCCTGTATTTTCTGTTTCATATCTCATGTTCTACAAATGCTAGAAGCATGCTTATACTTTTGTAACTTTATACTCTAGAACGGCTAGTCCTTCCTTTTATCACTTGATCTTTTTTTGCCAGGTTGAGCACAGTTTCCCTTGTTTTGGAGAAGACAAGGGCAAAGCAGGAGCTGAGAATTCCTGCATTGCAGGGGGTTGGACTAGATGACCCCGAAGCTCCCTTCCAACTCCACGAGTCTGTGATTCTGTGATTTCCATCATCTTTGCACTTCCTCTTGTGCTAAACCCAAAAAGCCCTTCAAAAAAAATGTAATTATACAAAAAGCGGCATTGTGTCAAGCACAGCATCCAAGGACAATTTTCTAAGCTGTACCACACCACCGTTTGTTAATCCTCACAAGGCTGTACCAGCCTGCAAATGTTCCACCGTCTCCCCTGTTTATATTTCCACAGTTCATGAATTCTTAAATACGTCAGGCTGTTAGCCAGCCAGATGCCAAATCTGCTTCTTGTGTTCTGTCCTGCTGGTGAATTTCTCCCTCAACGGGATGCCAAGTATATTGGCACATGCTTACCTGCAGCACTAGAGATCTCTGCTCAAGAGTTTGGCAGGGCTTGCTGACTTACTTTTGGTTTGCGGCCTATATCATACATCTTCATTGGACCTAAATCGTAATCTTGAATGGGGTCCGTCAATACAATTTGGGGGCTACTAAAGTCTTAATTTTGGTGGGGTCAATACATTGGTCCAGTTTTCTTAAAAGAGCAGACAGTGAGGCAGACCAGTGCCTGGTCCACACCACTTTAAGGCAGCTGAGTTTTCTCTGTATGAAAACTCAAGCCCTGCATGTGGAAAACTAGTAGGAAAGAGGGTTCCTAGGGACACGCTTCACTTATATGCTAGATTTCTATCTGCAGTGTGCGTGTTTGTAATCTGCGCAGAAACTGAGCAGGCAGAAGACACTAGCACAACTCCCCGGTGTTTTTATAACACATAGATCTTGATATTCCTCCTCGGATCTGCTCATACTTCGGCCTGTCACGTCTTGCTTCTCTGTGGGTGCCGTAGAATAGGATTGGATGTGGAGAGGAGCGTAGGAAGACATCAGGGCCATGTGCGTCCCCCACGTCCCTCCGTTCAGTCTCGCTGTTTTAATTATTCTTTAATGATGCAGCTACAACAGCCCACCCTCTGCGTATGTCTTGAAGGAAACAGCTGCTCATCTTTTGTGCCTGAGGAGAAGAGGCGGCACGTCCCGTTGGAGAACATTCGTAAGAGCCACTAAAAAGTTTTCCACTGAGGAGAAGCGGATCTCTGCGTGGTGTGAAAAGGACCATCTCGCCAAGCAGCCGGGCGATTTGAGGTTCCAGACCCCTTGAGGACAAGGGTACCATGGCAACGCTCCCATCTGCATCTCCCTTGTGGCCTGGGAAGAGGCCTTTTGACATATGAAGAGGATTAGGCATCTGAGGGGAAATGGGTGGATGAAAATGGCTGGCGCCACGGGCAACAGCCTCCTTCACTAGTTCCCCCAGGGAGGTTTCCATCCTACGGAGTTCTGGGTACTTTGAAAATGGGGACTTAAACCACCTGCTTTTTGCTGTCTGAGGAGAAGCAGTACTAACAGAGAGGTGTGAGAGATTCTGTAGTATTCTGCGCACCACAATGTTGCGGTGAGGAGCTCTCGTCCAGGGTTGCAGCAGCCAGCCACACTCCTTTTCAGGATACTCCATTGCACGCTCCCCCATACAGTTTCTATTTGCTGCTCCTCAGCTGCCAGCCAGCATTCTGCGGCTACATCCGTACCACACACTTAAAGCACTATGATGCCCCTTTTTTTTGCCAATTATTTTTTTATTGATTTTCCATAATCTTTAACCAATTGTCGCCAAAGTAATACAAATTTAATACTTATTAAAATTAAAGTGACACCACTTTCTTGCGGCCTTCCGCAAACACCCCTGGGGACTGTGTTAAAGGTCTGATTGATTTTAGGCGTCCCGATTCCTAGATTTTTATTTTTATTTTTGAGTTCTCCCTGGTACGGAGTACTGGCACCTTGTTTTATTTCTGCTGCTGTAATGGGCCAGGAGTCGGCTTCACCTGTTGAACAGCAGCCTGGAGGGGGGAGAAGATGGACTGACTCCACCTGCAGCTCAACAGCCTTCAAGGACTCAATAGAAGGTGCTGTTAAGAAGTAGCTGGCTTCAGCTACCTTAAGCTTGAGCTTCCAGCAGCCATCAAATGCTGGAAACGACGTTTGCAGTTCCTGGCTTCTTGCTCGTCTTGACCCCTGAACCCATGATCATTGGATTCCTGGACCGTCTGACCGCATGGATTGCTGTTAGCCCGACCCTGGGACTGGACCTGACTTCAGATGCTGACCGAAGTCCACCTCAGAGATGCTTCTGGTTGGCTGGTTTGCACCTTGTCGCTCAGCAATGAGATTATGACAACTGCCGCGGCAGCCATTTTGTGCTGGCACCCATGGCGCTGCCCTCCATGAGGAGCGGCACCTTGCTTCTTTAATCAAAACAGCACTGCCCATTCCCCTCGCACAGCTACAATCCCAGGCGTCCCGGTAAAGAGGGATGGACAGGCTGATAAATATAATAATAATAATTTATTTGTACCCTGCCCATCTGGCTGGGTTTCCCCAGCCACTCTGGGCGGCTTCCACAGAGACCAAAGATACACTAAAATGTCACACATTAAAAACTTCCCTGAACAGGGCTGCCTTAAGATGTCTTCTGAATGTCAGGTAGTTATTTATCTCTTTGACCTCTGATGGGAGGGTGTTCCACAGGGCGGGCGCCACTACCGAGAAGGCCCTCTGCCTGGTTCCCTGTAACTCCACTTCTCGCAGTGAGGGAACCACCAGAAGGCCCTCAGAGCTGGACCTCAGCATCTGGGCAGAACGATGAGGGTGGAGACGATAAACCGCTCGGGAAATTGCAGCACCCTTAGCAACATGCGGCTTCCAGAATTCTTTGGGGAAATCCATGGGAGTCCAAAGTGATTTCGCTGTGCTTTAAATGAATGACGTGTATCTGGCCAGAGGCAGAGGAGGTCATTCAGCAGGTTATTCCACCTGAAATGCTGCAGGCCTGGGCTTTGCTGTCCAGCAAGCCAACATGCCCCCACATTGCTTCCAGTCGCTGCCAGGCAGGTCAGGAGTTGGGGTGGTAGCAAATGTATCCTAAGGTTGGAGGGATGGGGAACCAACCTGGGCCTTTTGAGAGAGAGATCGATGCTTTGCCAGCAGTGTACTTCAGATAAGCCAACACACAGCTCAGTCAGTAGAGCGTGAGCCTCTTAAACTCAGGGTTGTGGGTTCGAACCCCACGTTGGGCAAACTTATTCCTGCATTTCAGGGGGTTAGACTAGATGACCTGCAGGGTCCCTTCCAACTCTTACAATGCTATGTGGTCCTCAACAGATCGCCCCTAGAGGAATGTGTTGATTATGTGAGGGGGAAATGCCTTTTTCATTTGCTCTCTTCGCAGTCCTGTTCAGCACCATTTCTGAGATGGGGTGGGCGGTTGGTTGTGGGGTGGGGCAGTTGTGGAAACCACTGTCAAGGTTCCTGCAGTGGGCGTTCCATGTCGTTCACGAGAGATGTCAAAAGCCAGCCTAAGCGCATTATTAAAAGGCTATGCCCCCATTAAAAGCCCTCGGATGTGACCTGGCTCACCCCCTCCGCCGAAGCTCGCCTCTGAGCTGTGCCTTGTTATAAATTCTGCAAATTGGTTCTGCAAATGGAAGGGGGTGGTCGCGGCCTCTCGCAACTGGCAGTCGGTATGGGGGTTGTTCCTGCAGAGACTGTGTGTCAGGCAGCCGAATTGATTTGAGAGGATGAATCGTCCATGCCTGGAAGCTTCAGGGAATTCTGCCATGCCTGGGCACATGTGCATTTGCCTGAAGATGCATTGCTTGAATTGGGGGTGGGGGGGGGAGGAGTGTGCATGCAAGGCTCACCCTCCTCTAACATCTTTGCACTGATAAACACACATGTACACCCACCCACCCACATGTCAGTCACTGACTTCCCCCGTTTGCAGGCGGCTTCTAGAATCTGCCTGAATGCGAGTAGAACCACCCACACTGTAACAAGTCATTTAGCCCTAAGGCTAATCTCTCTGTAGCTGACAAAAACAGTCAGGCTGACAACGCTAAGCGGTCTGCGGTCTAGAGACCGATGATCTGAGCCCAGCTATGGCAACACAAATCTCAACAAGAGTTGTATTGGATCATATCAGCGGCCCCATTTCTCTATTGATTTTCCCCTAAATTGATTTTTGAATTCTGAATTTATTGTTATTCACATTTTATACCGTATTTTATGCTGTTTTTTGTTGCATCAATTAAGTGTTTTAAATTTATTGTTAGCCGCCCTGAGCCCGGTTTTCTGAACTGGGAAGGGCGGGGTATAAATAAAAATTTATTATTATTATTATCCCAGACCCTGCGGTCTCCACAAGGGGTCCGGACGGTGGCAACATGAGAACTGGCTTTTTCTGCGGTGGCTTCCCACTTATAGAATGCTCTGCCCCGGGAGGGTTGCCCGGTGCCATCATTACTGAGAATTAAGGGCCATTGCAGTGGGGGTAAGGGGCCCACCCTGAATCACACCAGCAGAGCTCAGGAGAACCCAGACGGCAGGCCCCCCCTCATTTCCTTCCTAGTGGTGAGAGACCAGCAGTGCCTCCTATGTGCCAAGACACTGCTGTAGAGGTGGCATGGGGGGTGCTGACAAGGAGGAGGCAGACCCAGCTTCCAACAAGCACATCACAGGTGTTGCTGCCATCGCGGCAGCAGCAGGAGACACGTTCCTTAGAGCCCGGATCTGCTGCCCCTGTGTATCCTGCCGCCCGAGGCAGTTGCCCTGCTTTGCCTCCTGCGTGGGCCGGCCCTACTTGTTTGCAGCAAATCTCTTCAGATCTCTGCACAGGCATGG
Source organism: Podarcis erhardii (assembly GCF_964252035.2). Taxonomy (NCBI): domain Eukaryota; kingdom Metazoa; phylum Chordata; class Lepidosauria; order Squamata; family Lacertidae; genus Podarcis; species Podarcis erhardii. Next base: position 28,981,206 of record NC_138514.1, on the reverse strand, counting down.
CTGTAAGCGCTGTTGGAGGAGAAACAGCAGCGGTTTCCTTCAAAGCCGCTGTCTCACCTGGAACCCGCGTCTCCCGACAGGCAGCCGAGCGAGAGATGAAAGCCAGCACAAAGTGTTTAAATAGCTTTATTCATTAATTTACATAATGCATATATTTATATTTAATTCTTCTTCTTATACTCTGAGATCCATAATCAACTTCATTGCTCTTTAAAATATAAAATAGCCATTTTTCATCTTATTTGTTTTTGTTTTGCTTCTGAAAGAAAATCAGAAAACTGGTTCGAGTCCTGCCTTGTATAACAAGAAAACGTACGTCACATTTCCATCCCTTTCACCATTTGCCAAAGCGATTGTTTTTAAGTGTCTCTTTACAAGGAAAGAAAGACGGGGGGGGGGGGGAGGACGGAGCAAATGACAAAAGCCCGGCGGTGAGAGGCAGGGTGAAAGGTGGAACATTTGAGGAGATGGGGGGAGATGATGAGGGTGGAGGTCAAGATTACTTTCCCATCTTGCGTGGTGATGCTTCGACCTGATTTATGCTCTGAGAGCGCACCTTTTTCTTAATGTTCTTCTGCGGCTGAAATTCAGACCATGGTGATATCTTCCCCTCCAGGCCCTGACAGCTATGCTCTCCCTGCCACAGCACCATTCTCTCTGGCAAATAAATCCAGCCTAATCCCAGAGCTGGCTCATAGCTTTCCAATGCAAAAGTAGGTGCGTATAATAAACAGTAAACCTAGTTCCTAGTCTCTTTGCTTTGTATTTTTTTAGGCCTCTTCTGGAGAGCAGATTCCTATGTGCCTGTAGCCTGCTCCAGGCTTTCTACACCCGAGTCAAGTAAACAGGTGAAAGGGGAACAAATGTCCTACACAAACCCACCCCCTGCTGCTATTCCTGTTGAGCTCCCTGTGCATTTTGGAGCCCTCATCCTCGGGGGTTCATGCACAGAAGAGGCTCCCTGCTTCAGAAGTTTGCCCTCCGACCCTTGCAGTGTCTATGTGTGTGTGGAGCTAGCTTGCTTTTCTCCACTACCCCACTCGGCTGCAGAAAGCTTGTAGCGCCAACAACAGGAAGTTGAAGGGACTGACACTTCTATCAGTAATCTGTCGTGGAGAATTGGCACCGGGTACCATGCAACTTAGGGAGGTGGGTGGCGCTGTAGGTTAAACCACAGAGCCTAGGGCTTGCCAATCAGAAGGTCGGCGGTTTGAATTCCCGTGACAGGGTGAGCTCCCGTTGCTCGGTCCCTGCTCCTGCCAACCTAGCAGTTCTAAAGCACGTCAAAGTGCAAGTAGATAAATAGGTACCGCTCTGGCGGGAAGGTAAACGGCATTTCTGTGCGCTGCTCTGGTTTGCCAGAAGCGGCTTAGTCATGCTGGCCACATGACCCAGAAGCTGTCTGCGGACAAACGCCAGCTCCCTTGCCCAATAAAGCGAGATGAGCGCCGCAACCCCAGAGTCTGCGACTGGACCTAATGGTCAGGCGTCCCTTTACCCTTTTCCCCTTCAGCTTGGCAGGCCTTTCGTCTCCCAAGGTGCTACAACCTTTCAGCAGAGCCTCGAACCCCCACAGGAGTCACTACCCTCCTGGCCCTTGCTAGAGGTGAGAGGCAATATCCCTGACTATATGTGCATGTTCACTGACAAGATACGTCTGATGTTAAATCCAACACAGCAGAAATCGCCCCTGCTGCTAATCCTCACATTCTTTCTGCTTCTCTGAGTGAGTTGACAGGCACTACTGGGAGCTAATCGGGATCTTTCTGAAAACATAAATTTCTTGGAACAGCAGAGATTTCGGGATCTGGGTGGGATCACTGTGGCTCCACCGCAGCCTGCCCTACTCAATGAGTTCCCCAACATCAACCTACTCCCGTAGCATTTGACTCCAACAGGAAACAGCGATTCTTCTCCGACCTGACCTTGACTCAAAAGCAACAACTATCTCACATTCACTTGCATTTAAAGAAACGGACACTCTGGGCAGCTTCATTTCTGACCCGTGAGGACCATCAGTAGGTAGGTAACGTTCTCGGCTAAAGCTGCCCACGCCGCCTCTTTCTCTGTTGCTTCTCCCCACCCCTCAAAGGACCTGAAATTACGCTTGGATTCCCCAGTAGAAAGTTAAAACACCAAATTCCTGGCCAAGACCAAACCCTGCAGTGGCCTTGAGGTAGCTCCAGCAGCTTCCTGCTAGTTCAAGGAACACCTTTAAATTAAATATATATATGTATATATGTGAATGTGCCCAGCCAGTCCAATCTTTTTGACCTCCTGCAGAAAGTGTCCTATGCCATGATTCAATAATACAAAAGGGATCTTGGCTTTCACAACCCAAATCCGAGGCTCTGCTTTTCCAACTAGGATGGAGACCAGAGATGGATGGCAAGAGCAGCAGTGTGTTCAATGGGGCAGGGAGTCTTCGCCATTGACCCAAGGCAGCATCTTCATGGAGCTGAAAGCAAAGCTGTACACCGGTCCTCCAAGTGACTTCTTTTTGGGAAAGATGCCAGCCAGAAAGTTCCCTTCCCTCTGGAGCAGGGGAGATGGGAGCTCTTCTTTACGCAAGACCGCAAAAGCACAGGACTCCACGTCTGTTGAGATGTGCTCCAAAGGACTCCCCCTCTCCTCTGGCTGAAGTAACACCATGTCGCTGCGTAATCGGTTCCCCAGGATGAATTTCCCGCGGCTTCATGTTCCGGGAAGGGTGGATCGGAGGGGGGAGGGCGTCTCCTGCAGGTGCTCATTTTGGGGTTCGGCGGCTGCCGGAGCTCACAAAAGCTTTCCTTCATCATCCGGGACGTCAGCTGTGCGGAAGGGAACAAAGACAAGTTGTTAGCGTGGAAGAAAGGAGACACACAAGCTTTCAGAGCAAGGGAGACAGTTGGATGTGTATTAGCTCGGACCACTAACGGGAATATGTGAGGCCATAATCCAAGAGGCTGCAGAACTGGGCCAGAAGTAAGGGAGGGAAGACAGGTTCAGTTGTTTTCTATGGAAGTCTGCTGCATCAGGCAATTTGCTTACAGTGGTACCTCGGGTTAAGAACTTAATTTGTTCTGGAGGTCCGTTCTTAACCTGAAACTGTTCTTAACCTGAGGTAACCTGAGGTAAAGTGGTAACCTGAGGTACCAGTTTAGCTAATGGGGTCTCCCGCTGCCGCTGCACCGCGATTTCTGTTCTCATCCTGAAGCAAAGTTCTTAACCTGAGGTACTATTTCTGGGTTAGCGGAGTCTGTAACCTGAAGTGTCTGTAACTTGAGGTACTGATGTATTTGTAAAGACAGAAATACGTGAGGATGGTATGGGCCTGACTTCATTCCTGGTTTCGATGTAGGGTTTTAAAATTCCATGCTTGGGCAATTTTATCAACTCGGCCAACCCAAGACTTGCAAGTTACCTAAACAGGGTTTTATTCTCCTGTTCCTCCTGACGGCACACGGCTGTAAGTGGTGATAAGTCTTAGGCTTAATTTTCCTTTATAGCTGCTTCAGATACAAAGCAATTTTTTAGGACACGGATCTGTTCCGATCAGGCCCTTATTAAATACACTACAATGCCGTAGTATTAAGTTCTGCTGATCTAGTCTGTTCTTGCAAAATTAAAGAGTGAACATGGCATTTTCTTCTAGCAATGAGTGACAACCTGTAATTAAATTGTGACTCTCTCGATTTATTTGACAACAGTCACATCCTGTCTGTGCTGTGAGAGAGCTCAAGCTGGCAAACACTGGCATTCCCAGGTGGCCTTCCATCCAGGAACTGACTAGTCCCAGATCAGCTTAGCTTCAGTGAAGGGCCTACAATCTCCCCACAGCTATAGGTCATGTGATGCTCCCACTTATGTGCTGTTCCGGGGGAAATCGCCAAGCGGCTTTTTACATACAAACATATGCAATGGTTTGTTACATGCCCAAATACACAATGGTTTGCTGCATGCAAATATATGCAATGAAACTATTATTTAAGCAATACAGGTAAAGCCACATTTTGGGACTGGGATCAGCTAAAGGAAACAAGGGGCTCCCCCAGTTTTGGAACCCCAGAGTGGGAAAAGCCATTTTGGACTTGGAGGTGGGGATTTGGAGCAGGAAAATGGCAGGCTGGGGAAAAGTAAAAATGCCCGCTTCCACTTCTAGAGCCTAACTGCTCCCACTGAAGTGGCATTTTCTGCATTAAAAATGGAGGGGCTGCTGAGCTACTAATACACTTGAAAAGCCTGTTTGCCTAATAATGTACCTAAAGTGATTAAAAAAGACTAAAAGGACTGTCAAATGAATCCCTTGGTGTTCATACGATTAAATTTAATCACAACTGTAAGAGCTACTTAATAGGATTGTGCAAAGGCTCCTACTGGGATGGCCAGATTCCTTTTATGACTCCAGTAGATGCCCTGTGCAGCCTTCGGCTGCTTCCTTCTAGGAATGCTCTGTTCAATTTAAGAGTCACTGAGGGGAGCCTTGAAGTCCGTCTACTCAAACCCACTGCATTTCCAATGCATGGATAGAGGAGCAACTCAATTCAGCATACCTTTAAAGCCAAACATTTCCCATTTCTTCATTCTGAAAGGAATATGCACAAATCAAAGGAGCCAAGCCTTCAAAATTCGCACTCATCCGAATTTTTCAATGCCCTATAAAGCTTTACGGAAACAGACGCTTCCGCCTTGTGGTTTCACAGGCTTCCTGGCCGCAAGGAAGCCTTAGGCCAGAGGTTCTCAACCTGTGGGTCCCCAGATGTTGTTGGACTACAACTCCCATCATCCCTGAGCTCTGGCCTTGCTAGCTGGGGACCCATAGGTTCAGAAAGGCTCCCTTAGGCGATGTGCACATTAATGGCTTAAAACACTGCAAGATACACCCACCCACCCCCATCCATCCCCCCAACTGCCCTTCAAATCACGTTTGCATGTCATTGTACACATTTCTACGGTGGGATGTGTTTCTGTCAGTCACCTGAGAGGCAGCGTGGATATCTTCATATATGGCTTATGTTTTCAAATCAGATCGAAGCTGTTTTTAAGGTAAATGCCCCCAAATGCAATATTTCTCAAAAAAACAAAACAAAATACCCTACAAGATATCTGGATTGTGGCTAATGTTGTGCGCACATGGCTTCACAAACCAGGAGCAGGAGTACACTGGCTGCAGAGTAAATGGGGGTATCTACCCAGGCTGCAGGCATAGGCCTCTCTCTGCAGACAATCACAGAATCATGGAACTGTAGGGCTGGAAGGGACCCTGAGGGTCATCTAGTCCAACCCCCCGTAATGCAGGAATCACAGCTAGAGAATCAAGATGGCCATCCAACGTCTGTTTAAAAACCTCCTGTGAAGACGAGTCCACCACCTTTGAAGGTGGTGTGTTCCACTGTCAAACCGTTCTTACTGTCAGAAAGATCTTTTTTATGCCCAGAAGTGGAAAGAAGAGGACGTACCAACGAAAGAAGAATGGAAGACTAAGATGATAGACTATGCTGAAATGGCAAAACTTTCTGGGTAAGATCAGGAACCAAGATGAAGAAAAAATGTAATAATGAATGGGGATTTTTTAAATAGATTATTTTAAAGAGCACTGTAAAAATGTGGAAGCATTAGCAGGATTGTTGTAGCATTTATAAACTGAAGGTAGAATTATGATGTGAAAAATAATCTGAAATTAAGTGGAAATACTATTAGATGCATGGAAAATAAAGGGGGGGAATGGAAATTGGTGAGGGGGGTCAATCAATGCAAATTTGGATTTGATATGTAAGCTTATGAAAACTGTTATCAGAAAAAATGAAAATATTATAGATATAGATGGGGACGTGGGTGGCACTGTGGTCTAAACCACCAAGACTAGGGATTGCTGATCAGAAGGTCGGTGGTTCGAATCCCTGCGACGGGGTGAGCTCCCGTTGCTTGGTCCCTGCTCCTGCCAACCTAGCAGTTCAAAAGCACACAGTGCAAGTAGATAAATAGGTACCGTTCCAGCAGAAAGGTAAACGGCGTTTCCGTGTGCTGCTCTGGATCTCCAGAAGCGGCTTAGTCATGCTGGCCACATGACCTGGAAAAACTGTCTGCGGACAAACGTCAGCTCCCTCAGCTAGCAAAGCAAGATGAGCGCCGCAACCCCAGAGTCATCCGCGACTGGACTTAACTGTCAGGGGTCCTTTACCTTTTTTATAGATATAGATATAGATATAGATATAGATATAGATATAGATATAGATATAGATATAGATATAGATATAGATAGATATAGATATGAAAGTTCTTCTTTCTAAGGTTTTGTCAATCAATCAATTTTTATTAAGGCAAACAGCCAGCACATTCCTAAGGTTTTGTCAGAATCTCCTCGCTTGTATTTTGGATCCACTGGCTCAGGTCCTACCCTCTGCAGCAGCGGAAAACAAGCTTGCTCCATCTTCCATGTGACAGCCCTTCAGGTATTTGAAGATGCTCCCCTTCAACACATTTAGCTCCCCTTCAACACATCAGCCCAAAGGCCCAGCAACCACCTTCCAACCTGCACACACACACACACACACACACACACACACACGATGCACACATCTCTTTTGGTTTACTCACCGCCTTAGACTTTCACAGAGGCTGGAGGCATCATGAGTTGATTTACTCTGCAAAGCAAGAGGGGGAGGAAAGGTATCAGCAAGTTCCAAAAATAAAAAAAACAACACAGAAACTTTACAGACACAGACCCTGACATCGAGAGCAGCCGTCACTGGATGCTCAGCCAGCCAATGCTGAAGCCCATCCTGCTGGCTCACTTGTCATTTTTGGACAGGTGAGCCATTTGTGGAAGAGAAAAAGTAAACAGGCAAGCGGAAACGGCATCGCCCAGGTGCGCTGGGCATCCCTCCCACGGTGGCCATGCAAGAGTCGTGCTGCTCCCACACTGGGAACAGTCACAGACCCAGCAGCATAAACTCCCCAAAGGTTTCTGCAAGCGATGTCACCCCTTCTTTAGCTGGGGGAGATGGTTGTTTTTGTACAGTGCATGTTGACAAGCCATCTTTAGACGACTCCCTGACTGTCATCCATCCATCCCCTCTGGCAATACAACAACATCTGCCTATTTCCTGTCCTTTCCTCACTCCCCATTATCTGTTTGTGAGAAAGGATAACAAGCACAGCGTGCCAAGCAGGGGTCTCGGATTACTGGCACAAGATATTAGAGGCAGGGTTGTGTGTGTGTGTTTAATAAAATGGCTATAACACTTTTCTAAAATAAAGAGAGAACAGAAGAGAAAAATCAGACGACAGGCCAGCGTACAGGAATAGAAAACAGAAAACCAAACCAGCCGCTCAATAAAGTGAAAAAACAAGATGGCTTTGTATTAAAGTTAGAAAAAGCTAAAACAACAACAACCGCAAACTTCAAATTTTTAAAAAGAAGACCACCACACATTTGGCGCCCGGTCTAAAGCAATGCTGTCCTTGAGAAAGGCCTCCTTTGCCTAGGCTGCTTGAACGTGGGCACACAAAGCACAATTCCTGATGGCATTGCCCCTCAAGGGCTTGGGTGCTGTCAGGTGTTGGTGTGGTTGCTCGAGAGCAAACAGGCAAGACTCCGACCTGTCTTTTCCAGCTTTACTATTAGTCCAAAATATTTACGGTGAAGAACGTCGCAAGTTCATGTCTGGCTCAGTCGCTAGCAGAATCTGGGAGTGGCCGGTCCTTGTACCTCCCCCAGCATAACAGCCGTGTGACCCCCATCCTTCTCCTCCCCTCTCTGCGCCGAAACCTACTGCGCAGAGTGGGCACTGGCAAAGGGGGGCTCCCCCCCCGCTTTGCACAGGCTCCGTGTTGAGGATCTCCCTAGCATCTCCTGGTCCCTGCACCTCCTCCCCACTGGAGGCGGGGCTTTCCTCCTTGCCAGAGGAGGAACTGCTTTGCAAGATCTTCGGAGGTTCCCTATAACACAACTGCCCTTCCACCTCTTGCCTCTGAGCTGATGGCAGTTCCCTGACAGGTGCTCTAAGGGAGGGAAGCAGCACTGCTTGGAGAGGGGGCTTTGTGAGCTGTGGGGCCCCCATGGATGCTTCCCCTGGACACCCTTTGCAGCACAGACTGCAGTCGCTGCCTCCGTTATGAGAAGGGCTGGGGAGCCAGTGGCCCTCTAGGTGCTGCCAGACCACGACTCCCATCCTCCTTGTCCATAAGCCAGGCTGACTTGGGAAAACAGGAATTGGAAGTCCACAAATATCTGGAGGGTCACAGATTCCCCTGCCTGGCTGTAAAGGAACAATTTGAGGGCCATAAGGCCTGCCTTGTACTCGAGGTGAGCCTGATGAACACGCTCCAAATAATAATTATTATAATCATATTCCCAAGCTTGGAAATATTGCCTGCTGCTCTTGTCACCCCAAGAGTGCCTGCTTACCCACCAATGGTTCAGGCTTTCTGGGTTGGAACAGGGCTGTAGTGTCTCAGGCCATATCTCTGCCTTATAGGGAACCTCAGGCTCAGGGGCAAAATATGGCCCCCAGACCCCTCTGACCGGCCCTTGGGAACTCTTGTCAGATGCTTCTGCATGGTCAAATGTCACCAGGCTTCTCGGTTGCCTGGATGAAGGATGCAGAGATGTGCTCTGCCTTTTTCGTGGTCCTAATGAGCACAGCCTCCAGTACAAAGAGTCACACCTGTTGCCACACCCACCAGTAGTGTGCCATCCCCAAGTTTTTTTTTAAAAGCCCATTCCCATTATAGAATTAGAACTTCATTGAAAGCAGCTCGGATTGGTTACCTGAGAGCCCTACTATAGCTCCACGTGGGATGCCTTATTTAAGTCGCTTTGAGTTCAATTTAAAAAGCGACAAATAAGTGCAGTAAATAACTAAAAACAAACCTGTTCCAACCTACTGGGGACAGATCTCCTTTATAAATAGCCCTCCCAAACAAATCTATTTTTCTTGAGATTGCAGATCTTTTTGTTCATTAAAGAGGAAGAGGCAGCGACATCCTTTTCTGCTATTTTCTGAAAGGAAATAAGCTGCCATTGTTTTCTTTTTTTAAAAAAAAAGTAGCACAAAAGTTGAGAAAAATGAGATCTTGGAATTCGGAAAAGCTCTTTGTCCGCTGTAACCTTCTGCAGGGCTTTTTTGTTTTGTTTTGCTTTTGGAAAACATCCCTGTCCTGTTGCCTGCTCCACCTTCTCACTCACTATAATATAGCTTGCTGCTTGCAGGAATCCGCAGTGTTTAGTCCAGGACGGACTAAAACTCATTCCACAACCTTTGCGAACTTCTACAATTAAGGAGGGTTTGCAGCAGCTGCTATTTTATTCTCGCCTACCTGCTCCAAAATGAGTCATTCAATTATTTCTAAAGGTATTTTTAAAAGGGATCTAATTTGATGCCCGGAAAGCTTTCCTGGAGAACCCTCAGGGCGTCTTCGTGCTTCTATGCCCCTTCTACTGGAAAACCACTTGTTTCAGCGGGACGCTGCAATTTCCCCATATGTCACCAGCCTGCATTTTGACCCTTCCACGTGTCCCCTCCTACCATTGTCTTACTTTCTACGGCACTGGGAAGAAAGCCAAAAGCAGCATCAGGTTCATTGTAGGAACTTCAGGTGAGCCCTGGCCCAGGGATGGGATGCGTAAACCTTTCAACTGCAGTTTTGCTTCTCCACGCTTCCACACCTCTTTGCCATTTTTAAAAGTCCTCAGGAAAATTCACCAGCATTTTAGTGCAAATTTCTCCCATGCACATTTTTGTACTCAATTCTGCCAAATATAGAAATTTTTGTCATGCATTTTCCTGCAACATAATGCATTTTGTGCATTACTTCCACTCATACATGCATTTTAAAACGCACACTTATGTGCATGCGTTTTTTAAATGCGTTTTTTAAAAAAACAGGATTAATTTAGGGCTGGGGAATCTGTGGCACGCCACAAGTTTTTGGACTCCAATTCCCATCAGCCACAGCAGCAAGGCTAATGGTCAGGGATGATGGGCTTTGGAGTCCAGCATCATTGGAAGGCTACCCCTCATCTCCCCAATGAATCTGCTAAACGTTACAGCCCAAGAAAAGTGAAATTTGACCATTGAGTAGGTTTGGGAAAAGGCCTGGGCTGAGTGAGCTAAAAATATTCCATCTAGTTACATATTGCTTGATAAGCAATGACAGTGACTCCAAGCCTTTAAGGGAGCTGGCTGTGCTTTAGGAACCAAAGGCCGGTTTGCTCAAAGGAAAAGTCACAACCGATTAGGCCACTTGAAAACGTTAGTGCAAGAATGAGAGAGGATGCTGTTCCTGAACAGATCTGGGAGACTCGTGTGTTGAAGGCCAGCCAGGGGATTGGACATATTGATGGAGGATAAGAGGGCCTCACCAGCAGTCATCTGTTACGAAGGGATAGACAGAATGGTGTGGCCGCACCCTTGACTTTATGGAGTTTTTTTTTATTTCAAGTCAACTTACAAAGCATAGGTTATTAAATTGGCTTGTGCACAGTTAAGATTAACCACAGTTTAGCATTCAGATGCAACACTAAACTGGAGTCAATCAAAAACGGAAGTGAGAGCTTCCCAACTCATGGCCATGCTGGAGGAGTCAAGGGGAGCACATGAGTCCAAGACTTGCCTTGGCTCATTCTAAATAACTGGTTGTGTTTGAGTGCTACACTAAACAACAGTTCATCACATCATCCCGATGTGGCCAGCTACTCAGCCCTGATTTGTCTCTTTCTGCCATTGCTATCTCCAATGCTTCTCTCAAGGTTTTTACCTTCCTGGCCTGTTTTGCTTCAACAATTTGAAGGGGAGAAGTATTCAGTTTCCAGAGGAAAACTCGGGAGGATAAAAGCCAGCATTAAAAAAGAGAAGAAAATCAATAGCATTCCCTTGTCTCTTCCCCAGGCAACAAAGCGTCAAGGGCTCTTCATTAAGCAACCAAGTGTTGAGACAGAGATAAAACTCCAAAAGACAAAACTGCCCTACACTTTCAGCAATTAGGACTGAAACTGAAAGCTTGCCATTCTCCTCCTTGTAACGGCGGATTTGCACACGGGCAACCTATATACCAGGTGCCTGCAAGAAAGTTGTTCTACTCCAATTCCCATCAGCCTAATCCAGCAGGGCTAAAGTCATAGTCCGAGGCTAGATAGCTCAGTCGGTAGAGCATGAGACTCTTAATCTGAGGGCTGTGGGTTCAAGCCCCACGTTGGATGAAGAAATTCCAGCATAACAGCTTTCAACAAGCAGAGAGTTGCCATTTTGCATGGAGGAGCAGTCCATACCATGAACCCCTTCTGACCTGTAGTGGCACAATGCGAGGCACAACTCAAAGAGAACTAGCCCCTAGAGTCCGAAACCATCAATGGCTACCCCAGTCCTGTGATAAGCCCTTCTCACCTTGCACAGCCTAACCGGTTGCAAAACAAAGATCTCCCACCTCCAAATCATCTGCCCTAATCATTTTTAAAGGATGTACTAGTCATCGCTCCTCCACACTTGTAAAAGCTGCTAAAAGCCTGCCAATATTTCTGTCACACAGGAATATTTGCAAACACACTGAGAGGGGGGAAATGTCAAGATTGTGTGTGTGTGCGCTTGCAACTGCTTTTGAAGCTGTTGTGCCACATTTTGGTACATCGCAAATATAAAATATTCGGCAGTTTACTTTCCTGGGTGACACCAGATTAAATGCAATGAACTCGGGAACTGGGGCAAATCAGCCTGTTGTCTGAGCTTGAAATGGACCCTCGTCTCCTGATATCTGTGAAAATGAGTGTTGCATACAGTACATAACCCACAAATGGTTGGGGGTCGCTGGCATAGAACATCTCAAGGCAACTTTAAACAGCTCTGATCATAGCTGGACATTTTAAGCATTTGCCCCAGGTATGTTCCACAGAGCTACAAGCCATCTCTATGCTTCATTTACATACATCAATACTTAAAAAACCCCAACACTTCAGGACTTTTGAAATACCACTTCGAAACTTAAAAGACCGTTTTGATACCACTTGTCCTTGTTTTAATGGCAGCTGGAAGCAGTGGCGTAGCGTGGGTTATCAGCACCCGGGGCAAGGCAAGTAATTTGCGCCCCCTAACCCATGGATTTGCGCCCCCTAACCCGTGGATTTGCGCCCCCTAACCCGTGGATTTCCCTAACCCCCAGATGTTGCGCCCGGTGCGGCCGGCCCCCCCTGCACCCCCCACGCTACGCCACTGGCTGGAAGACCTTTAGTTGATCAGGCTGCTTAACAAAGATTTCAAACTTTCTGCTTTATGTGTGATTTTTATACTGAATTTGTCTACATTCTTCTGTGTTGCACTTTTATTTCTGCTTTAAACCTAACTGCTGTATAACAACTAATACCAGTGTACTGGAAGAAGCAAAGATCACCAGTGCTGAAGCAATGATTCTTCAACATCAGCTTCATTGGACTGGTCATGTTGTGTGGATGCCTGCTTATCGCCTTCCAAAGCAACTACTCTATTCCGAACTTAAAAATGGAAAGCATAATGCTGATGGCCAACAAAAGAAGTTTAAAGACTGTCTCAAGGCAAATCTAAAAAATGTAGTATAAACACTGACAATTGGGAAACGCTTGCGAGAGCTCCAATCGGAGAACAGCCTTTACCAAAGGTGTCATGGGCTTTGAAGACACTCGAACCCAGGACTCAAGGGAGATACGTGCTAAGAGGAAGGCACGCTTGGCAAATCCACACCGTGATCAACTCCCGCCCAGAAACCAATGTCCCCACTGTGGAAGGATGTGTGGATCCAGAATTGGCCTCCACAGTCACTTACGGACTCATTGTTAAAACCGTGTTTATGGAAGACAATCTTACTCAGCTACAAGTGATCACCAAAGATGAAGCAGCAGTACAGCAGCAGCTGTATAATGTTTAGGGAACTTACATTATGAAGGCGCAGGCAAATGCAAGTAACACCTTAACCTCTCTATAATTGGAAGCATGTGAGAGAGAGAAAGAGAAACAGAAAGACAGGGAGAGCATCTATCTTTTCATCCACTTGTCAAGCGCTCTTCTTATAACTGTGATTATAGGGCAGTCAAGAGGTCTTAAGGGACACTCCATCTTAACCCTAGGATTTTGAAACAAGCAGCCTTTCAAGCCCCAACCTGTGCAGGCCAGCATGCGCTCAGAATGCGATACCCAGATTAATTCGTTAGCGAAGCCTGAGACCTTCGACCCCTTGTGTCCCGGCCTCGCTTATGATAAATGGGTTTAATCGAAAGCTTATGCGCTGGAACCTATGATCAACGAATAGGTCCGCAAACCACTTACATGCAGCGTTTTTCCAGGCCTGCCATTGGTGGGATAAATCAGGGTCTTGCTCTGAATCCAATTGGGGAATACACATATCGACAAATGATTCTGATTTCCAGGTAGGATTTTAGACACAGAGGGGGCTTTCTGGAAGGTATCCGCTGCTACTGGCTACACTTCTCTCTCTTTTTTGCTTACTGTACTTTTCCATGTATAACACACCCCCATGTATATTTTTGGGGACTCAAAATTAAGAAAATTGGGGGGATTGCCCTGAGTTATTGAGCTTTTTTTGGGGGGGGGGGAATTGCCTGGCCAATTCTGCCAGTAGCACACATTGCAGAAGCCAACAATAGTCAGCCCCCTCGCCACCAGCCGCCGCCAATCACCCGTCCAATTGACGCAACAACAGCCAATCAACAGCAGCTCTCGCCACAGCCACCAATCACCAGAACAATCGCCACAAACAACCTCCTACTTGCGGCAACAACCAATCACCTGTCCCCACTCTGAACTGCCCATGTATAAGACGACCCCAAATTTTTAAACATTATTTTAACACCAAAAAGCCTCGTTTTACACACGAAAAAAAAAGAATGGTACCTGGAGACAATTCTTATCAGATTTACGGGTGAAGTAAAATATCTGCTTTTAGACATGTGAAGAAGATGCATCTTATAAGAGAGCTCAAATCGACAACAGCAAGCATAAAAGGAGGTTCTTCGTAAACAGAAAAATTGCAGCCCCTCCGGCACCTTCTCTGTGACTGGCTGGGAGGCCAGAGTCCCAGTTTGTAAGTCAATCAAACGGTGCAAAGAAGGACCTGACCATTGTTCTGAGAAAAAGAGAGACTGGAAAGAAGCATGTAAGTCAAAATAATTATAGCAAGTACTGGTAACAAGAGGAATCTGCGTCAGCATCTTTTTGGTGACGCAGTTCTCCAACCAGGCAACGTTTAAAAAATGCACATATTAGCGGAAAGTGTGCATAAAAATGAAAGTATTGGTGAAAACAATATAGAAAAATAACTTACAAAAATGCTATTTTGCACTTGCAAAAATATGTACAGTACATTAGTCCAAACTATACACAAAAATGTGCTTATTAGGAGAATCACACAAAATGCTATGGTTTTTTATGAGAATTTTTTTTTAAGTATCACAAATTGCTGCAGAAATGTGGTGGACTGAACTAATTATTGGAAAAATGAAAAACAGAGAGAAGCAAAATGGACGGATCCTTCCACCCCTAATGCAGGGAGATTGTCTGCTGAATAATACCTCCTAGCACAGTCAGAATGGAAAGAGGAAGGATGTCAGAAGGGAGACAGAAAATAAAAATAGACAGGTTGGTACCAGACTCTCTCTCAAGAGAGAAAGCACAGAGGGCAGAGTTTGGATGCCTCTGGTTTTCAGAAACAAAATCAGCCGGAACACTCCTCAGAAGACTCAGCCTGGACTAGATAGCACTGAGGATATACCTGGCTGAGATCAAGGAAGGAATCTACCACATATCTGCCCATTGCCAGGAAGGGGATGGAGAATGTGATCACAGGGACATAAGAAGATCCTGCTGGATGAGCCCATCTAACCCAACATCTTGTTTTCACAGAGGCAAACCAGATGTCTACAAGAAACTGGCAAAAAGGAGGTTCTTAGGTTGTGGGGGGGAATCAAAACTTCTGAGTTCAGAATCAAGCATGCAGACTGGTCAGGCAAAGGAGGAATGCCAGAGATTTTATCTGCTTGCATAATTTCAGTTTGATATTTGAGCTCCTTGAAGGCGAAGTGGTAAACACAAAACACCCCCTTTTTGGACCCTGTAACCAGCAGTGACGTCAAGAAATCCTTGGCAAACGCCAATTCCTGACTGCAGAGGCAGCCAGAAAGGCATTTGGCAGTGACCTCTGTGAGTTACATTTTAGGGTTACAGTTCTCTGATTCAGGCGCCCGCAAAAAAGGACTCTTCAAGGAATCATTGGAAGCTGGCCACAAGCCCCCCCCCCCCCGCAACTTACTAACACATGCTGCGCTCTTTAAATCTCATAAAGAGATTGTCAGGGACGCAGCGGGAGCGCAGGGAGGGGAGGAGATGGAGAGCGAGGGGGAGCAATCCGAGGGCAGCGTAGGAGAAGAGGACAGTAGCCCGAGAGATTCCATGAGCCTCTCCAGCGAATCGGAAGATTCACAGAAGGGGGCGCCGATGGCCAGGGCAAGGGGGGCCCCAAGGGGGACACCCCAGAAGCAAGGGGCCAGCGGGGACTCCCAGAGCAGCAGTTGGAAATCAGGGCCAGCTTCCCCACCAGAGCATAGTGGGGGGGAAGGGTCCCAGGTATCAGGGCCAGCGTATTCACCACCAGCGAGAGAAGATGAGTCAGGGTTGACCACGCCTCCGTCGGAGAGCGAGGGAACGGTCGAGAGGAAGGTTACCGGCTGGGCGCGCGCGCCAAGTTCAAATGTACAGGCGAGCGGCACAGCAGGTAGCCCGGATAGGGAACCAGGTCCTAAAGCCCGCCGGAAGGAGGGGCAAGAATCAGGGGGGTCAGCGTCAGAAGAGTCCAGAAAGGATGAAACCCCAGCGGGCAGGAGGGCCCAGAGGAGGAAGGAGCTAAGGAAGAGGTGGAGCAAGGCTAGAGTCTTAAACTGGTGTCAGGGGGGCGGAGACTCAGACGGGACTTCGCCGGTCTAGGCTTTAAGACGTAGAGTTGCACGCTGCGGCTTTGAAATGGAAACTGAACTTCAATAAAGACTTTTGTACATAACTACAGCCGGGCGTTGGTCCTTTGTGAGCTGGGACCTAGGGGCGGCTCTGACAGAGATTATCATCTTGCTCTTTCCAGGCTAAAGGATTGCTAAAGGACTCTTTCCATTGCTAGCTTGACCGGGGTCATGTACCACCTATATATCATTTTCATAATATTCTCCTTCAAAGCATTACATGCCGTGAATTTTATTCCGGTGGTCCATAACCTTTCCCAGTCCTCAAACATAATGTTATACCCTATATCCTGAGCCCATTTTATCATGGCTGATTTAACAGTCTCATCCTGTGTATTCCATTTAAGCAGCAAGTTATACATTCTCGACAATATCTTAGTCTTTGGTTCCAACAGTTCTGTCTCTAATTTCGACTTCTCCACCTGAAATCCTATCTTTTTGTCCAATTTAAAAACCTCTTGGATTTGGGCGTAATGTAACCAATCTTGCACCTTATTCTTTAATTTCTCCAAGCTCTGCAACCTCCATTTGTCTCCAATTTTTTCTATTAATTCCCAATATTTCGGCCAGCCGGCCTCCATATTGAGTCTCTTCCGGGCCTTAGCCTCCATTGGTGATAACCTTCTCGGGGTCTTACTTTCTAGTAAGTCTTTATATTTTGTCCAAACAATAAATATTGCTTTTCTGACAATATGGTTTTTGAACATTTTATGAACCTTTACCTTATCATACCACAAATATGCATGCCAACCAAAAGCATTGTTAAACCCTTCCAGATCTAGGACATCAGTGTTCTCTAGAAGTAACTAATCTTTCATCCAGCAGAAAGCTGCAGCTTCGTAATATAACTTTAAATCTGGCAGGGCAAACCCCCCTCTTTCTTTTGCATCAGTTAGTATTTTAATTTTATTCGGGGCTTTTTGCCCTGCCAGATAAACTTAGAAATATCTTTCTGCCATTTTCCAAAACATTCCACTCTGTCCACAATCTGTAGAGCCTGAAACAAAAACAACATCTTTGGCAATACATTCATTTTAATAGCTGCGATTCGACCCATTAAGGAAAGTTTCAATCTTGACCAAATTTCTAAATCCTTTTTAATTTCTGACCAACATTTTTCATAATTATCTTTAAATAAATTCAAATTTTTAGCAGTCAAGTTAACCCCTAGGTACTTCACTTTTTTAACCACATTTAACTCTGTCTCTTTCTGAAACCTTTCTGACTCCGAAACTGTCAGATTTTTTACCAAAACCTTAGTTTTTTGCTTGTTCAGTTTGAATCCCGCCACCCGACCAAACTCGTATATCAGTTCCAAAACTCTTTTCGTACTAGATTCTGGCTCCTGTAATGTAATTACCAAGTCATCTGCGAAAGCTTTCAATTTATACTGTTTCACTCCGACCTGTATTCCTTGCACTAACCGGTCCTCCCTAATCATGTTCAAAAGCACCTCCAGGACTGAAATAAATAACAGAGGGGATAGGGGGCACTCTTGTCGTGTTCCTTTCTCAATTTTAAATTCTTCTGACACCACATTGTTAACAATCAATTTAGCTTTTTTATATCACCTGTCTGATAATAAATGTTGGAAATGTAGAGAGGCTGAGGGGACATTCTTCCACCTCTGGTGGACATGCCCTAAAGTGAAAGCCTTCTGGGAAATGATCTATAATGAACTAAAAAAGGTATTTAAATATACCTTTGTTAAGAAACTGGAGGCCTTCCTCTTGGGCATTGTCGGCCAGAAAGTGTTAAAGAAGGACAGAAGTTTCTTTATGTATGCGACAACAGCAGCAAGAATACTCATTGCAAAGTACTGGAAGACACAAGACTTGCCCACACTGGAAGAGTGGCAGACGCAATTGATAGACTATATGGAATTGGCTGAAATGACTGGCAGAATCCGAGACTTGGGAGAAGAAACAATGGAAGAGGACTGGAAGAAGTTTAAGGATTATCTACAGAAATATTATAAGTTGTATGAATGTTAAGTATTTGCACGATTTAGAAAATACCAGTTCCAGCAAATAGGCTTTGTAAAATAGAAAATTAAGTTATAAGAAAAGGTCGAAATTTAAGGCAACACTATGTTTAATTTTAAGGTATGAGCAATTGATAAAAACTATTTTAAATTTAGAAGTATAACATTTGGAAAGTACAAAATAAGGTATGAAATAAGGTAATAATTTGCTGACATTCTGATTATAAATAATGCAGGGTAAGGAGATGCGAGGAAGTCCAGTTAGTTATATAAGAAAAGTTATACTGAATGGTTGGTTATATTTTTCTCTTTTCTCTTTTTTATTTTTTATTTCTTTCTTTCTATATGGTTTCTTGGTGTATTTGTTCTGGTTTTTTGGTGTAGGGATCTTGTATTATGTATTTGAAAATTTAATAAAATATTTTTTGAAAAAGGACTCTTTCCATTGCTAAAGGACTCACGGCGCAGTCTGATGACAAATACCTGCATTAAAATGTGCATATTCTTATCGGCATGTCTTGATGACTCTGGGAAATTAACAAGGCCGGGCTGGGCTGAGGTCCCACCAGCACTGCAATGTTTGCAGTTGCCTTATAAGTAAAGGGTTTTTCTTTGGAAGCTTAAAAGCAGTTCAACAGAGGTATTGTAAAGCTGGAGAAGGTTCTGAAAAGGGCAACCAGAAAGATCAAGGAGATGGAGTGATTCCCTTTCAAAGAAAGGTTGCAGCATTTGGGAATTTTGAGTTTAGCAAAAAGGCAAGAGATGGCACAGTAGAAACTTATAAAATCATGCATGACGTGAAGAAAGTAGACTGGAAAACCTTCTTTTCTCTGTCTCCTAACACCAGAACTCGTAGACCTCCAATGAAGCTGAATGTTGGAAGGTTCAGGAGAGATAAAAGAAAGTCCTTCTTCACACAGTGCCTAGTTAAACTATGGAACTCATGTCCACATGACGCAGTGATAGCCACCAACTTGGAGGGCTTCAAAAGAGGGTTGGGCCAATTTATGGAGGATCAGCCTGTCAATGGCTAGTAGCCATGAATGCTATGCTCTGCCTCTACTGGAAACCACAGGAGGGGAGAGCACTACTCTTGTGCTCCTGCTTGCCAGTTTCCCACATGCATCTAGTTGGCCACTGTGAGAACAGAATGATGGACAAGATGGACAATTGGCCTGATCCTGCAGGCTCTTCTTATGGTATTAAAAGTGGGTTGGGAAGGGTAGAGGATTGGGGACCTCCAGTAAAAGACCCTGGGATTGTGACCCCTGGGCCACCCACCAACAA
Source organism: Podarcis erhardii (assembly GCF_964252035.2). Lineage (NCBI taxonomy): Eukaryota > Metazoa > Chordata > Lepidosauria > Squamata > Lacertidae > Podarcis > Podarcis erhardii. The sequence continues at coordinate 28,961,965 of NC_138514.1, read as the reverse complement.
CGGCCTTGCTCTCAGGCAAGAGATCCCAGAACATATACAAAAATGCATATTTTAGGGTAAAGTCCCCACAAGTATGCAAAGTATGCAAGTATGTCTTGCATAGAAAGACATCTTCACTATACAGCTTTCATTTTATGCTGAAGATACACCTCTTTTCCCTGGTCTTTCGCACTTGAGATGATGGGCTCCATAATCCACACAAGGTGACCAAAGCTACTTAACATCTCAGATCGCATCCCTGAAACCCTGGAACCTTAGTGTTCTGTGCATCTAAAATTATTATTATTAATTATTGTTGTTATTAGGTTGACTGGTAATCTTGTGCAATACTTAAATCCCTGCAGATCTCTAGCATCGTCCACCAACCTCCACTTAGCAAATTTATCTAGGCAAGAGGACTTGTGGAAATGTTGCTTGTATAGAAAGCTCACTCTCTAACCAGGAGACTCTGTAGCATATTTATTGTTGTCATCATTGCTAAGGGTAAAACGCCTAAACTTTCTTGAAGCTTTTATAGAACAATGCAAAACAGGACAAAGCAGAGTTATGATTCAACACCTGCGAATCTGAAGCGGACTGGAGACACACAGATCTGGCCGCCCCTTATCCCTGACCCCAACCACAAAAGAAGTATTCCTCCTTTCCCGCCCCACAGGGAGGAAATGTCTCTTCTGAGATTGTGCAACAGGTGCACGTGCCGCCCACAAACAAAAGCTAGCGAGTTTTCTTCCATCATAACTTTCGGCTTTCTCAGGCGCAAATCTATGCAGGTTGAGCATCATCTAATTCCGTCAAAATAAGGTTTCTTCAGCGGAGTTGCATTGTAGGAAAAGAACAGGCTCGTTAGAATTAAAAGAGTCGGGATCCTAAATGCAATAGTGCCAGTGGGGGTGCTCAGCTGCAGGGAGTGCACGGGTGTCGTGACACAGAAATTCATGCAGTGCTATTGCAAAGCCTTCCAGAGCATTTGATCTCAAGCAGAGAAGGGGAAACAGGGGCCCGCAGGACAGTGATGGACTCCGACACCCATCAGCCCCAGCCAGCATACCCAATAGCCAGGGATGATGGGAGCTGTAGTCCATCAACGTCTCGAGAGCCACAAGTTTCCTATCCCAGGTCTAACGAACGACAAAGCACATGCTTTCAGAAGGTTCTCGCCTCCTTCCTCTTCCGCAGTGTAGCAGCTTTGCCAGCTCTCCCTGTGCTCCGTAATTGACTTAATGTCACGGTTTCATAGCCAGGTTCTCGCTATCGTTTGCTCCATGCTGTTTTTGTTTATTGTTTCAAATTGCAGGAGGTTGGCAATGCTGCATTCCTTCCGAGCAAGCAGCTAAGGTAAAGGCTGATCTGCAGTTCTGCTGGCAAAGAGGAAACCCATCATATATGTAGATATTTGAGAAATATCCCCGAAAGGGAAAGAAAACCAGGGTGGGTTGGGGGGAGGGGGAGACAACAACCCAGGGAAGCTTGTGGAATAATCTGCTACAAAGGTTTCCAAGGAAAAGTGGACAGATATGCCACCAAGCGTGGTAGGATGCCACAAAAAACATTGAATGTGCTTTTGAATCCAGAATGCAGCTTCCCAAGAACCTCAGATTCCCTCTCAAAAACAGTTGGCAAAGATGATAGTCCTCATGGTTTTCCAGCAGGCATGTGATGCCTGCTGAAATTTCGGAAAGCAGAGGAGTGGGGAGAATAAGGTTTTCAGTGGGGGGTGCTTCAGGACCCCACATTAGCAAAACTGGAATAAATAATGCAAATTTGCTCAAGTTGAACAAACTGCGTAGCTCACAGAACCGAGCCTCCTCCCCAAGCAGAGGATTCCGTTAATGTATTTATTTATTTAAAATCACCTTAATGTAAAGTTTTAATGTCAGCTCTGGATGAAGGAAGAGGCCACATGATGAGAACGGATGCCATGCCAGCCACCCTGAGCCACAAAAGGATTGGGGTGGATTATAGGTCTAAACTCATAATGCATTAAAAATAAATACACGGCTATCAAAATCTGCCCAAAAACGTATCACATAACGTAAGAGCAGATCCACAAACATGCCTATGGAACCACATGTTTTGGAAACAGCAGCCCGCAAGAAGCAGCTTGGTCCAAAAAATAAAAAACCAATTTCCCAGCAGAAAAGAAGTTCAGATTTCTATGTGTTTTATTTTGGCGCTGAAAATATTTACATATATGGTGGGTTTTCTTCCCCTTTCCATCTCCTGGCCAGTGAGTAGAAGCTTTCTTTTTTTCCTTTAAAGAAAGAAGACAAAAACACACACCAACTAACCCCAAGTTGTAGCGGTCATGTGGCTGTGTCTTCCGAGTTACTGGAGGTGCCCGTGGCGAGGCGGTCCAGATCCGTGCTGAAAAACACGCAGCTCCAGGTTGGTTGGGTTTCACTTTTAACAAGCCCCCCCAAAGGCTCAGCAGAGATAATTACCGGTATCTTTTGAGGAGAGGAGTGACAGGGCACTCAAGTATTATTTCATACTGTAAACAATATCTAGTCAGTCTCCCTCTCTCTCTCTCTCTCTTTCTGTCTCTCTCTCTCTCTCTCTCAGACACACACACACACACACACACACACACACACACACACACACTGTATTTGGTGTTGTTGTTTTTAATTGCATCTCTATCCCATCTTTCCTTTAAGCTCAAGGTGGCACAGTTTTTCTTCCCCACCTTATCCCCAAACAGCAACAACCCTGTGAGGTAGGTCAGGCTGAGAGACAGTGACTGGCCCAAGGTCGCCCACTGAGTTTCACAGCTCAGCAAGGATTTAAGCCTTGGTCTCCTGGCTTCCGAGTCCAATTCTCTAACTGCTACACCATGATGGCTTATATTTCATACAGTAAACCAGCAGCTTGCACATTCAGCCTTATAGGTATGGCCGGGGGGTGGGGGGTGGGGAGTAATTAAAAGAAGAAGAAAAATGACTTTGGCAATCCCACCTGCCATTGCACCCAATGTGTTTTGACTATGATTTTGGCATGGAGCGTGATCCCCAGAACATAACCCCCCACGTAAGTTGTCGGCTTACTGTATATTAGGTAAAGGTAAAGGGACCCCTGACCATTAGGTCCAGTCGTGGGGTTGTGGCGCTCATCTCGCTTTATTGGCCGAGGGAGCCAGCGTCCAGCTTCCAGGTCATGTGGCCAGCATGACTAAGCCGCTTCTGGCGAACCAGAGCAGTGCACAGAAATGCCGTTTACCTTCCCACCAGAGCGGTACCTATTTATCTAATTGCACTTTGATGTGCTTTTGAACTGCTAGGTTGGCAGGAGCAGGGACCGAGCAACGGGAGCTCACCCCGTCGCGGGGATTTGAACCGCCGACCTTCTGATCAGCAAGTCCTAGGCTCTGTGGTTTAATCCACAGAGCCACCTGTGTCCCTGTATATTAGAGCCGAGCTAAAATGGGTGGGATGATCCTTCTGAACATTTCCCATACTCCTTGGCAAAGGCTCTAGCCTGCTGTTTTCTGGGTCTAAATGGCACCCCTTGTTTATATCCTGCCTTTCCTCTGTGCAGCTCAGGGTGGCACACGAGGTTCTCCCCCGTCCCACTTCAACCTCACAACAACCCTGTGAGGTAGGCCAGGCTGGCAGGTAAGTGACAGGTCCAAGGTCACCCAGTGAGCTTTATGGCCAAGTGGGTGGGTGAGATTTGAATCAGCGTCTCTCCATTTGTGTTCTGCCACACTATCTCACAGAGAAGCAGGGAGTGGAAGGAACCTGCCGGCCTCCTTACAGAGGCAAACATGGCTGAGGCTCTCTTGCATTGACCTGCCCACCCCACAGCACAGTCAAACGTACGTGTCCGTTCAAACAGGCCCTTTTAAATTAATTAAACTGCCTCCAATCCAGATCTGGCTGTGACAACATTCCCCCCCTCCCCCTGCCTTCCAACACACAACATGAGCTTTTAACTTAATTAAAATTAAAAGGTGGTGGAGGGAGAAACAGCAGCTCTCCTATCCTATATTGAGAGCAGCTTCTGATATTCTGGAAGGTTGTAACACTTGCTGGATCGGGGCCACTGTAGATCGCACGTGGCCTGAAGGTTTAACTTGAGCCAAGCTTCTGAGCACGTCCAGAGTTGAAAATGAATAACCCCAGCCCAGTCTTTAAAGTGTCGTATTAGGGGGCAGGGATTCCACAGCAAAGGGGTGCAGCTTCCAGATAATATTCAGTTCTGCTTCGCTCTTCTCTCTCCCCTCTCCTTATTTCTAATATTATGATGATTCCTAAATCAGTCAAGGACTGCCTATAGGCCTTCTTTCCCTTCCCTTCAATTATGACCCCAGTTGCTGCCTCATTATGCTCTCTTGCAGTCGCCAGGTATAAAATATGACCGAGATGCTGTGGTCTGCCAGAAGAGCTGGGAGTTCCAGCATTCCCTTCTTCAAATCAGATTTCCCGGTCTCAGAATAATGGGGTGTCTTTACAGCGAAGAGCTTGTTGTGCAGTTCATCAAATCTGCTTTTTTGAGATGGTGATTTAGAGCTTTGCGGAATATCTCGGGCCCAGGAAGCTGGAAAGTCATTCCAAGGGAAGGGAGCTCGTGCCAGTTTGACAAGTGCCAGGACGGGGATCTTCCAGGCAGAGTACCAATAAACTGAGCCATGCTTATGCTACGAATATAAACTAGTCAGAAGTCCATTTGGCTCCCAGGACTTGCTCCATCAGAGGCAGGCAGCACAAGGCCCAGGAACTGACAGAGGAGCAGGGGGCCACTGCCAAACTCCAGAGTCCCTTGGGCCAGGGGACGGGCTGTAGCTCAGTGATGGAGCAAATACTTTGCATGAAAAAGACCCCCCAGCATCTTCAGGGAGGGCTGGGAGAGAGACACACCTGCGAGAGCTGCTGCCAGCCAGAGCAGGCAACACTGAGTTGGATGGACCAGTGGTCTGACTTGGTCTAAGACAACTTCTTATTTATATATATTTAACAAAATTCATATACCGCTAGTGATAAAAAACAACAAAGCGGCTTACAACAACCATGCACAGAACCACACAATAAAAAACCATATACAAAAGTGAAACCTGCTAACTATTATGGAAAGATGCATTATTCTTAATTGCCTGCATAAGGCAGCCTGATGGAAGAGAAAAGTTTTGGGACAGATGGGGTTTGCTGAATCTATGTTGTCAATACTGAGCCAGCGACACGAAAGGCTCCGTTTCTTGCTGCCATCAAATGGGCCTCACCATGACCCACAGTGCTCCTGCAGATGTTCAACCCAGGATATAAGAGTACAGGCAGTTTCCTGAGGTAAATTATGTTCCTATGGAAAGGAGCTCAGAGGGAGAGGGCCTGAGGAGGTCAACACGCCCAGGTGCCCCCCAAAACCTGGGAACTGGCACCAGCTTGCCCCCCCAAACAGCCCTGGGAAATACAGTTTCGTGAAGGCACCAATCTTGCTTTGTTCAAGATCACTCTCCCTTTTCATGTACCATATTTTTCACTCTATAAGATGCACCAGACCACAAGACGCACCTAGTTTTTGGAGAAGGAAAACAAGAAAAAAAATATTCTGAATCTCAGAAGCCAGAACAGCAAGAGGGATCGCTGTGCAGTGCAAGCAGCAATCCCTCTTGCTGTTCTGGCTTCTGGGATAGCTGCGCAGCCTGCATTCGCTCCATAAGACGCACACATATTTCCCCTTACTTTTTAGGAGGGAAAAGTGAAGTCTTATAGAGCAAAAAATATGGTAACTGGGTTCCTTGATCAGGAACGTCGACGGTCAAATGGGTCTGAATCTCATCTGACTGCGTAGTGCGGACATGCTTTTCCCCCCACCGGCTGTAGGGGGCACCAACCCAAAGCTGGCATGTACAATATCATGTGCAAATGGTGGATACTCACTGTTGCTCTGCTTTGGCTCGGTCACTCAGGAAGAAGAGGGCCGTGGCTAGGAAAAACATCCCCCCCAGAACGACGACGAAAGGGCAGAGCATAAGTGCGTAGCCTAAGCTGAGGAATTCCCAGAGCGGCGATTCCTTTGTGCTCTGGCGAATCAGGTCAGAGATCTGGAGAGGAAGCAGAATTGGGGTCGGGGAGAGGGGGAGAAAAGTTAGCATCTTTCCGGGTGCAGTTTATTCAGTATGACAGCGATTGCTCGCTTGCAAAGATGTGTGGGACTCTCGAGAGATGTCAAAAGGGAAAGAAATACGATGGTTGCTACGATAAACTGTCTCCTTTCCTCCTTGTCAGTCAGGGTTTCCAACTGATATGCTTCCCTCCTGCTGGTCTGCAAGAACCCCTGCATGGAGGGCAGGAATAGCCAGGCTAGATTAGTCGTGGATAAGAGCAGGGAGTGTCACCCACAGCTAGGTGGTACAGCACATTCGTGATTGAAGAGGGTCCCGGGTGCAAGCCCTGGTTTCCCCAGTGAAGAAGAAGACCAGAGAAATGATTTTGCCTCCTCTTCCCCCGCTCCAGTCCTTGGTACTTTCAGACCCTCCAAGTGCCCCGATTTTCCAGGGACAGTCGCAGATTTACAGAAGCCATTCTGCTTTCTTATTTTATCCTGGAATGTCCCGTTTTGCCTTAGGGCTTCCCTATTTTCATCAGGGAAATGTTGGAGGGTATGGAGTTATGCGACCCCTGAGCCAAGGAGATAAGTTTAGAAAACATCTGAAGGCAGGCCTTTAAAAAAAAAAAAAAAGTTTAATGTTTTATTATGTTTTTATATAGGTTGGAAGCCGCCCAGAGTGGCTGGGCCAATCCAGTCAGATGGGTGAGGTATAAATAAATTAATAATGATGATGACGACAACAACAACAACAACAACAACAAGAAGAAGAAGAAGTAGTAGTAACTGTATAGGACATCCCTATTTTCATCAGAGAAATGTTGGAGGATATGCACTTTCCTTCCTTTGCTGGGGAGACATGGTTGCTCTGCAAATGAGAGTCAAGCCTCCCAACACATCCCTGACCCAGACACCCCAAAAATGCACTTACAAATCCAATCAGGTAAGGGCTCCCAGCGTCTCCCAGAAGGTGTGAGGTGAAGCTTTGCAAAGCTACTGCAGTTGCCCGGCGTGTAGGAATAACCACGTACTGGCAGGGAGAAATATATTAATAATAATAATAATAATAAATTTTATTTATATCCCGCCCTCCCCAGCCGAAGCCGGGCTCAGGGCGGCTAACAACACTAAAACAGTACAACATTATAAAACATTATAAAAATGAATTAAAATCAAAATTGATGGCAACCATAAACTAAAGTCTTGTAAAGATTGCCAAAGGAGGGAGTCAGGCTGCGCCCTGACCAAAGGCCAGGTGGAACAGCTCTGTCTTGCAGGCCCTGCGGAAAGATGTCAAGTCCTGCAGGGCCCTTGTCTCTTGTGACAGAGCGTTCCACCAGGTTGGAGCCGCAGCCAAAAAAGCCCTGGCTCTAGTTGAGGCCAGCCTAACCTCTCTGTGGCTTGGGACCTTCAAGGTGTTTTTATTTGAAGACCGTAAGTTCCTCTGTGGGGCATACCAGGAGAGGCGGTCCCGTAGGTACGAGGGCCCTAGGCCGTATAGGGCTTTGAAGGTTAAAACCAGCACCTTAAACCTGATCCTGTACTCCACCGGGAGCCAGTGCAGCTTGTATAGCACCGGATGAATGTGATCTCTAAGTGAAGACCCCGTAAGGAGTCTCGCTGCGGCATTCTGCACCCGCTGGAGTTTCTGGGTCAGTCTCAAGGGCAGCCCCACGTAGAGCGAGTTACAATAATCCAGTCTGGAGGTGACCGTCGCGTGGATCACAGTGGCTAGGTCAGGGCGAGAGAGGTAAGGAGCCAACTGCTTAGCTTGGCGGAGATGAAAAAATGCCGCCTTTGTTATAGCTGCAATCTGCGCCTCCATGGAGAGGGAGGTATCGAAGATTACACCCAAACTCTTAACGGACGGTGCTGGCACTAATTGCACCCCCTCAAGAGATGGGAGTTGCCCCCTCAGTCCCATGTCGTCCCGTCCCAGCCAGAGGACCTCTGTCTTCGAAGGATTTAACTTCAACCGGCTCCCACGTAACCATCCAGCCACAGCCTCAAAGCATCTGATCAGTGTGTCTGGGGCCGAGTCCGGGTGGCCGTCCATCAACAGATAGAGTTGGGTGTCATCAGCATACTGATGGCAGCCCAGCCCAAAACTCCGGACAAGCTGGGCGAGGGGGCGCATAAAGATGTTAAAAAGCATCGGGGAGAGTATTGCACCCTGGGGCACACCACACACCAAGGAGTGGCGGGATGACAATTCCCCCCCAAGTGCCACCCTCTGTCCCCGACCAGAGAGAAACGAGCGCAGCCATTGAAGGACTGTGCCCTGGATCCCCACGTCGGCAAGGCGGTGGTCCAGGAGTTCGTGATCGACCATGTCGAAGGCTGCTGACAGGTCTAGAAGAATCAGCAGCCCCGACCCGCCTCGATCCAGCTGCCTGCGGAGATCATCTGTTAGGGCGACCAGAGCCGTCTCGGTCCCATGACCAGCGCGGAAGCCGGACTGGAATGGATCCAGAGCTGATGTTTCATCCAGAAACCTACCAAGCTGTTTAGCAACCGCTCTCTCAATCACCTTACCCAGGAATGGTAGATTCGAAACCGGGCGGTAATTGGATAGATCTAAGGGATCTAATGATGTTTTCTTTAAGAGCGGGCGCACCACTGCCTCCTTCAGTTCCCCTGGGAATGTCCCGGTGCCAAGGGACAGATTGATGATATCCCCAAGGGGGGCCCACACCTCGTCTGGACACGCTCTAATCAGCCAGGACGGGCACGGGTCGAGAGGACAGGTGGTGGGCTTTCCAGCTCGGAGGAGTCTGTCCACATCAGCTGGGGATATCCAGTCAAAGTGGTCTAATACTGAACCCGAGGACAGTCAAGGGGCCTCCAGTTCCTTTATTGTATCCAAATTGGCAGGGAGGTCATGGCGGAGCAACAAGACCTTCTCCGCAAAAAAGCTCGCAAATGCCTCACAGCTGTGTGTCAAATTGTTATTTAAATTTGGCTGTCCTTCAAGGGACGTTAAAGACCGAATTATACTAAATAATTGCGCCGGGCGAGAGCTAGCGGATGCAATGGAGGCCGAGAAGTAGGACTTCTTAGCGGCCTTCACTGCCATCTCGTAGGTTTTCATAAAAACCCTATAAGATGTTCTTGAAGCTCCATCACGGGCACCCCGCCGTACTCGCTCTAGCCGTCTGAGGTCCCGCTTCATTTTCCGGAGCTCCTCGGTAAACCAGGGAGCACGGTTTCTGCGGGGACGCAGAGGGCGCTTAGGTGCGATCTCATTGTGATGGCTGCTAGGAGCTGGGTATTCCAGGCCTCAACAAGCTCAGTCAATGAGTCGCCAGGGGGAGAAAGGTCCTGCAAGGCTTGACGGAATCTATCAGGGTCCATCAGCCTCTGCGGGCGAGCCCAAATTGGCTCGCCACCCAAGCAGGGTGGGGGTGGAACGTCAATCCTGGCTTTCAGAGCATAGTGATCAGACCATGGCACCTTCATCGAAGGAAACATGATCACATCTATACCAATGCCAAAGATCAAATCCAGCGTGTGGCCTGCTTGATGTGTGGGGCCCGAAACAAACTGGGAGAGCCCTAGTGTCGCCATGGAAGACACCAGGTCCAGAGCCTGTGAGGAGGGAGTGGCATCAGCATGGATGTTGAAGTCCCCCAATACCAATAGGTTAGGGAACTCCAAGGCCCAGCCGGCCACCGCCTCCAGCAGGCCTGACAGGGTGGCTGCTGGTGCGCTAGGTGGCCGGTACACCAGCCAGACAGCCAAGCTCACCTCGGAGCCCCACACTAGGCCAACACATTCAATGCCGGGGATCGATGGCGATGGTAGAGCTCTGAAAGAACAATCTTCCCTGATTAATAACGCCACCCCTCCCCCCCGGCCCACAGTCCGCGACTGGTGGAGGACGGAGAAACCCGGGGGCGCCATCTCTCGTAAGGTAACAGTATCCCCTTCGCGCACCCAGGTCTCAGTCACACATGCCAGGTCAACCCCCTGCGAGGTGAAGAAATCTCGCAGGGTGGAGATTTTGTTGCCTATAGACCTGGCATTGCACAACACCAGTGACGGAGGTGAGTAATCCTTGCTCACCCTACCCTCGTCTCTCAGGATGGGGCGCAGATTGGAAGGGGTACGAGCATATCCGTATCTCGATCCCCTTCGCCTATGACATCTGCCCCCACCGCCATACCTCCCTCGCCCCTCCACAGTAGGAATCCCAAGCCTCGTACTCGCCTCCATTTACAGAATATAAAAGCAAACAAACGAAAAACAATTACACAAAAACAAAACCAATCCCCACCCCACTCCACAACCACCCCACCCCAACCCAAAATAAACCAAAACAAAATAAAAATACATGGATAAAAACCACCGCTTATGGTGGTACAACAAAGCAAAAAATAAAAACAATTTAAAACATATTATTTATTATCATTGCATTTATATCCCTTCTTTCCTCCAATTAGCTCAACGTGGCATTTACGGACTCCCACTCTGCGTATTATCCCTCACCACTGACAGGCTCAGGGTGACCCAGTAAGCTTCATGGTCAAGTGGGGATTTGAACCCTGGTCTCCTTGGTCTTTGCCCAACACTCTATGGGTAAAGCATTTCAACAACCAGTCAGTCAAATGACTAGCTGACACTGGGATGTGCCATTTAGCACAAGCATGAATTTGGGGACCATGTGGTTACAGAAAAGAAAATGGCGGCAGAGCTGGCCTGATCTTGGTTGTACTTGTACCAATCTAAGAGTAGACCTACTGCAATTAGAGGCCTATACATTTAAAGATGTATCAAAACAACCATGGCTTCCCCCTGACTGCAGGAGAGAGACCCCCACAGTTGTGTGGCAAACCTATACAGTACTTGCCATGGACTGGCTGGATGGAGAAGGAATGGTGGGAGGAACCAGCTGGGGAACTCCCAAGGGATCGGTGGTGGGACGTTGGGTCCCTCAGTATTGTGAACACCCAAGGTAGGGAACCTGCAGCCCTCCCAGAGTATTGACTGGGTATTGGCCCACCCTCCGTATTGACTGACTGGGATATTGACCCACCCTCAGTATTGACTGACTGGGGTATTGGCCCACCCTCAGTATTGACTGACTGGGGTATTGGCCTTCCCTCAGTATTGACTGACTGGGGTATTGGCCCTCCCTCAGTATTGACTGACTGGGGTATTGGCCCTCCCTCAGTATTGACTGACTGGGGTATTGGCCTTCCCTCAGTATTGACTGACTGGGGTATTGGCCCTCCCTCAGTATTGACTGACTGGGGTATTGGCCCTCCCTCAGTATTGACTGACTGGGGTATTGGCCCTCCCTCAGTATTGACTGACTGGGGTATTGGCCTTCCCTCAGTATTGACTGACTGGGGTATTGGCCCTCCCTCAGTATTGACTGACTGGGGTATTGGCCCTCCCTCAGTATTGACTGACTGGGGTATTGGCCTTCCCTCAGTATTGACTGACTGGGATATTGGCCATCCCTCAGTATCGACTTACTAAAGTTAGTGTCTAACAACATCTGAAGGGCCAGAGGTGCCACATCCCTGCTCTGTAGCCACTGGGGAAATCTGTGGGGCCCTCTGGAAGTTATCAACCCATAATTCCCATCTGGAGGGCCAGAGTTTCCCCATACTTGTAGCAAAGGATGGTGGGTGGGTGCCCTTTTAAAGAGCACTTAGAAAAGAAAAAAAAACCCCAGCCAAACATTAGTTCCTGCCCAAGTTTGGAAAATAAGTCAATTACAGGCCTGAGTGAACCAAAAGTGCACCACAGTAGCTGGCTCGGATATCCCTGCCAAAGATGGCGGCAGGTTGGCTAAGCCAGGAAGCAGAGCGTGGGATCGCCCCGGTTGCTCCGAGCTGAGCTGCACACACAACTCAGGAAGCCGGAGGAAAGACCACAAGGGTTGCCCTGGCAAGGCCTCACCTCCTAAAATAGAGGCCTGGGGAAAGGGCTAGCGTTGCCACCAATGTCCTCTTCACACCACAAAAAAAATGAGCAGAGCTATTCGTGGCATCACACAGGGCACCACTAAGCTGGCTCTGAGAGCCAGGCAGAGAGGCCTGGAGGGCCACATTGGGCGCCCAGCCCAGAGGTTCCTCACCCCATCCTTCTTAAGATTCCCCCATAATGGCAACAGGATGCTGAACTCTGCACCAGTGCAATTGCAACATTATGGACTGTGTGTGGCCTTCACCAACACAGTTAAGAGCACTCCCTATGCCAGCTTACCATGAGTATGTCAGCAGTGATGGCCCAGTTTGAAAACAATAGTGTCTCACCGATAAAAATGCAGACCTGTTGATGAAACACAGACAGCACCAATTGTTTAATTTTTACCACATTTTAAGCAGATTTCGTAAAACAGTAGTACTTGCTCCCAACGCAGCCATATGCACAGCAATTTACTTTATTGCACTGCGAAATTGGGCTGCTTGTTTCCTTTTGTTTGGGAGGAAGATTGGAAATGTTCTTAGACAGATACTAGTCAAATTCTCATTAATTATGGTTGTGGGCGGAGTTAGCTGAAGGAGGGAGAATCTGTATATTGCAAGGAGAGAGATAAAGGGAGCTAAACAGCAGATAGAGAATATTTACTTTATTGATAGTATTTATGTATTCACTGTGAGTGTTTGCATAGTGGGTCAACGATTTCCATTGATCTCTATGGGAACATTTCTAATGTGTTCCTGACCACAGAATTTTGATCCCCAAATGACAGGAAAAACCCAGGAAAACCCTTGAAGGGGGAAAATGCTCTCTTATTTCTCTGATCTCTCCCCCCTCCCTTCCCACCATTTTTTTTGGGGGGGGGGGCAAAATGGATGCCATGGACCAGCAAAACACAAAAAGTAAGGCTTCTTTAAGGCTGTTTACTTGTTTACAATACCACATGCAGGTCCAGATGTTTGGATATGTGAATCTCTGGTGCATAGCTGTCAACTTTTCCCTTTTCTTGTGAGGAATCCTATTCAGAATAAGGGAATTTCCCTTTAAAAAAGGGAAACGTTGGCAGCTATGCTCTGGTGTGCATAGCAAGGTTTGGGTACTAATTCCTCGTGCTTGGATAAGTGAATTCTCGTATAAAGAGTGTTTGGGTAGCGGGGCCTTGGGAATTTGTGGACTTTCGTTCCTTGGAAGTTTTAAAGCAGAGGTTGGATGGCCATCTGCCATGGATGCTCTAGCTGAGATTCCTGCATTGCAGGGGGTTGGAATAGATGACCCTTGGTGTCCCTTCCAACTCTACAATTCTATGATTTTATGACCTGTGTGAAATTGCAATCAGGAACTTCAGTCTCTCCCCGTACCACCCCAAGCTGATTCATACATACATAGGCTCCCACAATGCTGCTCTTTGCCGCAACGAAGATCAGACAAGTGAAGATGGCTGAACCCAACATCCCGACGGCGCAGACGAGGGGATCTGCCCGCTGTGTTTTCAAACGGCACCACTTGGTCGCGCCGGCCCCGGTGATCACGCCCAGAAATCCGGTGAAGCAAGTGATAGCTCCGAAGATCAAGCTAAGGGCAAGGAAGAATTCCAAAAATAGAGGCCTCTCTCACTGATACGGGGCATATTTTTATACACAGGAAGGTGAGAGGCAGGTGGATTAGCAAAGCAAAAGGCATGAGTAAGATGTGCTAAACGGACATTTATGGGCGAAAACCCAAAGCAGGGAATTCATAAAATTAAGACGCTGGCTCTGAGGACAGTCTGGACGTTTTCCATGGGAATCTGAGGTTCTCAGGTGACTGAACCTTGCGGGAGGGGAAGGATCTTTTTCTGAAGGGCGGCAATCTGTAACTGCATTTTAAAATTTAACCTGGTTCACTTATGTGCTCTGTCTCTCACAGGAGTCTATCTCTACTTTTTTCTTTTCTTCCTTCTGGTGATGCAGTGGGGCAAGACACGTACAGTATATCAGGCCCAGGAAATCCTTTTATAAAATTTATTTATTTGGTTTTTCGAATTATAATTTTACAGTCGCATAGTCAACGTAAAAAACAAGATTCCAAGAAATCTCTTTAACTTCCCTCCACCCCCCTTTGTGGGTCCAATTGTTAATCATTTCCTCCTGCATCTTTTATGATAATCCAAATCTCTTACCTCTCCATTGTGTCTAAAATTCACTATTAAACTACAAGTGATATTCCAATCTTACGAACGATGGTGTTTCCTGCTTGGCAGGGGGTTGGACTCGATGGCCCTTGTGGTCTCTTCCAACTCTATGATTCTATGATTCTATGATTTTAACCGTTTACAATGGTCTTTAAGAAAATTATAAATTACCCCCATTATCTATCTCTACTTTCCACTCATTGCCCAACCTTGGACGAATCCCTGATCCCTCAAGTTTGAGTTCCTCCAACATTAAACAGGAACCCCCCTCTCTCAGTGGGTTGGCATGACAGCAAACCTGTCCAAAGCAAGTAAAAGGGCTCTGAAAAACTGAAAAGGACTTTTATACAAAGTGATGAGCTGTTAGTAAAGAGCCAGTGTGGTTCAGCATTTAAAGTGTCGGACCTGGGAGACCAGGTTTCGAATCCCCCACTTGGGCACGAAGCTTAATGGGTGACACTGGGGGCTAGTCCCTGCCTCTCAGCCTGACCTACCTCACAGGATTGTTGTGAGGATGACCTGGGGAGGGGGAGAGCCATGTATGGCACCTTCGGTATAGGGGCCACTATATTGGTCATGGCAAACCTGCAGCTGAATGCAGGATTGGAAAATCAATATGAAATCATATTGAAAATCAGAACTCCTATTAGAATAAACAAGCTCGGTTATAAATACTGAAATACAATGTGTCACAGAAAAAGAAGTAAAAAGTTGGTTTAAAAGCGTGTGAAAGAAAGTAATAGAAGTGGAAAGAAATTGCAAGCGGGTAGATTGGAAGTCAAGCACAGGGTGGGGTGAGGGATGGTGGTGGGAAAAGGAAGTATGTGTGGGATTGAGTGTGGATATGTATGAATATTTTTAAGGATTGTATGAAATGTATGTTTGTAAATTTGTAATATGTATGTATTAATGTTGAATTATTTTAATAAAATAAAAATTAAATTTTTAAAAAAAAAATTAAAAAAGAATTCATGAACTGACTCTCCAGAAATGCCTTATGATCCAAGGAGGGTGCTATCACTGGCACTTAAGAGAATCTTAGAGCTGGGACACTGGGGGTGGGGGACATCTAGCCCCACCCCACGCCGAATGCGAGACCAACAGCGCAGGCTGCCCCTTGCGCCATCCCTGCTAGACGTAAAAGCAAAGCAGGAGCTCACCTGTCCTTGGTCCCGCAGGGCTGAGATGTGCAGGTCTCTGCGGTTTTCTGGACCACTTGTGCCCGGTGGAGGTAGAGGGGGATCCACATGCCCAGGGCCCCCGTGGCGAAGGAGACAGCCGAGGTAGCCAGAGAGGAAAAGACGTAGCTGCGGCTGAAGGGATAAAGGGGTTTTGGGGGTGAGCCAAGAAGGGGAGGCTTCATATCCCATGAAGAGGAAGCTCTCGCTGCTTCCCCATAAATGATCCTGGAAAGTTTTGGTTTTAATTTTGTAATATTACGGACAGAACATCAGAATGGACAAACCAATATAAGACGATAAAGCCATTCCAAAGAGCATGACGGGGGAAAGAAATGCACTGTGCATCTTCATTACACACTTTGAGAAGAATACAGTGTTACCGTGGGTTAAGTACTTAATTCGTTCCGGAGGTCTGTTCTTAACCTGAAACTGTTCTTAACCTGAAGCACCACTTTAGCTAATGAGGCCTCCCGCCGCCGCCACGCCACTGGAGCACAATTTCTGTTCTCATCCTGAAGCAAAGTTCTTAACCCGAGGTACTATTTCTGGGTTAGCGGAGTCTGTAACATGAAGCGTCTGTAACCCGAGATACCACTGTACAGTGGTACCTCAGGTTAAGTACTTAATTCGTTCCAGAGGTCCATTCTTAACCTGAAACTGTTCTTAACCTGAAGCACCACTTTAGCTAATGGGGCCTCCTGCTGCTGCCGCGCCGCCAGAGCACGATTTCTGTTCTCATCCTGAAGCAAAGTTCTTAACCTGAAGCACTATTTCTGGGTTAGCCTGAATGTAACCTGTATGTAACCTGAAGTGTAACCTGAAGCTCATATATACACATATACATATATATATATATGTGTGTGTGTGTGTGTGTGTGTGTGTATATATATATATATATATATATATATATATATATATATATATGAGAGAATGACATATTGACATAAGAACATTAGAAGAGCCGGCCGGATCAGGCCAATGGCCCATCGAGTCCAGCATCCTCTCCTCACAGTGGCCAAACGGATGCCACTGTGGGAAACCAGCAAGCAGGTTTCACGCACTTTCCTGCTCCTGTGGCTTCCAGCATTTAGCATTCAGAAGCATTGCTACTAGCCATCGTGGCTAGTAAGGTAAAAAAAAGGTAAAGGACCCCTGGATGGTTAAGTCCAGTCAAAGGCGACTATGGGGTTGTGGCGCTCATCTCCCTTTCAGGCCAAGGGAGCCGGCATTTGTCCAAAGACAGCTTCCGGGTCATGTGGCCAGCATGACTAAACCACTTCTGGAGCAACGGGACACCGTGATGGAAGTCAGAGCGCACAGAAACGCTGTTTACCTTCCCACCGCAGTGGTGCCTATTTATCTACGTGCACTGGCGTGCTTTTGAACTGCTAGGTTGGCAGGAGCTGGGACAGAGCAACGGGAGTTCACCCCATCAAGGGGATTAGAACCCCTGACCCTCTGATTGGCAGCCCAAGAGGCTCAGTGGTTTAGACCACAGCACCACCCGTGTCCCATGCTTGTAGCCATGACTAGTAGCCATCAATAACCCTCTCTTACGTCTGCAAAAAATCAGCAAAGAAACTTTGAATTAGGGGGTACAAAACTGACACAGGATGGAAACAGGCTGCATAGTTCTCTTACTTCCTTATCAAGGCCTTCATGTCCCTCAGCCACGAGGTCCGAGCCTTCAGCTGCGCTCCCAGCTGCTCGGCGTTGCCCCTCTTAGCAGCTGGAACAAATATTAAGATGAGTGTGCCGGTGATCATACCTAAAAGTGGGGAGACCTGGAGGAGAAAGAGGTGTGCGGTGTGAGGAACCAGGAATCAGAAACATCTAGAGCACACGGCCTGGTTTTTTTTTAAAAGGGCGGATGACTGGGGCAAAATGAACACCCAGCTTAATTGCAATCATCTCTAAGCATTGCACGAGAAACTCAATACAATGGAAATGTTAAAAAAAGATGAGTTAAAAATGATACAATTGCAATTCAGTTAAATATGCTTGCTGGAATAAAAGATTCAGCAGACGCTGGATGTTCACAGGGAGGGATGGGAGACTGACCTCGACAGGAAGGGAGCTGCATAAAATTGGGTGTGCAATACTAAACAGTACGAGCTGTGTGTTCAAGCCACTGGGGACCACTAAGAGGGGCTCCCCGAAAGAGTTCAGTGATTAGGCTGGGATATAAAGAATTAGGTGGTTTCTTGGGGTATTCTGGATCAAAGTTGTTCAGGGCCTTGTAAGCTAGAACAAAAGCCTTGAACCACACCAAGTAGCAATATAGGCAACTGGTGTAGAGCTTTGAGCACCTGAGTTATGCGCTGCCGATAGCCTGGCCCCATCAACAGGCCAGGAGACCTGATTTTAGCACCCCACATCATTTACAAAAGCCACACCTCCCATCCCATACTTTTCACCTTCCTAAAATTCCATCCACGGGAAAAGTCGCCCCTCCACTGGCAAGAGGCCAAGCGGAGTCAAAGGTTAGGAAACAGTTTTGCTGCCCTGTTTCCTGTTGGCTATTTCTTTTCTTTTTTTCTGGTCAAGCGCTCTTTGTGTCTGCTGTGTCCACTGCATGCTTAAAGTATTCCCCGCACATTTTTCAAGGTCCCCCAAAGTGTATAGAAGGAAATGGAGAAACCTTCATGCAGGAAAATGAATGCAAAAGGGAAACAATTATCCCTCCCACAAAACAAGAAAACATCCCTGGCTGAGTTTCATGGCAGCCAAGGGACACTTTGACTAAAGAGCAGCAGAGGGAACGGAATGCTGCTGCAACCTTTCGTTTTCCTGTCCTGACAATAATCTACCTCAAGCCAGAAGCATCCTAAATTCTTCAGCAGATTTTTCCTCCACTTCTAGCAAAACAGTGGTCCAGGAAGCTATTTAGCCTGTAATGTTTCCCATGACACTGGCATGAGGGGAGCATTCTAATATTTAGCCAACCGAAAGGGTGCCTGATTCTTGTTTATTATTATTATCTTGGGCAAGTGTTGGAAGGGGCCTTGATAGTCATCCTGTCCCCCATTCCTGATGCAGGAAACCAGCTGCTGCAGTGCCCCTGGCTGATGGGATGCCCAGCTTGCCCTGTCACGAGGGTCTTCATAGTAATAGTGCCTTGTAATCTGCTGAAACCATGTCAGAAGAGGCTCTACGCGTGCACCAATGTTTGCAGGTAGAGCTTCTCTATGCTCTCCCTCGCATAGCTCTATGTGATAGCCAGCGTGCAGGGACAGCCAGTGCAGTACCCCCCAGGTGCTGTGGACTACAACTCCCATCATCCCTGGGACTGATGGGAATTGTAATCCAATAACATCTGAAGAGAACCAAGCTGGCTAGACACGGTGTAGATCTTCTTCCAGCATGCCGATGGTGTGGTCACTGGGGGTGAGCATGACTCACCCATAGAAGTCCCACATGTATTTTTTTCAATGTGTGGGCAACGTGATCTGTAAACAGCACCTCAGTTAGGGGCAGAGCGGAGCAGATCTTTGAAACAAACATCAAAAAACAGGCTGCTTGCTCACCCGAAGGGCCCAGTGCCAGTCACCAGCTACTTGCTTGACGCTTGATCCAGTGATGTACCCTAAACCGCTGGGGAACAAAGCAAAAGACAAGAGGAAAAATAGGGGAATTAGTTCATTCATTCGTTCAAGTTCCTAGCCCACTTGATCTCCCAGTGGCACCTGAAGTGCAGAATCCAACATGCGTAGAACGGCTAACCAAATGGATTGAAAACATGGTACTTTAAAACTTCACCAGTACCAATCCAACAGCTGCACCGTAGCCACACAAAGCCTGTTTTAAAGAAAGCTCCACTAGATCATGGCTGAAAGGCACGCGTGAATTTCCAGGGGAAGGGAGTCCCACAGTCCAGGAGAACATCTAGAGCTGTTTGTGCATTCTGCAACCAGTCTCAGGAACTACACAAACAAAGCTACTGGTATTTTTTGTCAGCATCCGTCTTTCTAGAGAGACAACGGAGTGTGCCTCTGAGGTTGAAGTCAACTGCCGCATTTGTAGCACCAAAGTGACACCCCCAGGGCGAAATCCTGGGCACTGTGTATGAAGGTCCTGGGCTGCCCAATGACAAGGCTCCTCTCTCGGCCTCATTGATATGGTCCAAAGGAAAGCAGAGTAATATGCTTGGCACCAGCTTGGCCAAAGTTGCCGGAAGGAGGTGCACAAGGCACCATCCAGCCGTCTTAGGGACTTCACTCTGGATTTCTGTAGGGTTTACTCCTTAGCCTTTTCTTCTCCCAAAGATGTCCCTCAAGGCAACAGGGGACTACTGGTATAAGCGTGCAGAATTCAGCATCCTGGCCATCTCATTTGAAAAAGTGTGATGCAATTGAGCTTTACTCAGTCTAGACACCTTGAAATAATCTGACCCAAATTAGTCATTTCCATAGTTTTCAGTAGGTCCACTCTGAGTAGGATCATCATTGGAGAGCTCTCCAGGTCTTTAGCCCTTAAGGTTACAAAGTCCTCAAGGCGTTTGGTCTAGTTTAACAGCTGCTACCTTTTCTATAGGGACCCTTGGAAATCCATAGTGCTGAGAGGAGGCCTACTGAAATCCCCCTCACCAAAACGAAACTCCCAGGATTCTTTAAGAGAATCTAGAGTAGTTTGGCTTAGTTCACAGACAGATCCTGACCATCTCTAAGTACCAGTTGCTGAGGAGCAAACAACTGGGGCTAGCTGTTGCCTTTACGAGTAGCTTTGGGAGTTCCAGGAATAATCTTACTGACCCCTCTCAGATAAATGGCCCAGGGACCCCATTTGATCTGACCCTCCTCACTACACCACCCAAACAATACTGAGCTTGCTATTTTAAAGCCAGAGTCACGGGCCAAATTCACAGCCTCGCTTCCCGCTGTTGTTCAGGAAAAAGCTGCCCCCAGCGTTCTCAGGCGGGCCTGGGGACGCATTTTTTCCTGAAGAGCTAAAAGGAATGCTTTCAACCCTTTGTCTCCAAGCTGGCCTGCAAACGGTGAGTTCAGGATAGCTTGTTCGCCAGCCCGCCACAGATGTTTTGTCACCCGACTGATTACGGGAAAGGTTTCCCCCGCGCCGATGGAAGTAAACATGCGGCGCTGAGATTCCCCGCAGGAAACGGCCCTGCCAGCTGGAATGCGGAGTGCCCAACCCGTCTGTCACCATGCCAAGCTGGGGCAAGGAGGCATTGTGAGGAGAGAGGAATCCCCAGAATGCACCAGGCTGATAAGGGTGGCTCGAAGCAAGGAAGGAAGCCATTAGCCCCAAGCTTGGCACCGTAGCCGAGGTTTCCAAACTGGGACCTCAGTTATTCTGTACCTCAGGGGCACTCTGTCAGGGGCTGCATGCCCCCGGTGGATGGGGCCTGGACGAGTGGTGGGTGGGGCTGAAGCAAAAAAAAACAAGGCCGCTTCCACACCGTCCATTTAAAGCACTACGAACCCACTTTAAACACACCCGCCCCAAGAATTTTCTGGGAACTCTAATTTGTTAAGGACACTGAAGGTTGTTGCTGCTTCAAATGTAAGGTGCAGACATGTCCCAGGGCTCAAGGCGTTTTCTGTGTTCAGAGTAAGAAAGCAAAGAAACGAAACACGATGCGTGTAGAAACAAGGAGGCAAGGGGTCCGTGGAGTTCCATACCTGCCCAAAGGGATTGCGAAGTAGAAAACAGAGAGCATGAGGGTCCGGGTGTTTTTGGTGAAGAGGTCTCCGATGATGGTGGGCGCAATGGTGGAGTAGCTGGCTTCTCCGATGCCGACCAAACCCCGCGAGAGGACAAACAGCCAGAAATACTGAGGGTGAGAGAAGGAAAAGGGGAGAAGGAGTCAGTCTGTTGTCATCGCGATTCACACAGCAGTCCCAAACTCCCCCAAAATGACTGAGCCATAGATCAGAAGGAACTCCCTCTCCAGTTCAAACTCTACTGTGGAATAGTGTGGTGTAGCAGTTAGAGCAGGGTTTCCCAAACCTGCGTCACCAGTTGGTTTTGGACTACAACTCTCATTATCCCTAGCTAGTGGTCAGGGATGATGGGAATTGTAGTCCAAAAACAGCTGAAGAGAGACCCAGGTTTGGAAAATCCCAGTTTAGAGTGTTAGACTAGGAGTAGCACCTGGGAGACCAGGTTTTGAATCCCCCACTCGGCCATAAAGCTTTCTGGGTGCACTTGGGCCGGCCACTGTCTCTCAGTCTAACCTACCTCACAGGGTGGTTGTGAAAACAGCATGGCAGGGAGGGAAGCACCTATGCTATCTCTGGAGTAAATCTGGGGCTGGAATGTAATAGATAAATGGAACACCGCCAAGCCTCAGCCTCCCTCGGTTCCCTCTGGCCTGCTCTGCACATAACACTTAATCTGCTGCTGCCAGTCAGTGTAGACAATACTGAGTTAGATGCACCAGTGGTCTGATTTGGTATAAAGAGGCAGCTCCCTGTTTGAATCACTTCTTTAATTTGAACCATGAGGACTAGTATCTTACTCTGCCTCTAAGGGAAGGGCAGTAGCTCAGCAGTTTTGCATGCAGAAGGTGCTAGATTCCTACGTTCCTCTGTGCAAATGCCTTGCCCGCCCTGCAAGCAGGTGGAAATCTGCTGTCCCGGCACATTGGCTATGCACCGCGCTGCAAACCAGCCAACCTCTATTTGCCTTTTGTGCGCTTGGCAGCTCCACCTTGGTACCCTTTTTTGGGAACTGTTATGCTGCCGCCTGCCCTATAATTACAGGTCCAATTAAATGTTTCCTGCTGCCCTTGTCATATCAGAGACAGATGTGTGTGGGCTGAGCCCTAAAGGGCAGGCGCATGACTCAGGGCCATTTAATGAGTGTCCATCGCCCAACACTAAACCGCTCTGGAATACCGTGGGGAATCTGCTGATGCCCAGTCAAGAGGGGAGCCAAGAGGCCTTTCAAGGAAGCGGCCATTCTCACAGAGCACACGCTGAACAAATTAGCTGGCAAAACATTTGCAGCGGGAACAGACAAGGGGTGTTTCTGCTAACGCAAATGCACAAGCGTGTGCACACACATATATATATTTGAGGATTTTTACTTGAGGAGGAGAAGAATCATAGAATTGTAGAATTGGAAGGGACCACGAGGGTTACCTAGTCCAACTTTCTGCAATGCAGGAATCTCAGCTAAAGCGTCCATGACAGATGGCCCTCCAACCTCTGCTTTGAAATCTCCAAGGAAGGAGAGTCCACAACCTCCTGAGGGAGACCGCCCCACTGTCAAACAGCTCTTACTGTCAGGAAGTTGTTCCTGATATTAAATCAAGAACCTGCTTTCTTGTAACTTTTTCTGTGGGATTAGCAACACCTTTGAAGGACTGTTTAGATTTAGAAACGAGTAGGGAAGGGAGGCGTTGAACACCCTCTCCTTGTGCAAATTTCATAGCTAGAGAACTGGGCTGCAAAATTCGGAGAAATTCTAATTTCGAAAGGTGGCTGCATTGAGGTCCATGCAGCGTTCCGGAAAGCGTGAATTTAAACACAAGCAGAACTGACTTTCTCCCTTTTCTCTAGCCTTGAGTGGACAAAGCCATGGAGACCAGCCTTCACAACCAGCTTGGCACGTAGACACAGAGACTTCAAGGATGCCCAGTCCTCAGCGGCCTGTTTCCAGGGTTTCCCTCACTCTGAGAGTTTCTGCCCTCTAATTTGTGTGTGTGTGCGAGCTTCTGCAAACTGGGACACTCCCTCAGACCTTCCAAAACCTCCCTCTTTTGCGTGAGGATGATAACAATCGGCACTCGCTGTCTAAATGTCGGAAGTTAGAGGGAATGGCCTTCCTTTGGGAGCCAGCAGAATAACAACTACAGGAAAATGGAGGACAGAAATATATATATATATATACTGCCAGCCAACTCAGAATGGATGGTTAAAGTCTGGGACATTGTCCTTTTGAGTAAACAGATATATTACACCCATACAAAAGAAATGTCAAATGGCTGCTGAGTCATTAGCCTTACTTGCTGTATGATAATGACACGGCGACTGCCTGGCATTCCTTTCGTGTGTTTTTTGGGAATAATTCGAGACAGGACAAATAAACAAGACAACTTTTGATCTTTTTTAAGTCTGCAACAGTATTTTGAACCGTGGCTGTGGTGCAATGGGCGTGTTCAAGAATTTCATGGAACAATGCCATCCCCATTGTGAAATACCCCACTCCACTCCATGAAATAACAGGGAGGGGGCTGGAAAAGGGGCACAAAAACACCCAACCATTCAGAGTGAGGGCAGGAAGTACAGTTCACATGTCAAGGCTTTGCGATGACATCACTTCCTGAAATCTGGTTGGCGCAGCGATGCTATGATGCTAGCTACATAGTTGGAATAACTCGGAGCAGGGCTTTCAGTGCAGATGCCCCTGTTCTGTGCAGCTGTCGAGATACAACAGTATCTGCACTTTCCAAAGGCGATTTATATTTTTATTGTGACCCGCTTTCCCAGTTGGATGACCAAGTCTCTGCCATAGGTGTCGACCTTGTATTGCTTCTAAACTAAGCTGCTGTAGGGAGCCAGTGTGGCCTAGTGGTTAGAGTGTTGGACTAGGACCAAGGAGACCAGGGTTCAAATCCCCTCTTGGCTATGAATAGTAATAATAATAATAATAATAACAATAATAATAAACTAAGCTGCTGTTATTTTCCATTTTCCTTTTAACTGCTTTAGGCTGTTTTCATTGCATTATGTATATCGCTCCGAGACACATTTTTGGAAAGCGGTTAAATTACTGTTGCTATTACCACTACCAGTACTACTAATACTAATAATATAAACCCTGATTGGCTTCATCGCAAGCCAGCAAAAGGAAAAAAACTGTCTTCAAAACACTGTACGAAAAGAGGGAAGCTGCGAACAGGCTGTGAAGAAAAAGACAGCAGCTTTGAGGAGTTTGCAGAAAACACCCCCAGCACACCAAAACTCTTTGCCAGTCAAAATTTGGCTCAGCCCGGCAATGTACTCCTCCCTGGTATTCTTCTGCAATCTCTTTAAATGCATTAAAATTGAAATAGTATTTTTTGCAAAGGTTCGAGACCCCCCTTCCCCACGCTAGCATTCCTCACCAACACCCCATTCCTGCATCCGTGCACGGCCAGCCATGCAAGTAATCCATACTTTAATAAGCCTAAATGTGTCCCTGCTCCTCTTGCTCTCCTCCTAAATTGCTTAAGAAAAGGAGAATTACGCTACTGTTCTCCAAGAGCTCCGCAGCCAGTGATAAAGCGATAATCTGCTGAAGTATGTCTAAAGCCCAGGGGCAAACTGCCTCGCCATCTCAAAAAGCACATGATCCTTAAATCCCGGGGTCAGAAAGCATTAGAAAACGCATGTGATGCGATCGGAGGCTGCAGGAAATCCCAGAGAGAGCTGCGAGGCCTCTGAGCTAGGCTTCCACGCATCCAGATCCTGAGATACGTTCACGTGGAACTGAAATTCTTGTGGTGTGTTGTTGTTTTTTAGAAACACACAGCTGGGACCAAAATATCCTACGGCCTTGTAGAGGAGAAGCCCATAGCTCAGCACACAGAACATGTCATTGCCATGAAGGAGGGGAAAAAAGTTGCAGGTCCAATTCCTGAATTTTTGTATTAGATTAAAGCAAGGGGCAGGGAAACGTTCGTCCTGGAAAGTCGATTGGGGTCCACTATTGATGGTGGACATCTGGTGGTGGTGGTGGAGACACCAGAGTCAAAAGGTGGCACTTGAAGCCGTGGTGTATGCAGCACTGCAGCCGAACCACTGTGGTACAGGATTAGGACCCGGGAGACAAGGGTTCAAATCCCTGCTCAGTCGTGAAGCTCACTTGTGTTGGTCCACTCAAAGGCTGTGTACACGTAACGTTTTATTCTAGAATCAGTGGAGATGGAGGAGTTGTTGTTTTTCCTACGTACTCCATGCACAATCTAGATCTGTTGCATATACCTTCTAACCCTCAAAAGCATTTTTTTTTTTTAGGAAACTGGTTTCATTTTGAAAACAAAACTTTGCAGATTCATCCTTCGTTGCTCCACCTGCAAGCAGTTCTTGAGCATGAGATGCCTCTCCCCTCCTGAGTTTTCCAGCAACTGATATTCAGAAGCATTGATGCCTCTGACAGGGGAGGCAACACACCATGCCTAGTAGCCATCGATAGCCCTCTCCATCATAAATTTGTTTCATCCTTTTTCACAGACATCCAAACTGATAGTCATCACTGCCTCCTGCGGGAGCCAGTTCCGTAGTTTGTGTTGCCTGAGTAAGTAAAGGTAAAGGGACCCCTGACCATTAGGTCCAATAGTGGCCGATTCTGGAATTGCGGCGCTCATCTCGCTTTATTGGCCGAGGGAGCCGGCGTACAGCTTCCGGGTCATGTGGCCAGCATGACTAAGCCGCTTCTGGCAAACCAGAGCAGAGCACAGAAACACCGTTTACCTTCCCACCAGGTACCTATTTATCTACTTGCACTTTGACTTGCTTTTGAACTGCTAGGTTGGCAGGAGCAGGGACTGAGCAATGGGAAATCACCCCGTCACGGGGATTCAAACCGCCAACCTTCTGATCAGCAAGTCCTAGGCTCTGTGGTTTAACCCACAGGCCACCAACGTCCCTGAGTTAAGTACTCTGTCCTAAATCTTCATTGCACCTCCCTGAGTTGTAGTGTTGTGGGGAAGGGAGATAAAACCTTCCTCTATCGTGTGCATAATTTTATATACTTCTAGCTTTCCCCCCACAGGCTCCCCAGTCCTGCTTTATTGCAGCATTTTTCTTCCTACCTCCCCCACAATTTTTTAAGATGCAGGTTTAAATGGACTTTGCATGATTAATCGCTGAATATTTCTTTGAATTGGGTGGCTGCCTACCTTCCAAATTAACTTCCAGGAGGGTGTGCAGGCCCACCTTATCCTGGCAGGTGTCCTGGACAAAGCGCCAGCTGATTATGGGTTTCCCTTTCGGGCTGCATGTGTTCCTGCCGTATAATTAGCTGTGCTTTTTATTGCTCCCTCTGCATAATAGATCACCGGTTTCACCTTCAAATCGGAAAGCTAAACTCCCCTTGTATTGATTTGCAACTTGCCTTGAAAGTAGGAGCGGTGGGATAAAAATAACGCAGGTTAAAAATAAAAATGAACACCTGGTTTCATGGAACAAAAGGAGTGACAATTTTACCCTTTGGGTTTGGGGGATGTGGGAGGCCAGAAATCACACCCATGGATAGCCAACAAACTCACTGTCTGCCTTGGAGGTGGTAGTAGTAGTAGTAGTTGTTGTTGTTTGTACCCCACCCATCTGACTGGGTTGCCCCAGCCACTCTGGTCAATGCTATTTTTCTTCCTGGCATAAGTACTTCTGCAGCTTAGTGGTCGTCTAGCTGACTGTCATCCTCAACAGGGGTCCTCCACTCTGCAACAATTTGTTGCAGGTACCACTTGGGCCATCCACATTGTGAGAATGAAATGGCAGTGAAGAGACACCAAAGGGCACGATAACTAAGCTTATTCCGGGAATTTCCAAGCCGGCTATCCATTCTCACACTGCACCTCACCTCCCAAATACGGGAAGCCTTTTGCTAGCTGCCAAAGTTATAAAAAGGGAGAGAGAAAGAGAGAGATGGAGAACAAAGTCTGTATTTTAACATGCCAACACAGGAACAGGATGCTGCAAACTGACCCTGTCAGATATCCTGTTAATTGCGTTCCCATTAATGGATTCAATGCTTCCTGATGACCGTTGCCGTGGCAGAGGAGAAAAACACAGAATAATAGAAATAAAATAATAAATGCAGTTGCGTGCACCGATGACTGCAAAACAAGAGAATCGGACAATTCCATGGAGTTCCTTAGGAAGAGCGATTGATTGTTGTTAAAGCAGTTTCTGGAGGAAACTGTAGCTGACAGATGACACCAAACTGAAATTTGCAGATGACACCAAACTGGGAGGGGTGGCTAACACCCCAGAGGACAAGATCACACTTCAAAACGACCTTGACAGATTAGAGAACTGGGCCAAAACAACCAAGAGGAATTTTAACAGGGAGAAATGTAAAGTATTGCACTTGGGCAAAAAAAATGAGAGGCACAAATACAAGACGGGTGACACCTGGCTTGAGAGCAGTACATGTGAAAAGGATCTAGGAGTCTTGGTTGACCACAAACTTGACATGAGCCAACAGTGTGACACGGCAGCTAAAAAAGCCAATGCAATTCTGGGCTGCATCAATAGGAGTATAGCATCTAGATCAAGGGAAGTAAAAGTGCCACTGTATTCTGCTCTGGTCAGACCTCACCTGGAGCACTGTGTCCAGTTCTGGGCACCACAGTTCAAGAAGGACACTGACAAACTGGAACGTGTCCAGAGGAGGGCAACCAAAATGGTCAAAGGCCTGGAAACGATGCCTTATGAAGAATGGCTAAGGGAGCTGGGCATGTTTAGCCTGGAGAAGAGGAGGTTAAGGGGTGATATGATAGCCATGTTCAAATATATAAAAGGATGTCACATAGAGGAGGGAGAAAGGTTGTTTTCTGCTGCTCCAGAGAAGCGGACACGGAGCAATGGTTCCATACTACAAGAAAGAAGATTCCACCTAAACATTAGGAAGAACTTCCTGACAGTAAGAGCTGTTCGACAGTGGAATTTGCTGCCAAGGAGTGTGGTGGAGTCTCCTTCTTTGGAGGTCTTTAAGCAGAGGCTTGACAACCATATGTCAGGAGTGCTCTGATGGTGTTTCCTGCTTGGCAGGGGGTTGGACTCGATGGCCCTTGTGGTCTCTTCCAACTCTATGATTCTATGATTCTGTGAGAGGAACAGGGGTCTCCTAGCAGCTCTCAGCACCCTTGACAAACTAATTCCCAGGATTCTTCCCTGATGAGTTCTCCAAGGGCAGCCTTGATGAAGAGGAAGCTGATGGGCAGAACCAGCCCCTGAATTGGTTGTAAGGAAGGCGGCAGGAAGGGAGTGGCTGGCTGTGGCTGGTGGGGCAGTGCCCCATTCTCCCTAATGGACCAGCCTTCGTTATTCGGGGCAACAGAGAAGTGAGACAATGAGAAAGTGGGCAGCTTTGAGGCACTGACCAACTCCCAGCAGCCAGAGTTTACATACTGGGCCTTCCCAGCTACGTATTGAGGTGTTGATTGTAGGAGGGCCATTAGGTCAGTTAAAAGGTACAAAAGGGAACACGTTGAGGGCATAGCTGTCAACTTTCAGATTTGAAAATAAGGGATCAGCAGCCACAAAAATAAGAGATCAGCAGCCTCACCTGTCCCGGGGACAGTCTATGGGATATCTAACAATCCAGGATAGCAGCGGGAAGCAGCGCTGGAATAAGGGAATTTCCCGCAAAAAAAGGGAAGGTTGACAGCTATGGTTGAGGAAAGAAATGTCCTCTTGCCTTTTGGAAATTGGTGGGAGGCAGGAGAAATGCACGAGGTCTAGAGCTGACAGAGAAGGAGAGCCTTTGGCTGCTAAAGTTAAGCAACATGTAGCAGCTGGTAACTGGAAGGGGGGGGGATTTGTTTGGACAACGGTATTTGTCATGAGCACTGGAACACCAAAAAGCAGGCCCCTCTCTTCAACTGTGCAGGAAATGGAGAGCTTTACCATTCGATCATGACAGAACTGGTAACAAGCTCTCCCTGATATGTTGGAAGTAAAGCGACAAGGCATGCAATAAGCTACCTGAACCAGCAGGCAGAAAGGCAACCTTTTCTTCCCTTGCCAATTCCTTCTTAACTCCCTGCAAGTTGGTTTTCTCTCTCAGGCTTTACTTCCTTCCTGCTGCTTCTCCAATGAGTGTTAGACCTTCTTATTGTGGCTCCAGGACAGCCGCATGAGAGCTCGCACTCAGAATGGCCTTGTTTGCCAGGACTAATAAACCTTACGTTTCTATATTCTTTCCACTAGATTCCTACTTTGCAGGGGGTTGGGCTAGATGACCCTTGGGGTCTCTTCCAGCGCTATGATTCTATGATTCTATCAGGCTATTTCTGTATGATAGGACACCTGCTAGAACAGCAATGGGGAGCCTCGCATGCAGCCTTCCAAGTCCTCTCATTCTGGCCCGTGTGACTCCCCTAGGCCACACGCACCCTGGGCCACACTGCAACATTTTGTTGCAGATCCCATTTGTGCATCCTAAACCAGTTTAAAACTCTAGTGTAAACACACCCTGCAGGGTTGATATTCCATTTTGCTTCCCATCAATTAAAAAAAAGGCCCGGAAAAGACTCAATATGGAGGCCAAATGGCCGAAGTATTGGGAAATATTAGAAAAAGATGGAGACAATTGGAAATTGCAGAGTCAGGAGAAAATGAAAGACAAAGTGCGAGATTGGTTACACTATGCTCAGATTAAAGAAGTTTTTAAACTTGATAAAAAGTTAGGATTCCAGGTGGAAAAATCGAAGTTAGAAACGGAACTGTTAGAGCCTAAGACTAAGGTACTTTCAAGAATGTATAACTTGCTGTTAAAATGGAACACACAGGATGAAATGGTTAAATCGGCTATGATAAAGTGGGCACAGGACATTGGGTATAATATTATGTTTGAGGACTGGGAAAAGTTATGGACTACTGGGCTGAATTTCACTGCATGTAATGCTTTGAAAGAAAATGTAATGAAAATGATATATAGATGGTACATGACCCCAGTCAAACTTGCAAAAATATACCACTTGTCTGATAATAAGTGTTGGAAATGCAGGGAAAGTGAAGGAACGTTCTTTCACCTCTGGTGGACCTGCGCTAGGGTTAAGGCCTTCTGGGAAATGATATATAATGAGCTGAAAAAGGTATTTAAGTATACCTTCCCTAAGAAACCAGAGGCCTTCCTTTTGGGCATTGTTGGCCAGAGGGTGTCAAAGAATGATCGAACATTTTTTATGTATGCAACAACAGCAGCAAGGATACTCGTTGCTAAGCATTGGAAAACCCAAGATCTACCCACACTGGAAGAATGGCAGATGCAACTGATAGACTATATGGAACTGGCTGAGATGACTGGCAGAATCCGAGACCTGGGAGAGGAGACGGTGGAAGAAGATTGGAAGAAATTTAAGGACTATTTGCAAAAATATTGTAAACTGTATGAATGTTAAGGAGGATGCTTGATCACAAACAATTTGGCACCATTGAATTAGATAAAGTGAACTATGAAGATAAGTTAAATTTAGGAAAAAATCAACTTTTAGATAATGATTAGGCTAAATTAAAAGTTTTAAAAAGTCAAATGAATATATCTAAAATTTAAGATATAACATTGGAAAACTAGATAAGGTGGGGATAAGGTGATAAATTGCTGAATTAACTTTTATATTTTGGAACGTAGGAGCGGGAGATGTGAGGAAGTTCAAAAAGGATAAGAAAATATGTTATAAAATGTGATATTTTTTGTATGTTTTGTTTATTATGTTGTAATATAAAAAAAACCATTAATAAATATTTTTTTTAAAAAACCCACTCCTTGTGACTCTGAGGTGACTAGCCAAGCCAAGTATGATGGCGGCTCCAAAGGCTTTTAGAAATACTCGCCTTTTTGTCACACCGCAGTCGGCAGCTGAGGAGCCCAGACATGCACCCACTGACATAATTAAATGTGTATTTTTATCCCTAAGGTATCTAAACTTGAAATGAAGGGTTTTGGGGGTGGGGTTTTGTTTTGTTTTGTTGTTGAGGCAGGCACAGACACTTTTCACCTCAAGATAGCACGCTTGCGGTAACCTACAACATGTGGCAAAACACCACTTCCTGACATGAGGTTTGAAAAGGGAAAAAAAAGGAGGAAAGGAGAAGTTACTGCATGACGGCCAACCACCAAGTGGAAAGTGTGAGGGGAAAGGTGGGGTCCTTTGTCTCCGAGGCACACCCAGCCACCCCTGGAAGTGACCGCGGCTATGAGGCCCTGCCAGCCACAAGGCCAGGGACTGTCATAAGTGAAGCAAACAAGCTCAAAATGAACCACCTGGCCTTGTTCATGAATGCAACAACGGCCGCAAGAATACTCCTGGCCCAGAAATGGAAGCAACAAGAACTCCCCACCTTGGAAGATTGGCAAGTAAAAATGGTTGAGTATGTGGAGCTGGCAAAACTGACGGGGAAGATCCGGAATCGCCGTGATGAACTGTTCCAAAAGGACCCGGGCAAATTTATACTTTATATGAAAGAAAATTGTAAAAAGTTGAAAACGTTTGTAGGTTTAAGTTGAAACGTTTGGTAATGGGAAATTAAGAAGGTGATTGCTTTAAGATTGATATAAGGTAAAAAAGTGAAATATAGGAATGTGAAGAAATTGGTAAAGTGATATGGAAGTCTGTTAAAGGGAGGAAAGGAGGTCGATGCTTTATTTAAGCAATGCTTTAAGTTATAAATTCTTTGATTTTTGATTCTGAAATGTAATGAAATATGGAAAACTTAATAAAAATTATATTAAAAATAAACAAAAACAAAAACAAAATGAACCACCTGGCCAGCAAACTGGGAGGAAGGTTGCCCTTTACGCCAGGCGCTAGCAACCAAATAAGCCTTGCCGAAGCAGATACCTGACCATTTTACTGAAAGGAAAACTGAGAGGGCGAGAGGAAGAAGGGGACTGAGGTCACAAGGCAAAGCCCGTGGCAGAGGCAGGAATTCCTTTTGGAAATGTAAACAGTGAATAGTCCTGGGAAAAGGACCTACGCAGCCGGCCAGCCTGCAACATCTGCCCCCTCCCTGCGAGGTGACAACCAGCATTCAATCATTAGAAACGGCACACCTCGTGGGATCACGTGGGTGGCTGCTCACCATCTGGGTGTGACAGGATGAGGGTGATCCCAGGAATGCAGATGGACCAAGAAGACGAGAGGAGTGTGGGATGCTTGGCTGGCTCCCTCCTTCTGGAGGGAAATGGCCCGGCACGACTTTGATTGATCTCACCAGGAATACATTAATTAGCCCTCTTCAACAGCAGGTTGCAAAACAGGAGCATTTCTGTTCCCAGCTGCGGAGGACTGTGGCGTCACAGCGCTGGCAACGGAAAGCTGCAATGTCTCCGGCACAAACAACCCCTTCCCACTCCTGGGTCCAGAAACAGGTGTGTGACTTGGAGGTTGCTGGAGGATGCTATATTTAGCCTCCCAAAATTAGGCAAGAGCCAAACCCCAAATTGCACCTGACGAGCTTGGAGCTCAAAGGGCAAAACAGAAGCGACAAAGAGTCAACGGCGAGGTTGTTTCGGGGCAAATCTTCCCTGTGCAGTGGGTTTTTGTCACACGCTAGGCAGGGGAAGGTCTGTCCAATTCAGCTGACAAAAGTTTCTGCTGGTATTTGTCTATGTCACTGCATACGATTAATAAATAGACTTTTGCCTTTCTCTTTTTAAGCTAGCAAAACTTCCACATGGAAGCTTAGGAGCAAAGCTGCGATACTTAGTTGATCAACACAGCCCAGAATCGGCTGCAGAGCACCCACTGCTTCCTCTGAACATGATCTTACCTGCTCAGTGATGAAGGAGCTGGAAAAGGTGATGGCCGACCAGAAGAAAATGCCGCAGCTGAGAATAATTTTCCTGTTGAAACGGTCCCCCAGGTAGCCGAATATTGGGGCTGCTACCATGAAGCTGCAGATGAAAACTGTAGGAGGAGAGAGAAGCAAAGAGATGGGTTGAAGAAGAAGCATTTCCCAGACTTGAGCAGGTGCTAACTTATGCTGCCCCCAAACCAAGCACCAGTCATCTCTCCTACTCATGGGTGAATTGCCTGGCGTGCAATTCCTCACCTACAGCATCCTTTGCCAACCGGATGCCCTCCATATTTTGGGGACCACAACTCCCATTAGAGCAGGCAGGAGGTGTAGACCAATGACTGGGCTGAGAGCTTTAAAAGCAACTCCAGAAAGCTTTTTGCAATGGAGGATTTGGATAAAGTGAATAAAACTATGACAGCACCAACAGTTGCCAAAAGATCTGCTTTATTTAGATATAGGGGTGAGATAATTTGCTCAATGACAAGAGGTGTCAGAAGACATCGCTTCCTGACCTGGCCTATATTCATTGCATGTTGTAGCTTTGTTTCTGTTCTGCTGCAGTTCTTCTTGTTAGGATATTTCCATTCCACCTTAAAAGGGAGCAGGATGTTTGTGTCACAGCCTGCGTATTTCCTGTTCACAGGATGTTTCTGTTGTGTCTATGCTTTTGTTTCTCTCTCTGTGCCTGAACACGCAAGCAGGCAGTCATGTTTTTTCCTTTGTTCTGACCAACGCTGAATAAACTTCTAAATAATGCTCTCCTGCGTGCATCTTTCGCTGTACGAATTCTGCTGATAGAGCGGGCATCAGCTCTGGAATGTGGCAAGCTATTTTCTGGAGCTCGTGTCGCTAATTGCTGATACTGTATATACAGGAGATCAATGGATTGTCCGGAGGCGACGTGGGGGCAATGATGGGCTTTATCTCCCTGGCAGTATCCCAACACTTCTGCCATCAAAAACCACATGATTAAATAATAGAATCAACTGAATAATTATTAAATTATAATAACACAACAAGATGGAAGAAGTAAAATATTGAGATCACACATGGGTGAAGGGGAGTGGGGGGTATATGAGAATCTATAATATCATTTATAATATAATTTGTTAATTGCATTGTATTTACATATAGCAAAGGGAAGCCTAGAGCAATTAGATATATTTTAATTTAGGTAATCTATGTAATAGGCTTATGTTCAAAAATGAATACAGATTTTGAATTTGATGTTTGTAATTTTTTTTGGTTTTGAAATAAAAATTAAAAAACACACAAACCACATGATTAGTCTCAATGTCAATTATGCAAGTTGCGTAATGGGTTACACATGTTGCGTTGTTTGGACATTATCCCACTCCATTCCTTTCAATGCAAAGGAAACACAATGCAAATGGGGGAGGGGAAACATAATTGTGTGTCATAGAATCGTAGAGTTGGAAGGGATCCTGAGGATCATCTAGCCCAAGGCCCTGCAATGCAGGAATATACAGATGTCCCATACGGGGATCAAACTTGCAACCTTGGCATCATCAGCACTATCCTCTAACCGACTGAGCTATCCAGGCCGTTTGCAAACTGAAAGCAATAACAGGAAATGCCAATTGTATTTGCTAGATTGATCTCTGTTGCAGACATGAAAAGAATCCCCCTGCCCCAATTTCTGTTCTCATCAGAATTATACAACATCCCTACTTGAGATACCTTTTTCAGAGTTGAGGATCTCCTGCTAGCACATACTGGAAAATTCCCTGCAAGATCTAGCAACCAACAGCATAGAATCCTGTCCTTGGGCTTTTCTTCTTTAGCCAACTCCATAAAAACATAATGGAAGCTGGGCTGATTCAGATCAAGGTTCCCTCTAGCCCAGCATCCTGTCCCCCAAAATGCCCAACTACATGCTTCCAGTTACCCCACTGGTACTGAATGAGAACAGATTTCCCTTGCTGTCCAACCCCTCCTACAAAGGGTATCCAAAAGTGCAAGTTAATTAAGCTGGGTGTTGCAGTATGGAGTGTTCCTGCTCAGGGTTTCAGCCAGCCAGTCAGCAGTGCCCAGCTCCACAGTGCTCCGTTCCGTTCCCTCCCCCCCCCAACTCCCCCACCTCACACCAGTCAGTGTTGCTTGTATGGCTGATGTACTGGTTTTTTTTGGGGGGGGGGGTCTCCCCAGCATCTTGGATGTTCTTTGCAAATATCTTTTTTTTGGGGGGGGGTATATCTACAAACCTCAAGTCTGCTGCTAACCCTGGTGGGGCGATGTTCTGCCTCCACTGTCAGAGGCAGTGGAATACTTCTGAATACAGTGGTACCTCGGGTTAAGTACTTAATTCGTTCTGGAGGTCCGTTCTTAACCTGAAACTGTTCTTAACCTGAAGCACCACTTTAGCTAATGGGGCCTCCCGCTGCCGCCGCCGCCGCGCGATTTCTGTTCTTAACCCGAGGTATTATTTCTGGGTTAGCGGAGTCTGTAACCTGAAGTGTATGTAACCCAAGGTACCACTGTACCAGTTGCTAGAAACTGCAGGAAGGGAGAGTGGCTATCCCAGATAACCGACATAAGCTTGCAACCAAATTAATAGGAGTCGTCACCCAATTAAAGACATCTTAGCCAATTAATTTCATGGCCCTGATTAAATCTGCATTACCTTGCATATGAGAAAATCCAACCGTCTGCAAAGGAAGGAGGAGCCCATTTTGCTCACTTATGAAGAGCAGCCTCAATTATGTTAGAAAACCTGTTCCCATGGGATATAGGAAGCTGCCTCCTACAAAGTCAGACCACAGGTCTCCAGAGTTTCAGGCAACAGGCATTTCGAGCCCTATCTAGAGATATCAGAGGCTGGAACTGGGACCATCTGCTTGCAAAGAAGATGCTCTAACCACTAGGCTGTGCTACATAGGCATTGCTAAGTTGCCACTAGGGATGGAGAGACCTGTCACTTTCAGGTTTCCCCAATTCCCCACATTCCTGCAGCAAGTTGTAAAAAAACAACAACCCACCAACAACTTCTCTTGAAAAATCCTCACGAAAATTATTCCACATTTTATGGCGAATTTCTCCCAATAGACACGTTTTTATATGCAGTTTTAACTAATACAGAGATTTTCTTACCAGCTACTTCTCCAAATAGCATGCATCTTTGTATACTTTTTAATCGATTTATTCATTTTTAGGCACACTTTTACCTAATGCATGCGTTTTTATAAGCGCTGGTTGGAGAACTGCATGCAAAATTTGGATAAGCGTGAATGTCAAAGGACAGCTGTGTTTTGGTTCTTGTGCTGTTTCGGAAAGTGCAAACTTGACACGACTCATTTTAAAATGCAAACCGAATTAAATTCCTCCCCGATCCCTAGTTGATATTTGCAATTTGTTACACATACTTGTGTTAAAAGTAAGTTAGATGTGCTCCACAATTTACCAGCAGTTCTTTAGTCCATCAGAATGTGAACTACATTGAAATCTCAAACATGGGTTTCCGGTCATGTCACGAGTCAATGGCGGCCGCTCCCCGTACCCCCTCCATAGGCTGCGAGGAGGTCCAGGCAGAGGAAAGCCAGGATTTATGGGGCACAAATCCTGGCAACGCTCCCCAGTGGGGTCTGGGGAGCTCACTGCATCCTGATTTGCCGCTCAAGCCTGTATCTGCCAAGTTGAAAGGCAGAGTGGGTGCGACCTGGGAGTGTGTCCCTGCCGTGAAAGAGCCTCTGGCATGATTTATGGCTGGTTCCTCCATAATTTGGACAATTGGCATTAATCAAGAGGTGCTCCTGGACCTACATATGCTAATGGACTGCAATCAGTCAGCTGCCGAAAGAACTGGGCTTGGCTCTTTGAAGGTATTTGAATGTTTTCTTTGAAGCTTGAGAATCCTTACAATAGCCGGGAAAGGAAGGAGAAGAACAAGGTGTTTTGTGCTTTCTTGTGATTTCCAAATGGTCTCTTTTTTTCATTGTCCTCCCTGCATAATGAAAGAGTCATGTGTAGCCGCTGCTACAGTGGTACCTTGGGTTAAGTACTTAATTCGTTCCGGAGGTCCGTTCTTAACCTGAAGCACCACTTTAGCTAATGGGGCCTCCCGCTGCCGCTGCGCCGCCGGAGCACGATTTCTGTTCTTATCCTGAAGCAAAGTTCTTAACCTGAAGCACTATTTCTGGGTTAGTGGAGTGTGTAACCTGAAGTGTATGTAACCTGAAGCGTATGTAACCCGAGGTACCACTGTATGTTACTCTGTTTGTTAAATCAAAAGCCTCCCCCCTCTTTTTCAAAGTAAGCTCAACAAGGAATTTAACAAGGTTTTACTACATGCCATCCCCCCTCGACCGAGGATGAATGGACTTTATTTAAAATTATTCCTGGACTGCTGTTAGAGAAATGCAGTGGGGGGGGGGGGAGAGAGAGAATGAACTGCTGCTGAACAGATGTGGTAAAGAGGCTGAATTTGAGGGAAAGATCTTGCTTTTAACTGTGTGCTGAGGAAGAACTCCAGAGTGGAATTTTAATGGCGGAGTTTGGATATGCATTCTGTGAGTTATTTATGGCTGTAGCTCCTACGCTACTCTGTAAACAGTGGAAGGAATGGAATTTGACCTTGTACCATTCCAGATAAACACTGCAAAGAACTGAACAATGTTCCAATATACCCGGTTTGGAACAACAATGTATATGAAGGATTACACACGTGAAACGGATTATTTATTTATAAGATGTAACAGAGGTGCTGCTTGTAAGGTAGAAAAAGCAGCCAGCTAGAAGAGTGGTTAAACAGCAAGTGAAGGATGTCAGCTGGACTCTAAATAAGAAATGATGAGGCTATGAGAGAAAATGATGGTGGTCATGTTTGGAACAGGAGCGGGAAAGCTGATTTTAAGATATTGTATTAAATTAAATTAATTTGGTTTGATTTGTAATAATTTGGAAAAATAATAAAAATAATAATTTGGAAATGAAATCTCAAACATGCTTACAGTCCTATCAAACACAGTGAAAATGACTTCCAAGTAAGCACACATAGGACTGTGCTGATAATCAATGAGATGAACTGGTAAACCTATAGTGGAATCCTATAGACACACACTAAGAAATAAGTCTCACTGATCTGCACAGACTTTGACTTACTCCCAAAGTAAGTGAGTGCAGGATTGCAACCATTAGTGTCACAGCCTTACAAAATCACTGTCTTGGATTTTTTTTGCAATGGAAGTTGGGAGTGTTATTAAACGCACGACAGGACACAATCTTCCATGCACACACTTAATTATTACTCTAAGATGTTGGAGAAGCTGTTAATAATTCAAATAAAAATGAACAGCAAACTAACTTGCTCATCAGGAAACAGCAACCCATCAGGAAATGTGAGATCTGAGCAGCATTTAGTTCTGCATACGTTTTCTCCCATTACAAATAATTTGTTGGCTAAAAGCAGATGTCACCCTGCGTTGTGCAATGCGCCTTGCTAATATTTTCCATTTTCCCTCCTTGTATTAGCAAGTTACATTTAAAAGCCAACAATTAGAAGACTGATGCTGATGTGCAACATGACCGGAGAGGGGAAGAGATGCATAGAGGCGGACAAAGGAATAAATTCATTGCCAAGAACAAAGAGATGACAGAGCCCAGATGGCACAATAACGAGGCCAAGCCTGTCACAGCTATACATTTACAGGAGCCTCGAATTACATGAGACATCCAAACACTGATTGACTTGTAAACAAATTCAGAAAACGACTCTTAGCCTATCAGACAGATTGCTTGCCAGCGAGTCTTGTTAGGCACAAATCAATTCCTGTGACGCGTTTGCATGTGATGGATGGGGCTTCCAAGCTCCGGCGACAGGTCTTTGTCCACCTAGCTTACCCTCCAGCACAACTGAATGCAGGTAAGCGCATACCAAGGATAGTCGACAGGCAGATACTGGGCCAAAACCCAGGGATGGGGAACCTGTAGCCATGCAGGTGTGGTTGAAGGACAACTCCTGGCTATTGGCCATGTTGCTTCACGGGATGCTGGGGTTGCAGGCCTGCCCGACATCTAAGGCAGTGTTTCCCAACCTTGTGCCTCCAGCTGTTTTTCAACTACAACTCCCATCATCCCTGACTAGCAAGACCAGTGGCAAGGGATGATGGGAATTGTAGTCCAAAAACAGCTGGAGGCACAAGGTTGGGAAACACTGAAAGGAACCCTCTGATGTAGAGGAAGGAATAGATGCAGGATGCAGGTGACAGAAGTTGGAAAGAAAGCCCACCTGAAGGGGTGGGCAGGCCTTGGACCTGGCGCTCCCACAAGGCTGGGTTGAAAGGGACCTCGGCAAAGTGGGATCTGGTGGAACCCCATGTGGTTTCTGGAGGTCTTTCAACGATGGCACCGGCAGCTCCAGACAGTGGCCATTTCCACAACGCCCAAGAACAGTGGTTCTCAATCTGTGGGTCCCCAGATGTTGTTGGATTACAACTCCCATCATCCCTGACCGCTGGTCATAGTGACTAGGAATGATGGGAGTTGTAGTCCAACAACATCTGGGGACCCACAGGTTGAGAAATACTGCTAGAAGTTGAACCATCTTCCATGGTGTCATGGAAAACCAAGATGTTGGCCACCTGGAGCCTGATGGAGTGGAGGGTTTGGTGTCTGATCTTAAAGGATGCTTGGGGGAGGCACCACAGGGGGGTCCTGCGAGGGTACAGAACCCTCCCCCAGCAGCCCCCAGAGGCCTGCCTCCATTGAAGTTGCTAACTGGGAAGACATAGCTGTTTACGGAGGATACACCACGAGCATATGGGGAACCTCCAGCCCACAAAGGGAGCTACAGAATGGTTCAACAATCAATCCCTCTTCATGGGGGACTTTGAGACTTCCAGCTCTGAGAGGGGAATAGAGCTCTCCTAACAAATCTCAGCAACTTAAACAAACTACAATTCGCAGGATTGTGTGTTGGGGGGTGGGGGAAGCCTTGACTGTTCAAAGCAGCATCACAGCACTTTAAATGCATGGCGTGAAGGGTGGTCTTGGTTTGGGCAGTCATTTTGTAGACCAGGAAGGAGGAGCAGAAAAGGACCGCTTTCAGAGGCGAGCCACACCAGAGCCATTTAAAATGGCGCTGGTTAAGCTACCAAGTCCCAGTCCGCAGACACCGCTGAGGGCGTTCTGGCAAATGCTAAACTGCCAGCTGAAAGGGGGAAGAAACAGAGCATACGAGCTTCTATCCTGTTTCTTTGAAAACTAAGAAAATTAAAAATATATTTTAAAAAAGAAAAGATTTTTTTTTAAAAAAGGAGATAAACATTCTTTTTCAGCGAAAGAACAGAAATTAGCTTTCCGTAATGCCGCTGAACGAAAACTAATGTCAATTTCTGCACGACACGGTTGCTGAGCATTTATGGCAGATAGCACTTCTGCGTCGCATCCCGTGTTTCATTCTACCTTGCATTCTGTGGATCTATAATTTCATTAAAATGTTGCTTTTGGTGGGAGTGAGGGAAACAAGAGGCGAAAAAAGAAACATTACATACGCCCTTTCTATTTAAGTTCCTTCCTAAGGGAGGCGGATTTGGGGTGATATTTTGGAACTACAACACACACACTGGAAAAATGCATTTGTTTTGCTATAATTGTGCTCAAACAAAAACAAAAATCAGAGGAAAGGCTGAATTAACGAGACAGGATGGGCAGTTCAGTATCTATTTCTGCCTTCAGTTGCCTGACCCACCCCGATACAGGTGGGCCGTTGTTTCTCTCAAATATGTCCCAGTTCTTTTTTGGTATGTGGTTGGATTCTTCACTCTATCTCTCTCTCTCTCTCAATTATGCGAAGAGGGAAAAAGCAGTTCATCCTCTCCAGGCTCCATAGCTTCCTTCACGCACTGCTACCCATGAGTGTCCTGCTCAGTTATTCTGACTCGGGAGAAGCCATTCAACCGACAACTTGGCTCTCTGACAGGAAATGTGAGGTGCTGCTGATTTTCTTGATTTGAAGAAATAAAATAAAATAAAATAAAACCAACACAGGGGATAAGCGGGACGCACAAATTTGATTTATTTTTAAATACAAAACCTGGGTGTTGTAGGGGATTAATATCATTAAATGTGCTGTGGTGCTTTGAAAGTTCCTCCGCAATGTCAGAAAAAGGAGATTAACTGAGGGAAACTGAAAGCCCTCAAGTGGGCTTTGGATTTCAAGATATCCCCCTCACAACCAGAGACGCGGGAGAAATTTGGTTCAGTTCGGATTTACTTGCTTAAAATTCACCCTTCCTGGAAAAATAACGAGACACAACCATCGTTCGAAGTGTGCGTTTCTCAGAGGTTAGGGCTGCAGTTCCCTAGCCAAATGAAAATGGATGTATTTGCGGAAATAACTTGTGAAATGCATTGTGCTAGGGGAGAGTGCTTGCAAAAATGTGGAAATCGGGCAAAATTTGCATTCCCTGTCAGAGGCAGCAATGTTTCTGAATATCAGTTGCTGGAAAACTCAGGAGGGGAGAGGCCTTATGCTCAGGCCCTGCTTGCAGGGCAGGGTAATGCAAAAATCGATCTACAATAAACTTTTGTTCTCAGAATGAAACCAGTTTCTCAAGAAGAGCTTTTCGGGGTCAGAAGATATGCAACCGATCTAGGTGTCCGTAGAAAAAACAAGTACCGTATTTTTTGCTCTACAAGATGCACCTGACCACAAGACGCACCTTTTGGAGGAGGAAAACAAGAAAAAAAATATTCTGAATCTCAGAAGCCAGAACAGCAAGAGGGATCGCTGCGCAGTGAAAGCAGCAATCCCTCTTGGTGTTCTGGCTTCTGGGATAGCTGCACAGCCTGCATTCGCTCCATAAGACGCACACACATTTCCCCTTACTTTTTTAGGAGGGAAAAAGTGAGTCTTATAGAGCAAAAAATAAGGTATTCGGTCTCCACTGATTCTAGAACAAAATGTTGTGTGTACACAGCCTGTGAGTGGCCCAAGGCTACCAAGCGAGCTTCATGGCTGAGCAGGGATTTGAACCGTGGTCTCCCAGGTCCTGGCCCAACACTCTAACCCTCATGCTACCCTGCTCTCCACTTCCACCCCAAGCACTTCCAGTTTAAAAGGGATCAACGTTAGCTAGGCTGGGAAGAGACTCTCTGCTTGGGGCACGGTTTCCCAAACTTGGGTCTCCAATTGTTTTTGGACTACAGATCCCATCATCCCTGATCACTGGTCCTGTTAGCTGGGGACGATGGGTTTTATAGTCCTAAAACAGCTGGTAGTCACTATCCTCCATTAATTAGTCTAATTCTCACTGCCCTGGGTTACTCAGAGCATGCCAATGCCCCCCTCTTTTATTTCTCAGGAGTTTCCATTTGGCTCCATTTTGACCGGCCCTCACCACCCAAGTCTGGCATCAGAAGGAGAGATGCCCCAGTTTTCCAGTCAAGTTAAGTAGGGAGAATTGGCTGCATGCCGCAGCGTTTAGGTCGTGTTGTGCCACGCATGAGATTATGCTGTTTGCTGATTCTTCTATTCCCCCCCCCCCATGAAAGTTCATGCAGCAACAACAAAAATTTCTGCATTCAGCAACCCAGGGTTCCCAAGGTCTTTAAAAAATAAAAATAAAAGGAGAAGAACAAAGTCTGCTAATTACCTTTAAGGAACAAGAAAGAAGCATGCAAATTAATATCTTTAGCCACAAACACCGGCCTGTATAGGACAGATAAGGCAGCTGAGAATCACATGTGAAGGGCTTCTGTTGGACACACCCACCCAATGTTAAGATCGCCCCCCCCATTTAACAGTAATATGGGCTTCCATGTCTCTCACTCATGGCAAGGAGCATACACACCAACTTCTGGGGCCGAGGCAGTTTTGGGGACCCAAATGGTTTTTTTGAGGGGGTTGTACCCCCTCAATGTTCAGAGGGGTTTTGGCTCCATCCCCCGGCTCCTTGTGATGTCGCACGTGTGACATCAGGCTGTTGCATTGGGCCCCCTCAAACAACTTGTGAAGATGACGCTTCTGGCAAGTAGGCAGTTGAGCGGGTCCCAGAAGCCTGCAGCCATCAGCTTGAACTGCAGACCTAGGCTAGAGGCTGCAGTTATATAGGGCCAGGAGGGATCTTATTGGCTCCTCAGGTCACCTGAGCTGCTGGGCCTGAAAGCTGCAGTGCCTTTTCTGGCCACACGGAGAGGTGGCACTGTAGTGGCAAAACAGCGAAGGGGCAGGAAACCATCAAATGATGTCACACGTTTGACCCCTGGGGTCCCTGTCGCCTTTGCTCTTTGTTTGAGCTTCTCCCATCCCAACACACCTCTTCCTTCATTGCA
This sequence comes from Podarcis erhardii, assembly GCF_964252035.2. NCBI lineage: Eukaryota > Metazoa > Chordata > Lepidosauria > Squamata > Lacertidae > Podarcis > Podarcis erhardii. Next base: position 28,918,871 of record NC_138514.1, on the reverse strand, counting down.
AAACTCCGCAGGAATACCTATTCAAAGGCCCCAAACCTTCAACTTCAAATTTTTAGAAGCCATAATCATGCTCACATTTCTAAGCCCCAGCCTTGACCGCAGCTGAAAACAGAACTATAGATGGAAATGGAGAATGAAGACAAATTTGCAGAGGAGGCGAGCAATTACCTTGAACTGTTTATATACCATTCCTTCCCTTGCTTGGTTTTGTTTTTAGGTTTTGTCTTGTTTATGCTATGTTGATTTGCTCCTTTCTATCCTTTTATAGAGAGGATTCAGCCAACCCCTAGTAGCATATATTTAGAAATCTATGGGGCAGAGAAATTTGTCGCCTTCTAGCCATTCTGGGGCTCCAGCTCTTGTCAGCTCTGGCCGGTATGGCCAAGGATTGGGGACGATGGGAACTGGAGTCCTCTAACGCTTGGAGAGCACCCAATCCCTTTCCATTTGCTCCAACCGTGGGTGCCTTGCTGAGAACTATTCTGCCTTTAATAGGGCATCACAATCAGGAACAGCCCAAGACACTTTGTGGCCTGAAGCAAAGAATAAACTGACCCCCCGCAACCCGCACACCCACACTTGAAGGCAACTGATAATTAAATTTTAGTTCAGCACTGCTGATGGGGCCACAGAGGAGGCCAAGTGGGTGCCAGTCCATTAGGAAAACTGGGGCACCAAGCTCAGCCTAATCCTTCGCCAGTCCTCACTTGTCTACCTCCTTGCTTAACAAGCACAGCAAGGGGGTGGCACTGACTGTTGCCACCCTCTTTCTCCTCCTCTCCAGCCTTAGTGTTGCCCACATGGAGAAGGATGGGGACAAAACAAGGCCTAGCTGCCCCTGCCTATCGTTTGCCTCTGGCTTCACCCCCAGTTGGCCTCCCTGCCTTCTGACTTATCAGTCGCAATAAGCACCGGCCACCATTGGCAGCACACAAGGGTGGATCAACTATGAAACTAATGAAGCTTAAGCTTCAGGGCAGAAGCAACTTCAGTCCACACTGCTTTAGAAAAAAATTGTCTAAATTCTGTGATGCATCATGCTTGTATAGAACATTTCCCTAATTTCCACCCCCCTCCATAACTCGAAAACTATAAGGCATAGGGAATTTTTGCTCACTTTATTGACTTTGGTAATGCAGGACAGCAATTTTAATCAAAATCTGAGATGCAGTAGTTTAAAAAAATGCAGCGATCTGTTGTGCAGCAACCCCACTGAAGAAGATAACAGTGGTTACCCAGACCTCGTTGTTGGTTGTGAAGGGGGTCCCATAACAGTTCAAGCTTCAGGGGGGCCCCAAATGTAGATCCAGTACTGTTGCCACTCTTTGCATCTGCTGCCCGAGGCAAGTGCCTTACTCTGCCAAATAGTAGAGCCGGCACTGCTGACAAAGAAAGGTGCCAACAGTCAACCTGGTTGGGCAGCGGTGCTCCCTAACCCCGAAAAGGCATGGGAGATGGGTTGTGGTTTCTCAGCACAAAGGTAAAATGGTATCCCGTCTGCCCTGTGGCTTCCAGGCAAGCCAGAGAAATTGAACCATGGGTTATTCTAATGGAAAGGGGAACCAAGTCACACCACCAGCTTCCTAAAACCAGATCAAAAAACCACACCAGTGGCTTGGGAAAGCATTGTTGCTTTGATGTCGCTCTCGTGTAAAAATCCAGACCTTTCCCCCCAAAATGCACATTTGAACACGCACTGGCAGAGCAAAGCAGGTGAGAGCTGAAATGTCACCATTCTCCGCTCCACGCAGGGAAGGTGTGAGTATCGGTTAAAATGCAGACGCAGAGCTGAAAACCATGCCTGCCTTTTACTTCTTTCCTGTGCCAAGGTTAATTCAAATCCCTGAAAACATCTGAAGACACACAGCAAAGTGAGGCTGGCAGTAGCCTCTGCCGATCCTCATTCTTTAAGAGTCAGAGAGACATTTGTCAAATTATATTGGAATTCAAGGGGGGGAGTGCACTTGCAGAGGGAAGTCGCTCAGGGAATGCTAAAATAACCAGCCTTGGTCTACAGTCCTTGCTCATTGCTGGGCCTTGTGTTTCTGTATTCGGCCCCATCTGGGCTCTTGGGCTTTATGCAAACCTCTCTCTTCAGGGTCACCACCAACAACATAAGAACTTAAGATGAGGCTGCTGGATGAAGCCAATGGCCCATGTAGTCTAGCATCCTGTTCTCACAGTGGCCAACTTTAGCCTATCCAAGTGTCTGCCATAATGTGTTAAGTCTAACAGTTGCTTTTGCTCAGACAGCAAAATATACCAAAAGCCACAAATTGGTGCAAACCAAGGTTTAGTGTTACATCCAAACCAAGAAGCTCTGGTTTGGGGACATTGCTCCACCCTGCTGAGGATACTCAGGATATGGGGTGAGGATGCACAAATCAATGATTCACGTGCACATTTTTACCACATTGTGGTTTGGGAACCAGACTCATTTAGTGAAAACCATGGTTTGGTGCGAAACCTGAACCAACTGCAAGCACCATCTTCCTTGCTCTACAGCAGTGTTTCCCAACCTTGTGCCTCCAGCTGTTTTTGGACTACAATTTCCATCATCCCTTGCCACTGGTCTTGCTAGTCAGGGATGATGGGAGTTGTACTTCAAAAACAGCTGGAGGCACAAGGTTGGGAAACACTGTTCTACAGGAACAAGCTACTAATTTTGGGACTCTGGGGTGGGAGATCAGAGGGAAGACAGACGTACAGTTGGTTTCTAGGTTTTATATGAATAATATCCACCGTGCAACAAGGAACGGAATTAGATTATAAGGTCCCTGATGCACACCCGCCCACGCTGCGTTGGATGCAACCAAGAGATGCGGCTTCTTTCTAGCCGGGCTTGGAAAAAGCCACGGCCGTCTGTCTGCAATATGTGCCGCGTGCAGCAGCTTCACCAAACGCCGCCTTTACAAAAGAGCACCATCTGGCCACGTGTTTTGCGAGCCAGGATTGGCTGGCAGAAGATTCAGAGAGCTCTGCAGCCGGGGTGGGAAACCCGTTTGGCTCCAGATCTACTTTGGAAGGTGGGCGGGACAACAGACCGGTCGATCATGTGGCGCCATCACGATGTGCTGTGACTGGCAGGTGGGTAGTCCAACCCACCTGCGAAAATCCCTTGCGTGGACTTTGGGACGCACGAGAATAGGGCCGCCAATGAGGCTACTTTCTCTTTTCTCTAAATTCAAAATTCCCAAATGCTGCAACTGTTTGATGTACAGCATTAAAACTGTCTTGTTTCATGACCCATCTTAGAACCTTCCTGTGATGGGCTAAATGTTCCAAAACCCTCTCAAAGCACCCACCCCTAATTTTATAAACTGGTATGGGATTATTGGGGTTGCAGTCCTACAGTATTGGAGAACCCAAGATTGAATCATTCATTTATTAAATTTATTAGCCACTCTTTTTTCTGTGGCAACTCAAAGCGGCTTACAAAAAAAAACCCCACAACACCCACATACATTAAAACTAGGGGGGAAATGCCTTAAAGCACCCCACCCATTCTAATACACCACAGATAGTTAAAAACCAAAGACCTGGTTAAAAAAGGAATGTTTTTGCCTGGCACCTGAAGATATGTAACGATGGTGCTCTCCCTGGGGAGAGAATTCCCACCAACGGGAAGCCACCAGTGAAAAGCCATCAGGATGATCTGCTTATGGTAATACAGTGGTAAAGGTAAAGGTAAAGGGACGCCCTGACCATTAGGTCCAGTAGTGACCGACTCTGGGGTTGTGATGCTCATCTCGCTCTACAGGCTGAGGGAGTCGGCGTACAGCTTCCAGGTCATGTGGCCAGCATGACTAAGCCGCTTCTGGCGAACCAGAGCAGCACACGGAAACGCCATTTACCTTCACGCCGGAGCGGTACCTATTTATCTACTTGCACTTTGATGTGCTTTCGAACTGCTAGGTTGGCAGGAGCAGGGACCAAGCAATGGGAGCTCACCCCGTCGCGGGGATTCGAACCGCCGACCTTCTGATCGGCAAGTCCTAGACTCTGTGGTTTAACCCACAGTGCTACCTGGTACCTCGGGTTAAATACTTAATTCGTTCCGGAGGTCCGTTCTTAACCTGAAACTGTTCTTAACCTGAAGCGCCACTTTAGCTAACGGGGCCTCCTGCTGCTGCCGCGCTGTCAGAGCACGATTTCTGTTCTCACCCTGAAGCAAAGTTCTTAACCCGAGGTACTATTTCTGGGTTAGCGGAGTCTGTAACCTGAAGCGTCTGTAACCTGAAGCGTATGTAACCCGAGGTACCACTGTAAAGTGATGGCGATTATTATGACTGTCATCTGTTTCCTAAGGCTCAGCACTGCCTTAGGTTCAGTTCAGCTCCCCAAAGCTACACGAAACAGGAGACGTTGTCTGCTTTACCTGGGATACTGAGATGCTCTTTGCCAAAGAGAAAAAAGATGCTACAAGCATCTATATCATTCCTCACACCCATCACCTGCCTTGCTCTGCTTTGCTTGGACGCTGAAGGCCAAGCTGCAGCTGAGCTGAGTCAAAGCAGGGCGAAGGATGTAAAAACAGGCGTTTGCCAGCCAGCTGCGATTTAAAACCAAGCCAGCGCTCACTCGCAAGGGCACTGTGACCTTGGATTAAGAAACCGCACAGAAGAGGAGGGAAAACACGCTTAACAGTTCTCTTACCTGTCTGCAGCAAGCCGGCTCCGCTGTCCTTGACTCCGAAATGTTGCTGAATGTCTAGCAAAACACCTGCAGGGCAGAGAATAACATCGGATGAATGAAGTTGGATTCTGAATACCTGTGAAAAGCAGCAATCCTCAAGGCATGTTCAAGAGAACCTGCTGTCCCCATTTACTAAAGACAGGCCTGATTATTATTATTTTGGAAGAAGGTGGCATCATCAAATATCAGCTTCCCATATTCAAACGTTAGCACTGTTGTTTTTTAAAAGTAAAATTATAAATCAACACAGTAAGCGGCAGCTGAACAGTCATTTCCTCAGACTAGATAAAGGAGGGAGGGAGATGGAACTGCAGGACCTCTTCATTCACTTTGCTGGAAGATCAGGAATAAATACCGTATTTTCTGGCGTATAAGACGACTGGGCATATAAGACGACCCCCCCAACTTTTCCAGGTAAAATATAGAGTTTGGGATATACTCGCCATATAAGACTACCCCTCTTCCAACGCACACCAAATAAAATTTTTAAAAACCAGTCTCCAGTCCGGCTCAGAAATCTGCTCCACTTCCCAGTGGTCGGGGGCTTCTGGGGCCAATTTTCAAGTGTATTTCTGCTTCATTTAGAGAGCTTGGTATCCTATGATTTAATTTGCTGTCGTTTTATCCTTTGGTGGGGAGACGACCTCTGACTTTTGAGAAGATTTTCCTGGGTTAATAAGTAGTCTTATACGCCAGAAAATACAGTATTTCCATTCCAGCTAGTTAGTAGGAGAGACAGTGTGGTGTAATGGTTAGAGTGTCAGACTAGGACCTGGGAGACCAGGGTTCAAATCTCCCCACTTGCCCATGAAGCTCACTGGGTGGTCTTGGACCAGTCACTCCCTCTCAGACTAACCTACCTCAAAGGGTTGTTGTGTGGATAAAATGGGAGGGAATGTAAACCATTTCCAACCTAGTAAAGAGGCAAGACACCTACCAAAGGACAAACGGCCACAAAGTATACAAGGTCTAGCTTTCCCACAGCACATTTGCAATTACATTAATCAGATTAACCAACATAAGTGTCAGTTGATTAATCAGTCAGGGCCCAACAAAGTTGATTGACAAGTTCCGAAAGGGCAAAAAGGAAGAACTTATTTCACAAGAAATCCAAGACTCTTTTATCAGAAGTGCCTAGTAACACACAGGCTTAGCTGCCAGCTTCAACATCTTTTTTTTATTCTCAGTGCTCTCAGATTTCGGGTGGCCCCCCCCCCGAAAAAGTGTTCTTTGCTACTGCTTTTAGAAAACGAGCTTTAGCTGCACTTTTGCTATTAAATGGTTTTATCGTTGTGCCGTTGGTTATGCCACTCTGCAAACTTTTAGCAGGAGAGCAGGATATTATGCTGATTCTTTATTGCTGTTGACGGGAGTTGTAGCCCCAAACATCTGGAGAGCACCAGGTTGGCAAAGTCTGGCTTTAGGCATTTTTTAAAAAAATAAAGAAGAGGAGGAGGAGGAGGAGGAGGAGGAAGAAGAAGAAGAAGAAGAAGAAGAAGAAGAAAAACCTTACTCCCCCATGCAATGCTTAAATCAGCCTTTGCTACCACAGGAGGGATCCGCACCACATTGTCCCAATTCCAGCGTGAATACTCGGGAAAGTAATCTCCCGGGTCGGCCAAGATCTGCCGTGCTAATTGGAGCCAATTTCCTATTTCACACACAAGCCCATGTGGGACGTCCACTGGGCCCTGAGAGTGTTTTTCTACAGTTTCGGAAGAATTAAATTGGAGAGGCAGCCGGGGAGACCACATTGATGATGTAAGAGGCACCCGAGGGAAGGAGAGCCTCCTTACTTCCATGCATGACTTTTTGCCCTGAAACCTCCTTTGGGGGGAGTTGCTGCAATTGCCAGGTTTCCTCGATTGCATTTCAACAGACCCTTTTCTCCCTTCGTCTCCTCCAAACTCTCTCTCACCCCTTGAATGCTCGCAAGTCGTTTTTTCAAGGAGGTGCACTGACAAACTGCCACATATCGCAGGGTGGTGAGGGGTCTGTAAACCGAGTCCCCACAAGGAACAATTAGGTACTTAGAAAACTGCTTTATCCCACATCCGGCCTTTGGTCCCATCTAACTCAGTATTGTCAACACGGACAGGCAGAGACTCTGTGGGGTTTCAGGCAGAGGTCTCTCTCCCAGCCCTGCCTGGCAAGAAGAGGAGGAGGAGGAGGAGGAGGAGGAGGAGGAGGAGGAGGAGGAGGAGTTTGGATTTGATATCCCGCTTTATCACTACCCGAAGGAGTCTCAAAGCGGCTAACATTCTCCTTTCCCTTCCTCCCCCACAACAAACACTCTGTGAGGTGAGTGGGGGCTGAGAGACTTCAGAAAAGTGTGACTGGCCCAAGGTCACCCAGCAGCTGCATGTGGAGGAGCGGAGACTCGAACCCAGTTCACCAGATTACGAGACTACCACTCTTAACCACTACACCACACTGGCCCAGTAAGAGATCACTGGGCATTGAACCAGCGGCCTTCTGCATCCCAAGCAGCTGCTCTACTAGGGTCTATGGCACGCCTCAGAGAAGCAGCTCTAGCCTGGGAACGGTGTGCTGGGCTTGGAGAACGACAGGTTAAGGAGAGACATGGTAGCAGTCTTCACATATCAGAAGAGCTGCTGTCATGGACTGGCTGGATGCAGAGAATTGGTGGGAGGAACCAGCTGGGGAACCCCCAAGGGAAGAAGGCCCGGAGCCCCGGGATCGGTGGTGGGATGGCAATGAGAGGGAGAAGACTAGGAAGAAGTGCTGGAAGATGAAGAGGCAACAGGGTTTAGTGAGTGGGAAGAGTCTGTGGCAGAGAGCAGTTCAGAAGCAGAAGTGGAAGCAGGAGAGGAGGGAGACCAAGAGGCAGAGAGGAATAAGGCTGGTGAAGGAGCCAGAGTATCTCCCCTTCCTGCTACGACAAGCTCCCCTCCCTGCTGGTCTCCCAGAAGAGGGAGGAGCAGAGACAGGCACGCCAGCGGAACCGGGAGAAAAGGAGGTTTAGGCAGCTGTGGGAAGATGGGGACCGTCAACTGTCCCCACAACTGTCTCGTAAGGGCAAGATCTACCGGGAAGAGTTGCTGTGCTCATTAGGCCTGGCACTACTCAGCAGCCCTAATTTCTTCTACTAAGGAGTTAACTTCACTTGATTATTGCTGACCCTTTCCTGACACCTGCTCCTGGAGAACGACAGGTTAAGGAAAGACATGCTAGCAGCCTTTAAATATCTGAAGGGCTGCCGTGAGGGAGATGAAGAGACTTGTTCTCCATCGTACCAGAGGTCTGTAATCAGTGATTGGAAATGAGAGAGAAATCAATTCTGGCTAAGTATTAAGAGACACTTCTCAACAGTGAGAGCAGCTTTACAGTGGGCTCTATTTCACTGGAGACACTTAACAGAGGCTGGATTGACATCTGTTAAGGACGCTGTGGTTGCATCCTGCATTGCACGGGGGTGAGACTAGAAGACCTCTGAGCTCCCCTCCAACTCCATGGGCTGTATCCTATTCAGAGCAGGCCTACTGAAATTAAGCAGGGCATTCATTTCGGCAGGTATTCTCTGAGTAGAACTAAGTTGCATACAACCTATTTTACTCAGGCAATTTTTTACCACGGCAGCACCAGAGGATGGGCTGTGGCCCTGAGATCAGAGTCACCAAGACTAGCAGCGAAAGGAAAGGGATAGAAGGTGCTTTTAAGCAGCTGGAAACAGTGCATCCCGTGTCTCCTTGCTAGAGCGAAGGAAAGAAGGAGCACCTGATGCAGCCGTGGATAAGCGAAGTAGTCGCCAGTGGCAGACAAAAGTTTGTGCTAATCAGAACATTCATCAACGTGTCTCCGGAGAAGCGGCAGAGTGACAGCGAGTGAGCAGCCAACACCCTTCCATGAGAAATGGCGGGGATTTGGCAATCGCCACGCAGGAGAGAAACTTACGACACGCTCAAGCTGCCTAATCACCACCTTCGTGGGCCTGTATCATTATGCACACCTCTAGTGCTTGCTGCAAAAAAAACACCTCCCAGGATCTGTGGCTCCGGCTCTGCATTAAGCAAGCCACCCACCTGAGCCATCAGCATTGCACCTGGGTGATTTAAGCCCATTGAACAATGAATGCCGAATGAGACCAAAGGAAGATGCAGCCAGCCAATGTACCAAGAGCCTTGACCGAGAGAGACGGAGACAGAGAGAACCCATAATACAGGAAAACGATGATGGGGATAAAATGCTTCGTGGATAATTAGCTGGTTTCCATTTAGCGACGGCTGGGGCTGCAGGCTGCATGCACCAGGTTCACCAGTGCCCGACAGAAGCCTTGAAGTCCCCTCTGCGAAAAGGCTTAGGAGAGATGCAATTACCCACAGACAGAGATGCTGTCAGAAGGTGATAGTTGCAGGTCCCGCCCCAGGCAAAACAAGCCAATTGGCACTTATTGGACTAATGCACAGTTACAGGGAACCAGGCAGAGGGCCTTCTCAGTAGCGGCGCCCACCCTGTGGAACACCCTCCCACCAGATGTCAAGGAGATAAATAACTGCACAACTTTTAGAAGAGAACTGAAGGCAGCCCTGTATTGGGAACTTTTTAACACTTGCTGTTTTATTAGGTTTTTACATCTGTCGGAAGCCGCTCAGAGTGGCCGGGGCAACCCAGCCAGATGGACTGGGTACAAATAATAAAACTATTGCTATTATTATTATTCAATCGGAACCTAGGACCTCTCCACTGGGTTTCTCACGCCTCCAAATATTTCGCAGGTTCAGAGACAAATGTGGAGATGGAACTAAGTGATGGGTGAGGGCTGTGCTTTTCCGTTGCAACAAGATGCAATAAAAGGAATTCCTGTTCCTTAAAGATTAACAGATTTATGTATCATGGCAGAAGCCAGTTGCCTGGGGCTGATGGAAGTTTTTGGTCCACCACTGATTTAGGGAGGGTTTTTTTTTAATGCCAGTCTATTTAAGCTGGCACAAATCATCTATTTGTTTATTTATTACTATTTATATCCCACTTTGCTTCTTTCCTGGAATCTAATACAAGTCTCCCCTTCAGGCATTGACCAGGATCAGGCCGGCTGAGCATCAGCAAGGGAGTGGTCCTATGGTGCTGTCAGATCATCCTGGGACCTATGTGTATATGAACTAGGGACTGCTGCTCCTGCTCGTTCCATTCGCCAGCTCCACCAACTGCTTTGCTATTCCGCTTTCCCTCCTCCCTTTCCACCTCACCCACCCTCTCGCCTATCCCCTCACAGGTTGACCAGACTTAACCTCCCCACCACAGTCCCTCTTCCCCTCACAACTTGCCGCAAGCCCCTTCTCCAGCGGGAGGCACTTCAGAGGGCAGTTTGGCAAACTGCTCTCTGAAGCGTCCTCTCCCTGCCATTAAACTGCTCGCTTGGGCCAACTGCACCTCCCAAATGTTCCTTACTTCTGGTCTGTCACCCCACTGGAGTTGGCATGGCCATGCAGCATGATGACAGCCTTACAGTTTTATTATATGGTAAGAAATGGGGAGGTGTGAGATTAAGAGGAGTATAAGATGCAGGAATTACAGACTGTGACAATTTCATAAAAGACAGGCCATATGCAAAGTCCTCACAGCAGCCAATTAACAAAGCCGTGATGATGTTAATACAAACATCATGGCGTTTGTGAGATAATTAACAGTGACACGTATCAGAAGCCGGCAGATCTGCCCAACCCAGCCCCTGAGTGGCACAACCTGGAAGGCTGCTGATTAGCAGAAAGCAAGCTCTCTGTTTTTAAGAAGTTAGGGCAACATTCCTTATCGTTCAAAAGCAGCCAAGCACAAAACATAACTAACAGTTTATATGGTTCTTCTGAGAATAGGTCAAATTACTGGAATCCAGAGTCACCATAGACAGCAACGGCCACGACTTACGTTCACTTTCAAGGTGAACCTAGAATTCATTGATAGGGATGGGGTTTCTGTATAGCCATCAGCTGAGATGGTGAAAGGGAACTTCCATCTCCAGACTCAGTATTCTAGTTCTGCAGTTCAGGACTGAGCACCCACTGGCTACATAACCAAGAAGAAGGGTTTGGATTTGATATCCCACTTTATCAGGCTACATAACCAAGAAGAAGGGTTTGGATTTGATATCCCACTTTATCACTACCTGAAGGAGTCTCAAAGCGGCTAACATTCTCCTTTCCCTTCCTCCCCCACAACAAACACTCTGTGAGGTAAGTGAGGCTGAGAGGCTTCAAAGAAGTGTGACTAGCCCAAGGTCACCCAGCAGCTGCATGTGGAGGAGCGGAGACGTGAATTTGGTTCACCAGATTACGAGTCTATCGCTCTTAACCACTACACCACACTGGCTCTCAACCAAGACAATGCAATCCACTCAAAAAGGAGAAGAGATCATCAGAACAACAAGAAGAGCCTCCCAGATCACACCATCTAGTCCAGCGTCCTGTTCTAACACTGGTCAACCACATGACCCAATGCGACAGCACTCTTCCCCTCCTGCTGTTTCCAGCAATGTGAAGAAGCATACTGCCTCCGATTCTGGAGGGAGGTCATAGCCACTAGTTAGTAGCAGGCTCAGGGAAAAGAAAAGACTTAGAATCAAAAATTGTAGATTTGGAAGGGACCCCAGGGGTCATGTAGTCCAACCCCTGCAATGCAGGAATCTGAGATTGAAGCCATTGGAGAACTAGATAAATTAACAGGAAGGATTCGAAACCTGCGGGATCAGGGATTCTTAGAGGACTGGAGTAAATATATGAACTATTTGAAAAGTAATTGTGATGAACAGATTACGCTAGTAGAACTGCAAGAAGTTTTGTAAGGTGGATTATCTGAAATATTACAAGAAAGACTATGAAAAGAATTATTAGTTAAGGACAATTAAATGCAATATAGAAACTAAGAAATGCAGAATAAGTGATAAAAACAGAAAAGGTGTCGACGGAAGTCTAAAACATTGTATAAGATGAGAAGTGATGTTGTATGACTGTTGGAACTGATATGCTAAAAAATTAATAAAAATGTATATTTAAAAAGAGAGAGATTGAAGCCATTGGGTTTGGGTCCTCCCCTCCAGAGCAGGAGAATACAATCTTGATTTGAACCCGGCTCTCCAACATACAACCCCAGCTCCCTGATCTGCTGTGCCCCAGTGACTCCCAGAAAACACCACCTGCCCCCAGGATTGTTTAGCAGAGTTAGCTACACATCCGAACTCTCAGATCCTTTGCAAGGGATACCTTGGCCTGCTCTTCTGGAAACCTTCCCAGTCTCAGAAGGAGAGCAAGAGTTTCGCCGGGTGCCATGTTGGCCGCCCTTCCCAAAACTATCCCTTTTCGCCCAATCAGCTTCTCCTTCCCTTTGTTATCATCCCTGTGGGAAGAAGAATCTCTGCACTATTCCTTCCTCCCTCAAGGGGTTCTGGCTCACCTCCAGAACGCGCAACAGGTAATTATAAACATCAGAGGGGGAGAAGGCCATGCAATTAGCTTCGGGGGAAGAGAGATAGAGGAGAAAACAGCTCCGGAAAATAAAGTTAAAAATTCCTTTCGCCGTGGAGGTGGCTGAGCCAAGATTTCTCAGGAACCGATGACAGGATAGCGCAAGTGTGCTGCACGGCAAACCCAAAGAGCCTTTTAATGCAATCCATTTTTTGTGTGTGCCACAAATGCATTTACTTCACATTCCCTCGAGGTCTGGCATCTCCTGTGGGTTTGTGGCAAGAGGGGCGTGGGGTCTCCTATTTTTAGAGTTCTCCAAGCAAAACATTTTTCTACTTGGGGAAAACGCCCCAAGGGTGAAGGTGTGTAATACAGTGTCTTGCTGTTGCAAGTGTCACCGCTGAGAAATGCAAGTGAGTAAGTGGTATGTAAACGCCTTGAATAAATGAAGTACTTCCCGGTAATACAATGTGCAGGGCAAAGAAAAAGGGATCAGCTCACTCTGCCTCCTTATTGTAATATGAGTTCACTCATCTCAAATAATACTTTCACTATAGGAGAACTTCTGGAAAGAATTCCAGAAGTGGAAGATTGTCGGAAGAGGCTTTATACCAAGTTCAGACCAGATCACTATTGATCACATCCAGATCACTATTGGCAGAGATTCTCCAGGGTTTCAGACAGAGCGGTCTCTCCTAGAGCTACAGTGGAACCTCAGGTTAAGTACTTAATTCGTTCTGGAGGTCTGTTCTTAACCTGAAACTGTTCTTAACCTGAGGCACCACTTTAGCTAATGGGGCCTCCTGCTGCCGCTGTGCCGCTGCTGCACGATTTCTGTTCTCATCCTGAAGCAAAGTTCTTAACCTGAGGCACTATTTCTGGGTTAGTGGAGTCTATAACCTGAAGCGTATGTAACCCGAGGTATCACTGTATCTGGAAATCCGAAGGATCGAACTGTGGTCCTTTTGTATGCTGTCAGGTACACAACACTCAGCTGCAGTCGTCTCTAATACAATGGAGCTATGCCAGCATTGGATTTCGGGGACAGCCTGCCAAGGGGATCAATAGTCTTTGGATCCTCTCCCCTATCGCTAAGGCCCCATTTGCACCATATCTTTAAACCATGGCTATACCTTTTTTTTTGTGTGTGTAGTTTCTCTGAACCATGCTAATTCATTAAAAAAAATATTGTTATTTTCAATGCAAAAGTACAACAAAAATTGCAAACATACAATCCCAAACCAACAGAAACAAAGCAAAACAAACAGAAACCAAAAAAAGAAAGCAACACACCTACAAAGAAAACCATGCCATCATAATAATCTTTAGGTAAAGGGACCCCTGACCATTAGGTCCAGTCGTGACTAACTCTGGGGTTGCGGTCCTCATCTCGCTTTATTGGCCAAGGGAGCCGTTGTACAGCTTCTGGGTCATGTGGCCAGCATGACTAAGCTGCTTCTGGCGAACCAGAGCAGCGCACGGAAATGCCGTTTACCTTCCCGCCGGAGTGGTACCTATTTATCTACTTGCACATTGATGTGCTTTCGAACTGCTAGGTTGGCAGGAGCAGGGACCGAGCAACGGGAGCTCACCCCGTCGCGGGGATTCGAACCGCCGACCTTCTGATCCCCAAGTCCTAGGCTCAGTAGTTTAACCCACAGCGCCACCTGCGTCCCTAATAATCTTTAGGTGCATATACACATATTGACTTCCTTCCTCTGTTTTGAGACCTCAATTTTTTTAATCTTTCTGAATTGTTGTGTCTAATGTACATTACCTCTATCTTTATACCTTTTGCACCGTTTTTCAATTTCTTTAACCCTGCAAAGCTTCTTTCATTACATACCAATATACTTACTCCACAACATTGTTTTTTTCATATATTCTTTAACACAATCCCATTCTTTTGCTAATTTTTGGTCCGTACTCTAACATATGTACTGTTTCAAAGGCGTGAAGGGGGGATCGGGACCCTGAGTACGTGGATGGTGAGGGGTTGGACTGGCTAGAATGACCTTAGGACCCCTCACATATCCTTTTAAAACATGGGGGGGGGGGTCCTGAGAGACCTACTGCACCACCATTCAAGGGATGTTCACACGGTACATAATTCAGCGAGGGCATGTTCACAAATCATTGAGCCACACAACAGTTCAGCAGTTCACACGTACTGTTCAACCCACACGTGATCTATGTATCTGTAGGTACCACAACCGGGTTGTACAAGTGAACAAGCGTGCCCTCTTTCACACCAACATGTGTACACGTGTAGAGACGGCTCGTCCCGGCATTGAGTGCGATGTGCGAACAACTTCATAAGGAGCGAGAGATGAATTCCGATCGAAACTTTCCCCCAGGAAGCCTGACGCAATCTTGGGTTTGCGTCAACCCTCGTGGAATGATCCCACTGCAGACGGGGAAGCGTGTGTGGCTCTATCTAGAGACATCTCGCCCACAAGAGTGTGGAATGCTAACCTGGATCGCGCAAACATCTGGCAGCGAAGCTACACCCTAATCAAGCCTTTGATCTTGCTAATTAAAAGAAACCACACAAAGCCAACCCTGTTCTCATCGGTGGATTGCCTGGGAAGCAGAAGTTCCTGACGGGTCGAGAGGAGGGCAAGAAACCGCACAGGCAAGGGATGGCAGAGAAATTCAATTCAGTTTCCCTTTTTAAAGGCCGGCCTACCGAAACAATCTGTGAACTGAAACACAGCAACCCATGGGAATTTGCATTTATCCGAATTCTGCAATACCACCCGCCAGCCAAACAACGTTTGAAAATATTAAGGGAAACTGCGCATAAAAGCAAAGACATTATTGAAAATAGCATACAAAGCCACCTCTACAGATGGGAAACCGCTTGCAAAAAAACAACAACCCAGTACATTAGACAAAAATGTGTTCTCTGGGAGAAATTTGCACTAAAATGCTGGTGAATTTTCATGACACTTAAAAATTATAATAATCCAAAACAATGAACTGCAAATTGCTGCCCAAATATGGAGACCTAAATTTAAAATTGGAAAAATGAGAGAAGAGGAAAAACAAAATTGGCAGATTCATCCTTACTCACAGGAAACAAAGCAAGGAGCAGGGTGTTTGGGGAGAATATTATGTGGAAATTGATGTCCTTCCTGAAGGTTTAAAAGGGGAAAGTCTGAACGCTTGAGAATTTTTGTGCCTCAAGGTGCGAATTTTTTGTACACTTTTTTTTTGATGGATGGATTGCAAAATTCAGAGGAATGTGATTTTTAAAGGCTAGCTGCATTTTCCATTTTCGTATTTATTTGGGAAACGCTAATTAGGCAGGTTCACATTAAAGTGAACCAATTCCTTACTCCAAGCTAAGGGATGCAGGTGGCACTAAACCACTGAGCATCTTGGGCTTGCCGATCAGAAGGTCAGCAGTTCGAATCCCCATGGCGGGGTGAGCTCCCGTTGCTCTGTCCCAGCTCCTGCCAACCTAGCAGTTCGAAGACATGCCAGTGCAAGTAAATAGGTACCACTGCGGCAGGAAGGTAAACGGCATTTCCATGCATTCTGGTTTCTGTCACAGTGTTCTGTTGTGCCAGAAGTGGTTTCATTATGCTGGCCACATGACCCTGAAAACTGTCTGTGGACAAATGCTGGCTCCGTGGCCTGAAAGTGAGATGAGTGCCACAACCCCATAGTTGCCTTTGATTGGACTTAACTGTCCAGGGATCCTTTACCTTTTTTACCTTTTACCTACTCCAAGCTAAGTGTCCATTGGATTGCAGCCCTAATTTCTCCCAGTGGTTACGAAACCAGTTCTCTGGCAACATATAGCTTGTGGACATCCATTGGATCTGAATGCTGGAAGATTTGGGAAGCAAGAATTTCTTCACACAGGACATAAGTTAAAAGATGGAACTCACTCCCACAAGAGGCAGTAATGGCCACCAACTTGGATGGGCTTAAAAAAGGATTGATTCACGAAGAAGACTATCAATGGTAGCTCCACTGTCAATATGCTTCTGAATCATGAATGAGGAGAGTGATGTTGCACTCAGGTCCTCCTTACAGGCTTCTCACGGGCATCTGATTGGCCACTGTGAGAACAGGATGCTGGACTAGATGGGCCATTGGCCTGATTCATATGGGCTGTTGACATTTCCTGTTGCAGAAAGGATCAAAACAGATGGCCGGGATTGGCAGTATGGCGGAAGCTATGACTTGGGACCAAACCAGCCAGCCATTCCAAGGATCTGAAACTGAGCTTGTGGATATGGAAGACTGGAAGCCAAGGAGATCATTCTCAGAGGTGAACACCCACTTGAGGTTTACTCTTTCTGAAGTTTCTGCCCTATGCATACTCATTTGAAATGTTAATCTGTTGGAGGGCTGGTGGTTTAAATTGGTTGACTAATTTAATTAAGAACTCAAACAGCATTTTAATTTCATCGTTAATTGAATTTAATCGTACTCTAACCAATAAATAAACGTGCACGTTGCTAAAACTCCAGCGAGCGTAGGTGTCTTTCCGAAGAGGTGAATGCTAGGGTTAGAGCCAGCAGTTACTCTCGCCAATGGCCACGAGTCCTATTGCACTCAGGTCCTGCTTGTGGGTTTCCCACAGGCTTGTGGTTGGCCACTGTGAGAACCAGCATTCAAAATTTGCCAGGAGCATTTTGCACCTGGCGATCAGCCACTTGCAACCAAGGGAAGAGGCCCAAGGTGCCAGGATGGTGCCTGGCGTCTCCACCATCTGGAGGTGCACACCTGGGGATCCCTGCATCTCGACTGTTTTCACACTCTAGCAACACACCCCATAGAACGCTTGGCCGTTCAAAGTGGTATGATACTGCTTTAAATATCAGGTGCGGATGTGGCCAGAGTGTGTAAGGAGGGGAAGATGCATGTGGACCAGGAAGATCTGAGTTGGGGGGGGGGTCATAGAATCATAAAATAGAATCATAGAATCATAGAGTTGGAAGAGACCACAAGGGCCATCGAGTCCAACCCCCTGCCAAGCAGGAAACACTATCAGAGCACTCCTGACATATGGTTGTCAAGCCTCTGCTTAAAGACCTCCAAAGAAGGAGACTCCACCACACTCCTTGGCAGCAAATTCCACTGTCGAACAGCTCTTACTGTCAGGAAGTTCTTCCTAATGTTTAGCTGGAATCTTCTTTCTGTAGTTTGGAACCATTGCTCCGTGTCTGCTTCTCTGGAGCAGCAGAAAACAACCTTTCTCCCTCCTCTATGTGACATCCTTTTATATATTTGAACATGGCTATCATATCACCCCTTAACCTCCTCTTCTCCAGGCTAAACATGTCAAAGACCTGTAGTGAGGAACTTCCCACAGGAAACAACTGCCCCGCACCCCATTTACTTACTGGCAACTTTCACTTCTCTCTCTCACACACACTCAAAAATCAGCTGGCTTGCGATTCTCAAGGGGTAACTGGGCCACCAGCAGACCTGCTTAGCTTCAACAGCAGAACTGCACCGCTTTCTGGGCAGTGAAGGCTGGAGATGTTAGGCCCTATCTGCACCTCTCCCCCCCCCAAAAAAGGGTGGGTGGGTGGGTGGGTGTACTGGGCAATGTAGTTTGTTAAAGGTGCTGCTGGAAGTTGTTAGGAGAGTCCTTACCCCAGCTACAGCTCTGAGAACAGTTTAAGAATCAATTCCCTCTCTGAGGGGAATATTGGGTCTGGGAATTGAAGCTCTGCAAGAGAATACTGGTTTCCTAACAGCACCCTTAACAAACTACAGCTCCCACAATTCTGGGGGGGAAGCCATGCCTGTTTATAAAGTGGTTTGACACAGTTTTAAGCATACAGAGCTGATGAAGCCCTCGGTAGTCTGTAACGTGTTGTACTTCAATTTGAACACAGCAACAACCACCCATTTTGCTTCCAAGTGCCTATTTTGGCTCCAGCCTTGTCCACCACTCACCACCCAAGCCGACTGTTAGCAGGAATGATACAACAGTGCAAATTATTATTTATGTAGCACTGTCAATGCACATTAGTGGCCTGCAATATAGGCAAGGAAGGATGGGCCTCTGCCCCAGGAGGTTTGTTTACAGCCTAAAATTTCGGAAGAGGGCATGCTAAGGAAGGATATTGTTGCTGTTGCACGTGTCAAGCCTCTCCCCACCCCCCTAGGAATGAACACACCTCAATTTCTTGACCCTCCATTTTGGCATTCATCAAAGCACACGCTCTGGAGCTGGTTGGAAGCGAGCGAGGCGCCAGAGAAGGCCGCCGGTCGGAACGAGGGCCAAATTACAGCGTTGCGGGAACTGCCGTTCCACAGGCAAACCTGTAATCTGCAAAGAATTCGAACTACCAGGGAGAAAACAAATTAAGGCCACAATGAAGAAGGGGGAAAAAACACACAGAGAGAGAGAATTAGACAGGGCTCTATTTAAGCATCATTCTTTCTGAGGTCGGGAATGGAGATGAAGCCGGGAAAAGAGAGAGAGTTTTGTTTGTTGATGAGTTGTTCAAGTTTCCATGAAATTGGGGCGGATAGCAACCACCCTTCCCCGTAATTAGCTCTCACTTCTTGGGCAGCACAAAATTAGCCCAACGTGCTCGTGGGAGAGAGGAGAGAGAGGCTTCTCTCCAAGCAGCTAGAGCCCTCCTCGTGTCTGCCAGGCGGAAAGATCAGTGGTGTTGAAAAGTCTCCTTGCTTTGGGGAATTCCCACCACCCCCAAAAAGACCTTGTCTGTTGCAGGACTCCTGTGTGTCGCAGAAGTCTTGCACCCTGCAAAGGGTTATGGGAAATGGCCAGGCCTGCTGAGGCCTAGTTGCTGTTGACATGGCACACATTATGGGGGAGTCCAAGAGGGGATAAGATAAGAGCAGGTATGGGGAATCTTTGGCCTTCTAGATATTGCTGAGCTGCAGCTCCCACCAGCCCCAGGCATGGCCAATGGGAGTTGTGGTTCAGCGACATCTGAAGGGCCAAAGATTCCCCACACCGGTGCCAGAGGTTTATAAAATTATGCATTGTGTGGAGAAAATGTACAGATGCTTTTTGACCTTTTCTGTAATACTAGGCCCTAGAGTCATCCATCCGTCAAACTACACACCACCCGCCATTTCAGGGGAGCAAAGTGGGACATACACACATCCAGCCCACCTGATCTCTGATCTCTTTCTCCCTCCCACCCATGCGATCTCCAAACTCTTTCGGCCACTGCCTGCCTGTCTCTGTGCTCTTTCGGCCACGCCATGTCTGATCTCTGCTGCCACAAGACCAAGGCTGCTGTGAGGTTGAAGCCTCCGCCATGGCTGCAGATGTACTTCCAGAAGCGAAGCTGGCACCAGCTTCATGAAGTATGTCAGTGGCTTCGGCGGAGGCCTCACAGAACAGGAGCCTTCACCATGGCGGTGGAGGTCTTGCCCTCACTGCAGCAGCAGCAGAGGAAGCGAGACACCCGGGATTTCTAACAGGAGCCAGGGTGGCTTTTGTAAATCAAGGATGTCCTGCTCAAAGCAGGACAGTTGGCAGGTATGAAACTGATGTGCAGAAGAGTCAGCATAGACTGCAGAAAAGTGTATGTTTTAAACACATCGTTTTGTGGAATTTGTTCCCATGATGGTAGAGGCAGGATGGGGAACCTGTGGCCAATAGTGAAGGATGGTGGACGTTATAGTCTAGCAACATACAGAGGGCCAAAGGATCCCCACCTCTGGCAGTAGAACATGTGTGTTCAGAAGGTCTCAGGTCCAATTCCTGCAGCTTCAGGTAGGGCTGGGAAAGACCTTTGAAACTGGAGAGCTGGTGCCAGCCAGTTCACTGTAAACAATATTAAATTTGGGCACATGATCTGAGTCGATATAAAGCAGCTTTCCCTCATCCTGATAGGAGGTCTTCCTGGCGTTCAGGAGCAGAGGCTTGCTTAAATATAGGTTTTTTTTAATTAAATTGTATTTGTAAAAAAAGAAAAGGGATGTGTCGTGAGTTTTTCTTCTGAATGCATTTGTAAATTTTTACATGAATAATAAAGTTTAAGAAAAGAAAAAAATGATTTTACAATGCTAAGTTATGCATATGGGCACCAAATATTTTGTGAAGCACCATGCAGAATGGCAAGACAGAGCACCGCGCCTAGTCTCCACAGAGCTTATACCATCCCCCGGACCTCTCTAGATTTTAGGAGGAGCTCTTTCCCCCTAAAAGCAACGCTTTCAAGGATTTCAGAGCACCACTTCCTGCGTGGGAAGGTGCATTTATGCAACAGGCAACCTCGTCGGGGCCTGAAGGCTATTTAAGTCAGAGCAACTGGAGAGCTACTATCTTACAAAAACACACACCACCAGCGAGAGGCAAGCCCAAGTCATAATCTTGCGGCGAGCTCATCCACTTAATTGTCAACAGGCCGAAAACTTCGAGCAACAGAGCCACAGCTAAATTACAGGGGGCACCGGGCAAACAGCAGCTTGGCAATTGGATTCGGTAATTTGCAGTACAAAAACAGAGGGCTGTTCCGCGCCCCCATTTGCAAGATGCTAGCCTCACTTCTTAAAAGGAGATCCCATGACACACCAGAGAGGGGGGGCGACAGGGGGTGGGGTGGGAAGGGGAAGCTGAATAATTTTCTGTAGTTTTTTTCCACCTTGAGAGCAACAAGATTTCATTGGTTTAAAAAGTTACTTCTCTGAAATTTCTCGCTAAAACCTTCCCTGCGCGCTGGACTGCACAGTTGCTAAGCTACACATAGTCTTCAAAGGAAATGTCCACACAGTTGCACTGGATTCCATGTCCTTTGGACCGGGTTGTTAAAATTCCCCCATGTGTTTAGCACCACAACACCATCAGCCCTAGGCAGCAAGCTCATTGGTCACAGGTGAGCCACAGCCCCATGGAATCAGATGAAGGAAGGCTAGCCTAGCGGTGTTCAATGTAGGTTTGCCTTGAACAATGGCAGGTCAGTCTGTCAGAATTCTTATCTGGGGAAGCTTCCCCCCCCCCCAAAAAAAAGCAGGGAAGTCTGCCAGTTTGGAAAACCCCACTCCAACCCATAACAGATTAGGTCAATGTTCAAAAGTGCTTTGTGAATGTCAGAGGTGTCCATCCCATTTTTTACTGCAAGAGATCAGCGGCCATTTGGGTTGCTGTGATCTCACAAAAGTTTCCCTTGAAAAAAACGGGCCATGAACTCATGTTTTTGGGTGCCGTGCCTGGAAAAAAAATCACTTGGGGGGGAATTACAGTGTGAAATCACGCGAGATCATGGCGTCCAGGAAGATGGCGTCCCACATTTTGGTTTCAAGGGGTTGGAGGGTATGCATCTGCAAGTCAGAAAACTGCTGTGGGAACCATACCCCAACTTTGTAACCAAGAACAAACTATGTCTACAACAAAACGCTAGACTGCACTATAAATTTAAAGCAGCATCATACCACTTTAAAGGGACGCGGGTGGCGCTGTGGGTAAAACCTCAGTGCCTAGGACTTGCCGATCGTATGGTCAGCGGTTTGAATCCCCGCGGCGGGGTGACCGCCCGTCTTTCAGTCCCAGCTCCTGCCCACCTAGCAGTTCGAAAGCACCACTAAGTGCAAGTAGATAAATAGGTACCGCTTTATAGCGGGAAGGTAAACGGCGTTTCCGTGTGCTGCGCTGGTGCTGGCTCGCCAGAGCAGCTTCATCACGCTGGCCACGTGACCTGGAAGTGTCTCTGGACAGCACTGGCTCCCGGCCTCTTAAGTGAGATGAGCGTACAACCCTAGAGTCGGACACGACTGGCCCGCACGGGCAGGGGGACCTTTACCTTACTACCACTTTAAACTGTCATGGCTTCCCACAAAGAATGCTGGGAGCTGTGGTTTGTTAAGGGTGCTGAGAGTAAGGAGACCTTTATTACACCCACAAAGCTACAATTTTTGGAGTGGTTTAATGTTTGATCCCTTTTTCTGGGAACTGCAGCTTTGTGAGGGGAATAAGGGTCTCCCCAACAACTCTCAGCATCCTTAACAAGCCACAGCTCCCAGGATTCTTTGCCGGAAGCCATGAATGTTTACAATGATATGATACAGCTTCATATGTGAGGATGAGGCCCTAGTCTCAAGTCTAATTTGATGAGGTGGGAGACTGTGGGCCCCAGGCAAAGTCTCTGAGGGGACATGTCTACCTGCTGGATCCAGATTGCTTATCCCTCTTGCATATTTTCCCTGTGTTCTTTATGACCACTCGTAAGGCAGGCCAGTATTACTGTGTCCTTTCTGCAGATAGCACACCACTCAGCTTTCCTGCTTTAAGTGGGACATACTGGAACGACAGAAGCCATCTTGGGCTTCTGTGATCCCAGGATGCCCCCTTTCGGCTCCTGCAACAGTGCAGTCCCAAAACACTCTCATCCCGATTTTCCTCTGTGGTAGGTTGGAGGGTAAGAGGCAGGAGAGTCAAGGCGAAGGAGGAACAGCTCCCGTGAGACCTACAGGCAGCTCTCTGGGAGAAGGAAGATTCCTACAAGCAACTTCTCTATTCACAGTTCAGACTCTACACTAAACAGGAGGGGGGGGGAATGTGTTTCAGAGGTAGAACATGGTAGGGAAAAAGCCCAGTTGTTTGTGTGTAATGCTCAGTATCAAGGCATTGTGTGGGGAGCATCTGACAACCGCCCCACTTTCCCATCTCTGGAGCATCACTTTTTTTCAAAAAGTAATAGGGTGTTTTCCAGAGGGGGGGGGCATTTGCCCCACCAGCAGAGGGGCCTAACAGCGCTGCCATTTCCCCTTTACACAGAGAAACCAAGATGTTCGGATGCAGCTTTGGCGATCTTCCACATTAAGAGGGGACTCATCAGGGCTGCTTTGCATGTGTTCCCCCCCCCTCAAAAAAAATCACAACACCCTGGAGCCAGCTTTGAAAAGCAAGACCATTGCTTAGTCACAGCATGTCCTGCCCTGCATCCTCCCGTTAAAACTGTTACAACACTGCAGTAGAATCTAAATTATATCTTCTAAATTATATACATTAATACGCCGCGGATGTCATCGTAAAGAATGGGTGTAATTACAGCATACTCTTATAACCTACCATGACTCCCTTTGAGAGAGAAAAAAACCCAGCCTAAAATAAAAAAAGCATTCTTTCCGAGCTGTTGCCCTCCCCCCCTCCTTTACCCCTCTGGTCCTTTTTCAAAAATAGAAGCGGGTTTTTTGGCATGAGCCAAAGGCAAAAGTCACACAGGCCTGCTCCCGCCTCTTTTGACAGCTAACACGAGGGAGCCACGAGGCAAACAGATTCTATTTCCAGGATTTCAGCTGCGCCGGTGTAATCAGAAGCCACTTTCTAATGAGATGGCTGGGGCTATTCTGAGGGGTGATGATGACTTTACTGACGTCAGAACTAACAGCACTGTCCTGCCTTCTCTCACGGAACTAGGGCTCTAGAACCATGGCAAGCCTTTACACCTGAGCGCATGGAATGATAGCTGTCAAAATGCTTTTCATGCCTTAAAACAAGCTCCTGCAGCCAATCGGAAGCTGCGTCGGACGTTCGGGTTGCAAAGAACGTTTGCAATCCGGAACACTCACTTCCAGGTTTGTGGCATTCGGGAGCCAAAATGTTCGACTTGCAAGGCGTTCCGAATTCCGAGGTTGTATACGACTATATTTGGTATAGCTATTCTACAACCAACGATAACCGAGCAAATAAATTACAAAACAGGAAATATACATGGAAAAAATATCCATAATGCTTACGGCAAGACTAAAATACACCATTTAAAATTGATTTTAATCCTCATAATCCACATAGATTCTAGATAAACAGCCAGCAACTTTGTTAGCAATTCCTTTTTATATGAACTATGTCAAAATCAAAATCCTGAAGAGCGAGACTTCATCTTAAAAACTTTTGGTTAGAGTTTTTTTACTCTGTCTAACCAACATAACGCTGACCCCAGAGGTAAGAGTATAGTTTATTAAGGGCCCATACTACAGCTGAGGTTGGGACATGGGTGGCGCTGTGGGTTAAACCACAGAGCCTAGGACTTGCCAATCAGAAGGTCGGCAGTTCGAATCCCCGTGACGGGGTGAGCTCCCATTGCTCGGTCCCTGCTCCTGCCAACCTAGCAGTTCGAAAGCACGTCAAAGGGCAAGTAGATAAATAAGTACCGTTCCGGTGGGAAGGTAAACGGCATTTCCGTGTGCTGCTCTGGTTCACCAGAAGCGGCTTAGTCATGCTGGCCACATGACCCGGAAGCTGTATGCCGGCTCCCTCAGCCAATAAAGCGAGATGAGTGCCGCAAGCCCAGAGTCAGCCACGACTGGACCTAATGGTCAGGGGTCCCTTTACCTTTACAACAGCTGAGTAAGAGGGCGTGCAACTCAACCATCCTGTACCCATTGGCAATGGCTGCATCCATGCAACCGTTCTGCTAAAAGTCATATTATATAAATATAATATTTTCCATTATATTTAGATCTTCCCCCAAAATATATGGTTCTTCCCTACACACACGTTTTATCCTCCTAATAACCTAGTGTCAGGGAAAGGAAAGTGTGTGTGTTGAATTGATAATGCCTGTGTCTGCTTAAATTAATATGCCAACAGATTTCGACGCCTCCATTCTCTCTTAGAATCTAAACTATTTCTAAGCAAAGCGCATGCGACCCAAATGACATGTCTCAAAATATTTACAAATGTTCCAATAAACATAGAAATCTTCAGCTGAGACACTCTCTCTCTCTCTCTCTCTCTCTCTCTCTAATCTGCAACAGTCTTAGGGTCTAGTACCTTGAGCTCCTGCCTTTAAAACTTGGACTAGATCAACTCCAAACTCTGATGAACTGGAAGGCATTAAAACATGGACTGGATTCTCAAAATATTATATGGCAGGGGCAGGGAATTTTTTTTGGCTCCACGGGTCAGAATTTTATCACAGACTGAGTTCGACTGATGGGCAGGTCTGCCCACTTGTCAAAATGCCTTTGGCAGGTCTGCAAAGCACACTTTGAAGCAACCTAACCCCCTCTTTTAACTAGGGTGGAGGGGCAGTTTCATATGGTGCTTTGCAGCCAAGCACTTCAAGGCAGTATTCTGTGCTTCTGTCAGACACACAGGAACTTCCCTCAAAGCAGCACAGCACCTCTGCTTCTCCTTCAAGCGGGCAGGAGGCAGGAACAAGGCAGCATAGCCAATGCAGGATTAAACCCTGCCCTCCTGCCCAGTGATGCCAGCTGATGGGTTGGTAGGAGTGGTTTTTTGGAGGGAAATGATCCCATGAGCCAAATTGGATACCACGGCAGGCCAAGACTAGCTCACAGGCTGAACGAAGGGGCCAAGAGAAATCAATTGAGAAATCCAATATTTTGAGTATCTGGGATTAGACACAAGTATATCCTCCCGCTGAAACAGCCCACTGAAGGCTGAGCATGCTCAGCGGGGAAGGATTGTTTAATTTGGGGAGGAAATGGGAAACCCTACAGAATTATATTGTTCCACCCATGCTCTCTTGTTGATTGTTCAGCTGTTAAAAATCGATAAAATAAATATGTATTTTAATAAAGAAAGCCAGGGGGATGGGAGATTGAATGGAGAGGGAATGGCTATCAGGCACACTGTACAGGAGAACTTCATACTGCAAGAATCTGTTGCAAGAGCCATGGGTAAACAATAAAGGAATTCGTCCTCCTGTGTTTTATATGTGGATGGGGCAACCAGGTGAATGATGACCCCACCACATCACATTTGGACATGAAAAGAAAGCTAATCTCTTGAGGCTTTATATATATAAATTACTTGTCTACCACTCCATTGCAGGGAGAACCAGAGCTTTCAAAGGCTGCAAATCTGCAGGCAAACCTGCTTGTTCAGCCTTTGGTGGAAGAGAAAATTAATAATAATAATAATAATAATAATAATAATAATAATAATAATAATAATATGAATGTTACATCTGCAGGGTGTAAACGTCAGCAGATGCTTATGGGAAAGGAAAGATTACCCGGGAAAGTCAGCCAGCCGTTTCAGCTGCAGAGAAGAACAAGGGCTTGAGTCTTGGGAAAGTGCATGAAAATTCATGTCACTGCAGAGGCCCTCCCATTTAACATTAGATGTGCTTTCAATGCATGGTGTGGAGGTGACAATATTTTATTCAGCCTGGGGGCTGCAACACCCTAGGAGAAAGCCAGCGGCTGGCAGTGCAATGGATGTGGCTCTATTACAGCTATGCCCCCCCAATGCCCCCCTCCCATGATATCTCTTCATCCAGGCAAGCAAGTGGGATTATCAAAAGTCAAGTGCACCCACCAGCTCAGCATGCGTCCTTGAAAAAGGGAACAGGGGAGACAAAGTTTGCAGCCTGGGGAGAGATTCACAGGCCAGAGAGAGAGGCCTGGAGGGAGACATGCAGCCCGAGAATCCTCACATCCCTGCTCTAACCACTACACCCCACTAACCAGATGCGCCAATCAAAACGAGACTCCATTCTATGTGGTGTGGATAAAAGTGGGCAGAGAAATGCTTTTCCTCCCTCTCTTGTAATACTGGAACTCAGGTACACCCGATGAAGAAGGATATTGGAAGATTCTGGGCAGAAAAATAAAGCACTTCTTCGTGCAGTGCAGAAGAGCTGAACTCTGGAACTCACTGCCACAAGAGGCATCAACGGCCTCCAACTTGGATAATAATAACAACAACAACAACAACAACAACAACAACAACAACAACAATAACAATAATAATTTATGGCTTTATTAAAAGAGAGCTGGGCAAATTCATGAAGGAGAAGGCTCCATGATGGCTATGCCCTGCATCCACGGTCAGAGGCAGTAATGTCAGCTTCTGGAAACCACATGAGGTGAGAGGGTGTTGTTGCGCTCTGCACATGCTTCCAAGCTTTCCAGAAGAGGCATCTGGCTGGCCACTGTGAGAACAGGATGCTGGACTAGGTACGCCACCAAGCTGATCTGGCAGGACTCTTCTTCTTCTTATATTATTATTATTATTATTATTATTATTATTATTATTATTACCCCCTCCTTTGGTGATCCTTGTAGAACTCTGGCCCAGTGGTTGCCATTTGATTTTGAGTTGATTTTAGAATGCTGATTTTAGAATGCTGTGTTACTTTTATTGCTTTTAGCCGCTCTGAGCCCGGCTTCAGCTGGGGAGGGCGGGATATAAATAAAATATTATTATTATTATTATTATTATTATTATTATTATTATTATTATTACCCTAAAACTGGAGACTCCATGGCTGACATCAAGTTTAAAAACAGTCACATAAGAGGACCCAATCGCCTGCAAAATGCCTGTTTTGCAGCCCAGACTGCAGGAGCCTTTCACTTCCCGCTCTGCTCTTTCCCTCAGGTAACCTCTGCGCATAGCTGGAAGTCTACGGTGCGCATGCCTGACCCCAAGCCTCTGGGGCGTGTGAAGAAACAAAATAGGCATTCCGAGGCAGAATTTCAGGATGTTTAATAGTAATACATTACATACTAAGATCCGCATACGTGAACAGGACTTTGTCACCGAAAGGAAGCCGGACAATCCAGCAAACCATTGCACAATTTGGCAAAAGTAGCAGACGCTCGGTGGCAAAACCACCACAGGGTCTGAGGCCACAACTACAGGATCAGACCACTTTAAACCGTCATGGCTCCCCGCCCCAAAGCATCCTAGGAATTGTAGTTTGTTAAGGATGCTGGGAGGTGTTAGGAGACGACCACCACCCCATTCCCCTCACAGAGCTACAGTTCCCAGAGCTCGCTGGGAAGATGGATTGCTTGCTAAACTACTCTGGTCATTGTAGCTCTGTGAGGGGAATTGTCACTTTTTTTTATACTGATGGCTTTTCAAATGAAGCCATCGAACCGAGTGTCCTGTAGCAAGTTTCACCTCCGTACAACAGAATAGTTTCTACAGACGCTCGCACGTTCCTCGCCGTCCTCCACCCCTTTAGGCAAAATGCATTATCGGAGTTGAGGGGCACATTTCAGCCAGGCAAGGGGCACTGCTGGTTAGGGGGTGTGGCCTGAGGAAAGGGGGCATGGCCTGTGGAGAGTTCAGAGGGTCAGATAGACATGGTTTAAGGCAGGCGTGGCCAAACTTGGCCCTCCAGCTGTTTTGGGACTACAATTCCCATCATCCCTGACCATGGGTCCTGTTAGCTAGGGATGATGGGAGTTGTAGTCCCAAAACTGCTGGAGGGCCACGTTTGGCCATGCCTGCTTTAAGGGATACATTTGGCCCCCAGGTCTGAGCTTGCCTGTGAATAGCGCTTGTGATGTTTTAGTTGCCCTATTAAAAGGGAGCATCCGAATATGGATTTTGGATTTCCCCCCTTAAATTTAAGACTAACCCAGAACTAACTCTGTTTGATTGAGACTTTTTTTTTTAGGGACAGAGGAGGAATTTTGCAAATGTCCAGATCGGACCAATTCTAATTTGTCCATCCCTACTTATTTCTGAGAAAACATCTTATGGTATTTATGTCTTTACTGTATTTATTTCCCATCTTTTTTCTCCAAGGATGAAGCAGTTAAACTGGATGCAACTTAAAAGCAACAGTTCCTGCGTGGGATGTGCAGAGGCGTTCCTGTTTCAAAAGATGCATCCGTATGTCTCCATAGAAGCCGTATTACAGGACGTCTCTCTCTCTCTCTCTCTCTCTCTCTCTCTCTCTCTGCACATGCCTGTCCAACTCTGTCTGAAGAAGCAAACATTCTCCTTTTTCTAATATTAAAAGTGGCAGACTCCAACTTGTCATCTGCAATACCTGCATATATATATATATATATATATATATATATATATATATATATGCGCAGAATTAATGTCCATGGGGAAATTCCAAAAGACGGTGCCTAGTCCTGGATCTTAGGCAAATCAGTCGGGAAAAATGTACTTTTGGCATTTGGGGCATTATTTGGGGGGTGCCCCCTGACTTTTACTTTTTGAAATATGGCAACCCTATATTATATCGCTTTGAACTGTCATGGTTCCCCCACCAAAGAATCCTAGGAACTGTAGTTTGCCAGGGGTGCTAGTCCCTTCCCAAAACTACAATTCTCAGGGTGGTGTAAGAACCTTCCCAGGGAACTCTGCAAAGGGAATAGGGGTTCTCCTAACAACTCTCAGCACCCTTAACAACATCAGTTTGAGAACCATTAAAAAAGGGGGGTACATGAAAATCCATCAGCATTTTAGTGCAAATTATGTACCTTTGCAGGGACGCAGGTGGCGCTGTGGGTTAAACCACAGAGCCTAGGACTTGCTGATCAGAAGGTCGGTGGTTCGAATCCCCACGATGGGGTGAGCTCCCGTTGCTCGGTCCCTGCTCCTGCCAATCTAGCAGTTCGAAAGCACGCTAAAGTGCAAGTAGATAAATAGGTACCACTCCGGCAGGAAGGTAAACGGCATTTCCGTGCGCTGCTCTGGTTCGCCAGAAGCGGCTTAGTCATGCTGGCCACATGACCCGGAAACTGTACGCCGGCTCCCTCGGCCAATAAAGCGAGATGAGTGCCACAACCCCAGAGTCTGTCATGACTGGACCTAATGGTCAGGGGTCCCTTTACCTTTACCTTATGTACCTTTGCATGCAATTCTGTCTAATATAAACATTTCTGCAAAGCGTTTTCCTCCAAAATAATGCATGTTGATGTTATTTTCACTAATATCTGTAATTTTTATCCATGTCACGTGGCACTACAAGATTAAGATGAGGGCACATTTTAGAGGATGGTTGTGCTTCAGTTCCCATCTTGCATCGGAAAGTGTGATTCAGGTAGGTTTGCCTTTAAATGCGCACTGAGTTGAATTTCTTCTCTATCCTCACCTCCAGTAAGTTCGCTCCAATCTCCTGTCCAGAAGAAGCAAGATTTCCCATTTCCGAAGCATCCCAAAAACCCGAAAGGCAGGAAGGAAATTCCACAGCCTTCCAAGGAAGTCTGGTCCGTTGACAACCTATTCTCAGTGCCATCCATCTCTGCATAACCCAACACAGCAACAATAGCATCAACTAAGTGGGATTTTGAAAGAGTGTTTGAACAAGTAGTCCCCAAGCACAAATTGTATTCTCTTTGGCAACGTTCCTTCTATTTCCAAAGTACAGAGTGTGAGTGCCAATCATTTTGTAGACAAATAAAAGCCAGCGCTATCTTCACAACAGCAGGCTCAGGGGAACCATAGAGTTTGGAGTCGTACCCCCAAAAATGTTTTTTAAAAACCCTGGCCAAGAGGCGGCAATCCCAAAACAGCCCAATGAGGACTGTGTTTGGTCACATAATAATGCCTGCCTACTGGAGGTAGATACAGAGACGGAGCAGGAATCCTGAGCAGTTGCGGCGAAATAAATTATGTGCAGTTCAAATTCATGCAAATCTCTAATCCCAGCCATATTGCACTCATTTAAAACTCTTATACTCTGCCTTTCCAAGGTGACTTACAATTCCTTTCTTGTTTTAAAGTCAAATGAAATCCACAATAAATTAAAACTAAGCACACAGACGGCCGCAGAACCACCGGCAGAAAAATAGCCAGGGGGGGAAATGATTAAAAGATCATGTTATTATGCACGAAAAGCTCAAGAGAATAAGGCTGTGAACATGTCATACATTTAAAGCACTGACTTCTCCTCCTATGCTCCTCGCCAAAAGAATCCTAGAAACTGCAATTTGCGAGAATCGTAGCTTTGTGAGGGGTGAACTATAGTTCCCAGGATTCTTGCAGAAGGGGTGCTTTAAGCATGGGATTTAAAGGGGTTTTTCATATAAATGGATTGCATATGCCAGCCCAGTATGGTACATTAGGCTGAGAGAATCTGGCCCTGCCTCTGTTTGCATGTGTGCACTTAACCCTTTCTTTAGGTAAATGTAAAGGGACCCCTGACCATTAGGTCCAGTCATGGCCGCCTCTGGGATTGCGGCGCTCAACTCGCTTTACTGGCCGAGGGAGCCGGCGTACAGCTTCCGGCTCATGTGGCCAGCATGACTAAGCCGCTTCTGGCGAACCAGAGCAACGCACGGAAACGCTGTTTACCTTCCCGCCGGAGTGGTACCTATTTATCTACTTGCACTTTGACGTGCTTTCGAACTGCCAGGTTGGCAGGAGCAGGGACCGAGCAACGGGAGCTCACCCCATCGTGGGGATTTGAACCACTCCCCTTTTGCTGTGGCTTTTCTTTCAGTATAGAGAAAGATTCAGAGATCTAGTATATTCCCTCCTGACGCTGAGAAAAATGGTGATTTGATCAGAAGGATGACCTCTGGGGGATGCGTTGAGACACCCCCTTCTCTGTGTTGTTGCTTTAATCAAATCTGAACCCTCCCCTTCACAAGCACACAGACACCCCCTCAAATGAAAGAAATGATTAAAACAACCCAGCAACAGGGGGAAACTTGAAGTAAATCTCCCGTGCCGTACCTAATACAGCCCCAAGACATGAATCAATGTCTACTCTTTCAACCGTATTCACAATTTAGGCTTCCAAGTCCCCGGTTCACACACAAACACACACGCTGACTTCGCCATCATAGCTTGAAGGATGTAGGCTGGGAAAGCAAGCTAATTATTTTTTAAAAAATCTGCATCCGTTGGGATAGCATTTTTTTAAAAAAGGAATGTCAAGAGCAAAACATATTTGCATGCTTCACCTCGTCAAACTCTGGAGCCAGAGGAAAAAGTTACACAGATACACTGAGATATCTCCTCTGAGGATCATCTCAACCACAGGACAGCTGAAGCCTTGCATACAGATCATCTTCGCTCTAACAGGCTGGCTTTGCAAGCAAGCCTCTGGAAGCGAAGTTACAGAGGGAGAAAAGGCCTGAGAACAGAGCGGTGTTGGGTGTGTACATCTCAGGTTTAGCGATATGTATCTGACTGACCCCAACTCATGGAGGCAGCTGAGGTCTTGCAATGTCCTCTGCTGCAACCTCAGTTCTGGTGCAGCTTCTCTTGACCTCATTTAGGAAGCATGGATAAAATAATAATAAAAAAAGCCGCATGGAAGCAAATTTTGCAGTGGTAAACCAGACTCTAAAGAGAGGAAGGCAAAGCATTCTGCCTAAAAATAGATCCTCTTGCCTTGCAAGTGACAAGTTTGTCTTTAGAAGGCAGAATAAAGACTCTGGGTAGTATCCCACCAAGTTCTACAGATTCTGATTAATGACTGAGTGAGGTCCATTCATTTCAATGGGTCTACTTAGGGTAAAACACAGTTGACTCTCTGCCCTTAACTGCAAGAGGCTTATCTCCTTTCTCATAAGCTTAGAACCCAATGGGGTCGTTCCATGTAGCCTCAATAACGGGAGATACAGCACAGACAAAACAACAAACTTCTTTACGCAACAGCTCATAGTTAACTTGGGGGATTTGCAGCCGCAAGTGACGGCCACTAACGGCTTGAAAAGGGAATTAAGACAAATTGGAGGAAGATATCAGTGGCCGCGAATCAGGATTGCTATATCAACTGCAGCCTCAGAGGCAGGGGACATGAGTGGAAACAGTGGTGGACTTCGTGCTTTCAAATTCCAGCAGGGCCCTGTGCAGCGCCAACATTCAGCACCTTCCACTGATCATCATTGTTGTGGTGCCCTTGGTAGCGCCCAGTGTGGGTGAACCAGTTGTGCTCTGATAAATCTGCCTCTGAGTGGGAGAAGGGTAACTGAGCTCACAGCCCACATTCAGCCTTTCATAGGCTTCTGTCTGGCCAGTATGAGACTAAATGAGTCTTAAGTCTGATCCAGTGGGGTTCGTGTGAACCAGTGTCAGGAACTCCCCAGGCACGTTTTGCTACTGGCCCGAGTCCCATTGCGACTGCGCGAAGGTTCCTGGGCACTAGGTTGGTGACTGCAGTTTAAAGACTTCTGCCTTTGTCCGTAGTCAATGCCATTTCCATTTCCACTGTGTGTGTGTGTTTCTCCTTCTTGCACACTGGGACAAGTGAACTGTTGTAAGAGCAAGCTGCAGTCAAGGAATGTAAGCTGAGATAATAGAATCGTAGGATTATAGCATTGGAAGGGACCCCAAGGGTCATCCAGCCCAACCCCCTGGCCAAAACAGACATTTGGTTGTGGCAACCTAGCTTTTTGGCACCTAATTTATATGTCTGAGTTCCTAACACTGTCGTGAACCAAAGGAGCTAACTTCTAGGGGCTGAGGTCCCTTCAATCCCCTAAATAAAATATTTAAGGTGGGCAGGCCCACACAAAGTTGATGGCCATTGCCATTCAGATGGTGTGCATGTGGTCGATTATGCAGGGCAGAGCTCACCTGACACACACACACACCATATTTTATTCAAGTTGGCACCCTTGTGAGCCAATACTTCAGACAGAGTAGAACATACAAAGTTACCTTAACCAAGCCAGACTGGTGGGTCCATCTAGCTCAACAGTGTCTACACCAATTGGCAGCAGCTGTCCAGAATTCCACTCCCAGCCCTACCTGGAGAGGCAAAGGACTGAATCTGGGGATTTTTGCATCCAAAGGAAGATGCACTGCAATTGAGCTATAGCCCTGCCTTTACGGAATTGCTTTATTCGGGCAGTGACTCTTCCTCGGAGTATGGAGGTGTGTTGAGATCAGGAGCCCCCTTTGCAAGATATTGGAAGGAAACTCTCCTGTGGTTACAGAAACCATAAAGAGAGATCAGGAAAGAGGAAGCGAAGATCAGAAAGAATGCAAAGAGTTACTAAAAGGAGATGCGAAAGATGAGTCAGAGGCAAAGGCAAAACAACATTCCAAAGCCTCCGAATCTAGAATCCACGTGACTTCTGCGGAAACGTCATCTTGAAGGAGGGGCGGACACCGTGCCAACAGGTGTCTCTGGAATGCCGCTCCGACAATTCTCACCGTGGCGCTGCAATTGCCTCCGATGACAGAGCTCGCTCTCATATCCTCAACCACTTCCCTTCCTTAGTGACAAGAGGCACACAGTTTTCTTCTTCTCCAGGAAAAGCCATGTGTGCAGGCAGGGAAGAGAAAGCCAACTCCTAACTCCAGGCAGACGGAGGGTAGCTAACTCCTTCCACAGTACGCCTTTGGGGGCAGATGAAGGCTGCAGAAACTTCCGTCGTGGTTGTCTGCAAGTTGAACTTGCTGCTTAAAGGCAGAGGAGCCGGCTGTGCAGGTTTCATCCCAGTCGGTTGACAACCCACCCTGGCCAACGGACAGTCTGTTCTGGACACTCTCAGACACTTTGAAAGCCTGCCATCATAAACTCTGGAGGGTCACACAGGGCCAATTTGCAAAGCAGCGAATCACGACAGTATAACTTAGCTGCGTTTAGAGTGTGGTGCTGATAATACCAAGGTTGCAGGTTCGATCCCTGTATGAGACAGCTGTATATATGCAACTGGAGGGGTTGGATCAGATCATCCACAGGGTCCCTTAAAACTCTGCAGTTCTGTGATTCTATGAACGTGGGGCTGCTTCATTAGCCATTAAGCCAACATATCTCTTGAGCAAATGCACACAAATGCCAAATTTCAGCTGTCTGTTGAGGAAGTCTTACAGCTGATTTTTCCCATCAGCAAGTGAATGAGTCAGTGACGACAAAATGCCAGGCAACAAAACTCATTATTTTTTATTTTTTATAGATGGTTCTCTGCACCACAACCTACAGCATACACTATACCCTCACAACAACCCTGTGAGGCAGGCTGGACTGAGAACATGGTGGTCCCACATTCCTCCACCGAGTGAGGATCTGAACCTGGGTCTCTCCAGGCCTAGTGAAACACCTTAACCGCTGGACCGAAGAATGAATTCCTAAGATTCTTTTAAAAAAAAAAACTTGCAAGCTATACTCGAAGGTGGAGATGACCACAAATATTTATGCATTTATTTGCCTACCCCTTCAGAAGAGTTTTGTTTTGTTTGTTTTTTCAAAGAAAACCAAACGAGAGCTTAACAGCTTACTCACTGCAGAGCCGGAAGTCAACAGAGAAGCCACATATTGCTAACCAGGTATCAGGAAATGAGCATGTAAGGTTTGGCTTATGACTTAGCAGCCAAGCATAAGGATG
The DNA here is from genome assembly GCF_964252035.2 of Podarcis erhardii. Taxonomy (NCBI): domain Eukaryota; kingdom Metazoa; phylum Chordata; class Lepidosauria; order Squamata; family Lacertidae; genus Podarcis; species Podarcis erhardii. The sequence continues at coordinate 28,883,793 of NC_138514.1, read as the reverse complement.
TGACCAAGGCAGAAACTGCTCCTTATCCTCTGACACACACACACCGAAATCTGTCACCTTGCGGATATCCCTCTGGGTCCAGCTCCTCCCTTGCAACTGGGCCGGGGCCAAATTTCCAAAGCTGCTGCGTTCTTTAATGAGCACACCATGCTTTGGCTGCATTAAAGAGCAGGTAGTGCTAATTGCCACCTGCCCTGAGACACAAACCGGATTTCTCACCTGATGACCTGATTCACACACAAACACACACATGCATTGCTGGCACCTGTCTGGGGCTGGATGTGCACCCAGATTGCTGAATCACCGATTCCAAATTAGAGCCGGACAGGGTGGGGGGTGGGGAAAGGGGGCGGGAAACACATTTGCACAAATATAGCACAGGCAGAGTAATTAACCTCAGCTAATCTTTTCATTACCTTGGGCTGCTGCCTTTCCATTTGCAGAGTTAGCAACCCAGAATTCGTATGCAAGCTACATTTCAATTACACTGGTGCTCTGCCGCACACCACACTAGCTTCAAGGCTCTAGTCCTCATCTTTTACATGCCATCTCAGCCACGCCCCATGACTTTTGAGAAACACGTCCACAATGAAAAATCCTGCATATTTCAGTGACCTGTGGATTATTATTTTTAAGGCACCCACTCAAGTCACACGGAGTTCTGGGCACATCTGTCCCAATGAGAACATACCTTGAATACTAAGGTAGCAGCACATTAGAGAGGGGAAGCAAAAGTGGCAAGCAAGGCACATGTCAGCTTTATTTATCCCCTTTATATCGCATCTTTTTCTCCAGGGAGGTCAAGGTGGGGTACATGGCTCTCCCTCTCTCTGTTTTATGCTCACAACAACCCTGTGAGGTAGCTTAGGTTGAGAGTTCACGACCGGCCCAAGGTCACCCAATGGGCTTCATGATGAAGTGGGGATTTGAACCCTGGTCTCCCAGGCCCTAGGTCAACACTCTAACCACTACAGTCATACCTCGGGTTGACTATGCTTCAGGTTGAGCGTTTTCGGGTTGTGCTCCACGGTGACCCGGAAGTAACAGAGCGTGTTACTTCCGGGTTTCGCCACTCGCGCATGCGTACACGCTCAAAATGACGTCACACGCATGCACAGAAGCGGCGAATTGCAACCCGTGCACGAACAGACGTGGGTTGCGTTTGCTTCAGGATGCGAACGGGGCTCCGGAACGGATCCCGTTCACATCCAGAGGTACCACTGTACAGGCTTATCTACAATCTTATCCACAATTACGGGTGTTACTGAGGAACCCCAATAAACTTTGGAATAATAATAACAGTAATAGTAGAAGTAGAAGTAATAATACTGTAATAGAAATTTAGATACAGATAGGTAGCCGTGTTGGTCTGTACCTATCTACCTATCTGTAACTGGAACTATGGAAGGCACCACATTGAGCCGCATGAAATGGAAGTCCATCGTATCTGAAGAAGTGTGCATGCACACGAAAGCTCATACCAAGAACTGATTTAGTTGGTCTTTAAGGTGCTACTGAAAGGAATTTGTTTTGTTTAGAAATTTAGAGTTACAAGAAACCTTGAATGTCACCTAGGCCAACCCAAGGCTCAATGGAGAAATTCTGTATTTGCCAGCATCCCTGAGAGATGTCTAGTTTCTGCTTAAATATCTCCAGCGATGGAGACCCCACCAGCTCCAAGTGCAGTATGTTCCATAGTCAAACAGACCATTAATTTAGAAATTTGGGAGCCGCATCTCAGTGGCAGAGCATCTGTTTTGGAAGCAGAAGGTCTCAGGTCCAATCACTGGCAGCTCCAGGTAGGACTGGGACTGTCACTGCCTGAACTCTTTTGCACAGCTGCTTCTAGTCAGTGGAGACAATACTGTTCTTGATAGAGCAATGGTCTACCTGTCCCTATGAAGCAGCTACCTATGTTCCCAAAGATCTGCAATTTCTAATCCTGATCTCTGGAGCAATGGAGCACGCAAGGAGCGCCTTGTTGGATCAGGCCGGTGGCTAATCTAGTCCATCTTCCATTTGTCCTTCCTTCATAGATTTGTAAACGGCTTCCATGCCTACCCTTAAAAGTTCTCTTCTCCAAATCTCACACACACACTTTCAATAGTTCTCCATCTGATGCGGTTTCTCAGTTTGGAGCACAGCTTGGTGGCGAGTGTGAAACTATCACCCTTATCACTTTTCCTCTTAGTTAGTTCCTGCCTCTCTATACCCAGAACGTGCCACTATGAATAATGCCACCCGCAACCCGCATCTGATGTCCTGGCCAGCTTTTTGGCCCATTAAGGAGGGCTTGGGACTTCCCCAGCTTTATAGCCATCTTCAGAACCAGAAGCCAAACAGAAAAAAGGACCAAACAAAGGAATGTGTTAGGGCTGAGGAAGCCACCCATTCCACAAGGCCAGCTGACATTTGCCCAGGCTTTTGTTTACACAGGCGTTTCCTGGATTTCCTGAAAAATGGTGGCCGGCCGTCGCTCCGCGCCCTATCAAGAAGGTCTCTCGCCACCGCCTCGTCCTGGGGTCTCTTCCCTGACAAAATGGATGTGAGGGACCAGGGTGGGGTTGCAAAGAAGAATCTCGTTTGTGTTCTCCCCTTCCCAGAGTGAACAGCGGTGGTTTTCTACGGCGTAAGCAGATTTAACCAAACGCTAGGAATACAAAATGTGCTTGGTTTCCCATCCAGCCCAGGAGGAAGTTCCCTCCCTCTTCTTCCCCCACCCCCAACAACTCTGGCTGTCCCTGACACCATTTCTCACAATAATAGCGTGTCACTGCCGGCCTGCGAGCTGTTTTTCCGCAGTTTGGTTTTCACTGAAATGTCATATTGCATTTTACAGCTGTTTACGTAAGCCAGCTTGAAAGGGCCTTACCCTAGGAAAGATTAAGGAAAATAGACAACCGTCAAAAAATTAGGAGCCTTCCCCTCAGCCACCCAAAAGTCAGGTCTATACGACTTGCAGGCTTCCCACAGGCATCTTGTGGGTCATTGTGAGGAAAAGATGCTAGACTGTGAGCATGTTCGTACCATACGTTTTGAGCATTACGATACCACTTTGGAAAACTTTGGCTTTCCCCCAAAGAATCGAGGGAGCTATGGTTTGTTATGGGCACTGAGAGGGACTGTTGTTAAACCGCTCTGGGAATTGCAGCTACATGGGAGAGAAAACTACGCTCAGCTTCCTTAAGAAACCACAACTCCCAGAATTCCTTGGGGAAAGCCATGGTTGCTTGGAGAGGTATCTTATGGGCCTAGATGGGCCTAGAAATTGGCCTAGAAATTGGTCCAATGATCCAGCAGTCAGGCTTCTCTTTGTCTTGTCATACACCCTGAGGTGGTCACAGGGACATAGGAAGCTATACAGAGCCATGCCACTGGGACAACAGTACGGCCTCAACACTGACAGGCAGTGGATTTCCAGGATCCACTTTCCTAAACCTACCTGGAGTTGTTGGGGATTGAACCTGGGAATTTCTGCATACATTGCTCAAACACAGAGCCCTGCTGCTTCCTTCTCAGCATAACTAGGGTTGCTATACATCTGGAATTTCCTGGACACAGACGGTATTTGGCCCTCTTTTGTAGCTGACGTGTCCGGGAAAATGAATGGCAGCCCATGTCGGAAGTGTAGATTTTGGTGAATTTCATTTTTAAAAAGACCAACCCTCAACAGCTTTGTCGTCGTCCCCCCAAATATGGCAAACGAAAGCCCCCACTGTCTCCAAAACACTGCCTCTCATTTCTCCCCGTGGCTGGAAAAGTGCTTCTGCGAAACTGGCAAATAAAATACATTTTAAAAAAGCCTTGCCCTGTTGTGTATACTCCGTGGAAGCACCACTTGTGTCAGGAGAGTTTGCCTGTAGCCAGCGGCCCCCACCACACACTGCAGTGGCTAATCTGAACCCCTTGCTAGCTCTGTAGAGAAAATGTATCCAATTTCAAACACAGTAAGGAGCTTTCTGAACCTGCCCACATAAAGAATGGAGAGAACGTGGCTCAGTAGCAGAGTGCGTGCTTTGCAGGTTCAATACCTGACATCTCCAGTTAAGGAGGATTGTGCAGGAAGTGAAGGGAAAGTCTAGCAGAGACTTTGGAGAGCTGCTGTCAGTCGGAGCCAACAGCACTAGGCTGTAGGGACAAACAGTCCAACCTAGTATATAAAGCAGCTCTCTCTGTGGGCTTCGTGGCTGAGTAGGCATTTGCACCCTGGTCTTCCAGGTCCTAGGTCCAGCCTTTCTCAAACTTGGGCCCCTAGATGTTGTTGGACTACAACTCCCATCATCCGTAGCTACCAGGACCAGTGCTCAGGGATGATGGGAATTGTAGTCCAACAATACCTACATACAAATGTGTGCTTATTAGGGGGGGGGGAATCAAACTGCTGAAGAATGTTCATGAATGTTCTTTTTTTAAGAATTAATTGCTGCAGAAATGTGGAGGATTGAATTTAAGACCGGAAAAGAAATAAGAAATTGAGAACAATGGCAGTGTCAGGTCCTTCCATCCCTATTTGAGAGTGTAGCAGTTCCCAGCAGGAATTATAAACTGCCTCCCCATATTCTCTTTCCCAATCAGAAGACACTCTGTGGCCTTATATAAGCACTATCTAAACATGATTACAGAGGCAATATAGCATAGTAGCCAGCACTGGCTTTGGATATGGGAAGCGCAGATTCAAATTCCTCTGATGAACCATGAATGTCCCGCAGCTAGTTGCTACATCTTAGTTTAAGCTACCTCAGAGGGTTGTCGTGATGATTAAATATGTTTTCCGGGTCCCTGGAAAAAAGGCAGAATTCAAAGGCAGACAACCATTGTTTACATGCACGGGGGGACGGGGACGGGACTCAAGCTTCCCTTGTCCCGTTTCACCCCAGGCACAACAGACCTGCAAGGTAGGAAAATATGCTACAAAATGGAACAAGCCTGAGAACCATCAGTTCTGCCTGCCGAACTGGTTCCAAGAAAGAGGCATTGAATTCTGAGCCATGGCACTTTGCACAGCTGAGGACAGTACTTGTGTCTGTTGGAAATGCAGCATTTTCAAAGCGTTCAGCATTTCAAGGGAAAACACACAGCAGCTCATTCTTGCTGGCTGCCAGTTCCCCTTCCAGCATGTTTTCCCCTCCAGGCAAAAAAAAAAAAGGGGGGGGGGAGAAATCATAGCCCATTTTCTCACCCAGAAGAAGAAAGCTCCCCTACAAATCTCTCCATGTGCTGCTGCAAAGAGCAGTGTTGAAACAGAAGCCAAGATTGCCCTCTTCTTGTGCTCCAGAAAATCCAGGATATATTATACACACACAAGCACGCACAATGACTTGCTTGGGCAGTACACACACACACACACACACAGCAATATTTTTAAACTAACTGGAAAATACCTATCCTTCCGACCCAATTCATTTTCAAAGTACATCTTATCTCAGGTCTAACAGCTGTACCTGTCATCCATGCAGAATGCAGAGAGGCATCCCATATTTCCCTCACAGCCCTCTCTCTCTCTCTCTATCACACTCACACACCCCACAGTGTCAGGGATCTGGGATGTGCAAACACAGAGGAGTTACTTTCGGGTGCCCCATCAGGGCTGGGAAGCAAACATCTCTGAGCTGGGACCCCAAACGACTTATTTTTTTCGCAAAACTCAACAGGGGAAGGGACAACAGAACCTTCCTTCGTTTACTGGGGAGCACAATTAAAAGACAGAGCGGAAGACAATGCCGCAAGCCTCCACACAAGGAGTGTTTAGTTAATTACGTTGCACGGGCCCTGATTTATTTATTTATTAAAACCCAAAGCGCTGCAATTCAGCCATCGTAAACATGGGTGGGGGGAGAGAGAGTGGGTCGTCTAGCATGGGCTTCTTTTGACCTGAGTAGTTTTAAATTCTTTATCATTTTTAAATGACACACAGAGAGATAAGCCTGGCTCTGAAACCACCTCCAGCTGACCTGCCTGGAATTAAGAGAAAGGCTTCAAATTCTCACACCAAAACAGCGAAAACAGCGAAGGCTGTCTAACCACCACAATGGATTCCTTCTGGGTATGCGAAGCATGTTTGCAGCGGAGAGATGCGGACCAAAACATCCACCTATCTATCGATCCATGCCAATCGCACCGGCCACCTCCAGCATACCCAAATCCAGGAGAGGACCCCTGCTTTTCCAAGGTGCCTAGCGGTGGGCGCCCCTCACCGCCCGCCCCGCAGCTCTGCTCAGCCTTTTGTATGCACATCCCCATGGCAAACCAGAGAGCTGCTTTTTTTCCAATAGGACAGCTAAACAGCATGCGGCAGAGAGAGAGAGAGAGAGAGAGAGAGAGAGAGAGAGAGAGAGAGAAGCGCAGATGGAAGAAGGAGGGCGAGCAGATCGCTGGGGACGGATGGAGAAGAGGATGGGGGAAAGAGAGACGGGGAGAGGAAGGGAAGGAAAGAGGAAAGGGAGAAGAACAGAGGAAGAAGAGAAAGGCTGGAGATGGGGAGGAAGGGAGAAGAATCAGAGGGGGAAGAGGAAGCAAATGAATGGGGGAAACAGGAGGAAGAAAAGGATATAAACGGAAGAAAAAAGGAAGGCGAAAAAATTAGACGACGAGGGAAATAAGAAAGAGGGCGTGGGGGGAGGGAAGCGCAGGATGGAGAAACAGGAAAGGGAAGAAGGCGAATAAATGGAAAAAGAAGAAATGAGAAGAGGGGATAATAGGAGGGAGTCAAAAGAGAGAGAAAGCGACCGAAGGAAAAGATCAGATGGAGAGAGAGAATGAATGAATGAATGAATGGTTAAGGTAGAGAAGGGGGAGCGCGCGTGGGTTTCCCCCCCTCGGGGGCAGAGAGAGCTCCTTCTCGGCCCGCCTGCCGGGGATCTCCCGAAGCGCCGCCTCACCTGCCACGGTGTACCTGTCCAGGTAGTTGAGGACGTTCCCCACGCTGAGGATGGCGGCGGCCGCCACGCGCGCTCTGCCCAGGCTGGGAGGCGCGGCGCCCGCGGCCGCCGCCGCCGCTGCCTTGTCGGCGCCGCCCTGGGGCGCGTGGACGGCGCCCGACAGGGTCTGCACCTCGCCGCTCCGCCCGCAGCAGCCGCGGTCGCCGTTGCTGCTTCCTCCTCCTCCTCCTCCTCCGTCGTCCTCCTCGTCGTCGTCGCCCGCGCCGGCCGCGGCCGAGACCCGGAGGCGCCCGCTGCAGCCCGGCGGGCCGCCGCTCGACGAGCCGTCGCTCTCCAGGCACATCATGAGCCGCCGCGGCCGCGCTGCCACTAGACGCGCACCTGCCGCCCGGCCGGCCGCCGCTCAGCGCCAGCAGCGCCGCATCTCCCACCGGCCCCGCCCGGCCGCCAGGATTGGCTGCGCCGCCTCGGCTCCGCCCACCGATCCTCCGCCCCTGCCCGACGGCGCGCAAAGGGGAGCCGGGCGGAGGATCGCAGATACGCGCGCGCTCTGTGGCGGGGGCCGCTTCTGACTTGCCCCTTCCTCAAGTCGGTGGGACTTACTCCCGAGGAGACGCGTACCCAAGTCCGGTGGCGTAAAACTGCCCAGCTACGTTCCTCGACGGGCTTTCCACCCAGTTAGAAATCAGCCATGGCGCACAGTGGGGGCAATGGACGGATTTTAGCCTCTTCAGGCACGCTAGGCTGAAGCTGCCTTATGCAGAGTCAAGCCTTGGGTCCGTCGGGGCAATATGGCAGCGGCTCTTCATGGGTTTCAGGTAGGGGATGTGGCCATAGGGTTACCTGGAGGGGCTGATGAAGGGACTCAACCTGGCATCCGCGAGGGGAACTTGCTTCTGAAGAAAGGTGAGCAGGATAGGGGCGCTGGCCCCCAATAACTATTTCGTGTTTACTTGGAAGTAAACGCCACTTGGTTCCATGGGGTTGGCTCCCCCGGAAAGGTCCGACATTGGCTATGGATCAGAGCCACTTTGGCTATTCATTCCCCCACTGCTTGCCCTGGAGGAGCTCAAGCTGGAAATGTTTTCTGTACATAAGCAGAAAAGACAGGGGGTGGGTTAAAAACCTTCTTCCCCAGCACTTTGGTTTGGATCTGAATCACTCCGCCCTGTGGCGTCTGAAAAAAATATAAATAAATGTATGCTTTTGTACTTTTCACGATTTCAACAATGATTTATCACATATTTCATAAAAACAATTATACACACACAAAAACACACATTCTCTCTCTCTATATATATTCTAATATGCACACACAATCTTAATCATGTTTTCCCACATCACATCTAGCATGACTAAAGGCATGTGCAATGGGACAAGTATATCACTACACCTCTAGTGTTTGTTTATTTCAAGCACTTCCCCCTTTAGAGCCCCACACGCTCTCAAGGAACACATGACAGAACTCATATAATCCGTGGCCATCCAACGATTGACAGGTTGTTGGCATCCATGCCTGTCTCAAGAGACAACAGAGGGTGCCATGGGAGGTGAAGTCAAGCCACAGTTTTTGCAGCACTGAACTGACCTCCCCAGAGCACAAGCCTGAGCACTGTGTCTGGAGGTCCTGGACCCCCCTCTTGGCCTCGCTGATGTGGTTCAAAGGAAAGCAGAGCAATACGTTTGGCACAAGCTTGGCTGCAGGAGTTGCTGGAAGGAGGAGTACAACATGCCATCCAGTTGTTTTAGGGTCTACACTCCAGACTTGTGTAGGGTTTATTCTTTAGCCTTTCCTTCTCCCAAAGATATCCCACAAGGCAGTGGAGGTTTAGGATCAGGGTTTGCCTTCTCCTATATGGGCTACCTTCCCAGGTGGACAAGCCCCATCTGCCCCATTCTTCCCTCTGCGGCAAGGGTCAGCAACCTTTTTCAGCCGTGGTCCACCGTCCCTCAGACCATGTGGGGGGCCGGACTATATTTTGAAGGGGAGAAAATGAACCAATTCCTATGCCCCACAAATAACCCAGAGATGCATTTTAAATAAAAGCACACATTCTACTCATGTAAAAACACCAGGCAGGCCCCACAAATAACCCAGAGATGCATTTTAAATAAAAGCACATATTCTACTCATGTAAAAACACTCTGATTCCTGGACTGTCTGCAGGCTGGATTGAGAAGGCGATTGGGCCGCATCTGGCCCCTGGGCTTTAGGTTGCCTACCCCTGCTCTACGGCATGTGCAGAAACCGCCTTCTTGACCATTGGTCATGAATTGCCCTATGCATTGCTCAATGCATAGGAGACTGTCTTCGCATGTAGGGAAAGTCCCTAACTCACTGAGGGTTTGAGACCCATTGGCTACCCTCACCTGGTTTAGCCGGCGAGTTGAAGCTGTTTTTCAGAGTGTAGCCGCTGTCACACACACTATCACCTGCCAGGAGCTGCAGGTAAGAGTTGAATATTGGGTGGGGACCAAAGATGGACAAACTACCCCAGAGGGAGCACCATGTATCCCCCACCAGAATTACTACCCCTCCCTAACACCCCATTGGCAGGTATATAAAGGTATATTGTCTATACCTGGGATGGGGAATCTGTGAGCCTTCAGATGCTGTTGGACTCCAACTCTCATCAGCCTCTGCCAGTTTGGCTAATTGTCCAGTGACCAGGGATTATTAGATTTCTGTAATCGAGAGCTGAAGTTATCCTTACCCTCCCCACTTTCTAAACACCTCACCACCCAGCTTCTTCTTATGCTTCATTTTGTAGATTTTTCGCCTTTCTAACATGTCTTCTTCGTCTCGTAGCCAAGTAAGATTGTCTTCCATGAACATGATCTTAACAGTGACTCCGTAAGTCCCTGTGGAGGCCAATTCTGGATCCACACGTCCTTCCACAGTGGGGACATAAGTGGTGGTGATATTGATAGTGATTTATTATTTCGAAGTCCGCTTTAGTTTTATTTGTTTTAGCCAAAAGAACGGGCGCAGAGAAACACAATAAGTGAGGTAACTGCAAGGCGAGTGTTAAAATAGAAACTGAGATCAAAGGAGCAAAGCGTCGCCTGAGCAGCATCCACATTATCTAATTTACAACCTCAGAGGGCCTGCTGTCTTACTTAGTTTGTCGCAGCAAAAAAGCAACAGAGGCTTCTCTGCCACCCTAAAGCATCCTCAGGCTCGCATCAACCCTAGCCAGCATAGTCATTGTGGCTAAGGGCTAGGAATAGGGATGAAATTCAGTCCGGTTCTCATTTTAATACAAACCTAATTCCCAAAGCAAGATGTGCCCCGAAACACAGTTATCCTTCACAATTTCCACTTGCAATGCGATGTACGAAAATACATATTTTGGGGGAGGTGTGCCAAAAATGCATATATTAGTGAAAATAGCATACCAAAAAAATGTAGTATATTAGGGGAGGTTGCTTGCAAACATTAATATTATTAATTATCAAGAATAATATTTATATTATTATATTTATTCACCAGCTATTTATAATTCAGTATGAAGAACAGTTAAAGCAGATCTCTGTCACCATAGTAGGGTGGGTCCTGAAAACACACATCGCAGGTGTAAAAAGCAAGGTTAAAAAGCTGTGTACTCAGCATTCGCTGGAAGCTGTAGAGCTGTGTGTGTATGTATTAAACAAAACACATTTCCATATTTGACAAAATTGCATATTAAAAATGCATGCTATAATGGGGATGAAATTTACCGAGGACTTTAAAAAAAAACTGATGAGAAAATAAAGGCAAACTGTACTTAAAATGGGAAAAACAAGGTACCAAGAGAAACTAAAACAGATACATTCATTGCTAGCTGGGGCTGGTGGGAGTTATAGTTCAAAACATCTGGAATTCAGGGCGCCAGGTTGGTGGAGGCTGCTCTGAAGACTGGCACTTCACTTCTGTTTACCCCACTACTTTCCTTGGGGAAAACCTGTGGTTTAGACCAGAATCAGGACAAATAGCCATTGGGTTTTCTGCAGATTGCTGTTTGTTCCAATTTAGCACCAATGAGCAGGTTTCCCCAGGGAAAGGTGGTACGGCAAAGGCAAAACCGCTTGTTTTTGTGGTCCAGAATCTACTTCCCTGGAGTTGTGTGTCCATGCACAGCATTCTCATCATTGTACTCATTTCACAGATCAGGGAATTGTGGTCGAGTACTAACCATTTCCAAAGGGATGCATGTGGCGCTGTGGGTTAAACCACAGAGCCTAGGTCTTGCCGATCAGAAGGTCGGCGGTTCGAATCCCCACGATAGGGTGAGCTCCCGTTGCTCGGTCCCAGCTCCTGCCAAGCTAGCGGTTCGAAAGCACATCAAGGTGCAAGTAGATAAATAGGTGCCGCTCCGGTGGGAAGGTAAATGGCGTTTCCGTGCACTGCTCTGGTTCGCCAGAAGCGGCTTAGTCATGCTGGCCACATGACCCGGAAGCTGTACGCTGGCTCCCTTGGCCAATAAAGCGAGATGAGCGCCGCAACCCCAGAGTCGGTCACGACTGGACCTAATGGTTACCTTTACCTTTACCTTTTACTAACCATTTCCACACTGATACTCTCAAGCCAGCCCCACTCCTTACTGGACCTAAATTGCCATCTGTAAAAAATTGCCACCCCACCAGCAAACAAATAACCTTTCCTTCTGGACTAGCATACTGAAATTCACCAAGCTATCATTGGTCACCATGGGTTGATTTGATGTTTCTATGAAAAAATCCCTGTCCCCAGCAGGATATCCATGTTCCAAGTGAAATTACTTTTGCGGTCTCCCTGCAGTTCTCAGCAGAGACTGTGCTCTCCTCTGAACCACATCTTGGCACATGAGTGTGTGCGCGCGCACACACACCCCGCTTCTGCCTGGAAAGAAAACAGGGCGGCTGGCCTTCAAAATGCTGATGGCTTAAGATTTCCCAAGAGGGACAGCGTGTATTTTAACTACAACCCAGAGTGTTCCACCTCTTCAAACAGCTGCCAATTTCTTGGAGGTCTGGTAAACTACCGTTTAGGAATCTCATGCAGAAATAACTTAAGACGAGTGTGCAGGATCAGTCCACCTTGTCTACCATCCTGTTCTCACAGTAGCCAGCCAAATGCCTAAGGGAGGCCCGCAATCAAGACTTGAACACAAGACCCTTCTCCCCTCCTGCGGGTTCCAGCAACTGGTATTCAGAAGCATACCAGACCGTGAGGGCAGAGTATAGCCATTGATGGCTTTTCCCAATCTTTCTGTGGCAAGTAACTTAAACTAGATGTTGTGTTGTGATGATGTCACATTGCACCCACCTCAAAATGAATTTGAATACCTCGGGGAGGCACACAAAGTACTAGGTAAAGGTAAAGGGATCCCTGACCATTAGGTCCAGTCATGACCGACTCTAAGGTTGCGGTGATCATCTCACTTTACTGGCTGAGGGAGCTGGTGTTTTTCCACAGACAGCTTCCGGGTCATGTGGCCAGCATGACTAAGCCGCTTCTGGAAAACCAGAGCAGCGCATGGAAACGCCATTTACCTTCCCGCCAGAGCGGTACCTATTTATCTACTTGCACTTTGATGTGCTTTCGAACTGCTAAGTTGACAGGAGCAGGGACCGAGCAACGGGAGCTCACCCTGTCGCGGGGATTTGAACCGCCAACCTTCTGATTCACAAGTCCTAGGCTCTGTGGTTTAACCCACAGCGCCACCCACGTCGCACACAAAGTACTAGTGGACACAAAGTACTAGTGGACTTACAAATAGTTCTTTGAAGAATTGAAGCCAAGTAGGTTATTTTTGCAAACTGGTAAGTTTTTATGAACCATTTTGCAGATCGAGTCGACCTCATTCCTATCAGGGGACATGGCCTGGACGGAGACTTTGTGGCCTGGGGAGGGCCCTGTTCAGACCCCAGCCTGAGGTTGGTTCCCCGCCTCTGCCCTATGGCATGCCCACAAGCAGAACATGAGAATGATTGTCCTTTCCCACTGCATTTAGATGCATTCTGCCTCCTGTCCTGAAGGCAGAATCCATCATGGTGGAAGGCCCATCCATTTTAAGTACCATCATGCCACTTTAAAGAGTCATTGCTTCCCCCAAAGAATCCTGGGAACTGTAGTCAGTTGAGAGTGCTGAGAGTTGTTAGTAGGCCCCCTGCTCCCCTCATAGAGCTATAGTTCCCAGCAAGCCCTTTCCCCAGGGAACTATGGGAGTTGCATACCCTCCAACATTTATCCAATGAAAATAGGGACATCCTATCCATACCCTCCAACATTTATCCAATAAAAAATATGGGCATGACCAGTGCTATTTTTCTAGAAAAAGAGGTGCTGGAACTCACCACGAACACCTCCCTCATTTTCTTAGAATGCCAGTGGCGCCTGAGAGATGCTGGAACTGAGTTCCAGCTTCCTATTCCATTCCCTCCAACATTTCTCTGATGGAAATAGGGACATTCTAAGGAAAATCGGGGCCTTCCGGGGTCAAATCAGAAACCAGGACGGCTTCTGTAAATCCAGGACTGTCCCTGGAAAATAGGAACAATAGGAGGTATGGAATTGTACCTCTGTAAGGGGAACAGGGACCTTCTAACAACTTTCAGCACCCATAACAAACTACAGCTCCCAGAACTTTGGGGGTGGGTGGGAAGCCATGGCTGTTTGGAGCAGTATCGTAGTGCTTTAAATGGATGGTGCAGATGCTACCTCCGAGATTGCTACTCCCTCAAAGCAACATCCCTTCTACATGTTGGGGAAGGCATTGACTTCTAAAGTGGTTTGGTACTGCTTTAAATGTGCCGTGCGGATGGGACCTAAGCGCTGGTCTACAGAAGCTCGCTGAAATGGGCGAAGGGAGGTGAAGAGACCTTTGCTCAACTCAGCGCCGGACGATGTTCTTCAGTTCTGTTGACTCCCACAGTGCTCAGATGTGGGGAAGGTAAGCTTATGAAAGGAAGTTCTGGAAATTGCAGCGAATCATCCGCTTCCCGGAGAGCTAAGGAGGCCAACTTGCTAGAAAATGCCCTGAATGCTAAGGCTACAGCCAGCGGTTAGAGGAAAAACCTCGGAATGTCTCTGTGGCTTCCAAGGGCAGGCTACTCTATTTGACTGAAAATCCTGCGGGCTGATGTTTTGTATTTTTAAAAAAAAATATATTCACCAAAAAATTAAAATGTTTTAACGGCTTGGCAGCGCTCAGTCAATTCCTTTGGTTTGGAAAAGCTTTGCAGCAAACTCCCATAACCGGCGTTTCAGAAAGAAGCTCATAAAACCAAGAACCTCTTTGCCGTGGGAAACATGAGCCCAGATTTATAAAGGAGTCACTGCCAGGTTTAGATTAGGGTGGAGGGTTTTTTTTTTTTTTGCTTTCAGTTTGGAAAAGATTGAAAATAAAGGCATGTTTGAGGAGTGTGTGAGTTTCGGACATTCTGGACAGGCTTTTGGGGACGTGTGCTTGAGAGAGGGGGAGGGACAAGGACATGGGCCAGCCCCCTTGTGTTAAAATTATTGTTTTAACGGGGATGGGGTTTTAACTTAGGAAGGTGCTGTTTTATTTGGAGGATGCAGTTGTTTAAAATTGTTGTCAAATGTTATATGTTATAATTTGGTTTTTTTGTATTTGTTTTTGCAGGCTGGAGTATTGTTTAGGGCAGCCTTTCTCAACCTGTGGGTCCCCAGATGTTGTTGAACTACAACTCCCATCACCCTAGCTAGCAAGGCCAGAGCTCAGGGATGATGGGAGTTGTAGTCCAACAACATCTGGGGACCCACAGGTTGAGAACAGCTGGTTTAGGGGGTTTTTTTGTTGAGGAGTGTATTGTTTAGTAATGTTAATTGTTTTGATTATTTGTTTTTGCTTTGTGTATTGCAACTTTGTGTTATGAACAGCCTTGAGACCTACAGGTATAGGGTGATGTACAAATATAATAATAATGTTGAATATGCTAATTAATACATATACATGCAAACATAGAAATTTCAGGGGTAATGGCTAAGCTATGGAACTTACTCTGACAGGAGGCAGTGAGAGCTACCAATCTGCATGACTTTAAAAGAGGAATAGGCAAATTCAGGGAGGTAGATGTCTGGAACTGGCAGGACACAGAGATGAATGTGCACCAGGGGCAGCGGGGCTGGAGTCTGACTCAGGAGGAGGGGCAGCAATTTGTGGGGAACAGTTCCATCCAGGAGGCAAGAATCAGAGGCAGGGGGAGCTTGAGAACTGGAGCGTGGAACACAGGATGACTCAGAAGAAGAGGCAGGTCAGGCAACTAAAGAGCCAGGGGCTTCCGCACAGTGGCATAGGAAGGGGGGTTCGGTGGGTGCAGGCCGCCCCAGGTGTCATCACTGAGGGGGGTGACAAAAATATGTGGTTCTGAAAAAATAACTCCCACACCCACCACAAGGGACACGGGTGGTGCTGTGGGTTAAACCACAGAGCCTAGGACTTGCCAATCAGAAGGTCGGTGGTTCGAATCACAAAAGCAGTCAAATACAGTGGTACCTTGGGTTAAAAACTTCATTCGTTATGGAGGTCCATTCTTAACCTGAAACTCTTCTTAAGCTGAGGTACCACTTTGGCTAATGGGGCCTCCCACTGCCGCCACAGCCGCACAATTTCTGTTCTCAGCCTGAAGCAAAGTTCTTAACCTGAGGTACTATTTCTGGGTTAGCGAAGTCTGAAACCTGAAGCATCTGTAACCTGAAGCGTCTGTAACCCGAGGTACTACTATACTACATTTCCTGTTTGCCCAGAGTGGACTCACAGGGGAATGTTGCTCTAGCCAGGAGGACTTGCTGTCACACCTGGTCTGGAGCATCCTCTCCCTGCGTGTGACCAGGTAGATGGGCGTGACCCTGGCAAACCCTATAAAGGGGCCAGTCATTCAGCCACCTTCCTCTTGACTCTCTTGATCCCATCTCTTCTCGATGCTTTTGCTGTGTGCTGGATCTCAGCCAGCAGCACATGGGCTCATCCCTCACAAGAGGACGTAACTGTAACTCTGTAACTGTAACTAAAAGCTAAAGCCCGCCTTCAGGATCATACTGTGAACTGAATGTAAGTAAACCTTATCGTTGCTTTCTAAAAGATGACTGTTGTGTTGTTATTGTTTTAAGAGGGGATTTACCAGGAACAATCCAATCTGGACAAGCCAGACTGGATTGCTTAACTCAAATGATTCTAACGAAACTATCAACTAGCTTCATGCTATGTAGAATGGAATGTGCTCTGCTACCAGCTCACCAGCGTGAGTCAGGAAGGATAATATTTCATCAATATATATCCACTCCTACTATCCTCAGCATTCCCACACCAGGTAGCACTGTCAACTGGCTGAAACCCTGGAGAGCTGATGCCACACAGGGCAGGCAACAGGGCAAGTTTCAGTATAGGGTTGTATCCAATGCTAGTCCTACTTAGAGTAGACCCATTGGACTTAATGGGCATGACTAGGTTTGTGAATTTCAATGGGTCTCCTCTGAGTAGAGCTTCATTGGGCACAACCCATAGCTGCCTGAGAATGCCATGTGTTGACTCCAACCCTGGGGGGGGTCTCATGTCTAACTGTAAGATCCTCAGGGCAGGGACACAACTTCATTTATCTGTAAACGGCTGCGCATGTTGCAGTTGCAATAGCAGCAGAAGGAATTTCTCTGGCCCACAGTGAGAGGCTGCCCCAGCTGAACGTTTCCCAGTCATGCAGGACTTGGTGCTCCAGGACGTATCTTCCAAGAAAGGGGACGGTCGCCCTACCAGAGCCTCAAGATGCAGCCTTCTCCCCGCTGAATTCTCCTGGATGCAAAAAGTGGAGCCTTTTCCATTTCCTGCTTTTGTCTCAGGTGATTCAGAGAGAGGAACTCGTGGTGGCAAGTGTGTGTGTTGCATCACGGCAAGTAGTTTATGAATGGCACACACAAAAAACCATGAATTACTGCAGCATTCAGTTAGGTCCCTGACTGCAGACCTCATTTGCTAGGTGTTATTTTTAATGCACTTTATTACCGAGGTGAAAATAGAATGAAGAAAGAGCGAAAATCACAGCCAGGGAAAACGAGAGCCTCTCCCCTCCCCAACAAACTAAAGAAGGGGCAGGCAGCCGAATGCAGGAGTGTGAATTCTGCCATATGTGTGATTTTTCTCTCTCTTTAGCAAATGACGTAGGTTGGAGATCTTCCAGCTTCTCTTCTGTTGCTGTGGGATTCTCCGCGGAGCTGCTCCCTCCATCCTTTGAGCTCCTTCCTCCCCTTTGCTGCCAATCATGGCAGGCTAAGTTTGACTTCTGGCACGGGTTCAATGCTGTGGTGTCAGGGGACTCAGTTCACTGATGCCCAAGTCACAATCGCCCAGTGACTGAGGTTCCCAGTGCTGGAGAACCTCCGACCTACAGGGCCTTCCCCTTTGGCCTGTAGGGTCATGTTGGCCCACCTTCCTTAAACCTAACATTGCAATACATCAAGGACCGCTTCTCTCCATATGAACCTCCCTGGACTCTGCGGTCATCATCTGAGACCCTTCTTCGGAGTCCAGATGGCGGCAACACAAGAACGGGCCTTTTCTGCAGTGGCTCCCCATTTGTGGAATGCTCTTCCTAGGAAGACTCGCCTGGCAGCAAGCGAAGAATATTAGCATTATTTGGTTATCAAGCACATTGCATTTAAGGCGGTTCCCTTGCCGAGCTGAGAGAGCACAAAAGATCCATAATTGAGAAGATCCATTTGGGGGCACTAGACAGCATCCTAAAAAGCAGAGACATCACCTTGCCAACAAAGGTCCGCATAGTTAAAGCTATGGTTTTCCCAGCAGTGATGTATGGAAGTGAGAGCTGGACCATAAAGAAGGCTGGTCGCCAAAGAATTGATGCTTTTGAATTATGGTGCTGGAGGAGACTCTTGAGAGTC
Source organism: Podarcis erhardii (assembly GCF_964252035.2). Taxonomy (NCBI): domain Eukaryota; kingdom Metazoa; phylum Chordata; class Lepidosauria; order Squamata; family Lacertidae; genus Podarcis; species Podarcis erhardii. The sequence continues at coordinate 28,866,039 of NC_138514.1, read as the reverse complement.
CCATGGACTGCAAGAAGATCAAACCTCTCCATTCTTAAGGAAATCAGCCCTGAGCGATCACTGGAAGGACAGATCCTGAAGCTGAGGCTCCATACTTTGGCCACCTCATGAGAAGAGAAGACTCCCTGGAAAAGACCCTGATGTTGGGAAAGATGGAGGGCACAAGGAGAAGGGGACGACAGAGGATGAGATGGTTGGACAGTGTTCTCAAAGCTATGAGCATGAGTTTGACTGAGCTGTGGGAGGCAGTGGAAGACAGGAGTGCCTGGCGTGCTCTGGTCCATGGGGTCACGAAGAGTCGGACACGACTACACAACAACAACAATTTGGGGGCACCACACATTATGAAAGATTAAGTCGGCCCTTGTATGAAGTATAACTCCAGTTTTGCTAGGTATTCCAGATATTTTTCTGGCAGGTCTTGGTGAATTTTTTTATGCATCCCCCGTACTCCAGGAGTTCATGCAGAGTTCCTTGGTGGTTTGAAGCGTCCCCTGTCTCTATGCCCTCCAGCTGACGCATGGTGATGCTTTGACATCCCTGCGCCAAATGTCATAGAAGAGTGAGAACCGGCTTGCTAGCATTGCTCCGATGTGATTTCGCTTGCTTCAAGACCTGCAATACACAGACCCACATGCTATGATCCCCTCTCCTGTGCAAGCGTAAGAGTTGTCACACTGGGTCAGAGAAAGGTCTACCTTCATTCAACCAGCAGACTGTTGTGTCAAGACCCTCCTCAAACATTTACAGCAAGGGAGAGTGACAACTGGTTCCCTGGAACCCTGTGTGACCATCGACTGCTTACTTTCTCTCAGTTCAGGCCTTCTTCCAAGAGGGCCAACTTGAATAAAATATAGGCGGAGGGGCCCAGGTAAGCCCTGCCCTGCGGAACTGAATTTATATATGCAACTACGGCCGCACGAACATTATTAGCACAACATTGGAAGGAAGAAGGTGTCCTAGTTAAATAATTTTGGCAAGTTAAATTAATGGAATATGCTGAAATGGCAAAACTGACAATGAAACTAAGAGGAAGAGACGATAACAAATTTGAGGAAGATTGGAAGGACTTTATTGCATATATTCAGAAGCAATGTACTCAGGTTAATACATTATAATTTAATTTTGACTGGACAATAAGTAATTCAATGGTTTATAACTTTACAATGGACTTGCAATATGTTGATAAACAGTGGAACCAAGGAAAAGACTAGGCAGAAGTCAAGTTGTTTTGCTTTGTTTTGTCTTGATATTGTTATTGGTTTGTTTTTGTCATTTTTGGAAAATTAAAGAAATGTTTTATATATATACACACTATTTAAATGGCAATGCTCATCAGCTGGAGGGGGTGCTGGCCCCTTTAAATGTTTTATTGGGGGCCCCAAGGGACCTCAGCCCCTAGGAGTTGTCTCCTGTGCCACCTAGAATTGTGGAGTGGGAAGGGACCCCAAGGGTCATCTAGTCCAACCCCCCTGCAATGCAGGAATCTCAAACCAAATCATCCATGACAGATGACCATCCAACCTCTGCTTAAAAAGCTCCAATGAAGCAGAGTGCACAACCTCCCATTGGAGTCCGTTCCACTGTCCAAATGCTCTTGCTGCCAGAATAGTCAGATAACTACAGCAGAGGCTGGTCCATTGAGGTGCATGAAGAAGAAGAAGAAGAAGAAGAAGAAGAAGAAGAAGAAGAAGAAGAAGAAGAAGAAGAAAAGTTTGGATTTTATATCCCGCTTTATCCCTAAGGAGCCTCAAAGCGGCTAACATTTTCCTTTCCCTTCCTCCCTCACAACAAACACTCTGTGAGATGAGTGAGGCTGAGATACTTCAGAGATGTGTGACTAGCCCAAGGTCACCCAGCAGCTGCACGTGAAGGAGCAGGGAAGCGAACCCAGTTCACCAGATTATGAGTCCACCACTCTTAACCACTACACCACACTGGCTCTCACACACACAGAAGTACACACACACGTTTCTGGGCCTAGGTAGCTGGCACCCCTCCCTGAGCTTGTGCTCCGAGCTGAACTTTTGGAGCAGTGGGTGGCCGTGCCTCAAAAAATGGCAAATTAAGTGAGCATACATGATGTACAATTAAGACACATCCCTCTTCTCCAAAGAATCCTACAAACTGTTTGCCCCTTGCAGTGCTACAGTTCCTAGAAAGCCTAACAAACTACAGTTCCCATGATTCTTTAGGGCAGGGGTCAGCAAACTTTTTCAGTCGTGGGCCGGTCCACCGTCTCTCAGACCTTGTGGTGGCCCAGACTATATTTTGTGGGGGGAAATGAATGAATGCCTATTCCCCACAAATAACCCAGAGATGCATTTTAAATAAAAGGACACATTCTACTCATGTAAAAACATGCTGATTCCTGGACCATCCTCAGGCTGGATTGAGAAGGCTATTGGGCTGCATCTGGCCCCCGGGCCTTAGGTTGCCTACCCCTGGTTTAGGGGATGTGTGCTTAGTTTAAATCAGCCTTTCTCAACCTGTGGGTCCCCAGATGTTGTTGAACTACAACTCCCATCACCCCTAGCTAGCAAGGCCAGAGTTCAGGGATGATGGGAGTTGTAGTCCAACAACATCTGGGGACCCACAGGTTGAGAACCGCTGGTTTAAATGCATGCTAACGCTCTTCTCCAGATTTGGTAAGCTCCCAAATACGCAGAAACTAGTACTTGTTTTGGGTTGGTCCACTCTAAATCTGATAATCCTTGGAGCTGACATTCGAAGGAATCCGTATCATTTGATTTCCAAGCATAAATAAGCACCTTCTTCTAGGTGCTTTCAGGCTCGAACTCCAAAGGATAGACATGAAACAGAGTATTTTTGCCACTCCTGGCCCTTCCCTGGCGGGAAACATCTGTACCGTGCTAACAGGCCTAGCTACATTCCCTCAGAGAGAAGCAATTTACACTTCTGCCAATGGGCCTTTAGCAACTAAATTAATTAAGCTAATGGATACTTATTGAAAAACGTCTACTTGGCTGAAAGGGGGAAAGCAGGCATAAATAACAGAACAGGAATCTGTGGGATGACATTGTGTGGGGATGGCCATATCTCATCAGCTAATTAAAGCAATTGCTCTCCAAACTTTGAGTAGAAGATTCTCAGCCTTTTCAGAACTTAAACACCATTTCTACAAGCAAAAGGAGCTATTTTCCGGTGGGGAGAGTCAATCACACACCAGCAAATTCAGGTTACATCATTATAGATTAACTTATTATTACTATTTATTAAATTTGTATATCGCCCTTCATCTGAAGAAGAAGAAGAGGCGTTTGGATTTGATATCCCGCTTTATCACTACACGAAGGAGTCTCAAAGCAGCTAACATTCTCCTTTCCCTTCCTCCCCCACAACAAACACTCTGTGAGGTGAGTGAGGCTGAGAGACTTCAGAGAAGTGTGACTGGCCCAAGGTCACCCAGCAGCTGCATGTGGAGGAGCAGGGAATCGAATCCGGTTCACCAGATTACGAGTCTACCGCTCTTAACCACTACACCACACTGGCTCTCACAGGGCAGTCCACAACATAAAAAGGAGAACAGGTCTGGTGCAGCAAAGCCAATTCTCCTCAAAGAGCAAACATTTTGCAACAAGGATGGTGACAGGAAGGGTGGAATCATCCTGGCTTTGAAACAACGTCATCTAACATCCCAGCAAACGAATCGGAATGAAAGTTCATTAAATAGCCAATGCTGTCTAGTCTCCCTGCAAAGCAAATCAGGATGAACGCTCAATAAACAGGCTATCTGGAAGCACCCTCTGGTCAACACTTTTGTGCTGGTTGTGCAAAGCCACACCTTCCTTCCTTGAGGCAGGGGTTTGCATGGTGTTGATTGGCTAGCCCCTGTGTCCGTCATGAAGCCACCCGCCCACCCCATATCATCTCAGAGCATTACGATGGTAATAAAACACCAAGCAAACATTTGAGCAAACTTGGAGGAACTTGGGGGTGGGGGAAGCAGCAGACAGCCCTACTGGGGCGTGGGAAAGGTGACCAGGGGGCCCAGAGACTCCGCGAGACTTATTACAGGAACAAAGTCATGGGGTTCAGGAGAAGTCATCCCACATAACAGAAAGATCCACCATTGCCTCGAGGGTTGCCAAGTCAGGAGCATCTCAGACCCTTGTGATGTCATAAGAGAGGCCCCTGATGATGTCACAGGGAAGGACTCTGGAGATGGAGGTTAATTGGGAGAATGGAGCAGAGGAGGATAGACCCCCACACCCAGAGTTTATTTGCTATAATTTGCAGCCAACTCCGACAAAGCTGAAGCTTGTGCAGTCTTCTTAATATGTTGTTGTTGTTGTTGTTGTTGTTGTTGTTGTTGTTGTTGTTGTTGTTGTGACTCTTGCCCACCTGGCAATTCAAGCCCTCCACCTGCCCCCTGGTCGGTGGCCGGGCAAACCTAGAAAATTCAGGTCAGACCTGGAGGTCTGGCAACCCTAATTAGCTCCTATTTGTATCAAAGGCAGATTTAGGGCAGCGTGACCAGTTGCCCCACACAGGGCTCCCAGCTGAGGGGGCGCCTTTCCTACTCTTTCCCAAAGCCTAGTAAGTACACTGGTACCTCGGATTAAGTACTTAATTCATTCCGGAGGTCTGTTCTTAACCTGAAACTGTTCTTAACCTGAAGCACCACTTTAGCTAATGGGGCCTCCTGCTGCCACTGCGCCGCCGGAGCATGATTTCTGTTCTCATCCTGAAGCAAAATTCTTAACCCGAGGTACTATTTCTGGGTTAGCGGATTCTGTAACCCGAAGCGTATGTAACCCGAGGTACCACTGTACTTGCTTTAGGAAGGCGGTGTGAGGGCTCTGACAGGGTCCTGGAGTCCTCCCTTCTCCTTCCCTGTAAGTACTTGTTCAGCTTTGGGAAGGGGCTCCTTCCCAGAGGAGGGAGTTGCTTACCCAACTTTGGGAAGGCAGCACGAGGGTTGGGGGCGGGCATCAAATTTCAGCCTTGCACAGGGTGCCATATTACCAAGGTCCACCCCTGTTTGTATGAAGTGTAAGACTTCTGCCCACACACTTCCAGGCATTTCTTTGCTTAAGGACTAGGAATATGAGTGATGGTTGTTTTCTAAAGCAGTGGTTTAGACCACAACGCCACCCACTCAGCACCACTGAGCCTCTTGGGCTTGCTGATCGGAAGGTTGGCGGTTCAAATCCGGGCAACAGGGTGAGCTCCTGTTGCTCTGTCCCAACTTCTGCCAACCTAGCAGTTTGAAAGCATGCCAGTGCAAGTAGATAAATAGGTACCGCTGCAGCAGGAAGGTAAACAGTGTTTCCGTGGTCTCTGGCTCATCACATTGTGCCAGAAGTGGTTTAGTCCTGCTGGCCACATGACCCGGAAAGCTGTCTGTGGACAAACACCAGCTCCCTCAGCCTGAAAACGAGATGAGCGCCACAACCCCATAGTTGCCTTTGACTGGACTTAACTGTCCAGGGGTCCTTTACCTTTTTTAAAGCAAGCAAGCCATGGTTTTCCTCATGCTGCATTCTGCACCTGATACTAGAATCAGCACATCAGAAAACACTCTTTGTGTTCTTCTCCAAAGTGCCTGGAAAGGCAATTCTGGATGCAGTTCCTTGACCATAAGCACTGTTGAACACAGTGGGGTTTTCTTCTGAGTAAAACATGCATGCAATCACAAAGACTGACAGTCCAAAGAAAGGCATCTTGCTGTATCCAAATAGGGCTGTGCTGAAATATTTATGTACACCCTAAATAATAGATTGGGTAGTGGCAAAAAAAGAGAGACATCTCATTTTATGTACGTCTTTGCTATCATGTTTCATTTTTAGCACTGGAGCAGGCACAATAGTTTACGGAATGTAACAACTGCATCCCCATCTGAAGCAAATAATAATAATTCCCCCCCATCTCCTTTTTTAGTGTCCATCTTTTCAGCTTTTGTTATTCCTCATCCTAAGGGGAAGAACCACACAGCTGGGTCCAGAAGCTCAATCGGTCAACATCAGCATTTGCCTCACGTCTTATTTGTGGACACCTCTGCAATTAAACTCTCCAGATCATCTGCTCCATTTTGCATTATGTTGACCCACTTTCCGGCTGTTCATTAATAACGTTTGTTGTGCGGAAAGGGGTCCCCATCACTCAGTCTTGCTAACGCAAAGCATGCACAAAAAAGGGGCCCAGGCCTCACATACTCCCAGGGGACACGCACACCACCTAGAAACCTCCAAATTTGGTACAGAGGAGTCCTAAGTCAGAGGTGAGTCAACTCCAGATGTGCAGGGTCAGTATTGCTCTCTGTGAGACCCCACCAACCTGGTGCAAAAATCACACACTCAAAAATCACACACCCAGGAATTTGTTTTGAGTATTAGAACTGAATGGAAATCTCCGTCCTTCTGCTCCGAAATCCACTCCTGGTTACCCCAGGCATTCTTCATTTCAGAGGCTTACCAGAATGACATCTCCACCTCCGCAAATTTGTCATTTTGGTGCACAATTCTGCCTAATATACACACTTTTGCAAAGTCGTTTCCCGTAAAAGAACGCATTCTTCTGTTATTTTCATGAATGAATGCATTTAAACACATGCGCATTTCCCCCCTATGCATTTCTTGAATGGAGAACTGCCTTATGAAATTCAGAGAAGTAAAAAATGTCAGCCGGTTGCTGTGTTTCGATCCCTGGATTGTTCTGGAAAGGGCAAATTGGACAAGTTTGCCTTTCAAGGTGAAATGAGTTCAATTTCTCCCTCACCGCTCCCTGCCAGTTCAAAATGGGCTGCCCTGCCCTGCGGTTCTGTTGAATTCCCCCTCCCCACCCCCTAGTGCTATTTAGCTGGAGAGGGAAAGGAAGTGGAATGGAGTATCACAGATGGGGGCAAGGCTGGCTGCTGGAGCCCTGAGCACTCCACGCTACGACATTTTGCTGCAGCGCCCATCCTGGTGTGAGCTTATAAAAGGGACCAGCTACCAAATTCGCCTCACTTACCCCATGGTGGGCCATTACTCCTCCTTTACATCATTTCTCTCCCCACCCACACCTTTAAGCCTCCACAATGTTTTAAAAATCACTTGGTCTGTGATTATGCCATTCCTGACGGTTGCAACAATAATCCCCCAAATTCATCGCACTGAACCTCTCAGGGTTCCTTTCAAGAACTGTGCCTTAATGAAACCACGTAGGTTTGTTCCATATCGCAGACTCCTGGTGGTTTCCTAATAGCCAAGTTGCTCCAGCATTAGCGTCGCCGAGTTTCTTTTGTCCTCACGGTCTGATTATGCCTGCTAAGACATTACAGCAATTTTTAAAAGCAGGTTTGATGCCTCTGTGGGGAAAAGAGAGAGAGAGTGCAAGAACACTCCTGAGCGCCACCAAAATGAACAACTCTCTGCATGACATTGAAAGGCAAAGGCATTTCAAAGGGAGGGAAAAGAAAGTGTTCTCATCAAGTGTGTAGCAGTTTTCAGGATCAGAGCAACCCACGAAATCTCTGGAAGCAAATAAATTAGGGTGTGGGTATTTTGACATTTGAAAGGGGGGCGAGATATAGACTGGTCAGGAGACTCCCAGCAGAGTTTAGGCTTCTAAGCTCAGTTCTCTGTCTAGTTGGGGCAAACATTATTGCTCACCTAGGGAGACTGGATATTTTGAATATGAGGGCCTGAAGACATGCATGTCACCAAAGAAGTTGGTTTAAATAAATAGATGCACATTAAAACAAATTGGGACGCGGGTGGCGCTGTGGGTTAAACCACAGAGCATAGGACTTGCCGATCAGAAGGTCTGTGATTCGAATCTCCGGGACGGGGTGAGCTCCCGTTGCTCGGTCCCCGCTCCTGCCAACCTAGCAGTTCGAAAGCACATCAAAGTGCAAGTAGATAAATAGGTACTGCTCTGGCAGGAAGGTAAATGGCGTTTCTGCTCTGGTTCGCCAGAAGCGGCTTAGTCATGCTGGCCACATGACCCGGAAGCTGTACGCCGGCTCCCTCGGCCAATAAAGCAAGATGAGCGCCGCAACCCCAGAGTCGACCATGACTGGACCTAATGGTCAGGGGTCCCTTTACCTTTTAAAACAAATTGCCTATTGAATTGTGAATAGCCTTCCAAGGATTTGGGGGTATTTTTAACGGAAAAGCAGCCTCGAAGGCTGGATTCAGGTGAAGAAAAGGAAGGAAATGCTTCATCCGTTACTTTCTTGCCATTGCAAACTTTTGCATCTTTCCCCATATACATAGAAGGGCCATAAGGAGAATGGAATTATTATTATTAATAATTTTCCAAGTGGAGCAGGGGAGAGCGGTGGGAGTTTTATTGCAAAAAAAGGGGGGCAGTGGGGAAAGGGTCAAGAGTACCATCTCTCAATGCTGCTTCTCAATTCAAACTGGCAGGTTTCAGAGGTCCCATCTCCCCCCCCCCCCATCTCAGGTGACATCCCTAACAAGTGGCTATCCAACCTCTGCTTAAAAACCTCTGAGGTCCACCACCTTCCAAGCGAGTCCGTCCCACTGTCTAACAGCTCTTACTGATGTTTAATTGGAATCTCCTTTCCTGTAACTTGAAGTCATTAGTTTGTGTCCTACCCTCCGGAGCAGGAGAAAACAAGCTTTCTCCATCTTCCACGTGACAGCCCTTAAGATATTTGAAGATGGCTAGCCTATCTCCTCTCAGTCTCCTCTTTTCCAGGCTAAACATACTCAGCTCCCTCAACTGTCCCTCATAAGGCTTTGCTTCCAGACCCTTAATCATCTTGGTCTGCCCTCCATATAAATGGAATAAACAAATGATTTTTCTACCAGGAGGAATCCGCTGAGAAGGTTAGATCTGTGCCTTTAAACAGAGCACCATGTGCCATTTTCCCATCTCAGCCCAGCTGCCAGTTCTGATTACACAGAGCATTTCTTGAAAGAGAAACACTTTCCAGTAATCTCGCTAACCGTCACACCTTTTCTGGCATATACAGGTCACTTTTAGGTAGCAGTTCAGTCTGCCAAGGTCTTTCTCATTCATGAAGTGGGATAGATAGCTGTCATTACCGCCTTCCGCCTTTCGAGAGCCTAACTAGACGTTTCAGGGGATGCGTGGTGGCTGCCAGCATCTACTGAAAGAAGACTAACAAATGTGTATTTATTACCTGCTCCACGAGCTAATTGCGGAGAAAAGACCTAGGTGACCTTAAGCACACACACAAGGGTTGCAGAAATACCCATTTGCAGGTAGCTGTGGGTGGCCCAGCTTGGACACAGCAGAGAGAAGGACCCAAATTATCTCATCTGTTGCTTTGATGTCTTCCTTTCCCTGGAGCCAAGTTCCATCACTGGAGCAGTTATTGGCAAGATTCCTGGGGATTTTAGGAAGGAGTTCAATTAAGTGGCAGCAGAGTATGTTCACAGTAAGAGAGCTGAATTCGTACCCTTCCTCTCTTTATCCTCGCCCACTCTGCTGCCTGCTCTGTACCAGGTACCTGCCCTCTTGTTCTTACACTGTAGCATGCCAAGAATCTGAATGTTGTACAGAGGATGGCATCAGTGGTACGGTCACCTCCGAGGCAGAGATGAGAAGAGCCCATCATTTTTGGGGAGGGGGAGGAAACAACCCCCACCTCATCTGCAGAGCTGAAGGCAAGAGGATTTGTGCAGTTAATTAATTGCCAATTGATGTTTACATAGCGGCAGGGATAAAATCGACAAAAATATTTATGAATTGCAGCACGAAGACCACTCCATGCAAAGAGCAATAGATTGCAAGAACAAATATAAATATGGATTAAACAGCTGAAGACTGGGTTAAAAATAGTGGTTTAACCTCAGGCACCTCAAGCTTTACCCAGAGATAAAAGATTGACAGCACTCCTGAAAGATGTTCTGTTCTAGTTTAGCAGATCACCTGAGAGGGAGGAAGAATAGCAACTGAGCACCTCACCAGAAGCCCTTTGCTGTCTGTCTGTCTGTCTTATTATAGAATCATAGAATTGTAGGGTCATCTAGTCCAACTCTCTGTAGTGCAGGAATCTCAACTAAAGCATCCACGACAGGCGGCCATCCAGACTCTGCTTAAAAACCTCCAAGGAAGGAGAGTCCACCACCTCTCATGGGAGTCTGTTCCAGTGTTGAACAGCTCTCACTGTCAGAAAGTTTTCCTGAATGTTTAGTCAGAATCTCCTTTCTGGTAACTTGGGATCCATTGGTCCTAGCATCCAGAGAAGGAGAAAACAAGCTTGCTCCGTCTTCTATGTGACAGCCTTTTAGATACATGAAGATGGCTATAATATCTCATCTCAATCTCCTCTTTTCCAGGCTAAACATACCCAGCTCCCTCAACTGTTCCTCCTAAGGCTTAGTTTCCAGACCCTTGTGTTAAGAACAACAACAACAACAATATTTATTACGGCCATAGGCCCATACAGGTAAAAACAACACATAAATAACAGCTTGTGCACATGGGAAAAAAACAGCCGCTAAATCACCACTATAACAATAAAATACTATAAAATAGAATGGCATACTACGCCTTAGTTAGCTTGTAGTGCTCCTTGGCGTCGCTTTTGGGTAAGGACAGCGACCAGCTACTTGATTATCTTGGCCTCCCTCCTCTGCACACGTTCCAGCTTGTCTTTATCCTTCTTAAACTGTGGTACCCAGAACTGGATACAGTACTCCAGGTGTGTTCTGACCAATGCAGAATAGAGTGTTACTATTACATCCCTTGATCTGCACACTAGACTTCTCTTGGTGCAGCCTAGAATAGCATTAGCCTTTTTTGCTGTTGTATCACACTGTTGACTCATGTTAAGCTTGTGGTCCGCTAAGACCCCAATATCTTTTTCACATGTATTACTGGCAACCCAGGTGTCCCCTATCTTATACTGGTGCAGCTGGTCATTCCTGCCTGTTAAGTATCATTGTTTAATTGATGCTGGAATTGGAATGGCTATGTGTATTGCTGAAAGGTTTAACATTGGAATACTGCCTAAGTGTAGAACCCTAGCCATAGGTCAGGAAGGTAGAGCAGCCTACCATAACCTGGTGCCCTGCACATGTGCTGGACTGCAACTCCCATGCAGGAAGAGGTGCCTTTTGCCCATTGGAAGGGATTGGGCAGAAGGCAGGGAGGCTAACTGTAGGCGGCACCAGAGTCAATGACAAGCAGGGCCAGTTAGAAGACTGATAGATGATATAATAGCCATCTTCAAATACCTGAATGGCTGTTGCATGGAAGATGGAGCAGGCTTGTTTTCTGCTGCTGCAGAGGCAAGGACCCAAACCAATGGATTCAAGAAAGGAGATTCCGACTAAACATTAGGAAAAAAGTTCTATGTTAAGAGCTGTTTAGCAGTGGAACAGGCTCCCTCAGAAGGTGGTAGACTCTCTTTCAGTGGAGGTTTTTGTTTTTAAAAATGATTTTTATTTGATTTTACAAGTGTAGAATTATGACAAGACAAAATACAGATCCGTTTTTAGAGATTTCTCTGAATCTCCAGTCTTCCCACCTCCCATTCATGGGTCCTATTGTCAACCTTTTCAACTGCGTATTATTTCATAATCCATATTTTATATCTCTCTGTATTGTCCACGATAACTGCTACATTACAAATGTCATTAAAATCCTGCTAATGTTTTCATACCTGCTTACAGTAGTCTCCTAGATAAATTTAAATTTCACCCCATTCTTTATTGAAGTTTTTGTCCTCTTGGTTCCTGAGCTTTCTGGTCAATTTTGCCATTTTGGCGTACTCCAGCTGCTTGGTTTGCCATTCCTCTCTGGTAGGGATTTTGTCTTCTTTCCATCTCTGGGCTAGTAACATCTGTGCGACTGTTGTTGCATACATAAAAAGTATTTTCTGCTCCTTTGGGATATCGGTACCTACAATTCCTAATAAAAAAAGCTTCTGGTATTTTTATACAGGTTGTTTTTTAAAAGTCATTTCATTATATATCATTTCCCAGAATGCTTTTATTACCTTGCATGACCTCAGTGGAGGTTTTTAAATAGAGGTTGGATGGCCATCTGTCGGGGATTCTTCAGCTGTGGTTCCTGGACTGCAAGGGGTTGGACAAGATAATGGGCAGGCAACCTAAGGCCCGGGGGCCGGATCCGGCCCAATCACCTTCTAAATCCGGCCTGCAGATGGTCCGGGAATCAGTGTGTTTTTACATGAGTAGAATGTGTGCTTTTATTTAAAATGCATCTCTGGGTTATTTGTGGGGCATAGGAATTCGTTCACCACCACCCCCGCAAAGTATAGTCCGGCCCCCCACAAGGTCTGAGGGACAGTGGACTGGCCCCCTGCTGAAAAAGTTTGCTGACCCCTGGACAAGATGAACCTCAGCAAGTCCCTTCCAACTCTACAATTCTATGACTCCATGATGTTGTTGTTGTTTAGTCATTTAGTTGTGTCCAACTCTTCGTGATTCCATGGACCAGAGCACACCAGGCACTCCTGTCTTCCACTGCCTCCCGCAGTTTGGTCAGACTCATGCTGGTAGCTTCAAGAACACTATCCAACCATCTCGTCCTCTGTCGTCCCCTTCTCCTTGTGCCCTCCATCTTTCCCAACATCAGGGTCTTTTCCAGGGAGTCTTCTCTTCTCATGAGGTGGCCAAAGTATTGGAGCCTCAGCTTCATGATCTGTACTTCCAGTGAGCACTCAGGGCTGATTTTCTTAAGAATGGAGAGGTTGGATCTTCTTGTAGTCCATGGGACTCTCAAGAGTCTCCTCCAGCACCATAATTCAAAAGCATCAACTCTTTGGCAATCAGCCTTCTTTATGGTCCAGCTCTCACTTCCATACATCACTAATGACTCCATGATACTTGATCCCAGCTTTGTCCCCATTCTCCTCCTCGCTGCTGAGTTCTATAAGGACAACACTGAGACTCAGGAGAAGGAAGCTGACAGGCTGGGCCACTCCCTGGGCTGGTTGTACCTACATATGAAGGCAGGCAGGTGGGAGCTGGCTGGAGGCAGACTGTGGTTGGTGGGACAGTGTCCTGTTTAATGGACCGATCTCCACTGTCTACAGGGTATCAGGTTGGGGGAGAATTCTCTTGACATCTCCCCCCCCCCCCCCCCGCTCTAAGAAGCATGGATGGGAGAGATGTTCTTTTTAAAACACAGAACCTGAAGCATGCAAGGAATGAGCCAAGTGGCAGGATGAAATACGATCTGGGCTTCATTCCTATAGATAGCCTGGCACACAAGGGGCAGAACGTGTGCGTAAGGGTTTGGTAATTGCCTCGGAAGATGGCATTCTGCCAAGCTCACTTCGCTCGTTCATCTCCAGGCATTCTGAGGGCCGCACTGCATAGCTGGGGAATGGAATTCCGATTGGTGCCGGGAGGCCGATCTATACTAAGATCCTGTAAACGTAGGCAAATGGAGAGTGGTCCACAGGGCATTTTGCTTATTTGGTAGGTGTTCCCGGCCCAATTGCTGGTGGCACATTAATACTCGGGAGGGGGGTGGATTGCAAAATGTTAATTAAAAGCAAACAAACCTCAGGGGGTTGCACCAAATTGCTTGGGGCGGGGAAGATGCAGCTGGAAAGGCTGCCAGGAACAACAAAGGAGGGATGAGTAAAGTCAATCTGTTGCCAGCTGAAATATATTCGGAGTCGAGAGTGGATTTCATGCTCTTTATTCAGCTCATAGTGGTGAGGAGGAATGGAAGTTCCCCCAGAATGTCTGCTTTATATACGTTCTTTACACAATGGGCCCCACGTGATTGGCTAATTCGGGGATTCTCCTGTAGGCCAATCAGGTTGCGGGTTCACTTCCACCTGGAGCTGGATTGGGTGGCTCCTGTGGACCAATCAGACTGCTGCATTCTGAATCCTATTCAACTCAGTACATAACACCAGCCCAAGCCAATTTCACATGTACTTCACTCCTAAGTCCATCCCATTTTTGGCATCAGCATATTTAAATAGTATCTCTCAACACATGATTTTTAAAAACATATACCGGTATGTCAGTATAACAATGTCTGGAGGGACACAGCTTCCCCTTTCAGAAGGATGGTTTTGGTTCTGGGTAGGGAGTTCCAGTTTCAGAATTTAGGAGCCACCACTGAAAAGGCTCTCCTACAAGGTACCCGGAGAAATGCTTTCTCTCAAGATATTAGGTGATGGGGAGTCTCGGGAAAAGGGTGTGCTTCTAATTTAAGGAACAACTGCTTCCTGGTTTACTGGAGAGCCAGTGTGGTGTGGTGGTTAAGAGCGATAGACTCGTAATCTGGTGAACCGGGTTCGAGTCACCGCTCCTCCACATGCAGCTGCTGGGTGACCTTGGGCCAGTCACACTTCTCTGAAGTCTCTCAGCCCCATTCACCTCACAGAGTGTTTGCTGTGGGGGAGGAAGGGAAATGAGAATGTTAGCCGCTTTGAGACTCCTTCGGGTAGTGATAAAGCGGGATATCAAATCCAATCTCTTCTCTTCTTCTACTGATCAAAAAGCCTTTTAGCTGATTAATCTGACTGACTAAATGAGAGCCCCCCGATAACCCAAAGGAAAGGAACCCATATGAGAAAGATGCACAGGGCATCTGCCTTGCAAGCAGAAGCTTCCAGGTTCAAATCCCGGCCTCTCCAGGTAGGACTGAGAAAGATTTCCTGCCTGAAACCCTAGTCAGTGTAGACAGTACAGAGCCAGATGGACCAAAGGTCTGAGCTGGGATGAGGCAGCTTCCTGCACTCCTATGTAAAAGGTAAAGGGACCCCTGACCATTAGGTCCAGTCGTGACCGACTCTGGGGTTGCGGCGTTCATCTCGCTTTATTGGCTGAGGGAGCCGGCGTACAGCTTCCGGGTCATTTGGCCAGCATGACTAAGCCACTTCTGGAGAACCAGAGCAGTGCACGGAAACGCCGTTTACCTTCCCACTGGAGCGGTACCTATTTATCTACTTGCACTTTGACATGCTTTCGAACTGCTAGGTTGGCAGGAGCAGGGACCAAGCAATGGGAGCTCACTCCGTCACAGGGATTCAAACCACCGACCTTCTGATCAGCAAGTCCTAGGCTCTGTGGTTTAACCCACAGCGCCACCCGCGTCCCTCTGTACTCCTATGTAGAGCATGTTTATCCTGGGATGGGCGCCATATTGCTAAATGTGACTCTCTTGAACGCGGCTGGTTCAGGGTAGCTGCCTCGCCCCTTCCAGAAAGAAGCCGCTTCAGTCGGCAGGCACTGTCTGCAAGCATTTAAGGGCCCGTGGCTGAGCTATTTGGGAAGAAGGAATGGCAAGATAATTGAAATCTTCACCTGTTCTGGTGCAGCTATTAAGCAACCCCGCAGGGAGCTCCTTTAATTAGCCGCGCCGCAGTACCTAATTCAGTGGAGACCCTCAACGAGCTTCTTAATCAGGTCTCCACAAACAACACAGAGGAACGGCACTCTTCTGGGAAAGCTCCTGCCCGACTTTATCGTTTCCAGGCACAGAAGGCAACGGGCTTTCGACCCAAATGCAGTTGCAAGTTCAGCTGTTTCCCACTGCTGTCCCAGTAGCCCTTCTCTGCCTCGGCCCAGCGAGAGGCACAGCAAGATGGGGACATGTTGTGAGTACAAGAGTATACCTGAAGGAGCGTCTCGACCCTCATCGTTCAGCCCGGACACTGAGGACCACCTCCAAGGGACTTCTGGCGGTTCCCTCACTGTGAGGTTGCAGGGAACCAGGCAGAGGACCTTCTTGGTAGTGGCTCCCACCCTGTGGAATGCCCTCCCATCATATGTCAAGGAAATAAACAACTGTCTTTTAGAAGACATCTGAAGGCAGCCCTGTTTAGGGAAGTTTTTAATGTTTAATGTTTTATCGTGTTTTTAATATTCTGTTGGGAGCCGCCCAGAGTGGCTGGGGAGGCTCGGTCAGATGGGCAGGGTATAAGTAATAAATTGTTGTTGTTGTTGCAGGAGGGTGGACAGCTGTTCTGAGGAAAGGTGGGATATAAATGCAATGTTACCTTATTCGGATCTGACCCAGCTAATTCCTAACAGAATTAGAGTACAGTGGTACCTTGGGTTACATGCGCTTCAGGTTACAGACTCCACTAACCCAGAAATAGTGCCTCAGGTTAAGAACTTTGCTTCAGGATGAGAACAGAAATCGTGCTGTGGCGGCGCGGCGGCAGCAGGAGGCCCTATTAGCTAAAGTGGTGCTTCAGGTTAAGAACAGTTTCAGGTTAAGAACGGACCTCCGGAACGAATTAAGTACTTAACCCGAGGTACCACTGTAGAGAAAAGGCAGAAGAAAAGTACCATATTTACTTGTTAATCCGCAGCAATTTTTTTGCTCTTGTTAATTTCGGATCCAAAAAATGGATCTTCTAGTGTCAGATGGGCAGGGGAATAAGAATAAGAATAAGAATAATACTCACTTTAGTTGGGCTAGCTGCCTGACAGTTTAAACCAGATGTGGGGAACATTTGGTCCTTTAGGCTGTGCACATTTAAAGCACATCTCCTCCCAGCTTGCAAAGGGAACTGTAGTTCATTCAGGGGGCTGGGAATTGTACTTTTGTGAGGGGTAAACAACAGTTCCCAGATTTGGAGGAGGTGACTGTGTTAAATGATTGGTGTGTCTGCAGCTGCAGATTAATTTCCAGGCACCTTGCATGCACCTTGCTGTGATTTACCAACACCAAAAAAAGAGAGAGGAGAATACAGTTTGCAGAGGGAAGGAGACAGCCAGGCCCGTTTGCAGATATCTCATGAAACAGCTGCCCCTCTGCACTTTTATGTCACAGCTTAGTGCAACACGCACCAATTTGGAGGATTTCCTTTTGACCGACTGATCTCCTGTCAACCTTCCAAACAGGTCTGTATCTGCCAGGGTCGCTCCAGGTCAGGGGCAGTGATTTGGGCAGAGACAAGCAAGCAGATTAAAGGCAAAAATGAGGTGGGTGGGTGTGTTGAGGATCCCATTTTGCTCAGCTAAAGAGAGCTCTCAGGAAAAGGTGCTGCCGGATATCTAAAGCTGCGTCCCGTCCTCATGTTGTGCGTAAGTGCAATGCAGAAGGCAACATGGGGAAACAGCCAGTCTTGTTTCACAAAGAGGGTCTTCGTGGGACAACTGCTTCATTCCTGAGCCTCAGGACCCAGGACAGGATTTAACCAATGGTCTTACTCAGTGTAAGGCAGCTTCCTTGTGGGTTCCCACGAGGCAAGACACAGTGATAACAGGAAGTCCCTTTATTGAACTACAGTCATATCTCATGTTACGTTTGCTTCATATTACGTTTTTTCAGGTTGCATCCTGTGGCGACCCGGAAGTACTGGAAAGGGTTACTTCTGGGTTTCGCCGCTCGCACATGCGCAGTATGCGCAGTAAATTGCACTGCACGCATGCGCACAAGCGCCAAATTACTCCGCGCACCTGCACAGATATGGCACATCAGGTTGCAGGCTTTTCCAAATGGGCCTCCAGAATGTGCATTTGCTTCACGTTGCATTTTTTTCTGGTTATGAACGCGCCAAACCCGGAAGTGTTTACTTCTGGGTTCGCTGCTTTGCGCATGCACAGGAGCAATCTATCACGTCATGCGCATGCGCAAAAGTGACACAGACTTTTCAGGGTGTGAATGGCACCCCGGAACGGATCGCGTCCATAAGTAGAGGTACCACTGTAGATCAGGCATAGACAAAGTCAGCCCTTTTGGGACTACAACTCCCATCATCCCTAGGTAACAGGACCAGTGGTCGGGGATGGGAATTGTAGTCCCAAAACGTCTGGAGGGCCAAGTTTGCCTATGCCTGGAATAGATTCATGAAATTAACATGGAAAACTGTTAAGAGGAACTTGCTTGAAAAAATGTTGAGATCAGTCAAAACTGCATGCAGGAATGTATTGGGAGAAATGCAAACTATCATGCTGGAAAATTTTCACGGGGACTTTTTAAAATAAAATAAAAAACACAAACTAATGCAGAAATGTGAGGAACTGGATTTAAGAGTGAAAAAACAAGAAACTGAAACTGACACAATTAATCCCTAGTCCATACAAGATAGGACCAGAGCACACAAAAGAGTTTTTGCCAAAGGGGCAGTGAGGAAAGGTCATAGTTTTGTCACGTTGTAAATGCAGCCGAGACGCGATATCAAATTTGGGCAGAGATGGAACGTGAAGAGTCCAAAGGAAAACCAACAGGTTGGACCGAGGATGCATCTAGCTTGGCACTTTATATGTTTCTCAAGTTGGAGATTAATTCTACTGGAAGTGGCTAGAAGGGATCCTTACTGTTCTTTGCTAATCTCTCCAAGGTGTTGGGCAAAGGGCTGTCTCAGGCTTTGTACCCAAGCTCTGTTTGACTCAAAGCCCCCAGGGTTGAACCTGGAAACATCTCTGAGCAATGCATGCGCTTGGCTCCTGAAACACAACCCCCACCCCCACCCCCAAGAAGGAGCTGCCATATACCAAGTAAATTTAGACGGGAAGCTGGCACATCTTACTTCCACTGGTTATGTTTTCTGGAGGAAGTTGTCACTTGAACAGCTCAGCTATGTTCCTGGCTCCTGGAGCCACCAGATTCCTTGGCAGCTTCGAAGGCGGTGATGGCGGGTGGCCATGTGATTTGCAGCCCACTTTGAATGTCACGCTCCAAAGTCAGTCCCAAAAGCTTCCCCCGCCCCTCACCAGATGGAGGTTGTGTTGATAAGCGTTCGTGCCTCTCCTTCCCTGATGAGAGCGTGTTTGCAAAGTGCAGGAGGCAGCTCTATGACACAGGAAGCTCCCCTTGGACTTCTCCTTCATGCCGGACGTAACTCTCGTTTTCTGTGCCTGCAAAACCAAAAGACCCCATGTTAGGAAAGACATCACTTTGAGAAAGGTCTACGTTGCTGTTTCTTAAAACAGGGGTGGAGGAAGGGGGGTGTGGTGGGTGCTGTCTGCCCCGGGTGTCACCACTGAGGGGGGTGACAAAATGCCAGGCGGCACTCACCGTGGGCCTGCAGCGCACTCGAACCACACGTCTCTCCTGGGAGTGACACGGTGGCTTGGGCACCTGCAGGCCCAAATGGTCCGCCTACCTCCCCCCCAGCTGTAGGGTGGCTGAGTGGGAGGAGGCGGGCAGACTGCGGAGGCCCCACAGTGAGCCCCCCCCCATGGGTAGCTCGCCTCACCCCTGGGCAGCCGTCCCAGGTGCCCTCGCAGCTTCCTCCGCTGCCGGGGATGAGGCACCTTCAACCCCAGAGCTGTTGCTGGATCACAATCTCCCATCCTCCTCCCTGGCCACTGGCAATCCTGACTGGGGCTTGAAAACCCTCTAAGTGTCCCTATTTTCCAGGGACAGTTCTGGATTTACAGAAGCCCAGTTTCTGATTTGATCCAGTATATCGTTCTGCCCGGACACTGAGATCCAGCGCCAAGGGCCTTCTGGCGGTTCCCTCATTGCGAGAAGTGAGGTTACAGGGAACCAGGCAGAGGGCCTTCTTGGTAGTGGCGCCCGCCCTGTGGAACAACCCTCCCTTCAGATATGAAGGAAATAAGCAGCTATCCTATCTTTAAAAGACATCTGAAGGCAGCCCTGCTCAGGGAAGTTTTTAATATTTAATGCTGTATTGTTTTTAACACTCGATTGGGAGCTGCCCAGAGTGGCTGGGAAAACTCAGCCAGATGGGCAGGGTATAAGTAATAAATTATTTATTATTATTATTATTATTATTATTATTATTATTATTATTATTATCACAGAATGTCCTGTTTTTCCTTAGGACATCCCTATTTTCATTGGATAAATGTTGGAGATTATGGAGTTATGTGACCCCCGAGCCAAGGAGATAAGTAACTATACAACTTTTAGAATATATCTGAAGGCAGCCCTGTATAGGGAAGCTTTTTTTAAAAAAATGTTTTAAGTTGGAAGCCGCCCAGAGTGGCTGGGGCAACCCTGTCAGATGGGTGAGGTATAAATAATGAAATTATTATTAGTATTATTATGGAATAGGATGTCCCTATTATCATCAGAGAACTGTTGGAGGGTATGGGTTTATGGGGCTCAGCATCTTGGGGGGGCACCAGGTTCCTCATTCTTGATTTAAAACCTATTCCCTTTGGAAGCTTTCATGAAAAGACTTATTTAGCTACTTTCCTGGAATGCCTTCGGTATATTCCGAACACACTTTTCAGCGGGAGTTTAAGAGAGGAGAATGTCCTCCTGGGGATTCCCGAAACTGCTTGATAAGGAGAGCGCCAAAAGCTGGTGGGTTTCGTTCACGCTGCGGTTGTCAAATTAGCATCTCCTAGCGAGAAAACTAATATTATCTCCTGTTACTTCTGCTGCAAAGGTGCTGCTCTGCTCATATCTTCTAGAAGAATGTAAGGAGACCCTTGCTGGATCAGGCCGGTGGCCCACCTAGTCCAGCATCCTATCCCCTCAGTGGCCAACCATATATGCCTGTGGGAAGCCCGCAAGCAGGATTCGAACACAAGAGCACTCTCCCCTTCTGCTTTTTCCAACAACTGGTATACAGAAGCATACTGCCTTGGAGGCCACGACGCCAACTGCTAGGGGCCAAGCCCAGCTGGGGTTCCCCAATATATTTGGGAAGGGGCTGAGGCCCCCCAATGTCAAAAAAATCAGGGGGCAGAGGAGGCCAATTGCGAAGCCAAGCGCTGAGAGGCAGGTGGCAATGGCAGGAGGAGGAGCTCTGTGTACAACAGAGGACAACAAGGGTGGATGAAGAGGCCATGGAGCAGGGCCCTCCCGCTCAACCTCCCCAACTCAGAGCCAGTACCCTCTGTTGAGACTCTTGCTCGGGAAGTCTCGCAGCTGACCCCTTACTTGGCTCAGGGTGAGGAGGTCGGGGCTTCATATGCCCAGGGAGGCCATTTTTCCACCTGAGGAGAGGAGGTGGCACAGACTGAGCTGCCAGCGGGGGAGCAGCGTCAGACCTTGTCTCTGAGACAACAGCAGCACATCAAGAGTCAGGAGTAAACCCAGCCCCCAAGAAAGAGCACAAACCTTTGGGAACCTTTTTCTTCTTTATATTACTGCCAGCAGATGGAGACTCAATTGCTGGAAACTCTGCGAGTAAAATATTCGCTTATTTGCAAAACTAGATGTCTGTGATTTATTCTAGCCTAAGTAGTTTCGTGGGGAATGCTTGTTTAAAGGTGGGTGAGGGCAGATGTGAAGCCAACCAAGTTTTAATATGCTTGGTAGCAATCACCACTGTGCTAACTATGCTAAGAGATAGTAAAACTCTCTCCTCGAAACCTCTTTATTCAACACGCACAAGTTAAGGTCGGGTTGTCTATAGGGCATGCATGTATTTGAGTAGCCGGACAATCTATGTTTAAAAGCATGATGGGCAGGGAGGGCTGATTCTCGGAACAACTTCACACTCCTGTGCAGTCTCAGCTCCCAACTTCTGATCTGTATCTCTGGCCTTGTCCCTGAATCTTGAAGTTCCTTTCCTCGTGCTTTAATCCTTGCTGCATCTCTGGGCTTTTTCCTGCTCTTCACTCTTTACTGAACCTGCACTGCAATAAAGCCTGGCTACTTGACATGCAAGAAAGGGCACTTGCCATCATTCTTGGGCAGGAGACTGGGACAGGTGTAGTTTAAAGCAAGTCGTCCAAATCCTTTCCTCTACATCTTTTGCCCTAATCTGCACCATCAGACCCACAGGGGACTTGAAACCACATAACGCTGGACTTATATTTATTAGAACTCCCCAGGCCTTCCTCCTATGAGGCACAGGAATGGCAGTGGTGCAAAGCAAATGGGCGACATCAAAAGACAAGACCATGGGTAGGCAAACTAAGGCCCGGGGGCCGGATGCGGCCAAATCGCCTTCTCAATCCGGCCAGCGGATGGTCCGGGAATCAGCATGTTTTTACATGAGTAGAATGTGTGCTCTTATTTAAAATGCATCTC
Source organism: Podarcis erhardii (assembly GCF_964252035.2). Lineage (NCBI taxonomy): Eukaryota > Metazoa > Chordata > Lepidosauria > Squamata > Lacertidae > Podarcis > Podarcis erhardii. The sequence continues at coordinate 28,844,190 of NC_138514.1, read as the reverse complement.
TGGGTTATTTGTGGGGCATAGGAATTTGTTCATTATTATTTTTCCAAAATATAGTCCAGCTCCCCACAAGGTTTGAGGGACAGTGGACTGGCCCCCTGCTGAAAAAGTTTGCTGACCCCTGGACAAGACCATTTAATAATGTTCGGCGAACTACAGTTCCCATGGTAGGAGTTGGGTATATTTAGCCTGGAAAAGAGAAGACTGAGAGAAGATACAATAGACACCTTCAAATATCTCAAGGGGTATCACATGGAGGATGGAGCAAGCTTGTTTTCTCTTTCTCTGGAGGGTAGGCCTCGAACCAATGGCTTCCAGCTACAAGGAAGGAAATGCTGATTTAACATCAGGAAGAACTTTCTGACAGTCAGAGCTGTTTGACAGTGGAACGGTCTGGCCTGGGACAGCGGAGGAGGAAGCTGCTCGGGCACCTGGGGCGGCGTGCCCAGGATGAAGAAGAGTAGAAGAGGAGTTTGGATTTGATATCCCACTTTATCACTCCCCTTAAGGAGTCTCAAAGCGGCGAACATTCTCCTTTCCCTTCCTCCCCCACAACAAACACTCTGTGAGGTGAATGGGGCTGAGAGACTTCAGAGAAGTGTGACTGGCCCAAGGTCACCCAGCAGCTGCATGTGGAGGAGTGGAGACGCGAACCCGGTTCACCAGATTACGAGTCTACCGCTCTTAACCACTACACCACACATAGAGGCAGGGCAAGGGTAGGGCGAGCCACCCATATGGGCAGGGCGCACCGCGGGGCCTCCGGAGTCTGCCTGTCTCCTCCCACTCAGCCGCCCTACAGCTGGGGGCGGGGAGGCAGCGGGCAGACCATTTAGACAGCATGGAGCCTGTGTGTGCCCAAGCCACCGCATCTCTCCCAGGAGAGACACGTGGCTCAGGCGCACTGCAGGCCCCGCGGTGAGTGCCTCCTGGCATTTTGTCACCCTCCTCAGTTGTGACACCTGGGGCTGTCCGCACACATTGCACTCTGCTTCCTCCAGCCCTTTCCTGGGAGGTTGTAGACTCTCCTTCCTTGCAGGTGTTTAAGCAGAGGTTGGGTGGCCACCAGTCATGGATGCCTTAGCTGAGATTCCCACATTGCAGGGGGTTGGACTGGATGGCATTCGAGGTCCCTTCCAACTCTACAATTCTATGACTCTACGGTTCAGCTGGAAAGGTCGGACTGGCAAAAAATGGTGGTCAAAGCCAGGGCGATGCTCGCAGTACAGATGTGCTGAACCCAAGGGTCAGAGTTACCTTTGACTGGTGGTGGGGCTGGAGGCGCAGCTTCCAGCCGATCTTCTTTGATCCGGAGGGCGGTCAGGAGGAAGCAGCCTCCCCCAAGAGCACCGACAAAACAGCATAGGACAAAGCTGTACTGCAGGCTCCGGAAGGAGGCGAGGTAGGAAAAGGCCCCTGCCTGTCGCTTCTGGATTTCACTGGAGATCTGGAGGGGGGAATGTGATTTTTTACTCTGCTTATTGCATTTATGCCCCACCCTCTTCCTCTAAGGAGCTCAAGGTGACATCCATGGTTCTTCCTCTCCCCATTTAATCCCCACAGCAACCCTAGGTCAAGAGGCAGTGACCGCCCCCCTGCCAGCTCACCCAGCGAGCTCCAGGGCCAAGTGGGGGATTTGAACCCCGTTCAGTCTGACCGTGTTGTTTTCTCTGGTTGCTTTTGGTCTTGACCTCAGCCTGCCCTGAGGCTTCCTGGGCCCTAACACAGATGAAGCAAAAACTCTGGGATGCATAAACTGATGCGTTTGACGGACTGACTGGTGCCAGCCCTCCGGTGGCCAAAGCTGGGACTTTAGTTCTTCCAAGACAAGGAAATGGGTAAATATGTCATTTTCTCTTGATTTTTTCTGTCCTAAGGTCAGTCCTCCACATTTCCACTTTGCAGATTTATTTATTTTTTAAAAAAGTCCTCATGAAAATTCATTAACATTTTAGTGCAGATTTTTGCTAATATACATATGCTTCTGTGCAATTTTGCCTAAGACGCACATTTCCGCAGAGCATTTTCTCTAATGTAATGCATATTTGTCTGCTGTCTTCAAAAATATGTGCATTTTTATGCATGCTCAACCTCATTATATGCCCATTAATTGGCCAGAGAACTGATTTGCAAAATTAAGTCTAGCCTAAGTATTTTTGTGGGGGGATGCTTGTTTAAAGGAGAATTTCTAATTTTGAAGCATAGGAGAATTGTGTTTTCAAAAGTGCAAATTAGGGAGTCGGACACGACTAAACGACAACAACAACCTTTAAATGCAAACGGTATTGAATTTCTCCCCGTAACCCTATTCAAGACCATTTGGTTCTTGAGGGACCAACAGGAGCTTGGCTATCTGTGTAAAACTCACTTTGTTTCTTATTAGTCTGAGTAAATTGGCTAATATATTAGCAGTGGTGCAGGTGGTCTTGGACCTCTGATGGCTTTCCTACATCTGATCCTTTGGTCTTCATCCACTTAGCTCTCTACCTGACCAGCTTATCATCTTTCGACTGCCTATCTGCCTCTGGTCCTAGGTTGGTTCCTTTATCTGTTTTCCTGATTTCCTGCCTGTCTTGGATTATGCCTTCTGCCTCTGGCCCATTTGAACATCGCCAGGATCAAGAACCTGCTTCAACCTGCCATGAAATGAAGCCCCAAGCTATTCACTCACAGTGCAAATAATTTCTATGCACTTGTAAAATGAGATCACTTTGTACCGTTTCCCACCAAGGGGCGGGGGGGGACTTCAGCCCACCCCCACCTCTAAAGCTGCCCATATAACTTACGATTCCAATGAGATAGGGGCTTCCGGCATCACCAAACAAATGACTAACAAAAATCTGTACAGATAGTGCGGTGGATTGGCATGTTGGTTTCACGACATACTGAAAAGTCAAAGGGAAAAGACCCAATGGTCAAGGTAAGTAGGAAGTAGGAAAGACCAGCTAAATGTGCTTGACTGTCAGGAGCGAGCCAGCAGTAAATCACACGGTGCAAGTCGGGGTTAACTCTTTATCAGCAAAACCACAATGGATGCAGGAGTGTCAGGCCTGATGAGCACAGCAACTCATCTTCGGCAGGTCTTGCCCCTGTGAAGCAGCTGTTGAGACTGAAGGCCCTCACCTCCACACAGCTGCCTAGGTCCTCTCCTCGCCAGGGCTTTCCCCAAGCAATCGGAGACTGTGCCTCCATGAAGCCAACCTCTCCTCCACCCTTTTCATGCCTCTTCTGCTTCTGCGAAACAGGGGGGCAGGAGGGGAGCCTGTCATAGCAGGAGGGGGAGCCACCGGCGACTCTGCACCAACCTGACTCCTCTTGTCCTCTCTCTTCTTCTGCTTCAGCTACTGCCTCTGATTCTGGACTGCTCTCTGCCACAGACTCTTCCTGCTCACTTAGCCCTGTTGCCTCTTCAGTTTCCAACACCTCCTCCCTCTTTCTCCCTCTGACCACCACCAGTCCCCGAGTTCTGAGCCTTCTTCCCTTGGGGGTTCCCCAGCCGGGCCTCCAACGTTTCCTCTGCATCCAACCAGGCTGTAACACCTACATAAGGAAGCAGGCTGTGGTTGCCATATCAGTGCTTCTAACGTGGGCCTTGCCTTCCTAGCAACATACTGCTGGTATCTGGGTTGCTAGCAGATATGCCAGCCCTACCACAGAGACTCGGGACATGGGTGGTGCTGTGGGTTAAACCACAGAGCCTAGGGCTTGCCGATCAGAAGGTCGACGGTTCGAATCCCCACGACGGGGTGAACTCCCATTGCTCAGTCCCTGCTCCTGCCAACCTGACCCGGAAGCTGTACGCCGGCTCCCTCAGCCAATAAAGCGAGATGAGCGCCGCAACCCCAGAGTCGGCCACGACTGGACCTAATGGTCAGGGGTCCCTTTACCTTTACCACAGAGACTCACTACACAATTTCCTAGGTGTGCCTGGCTTTGCACTGCAAACGTCTGAAAGAGAGAGACCACTTCTGCATGGTGTGCAAGGAGGGTGGCCACACATCCAAGTCTACAAGGACAGTCCTCTAGCCGAAGACATCCTCTTTGACTGCAATCCAGCACGTACTTTCCTGGGAGCAAGCCCCATTCAACACGGAAGGACTTGTCAGCAGGATAATATTCATGGGATTGCATGTTAAGGCATTTCACATTAACTTCAAATGCCCTGCTTCCCACCCCACCCCCACCCCCGTGTGACTCTTGTCTCTGCTACGTTTCTGGCTATGGACCTGAAGGGATGTGAAGGTAGAAAACAGAGAGAGAAAGAGAGAGCAGAGATCTAAGAATAGGTGTATCAGGTTATCAGCAAAATCAATATGACAGAAAAAGACAGCTGAACTCACCAGCAGTATGTCAGTCACAATGGCCCAGTTTAAGGATAAAAGAAATTCTCCAAGGGCGATAAAAGTCTGAAATAGGGAAAAAGCACACAGAGAGGTAGAGAGAACGTCATGAGTTGACAGGGCACTGGAGATTTGCAAATGCACACACAGAAAGATTAAATACTACTCTCCATCCTTTTAACGGTTCATGTTTTGGGTACTAGCAACCCTTACAAGATCCCACCTTCACATCAATGAGCTGAGGGCGGTGTTACCAATGTTGGGTTTCAGCTGAGAGAAATTAGGAACATGGGAAGATCCTTCATTTTTGCCAGCAAGAGCTGGCAGAGGATATAGATTTGGTCACAAACCGGCTTGAAGGAGCTTGTGAACAAGGAAGTGCCCAAGTGACAGTAGCAGCTACTACAGCCAACTATGGGAAGCCTCCCTCTCAGGTTTGCAAGCTGCTTTGCTGGTACAATTTGACTGCTTAAAACAAAAACCAGTTAACTTTTAGAGGGCAGATTTACCCAGTGCAATGACCAAAAATTAAATACTAGATAGGGTATATTGATGAGTATGCTAGAGGCCCCTGGCACCCAGTCCAAGCTTCCCTGGTAATATTGCCTGCCCACATATATGAAATTCAGAAAGGTTTATCTCGGTTTCTGCAATATTTCAGTCTTGCCATCTTGAGGACTAGAAACCTTTCCAAGCCAGTATCTCTGCTATGAATTCCCCCATAGGCAAGGTTGTCTTTGAGGAGAGGCCAGCCACTAAGGCAAAACCCCTCTTGCCACATGCTTACATATGTAGCTATAATGCTTTCCTGAGCCAGCATGATCGCCAAATACATGGATGGAGATGATGTCAGCAAGCCCACAGCACAGATCAGAGGGTCAGCCATTGCGTTGGTCTTCTTGAATCTTCTGGCGGCTTCTGCTCCAACAATGACTCCAAAGATGCCAGTTGCAATGGTTATTCCTCCAAATATCTGGCTGGTGGACAGGAAAAAAATATGTCTGTGTTTTAAAGACCATAGCAGGTTATATAACCTTATAAACATTGGCTCTGTCCATTGGCTGACTATTTTATTATCATCATCATTATTATTACATGACTGTATCTTTGTGCTTTGACCATGCTGTAGCAGGCAGAAATTACTTATTTTTATTATCAAATTTGCCTACTCCCCTATACCCATAGATCTCAGGGTGGTTCACAAATCAAACAGGTGTGATCTTTCTGCAATGCTCCATCTCTGCCACAGCCTCCTGTTGTCACATTTCTTTAAAAATATAGTAAATAAAAAATATTCAGATAATCTCTCCTATGGAGCGTTCCCCATGCTCTCTGTTTGCTTGTCCCAAAGGAAGCTTGTCTCACCTGTTGAAGGTGTCACACGACCCTTCCTGTTGGCAGGGAGGGACAGCGTCATGGATGAGCTGAGCTCTGGAAAGGAACACTGGCATCCAGAACCCCAGAGCTCCGACGATGAAGGACATGGCAGTCACTCCGAGCGAGGACCACAAGAAACTCCAGCTGACAGGGGGTGGGGTGGAATAAGAAACATATTTAAATCCAGTGGTACCTCGGGTTAAGTACTTAATTCATTCCGGAGGTCTGTACTTAACCTGAAACTGTTCTTAACCTGAAGCACCACTTTAGCTAATGGGGCCTCTGCGCTACCGGAGCATGATTTCTGTTCTCATCCTGAAGCAAAGTTCTTAACCTGAGGTAATATTACTGGGTTAGTGGAGTTTGTAACCTGAAGAGTATGTAACCCGAGGTACCACTGTAGTTTCCTTGGTCTCTTGGGTTTTGGCTTTTATTGCTCTCCAAATCAGGGGGAGGGAAAACCTCAGGCCTGGGGGGCAAATGCGGCCCTTGAGGCCTTTCTGTCAGGCCCTCAGGATTTCATCAGGCCATACCTCCCCTCCCCAGGCCACAGCCTTAGCTTGCCACGTTCTGCAGTTTCCTTGAGTGCTTCTGGCTGACTAAACTGTGATAACAGCCGTTGCTTGTCTGAGTGAATGGAGAGATGCACAGATAGCTCGGAGCATGAGACCCTTGATCTCAGGGTCGTGGGTTCCACCCCAACATTGGGCAAAATATTCCTGCGTTGCAGGGGATTGGATGAGATGAACCATATGGTCCCTTCCAACTCTACAATTCTGTGATCTATGTGTAGATACCCCTGGCCTTTACATGGCTGGAATACAGCTGACTGTAAAAAGACAAGGGTCACACCTGTTGTTCCAGTGGAGGCTGCCCCACCAAACTCCATCTGCCTTCAGTCAGCCCCCACCTGCCTGCCTTCTTCCTTACAACCTGCCCAGCAAGTGGGCCCAGGCTACCACCTTCCTCCTCCTCCACCTCAGTGTTGCCCCTTCTAGAACTCAGCAGGGAGGAGGATGGGGTAAAACTAGAACTAGCTGGCTTTGCCTGTCATGGGCTCTGGCGCCACCTACTGTTGAGCTTCCTGCCTTCTGTCCTACCAGCTATCGCTGTGTTGCTCTGTGTTGAATTTTGGCCTCTGGCTCCACCCACTCTTGCCTTTGGCTCTGCCCACCATGGGCATGCAGCCCCCAGAAGGCTGCTTGAGAAGTGATGTGGCCCCTGGGCTGAAAAACACCCCCCTCCTCCTGCTGTAGAGTACCCGGATGCCTGACAGTATACTCTATGCATCTTTTAATTAAGGAGAAGGATGACAAGGTGATGTTTGAGAGCTCTGGGGGCTAGCCAGCATGTTCACCAGAGCATTCTGGGTAATCAGGTAATTTTTAATTTTTAGAGTGCCTTTCGACGTTGCTGAAAGCCAACTGCAACCCACAGAAATGACATAATGTTAGCAGGGAGGGTGGCAAGTGTTTCACAAGCCTGAAATTTCAGTGCCTACGTCATAAACGAGCATTTTACATGATAGCCAAGTAGGGCACACAGTATCGTAATTAACCACCCGGGGGGGCTTTTACCTTCCAGAGCAGACAATGTTCGCTACCTGACTTCATAGCTGTCAACCATCCCTTATTTGGCAGGAAACTCCCTTATCCCAGTGCCGTGTCCCGCTGCTGTCCCTTATTGATGATGTCCCTTAAATTTCCCGGGTTTCAAAGGAAGCAGCTCCTCTCCCTCCCTCCCTGCCGGCCAGGGAGGAGGGAGGCTCTATCTGTGTTGCTTGGCTGCGTTGCTCACCCAATAAGGAGTCTAAGAACGACTGGGGGGTGGAGCTTGCATGCCTTGTGCCGATCAAATCGGCCGCGTTGCCTGGGGACTCGCCTTTGCTCAGCGCTTCCCAGCGGAGAGGTGACAGTGGTTGTCCTTGCTGCACCCCCTTTGCCGGTTTGCTTTGCTGTGGGAACCACCGCTTGAGGCTTCGTTTGGCTGTTAGGCTGGCTGGGCTTTCTCCCTTTGGCTCGGGAGCTGGTTGACTAAAATCCCTTATTTTGGCTGCTGGTCCCTTATTTTCGAGGCTGCTGGTCCCCTATTTTCAAATCTGTAAGTTGACAGCTATGCCTGACTTGGCCCTGAGCATGAAATGTTCAAAGGATGCCTAGAGAAGATTTCTTCAAGTCAACATTGCCCTCTACTGGATCCAGCTCAACTTGCAGCACCTTCAAGATGCACGGATTTGTCAAAGTATATAAGGTTTCGGGGACTTGAGCCTGGTCTTCATCAGGGACACAGTGTTGTTCTTAGATGGCAGATAGAATTTATATATGCATATTATACTACCTAAGGCTAAAAGCTGCACTTCCAAGCAAAGGGTTGGCATTCCATACAGGCACTGAAAATTCAAATAATAATAATGATACTTACTTTTTGCAAAGTGATGAAATGTCCTTGAGCCAAGTTGAATCCCCTCTGACCTTGTCAGCTGCGGGCTCCGCAGCTCCACGCCGGGATGATTCAGGAACCAAGAAAATGAGGAAAGCCAAGCCTACAGCTCCCATACAAGGGGTGACCTACAGAGAAAGGAACAGTTGCTGATGTTGCAGGAAATGGGCTTTCAACAAAGACCATGATTAAAGTGGCAACATTCTGATAATCAATAAGGAGGAGTTATTGGGGGAAGGGTTATTGGGTTGTTGTTTTTGTTTTGATTATGCATTTCATGGTTTTATATTTCGATTTTATTCTGTGAACTGCCCTGAGACCTCTGGGTATAGGGCGGTGTATAAATAATAATAATAATAATAATAATAATAATAATAATAATGGCAGAAAAGATGGAGTTCCTATAAGCTCTTGCCCATCATTTTTCAAAGCAGGCCCTTGGTTTTAGCGTTGCAGATCTCAAGCCAGTCTTCTGTTTCAAACAGTTTCTGCCTCTTCACAAAATAGGCTGACAGTGGGCTGAGGCCAGCGGTCGGATTTGTTCAGCTGAATGAAACTCCCTTGATAAAGTGCAGAGTGGAAGAACCCCGCCATTTTGCCCCCCAAAAGGGGGTCCATCCAGAAAATACTCACCCTGAACCCCCAGTTCCAGTGGCTAGTAGCCAGTGCCATTCCAGATGACATGATGTAACCGAGCCCACTGCAAGAGAAAGGAAACGCACCGTTTTTATCTGACTGCTTCAAACCACCAAGCATGTCTAGGGGACAGACTGAGCACCAGTTTGGTTGCCAGGTCACTAGCCTAGATAGAAGCTCTTCATGGGAGGGGCTACATCTCAGGATTAGGGTGCACATCTCCCATGCCAGTGGTCCAGACCTTCCAAGTGTCCCTATTTTCCAGGGACAGTCCCGGATTTACAGAAGCCACCCCGGTTTCTGATTTGACCCTGGAATGTGATGCTTTTCTTTCGGACATCCCTATTTTCAGTGGAGAAACGTTGGGGGGTTTGGAGTTACGCAACCCAAAGAGATAAGGAACTATACAACCTTCAGAAGACATCTGAAGGCAGCCCTGTATAGGGAAGTTTTTTAAATGTTTAATGTTCCTTTGTGTTTTAATATATGATGGAAGTTGCCTAGAGTGGCTGAGGCAACTCAGCCAGAGAGGCGGGGTATAAATAATAAAATGACGGTGATGTTTAGGATGATGATGATGGTGGAATAAAAGGTAAAAGGACCCCTGACCATTAGGTCCAGTCGTGGCCGACTCTGGGGTTGCAGCGCTCATCTCGCTTTATTGGCCGAGGGAGCTGGCATATATCTTCTGGGTCATGTGGCCAGCATGACTAAGCCGCTTCTGGCGAACCGGAGCAGCGCACGGAAACGCCATTTACCTTCCCGCCGGAGCGGTACCTATTTATCTACTTGCACTTTGACATGCTTTCGAACTGCTAGGTTGGCAGGAGCAGGGACCGAGCAGCGGGAGCTCACCCCGTCATGGGGACTCGAACCGCCGACCTTCTGATCGGCAAGTCCTAGGCTCTGTGGTTTAACCCACAGTGCCACCCACATCCCAATGATGGAATAGGACGTCCCTATTTTCATGTTGGAGCTTTGGTGGTCACTTCTTAGCCTCTCCAGTTTAAAAAGTTTAGAGTCTCTGCGATTCAATAAAACGTGGCTTCCAATTGTGGCCAGTGACTGATCCTCTTCAAACAACAATCAGGACCAGTCAAGAGTGTAGAACGTGGCCTTGGATGCAGCTGTCTTGCTGAAGTTAAGCAGGTCCAGGTTTGGCCAGTGCATGGATGAAGGATCACCTAGGTAACCTGCATGTATGACACATGGAGTTCCGTGAGGAAAGGAAAGAGGGATATCAATGTAGTAAGTGGGACCTGCAACAAAGTGTTGCAGTGGGGACTGCTGCCATTCTGAATTCCCATTCCACCCAACCTGGTTTTCTGTGTCCCCTCTCAAAAAAAACCCACCCCCAAACAGTCAGCATTTTGTGACTACTGAGCACACTCAGCCTCATGGGGCAGTTTGAGAGGTTCTCCCTCACTGCACCTCTAGACCTTTCTTCAATGTTTGAAACTCCCATTGTTCTAGGTGCATTTTGCGATAGGGGGTTTCATTAGCACGAGCAGTTTCTGAGCTCTGGGCGCAGTACTGTGCCTAAGATTTCAGATTAAAACTGCAGAGTGGAAGGAAAGGAGGAACTTTTTCTGCCTCTCCACTTCCAGTTACTCTCTTAAGACTGGATAAGAGACCCTTTTAAGACTATTAGGGGTGTGAGCAAAGGAAGAACTAGACCATGTGAAAAATGAACATAATATTTTAGCTGCAGTTCATTCATTTTCAGCTTTGTATTCTTGTTATAAAAAAAGCACACCTAGACATTCTATTGTTGCACCCATAATCTGGGTTTAAGGTGCCATTTAGCTCCTCGCTTTCATATCTCAGTTTCTCACACTGCCTTTCTTCCCATAAATATTTTTTGCAGTTCTGCATGTCTTGAGTTCCCTGAATCTTGCTGGAAATTCCTCCCAGGTGTTTTTGGGTACAAAATGATTGGCACTTTCAGTTTGATCATCAGAAATGCAAGGATGGGGGGGTGTGGATAGACAGATGGCTCTCTTCAACAGCCCCACCCTTGCTAAAAGGAAAATGAAGAGGCTCCAACCATAACATCCCCCCCCCGCTTCTCCCCTTCCCCACTTCCGTGCTGCCCCCTAGCCCCAGATCCTTCCCAACTTGTCTCAGAGAACAGAGATCTACCTTCCAACTGGTATGAAGATATAAAAGAGCGAGAGCATGCACGTCCTGCGGTCTTTCTCAAACAGGTCAGCGATGATGGTGGGCGCGATAGTGGAGTAACTGGCGGTGCCAGCACCCACCAGTCCCCGCGAAATGAAGAACAGCCAGGGCATCTTGAGGAAGGGGATGAGACGTGCAAGATATTGAAAAGGGCACACATTAAGTAGCACCTTCCAGCACTCGGCATAGCCTTTGTTTATTTTAATTTATCCTCCTGTCCCTTCAGAAGAAGCTCATGCCGAGCAGAAGACAAGACATAAAAAGATATACAAATTTCGCTATCTTTACTCTCTTTTCTGTCTCATAGACTGTAGTCCACGATCCAGTCAAGGCAAACAATTATAACATAAAGCTTGCACCTTTATTGCCCAGAATATCACTCAGAGTTTCTCTGGGCGGTTCCCTCCGTTCTAAATTGGTAGCCTAGGTAAAACTGAGTTGTTCTTGTTAAGTTGTGGGCAAACATATCAGACGACACAGTGATTCTTCAAACAGCTCTTGTTTATTCACAGGCCAGGACAGAACTGAACTGAAGGGTTCAGTCAGCCTGCTTATATAGAGCTCCAGTACAGCGTAACTGTAACAATTTTCTAAAACTATCCAATCACTGAACGTCACTTTCGATCCCTTATTTGCATAACTATCTACAGTATCCCCCTGCTGGCCCAGGACGAGAACTTCAGTACGTAACAGTTCTCCTAACCAGTGCTCTTTTTTTTCCCAGCCAGAGCATGCAGGAGTACAGTTCCACCAACTCTCAGGTGGGCGCCATTGTGAGCCAGCGCTCCCCTCACCGCCTTCTTGCCTTTATGTACTTCTGAGAAGCCCAAAACGTACATTTCAAGTCAAAACAGAAGTTGGCCAGCTTGTGCAAGTCTACACTTTTTTAAAAGATCTATGACTCCAGCTAACTCCTAGCCATGATTAGTCAAGCTACAGGGCAGCCAATTCGTATTCCCTTCTCTTTAATCCGTCTCCAGTACAGTACAGTCATACCTCATGTTACGTCCACTTCATGTTACGTTCTTTCAGGTTATGTCCCGCGGCAACTGGAAGTACCGGAAAGGGTTACTTCCGGGTTTCGCCGCTCGCACATGCGCAGACGTGCAAAATGACGTCACACGCATGCGCAGAAGCGCCGAATCGCAACCCACATGTGCGCAGATGCACTGCTGCGGGTTGTGCTCTTTTCATATTGCAAATGGGCCTCCAGAACGGATCCCGTTCGCAACCAGAGATACCACTGTATAGTGGCAGGGGGCTTTAAGCTTTCCTGCCAGGCCTCTACTGTTGCACAAGTGAGTGTTAGCACAAGGGCCCTTCCAAGCTGCCCTAGACATTTGCCATAATCTAAGAGAATGAGGGCGGAAGAGGCACATTGATTTGACCTATACCAGAACCAGGGTTAACCCCCAAACCAGCTAAGGAGACTGCTGGCTGTAGTTTTTTTGCACCTCCACAATCAGTAAATGGGTCTGTTATCAAACTGGCATCTGTTCAGGGCTGCCCTAAGTCGCCTGGTGACTTATTGTAACAACTTCAGTGAATTCTGGCACCTATTTTTCTTGGGGGGGAAAGCACTAGCTAATTTTTAAAATATGTTTCCTCCCCTCCACTCTTCTCATTTGTAATAGTTGAGCCTTAGCTCATTGAACCAGCTTTGGATTTGCTGAACATTCGAACGCCACCAGGAGGTGTACCATTCCCAAAATGGAACATCTATTCATGCAGACAAACCTCCACCCCCCAAAAAACCAAATAATTGACACTTACCCATTCTGGGATGAATGAGCTGGCAAGGGTAACGCCAGACCAGAGGATTACCCCAGCACTCAGGATGATTTTGCGGTTGTATCTGTCACCGAGATATCCAAAAAGAGGGGCCGCCACCAAGAAACAAATAATAAAAACTGTTGTGGAAAGAAGCAAGAGGAGTGATGAATGTTGACAGCTGTGTGGGAGTTCACCAGGGTCCATTTCAGTGTATTTATCACATTATTTCACTTTCCTTCAATTCATAGAATCTTAAGAGCTGGAAGGGGCCACAAGGGTCCAATTTGCTGCAATGTAAGAATCTTTTGCCCAGTGGGGGGCTCGAACCCATGACCCCCCATATTAAGAGTCTCATGCTGAGACACTGACTGAGCTATCCCAGTGTCTACTGTTAGGTTCCCACACTTCACCATCCTTCTACCAAAGATCTAAGATTTGCCATAAACACACACATGTTATCCTCATTACCACCCTGTGAGGTAGGCTAGGCTGAGACTGACTGGTCTCAGGTCTCCCAGTAAACTCCATAGGATTTGAACTTGGGTCTACCCAGAGTGTGGGTGTCACTCTTGGCTATATTCATGAATTTAGAAAAACAGAAGCATATTTTAAGAATCTTTGTTTTGATTAAAAACATAAAAGCCCACTGCTGGATCTGACCAAAGGCCAGTCTAGCCTAGTACCCTGTTTCCTCATGGTGGCCATTCCTCCTTGAAACTCCCAAGTCAGACATGATGGCCACAGAATTCAGGGTAGGGCAGATACCTCGGCCTAAACTGGACTTTTTCACAAAGAGGGGCTGAAGAAATGAGGCAAATAGAGGTGAAGAACGGTAAAGTTTAGGCTTTATTACATGGCTCAGGACATCAATACCTCTCCCCATAGGAACCAATCTTCAACCTTTAATCATCAACAGAGGTCCTTCTTTGTGTGCCTCCTCCGTGAGAGGTCCAGAGGGTGGCAACACCAGAATGGGCCTTTTCGGTGGTGGCTCCCCATTTGTGGAGTATTTTCCCCAGGCTCACCTGGCACCATCATTACATGTCTTTAGGCACCAGGCAAAAACATTCCTCTTTACCCAGGCCTTTGGCCGTTAATGTCCTTGTTAAAGCTGTGGGAGGGACTGTTATTATGATTATTATTTTTTTATTATGCTTTTTAAAAATTATTTTATGATTGTGCTCTGTAAATGTGTTCTTAATGTTGTACACCGCCCTGGGGTCTCATGATAAAGGGTGATATAACAACAACAACAACAGCAGCAACAACAACAACAGCAACAAATTATAAACGAGCCAGGTTTGAATGGCATGAACTTGAGAGTTCTGAAGAAGAACTCACACCTGGATGTGCTGATCTTCTAACAAAAAACAGATAACTTGTCCCTAAGTGTGGCCTCCATACCAGGGGGCTGGAAAACAGCCAGTCTAACACCAATTTTTAAAGAGAAATCTGCGTGGCAGGGCAGAATCCAGGAAATTATAGGCTGGTTCGAAGTTCTCCAGATTAATTGGTGGAATGCACTTTTAGAAATAAAACGACCAAGTATATAGAAAAACAAGCATAGCTGAAGTTATATCTCACTAACCTTGAACTGGCCCAAAACAGAGGTGTTCCCTGTGGTTTGAAACACAGCAGGGGAACCGCCTCTCATTTTTTAAGCCTTACGATAGAATATAGACATCCCTTGCGACAGGCAAGACCTATTCACACTGTTACGGCAAAAATCTGGGTGCGAGGCTGCTCTGCCACCCAGCTCATCGGACTAAGTCCGTGGGTCCCTGCGGAGGAAAATGAGCTCAGCCGGAGACAGGAGCAAACTGCAGAAGATCCAAGTTTATTGCGCAACAGGTTCAAGGCGAGATTGAACAGTGAGAAAGGGGTGACATGAGTTTTTGAAACTCCCTCCATGTCCCAGAATACAGTGCAAAACACGTCATGAATATATTAAAGAGAGGTTTGGTTACACAGATTACATCATGAATATATTAAAGGGAGGTTGGGTTACACAGATTAACATATGGAGGAGGGAGGGGGGAATATGCAGAGCTGGAGATATGCACAGATAAACACTTCCTGGGGATGAAAAGACAATGGTCTCAAATATGCATAGTCTGCCACCTGACATTGTCTGGAGGAAAGGCTGATCAGAACAATTTGAAAGGATTAAGGTCTTGACACTTTGCTTGAGGGATTATGCTGGACAGGGGAGATGTGATGGAGTCCTAGAGTAATTGAGCAAACTGGCACGCTGATTTTCTATGAATTTTATAGATTTTAGTCCCTTTTGACAATTGGAAATAAATTGATATATTGTAGCGAAGAAGAAGGTGAAGAAGACATGCCCCCCCCTTCCGTAACAGTCCCCCATTCGGAGATAGATTTGCATTAAAGTTCTGTAAGAACTTGCAAATCTTTTCTCCGCACCCTAAATCTCGGTGAAGGTAGGGGTGCCGTGTGAGTGGGAATAGGCCCTAATGGAAAAGGAGGTGGGTTGAGCAGGGCAACAAAGGAGGGAGCAACACGGACCAAGACAATGTATGTTTACGTTATATAGATATGCACTAAATAATAACTTTGTATCTATCGTACTAGATGTGTGGGTTTGTGCAAACCTGAAGGGGACTTGCAAATCATGCCTCTTAAGGCCATTTGCAAGTATAGTAGTGCAAAAAGGACACCTGTTGTATTTTGTTCAATAGTGGTCTATGCTTTACATTTAGCAGGAAGGTCCACTACTGACTGAAAAAAAATGCAGTTTGCTTTGTCCCCCGCCATTTTTGTGTTCTCAGGTGTCAAGGTAGCTTTTCTGTGGTCTCACAGTAGTGGCAATCCCTGGTGAATCCACTTAGGGCTTTCATATTAACCATGTTGCCTGGCACTCACCACAGCTGCCATAGGTTCGGGCACGTCCTGAGGGAAATGTCCTTGCCTTGGCTTCCTATGGGGGTTTTATTATTGGTCTTGCAGTCATGGGAAGTTGCGCACTTGCACTTTAAGGACCAAAAGCTAATTGCAGCCTGGATACACTTGCCCAATTCAAACTGAGTCCAATTTGAATTTATCTTTCCCCATGGTTCTCAACTCTTCAAACCAATCTGTTAAAAGAAAACCATTCTTAAAGGGGCACTTGTCGAAATAAGTCAATTTAACTGTATAAGGGATCATTCCTGCTAAACCAAAGCATATCCACCTTCATGTATCTTAGAAGCTTCTCCTTGGTAAAGTGGGTTTTAGCACATTTTTTAAAATGGGTAGGGAAGTTGGCAGAGTGCCAGGTGAAACAACGAAATATGGTAATAAATTTATCTAAGTCTAAACATTGGACTACATAATATCCTGATCTGTTAAAAGGTATAAAATGTATGAGGATCCTCCACTGGGGTGTAAGGAATAAGACATTAGACATAAAACACTTACACACAAAAATAGCCACAAAATAGCCCCCCCATTTGTGGAAATGACACACTGTCAGACACATTTCAACATTCCTACGTAATAACACATAATACAAAACAAACTAATTAAATATCAGTTGCATATCTTGAGACAATTGGGATATTTTATATATGTATCTTGAGGTTCAAAAGTCAGAAAATGTCCTTGTAATTCAACTCCACCCCCCTTTGTCAGCCCCACTCCCCCCGGCAGTCTATATCCTTTGAAAGAGACATCACTTTGAAACTTTGGTGTCTTCTGTTGTGGTGGCGAAGTCTTTCATTGGATCTGTAATAACACACTTGTAGAAGTGATATCCTGTAAGGGCAGGGTGGACTTAAAAGACACAGTTAAAATAATAATAACACACACACACACACACACACACACACACACACACACAGTGACCTATGAAAGAAAGTTAATACAGCAGGGATTTCACAGAACAGAAAGAAAGTTGTTGTGGGAGAAAAAAAGGGACAAACACTTTGTTATCGGGGTTCACATATCCTGTTAAAAGGGAAAATTATTTCATGTGAGAAGCCTATCAGGAAATGCTGTTCCTAAAATGCACACAAACAAAGTCTGTGATTTAAATCCCATTGAGAGGTGGAATTCTTTGATATTTACCTGTGAAAAGAATTTGGCATGTTAAGATTTCAAACTTGGGACACATTAAGGGTGATTTCTCTCAATGGTTCCAAGTTTTACATAAACCTCCTCTCCCCCCCTCTACAGTTCCCCCTCCTTCCTCTCTCTCTCTCTCTCATTTCTTTTCCTATCCTCTTTTTTTTTTTTTGCTGATCTAGTCTCTGTGCATGTGTGGAGTTCATGTCTCAGCAAACCTTTTATACTATTGAAATGTTGCATCTTTTGGCAAAATTAGAATTTGAATAAGGGAAGGGTAAGTAGATTTTAAAAGAGGGTTAGATTTAAAACAAAAGAGAGAAACTCAGCAATTGAAGTATTCACCAACAAAAGCTAGCAATTTCAGCCCAAGCAAAGCGACTGCTTCCTTTATGTACAGGAAAGGGCTAATATCCCTCTGGCCATTCGTGGAACAATGCCGCGCCCTTATATATGGGAAATGGCCAGAGAGTCAGAATTCATAGGAATTTTTATTTTATTTTATTTTATTTTATTTTAACATTCTAAGTTTTTCGGCCTTACCATTTGCAGACAAAAATTTTCCTGCCCCTTTATTTACAGGATTGGTCAAGGCCCATATGTATTTGTCTGATTTTTAAATAGTAGACAAAATGATAAACACTGTAATCACTCAAATGCTTGATATTACCAGTTGTGCTTCAAAACATCACAGCTTCACCTCTCACCTTTTAAAACTAGAGAGCAAAGCTAGGCTGAATTTCAACTCCATCACCACACCAGAATTTAAGAATTACCCTGCGATGCTTGCGGACACATGTCCTTCCACACAGCCACAAATTGGGAGAGTTGAAAGGGACCCTGGGGTCATCTAGTCCAACCCTCCAAAATATAGGGTTCACAGCAAGATTTCACAGCAAGATTTGTACTACACACACATTCTTATGTATACAGGCACTACTGGGGAAGAGAGCACAATCAGTGCTCCTATCATGTACTAAGGAAGAGGAAAATAAAAATTCCTAACTTTATACAGAACCCTTTAGCAGATCTTGAGATTAGTTTGAGTTTACTTCCTTAGACGTGCAAGTTCCTTAGAGTGCAAGTTCCTAGACAAATGATCTTTAAAGAAAGATTGAAGTGAACATTTTCTTAAGATAGGGAGAGGATCTCTTATAAAGCATAGTTAAAACAGCCATAGATTTGATTTAAAGGGAATACAAAAGTGACAATTTTAAGCCTAATCTATGCCCCCCCCCCTTTTGCAGTTTCCTTTAAAGGAAGCTTACTCGGAAGTAAATTTACCTGGCACAGAAGAAGAGAAAAAGGAAAAAAAACCTGAAAGAGACAGAATGAAACAAGGGGGGGGCATTTTCTAAGAAAAGAGGCCTGATATCAGGAGCCTTACAATAACTCTTCTGTCCAACCAAATCAAAGTTAAAACTGGACTCAGATATTTTCTTAGAAGGAAGACCATACTTTCATAGGCATGTGCTTCATGAAATAAATACACTGCATTTTAGCTTGAGAGAGCAGTGGTGCTCACCTACGCTTTTGCAGCAGAAACATCTAATTCACATTAGAAACATTCACATTCCAGAAACATTAGAAACATTCACATTCCAAAATAGACTGTAGACTCACAATCTGAAAAGTTGCGGCAGAGCACGAGGTGGGGTAAACATTTGCACCTTTCATTCTCATTTTGTCTTATTTAGGACTGATAAGGTCCAGCATGGCTTCCTTAAAAATTAAATTTTGAAGCAAGCTTGCAGTTTAAACTATGCGCGCTTAAGAAAGGCAGTCTGTCAGAGACAGAAGGAACAGACAACACACATAACAGACAACATGTAAACACACATATTGTCATATATGTATTAACACACAACACACATAACAGACAACATGTAAACATATATACTCTCATCCTTTAGTTGGTTATTGCAAGGAGTTGGGCTGCTTCCTTTAGCTTCATTAAGTGAAATTAGTAGGAAGGTCCCACATGGTTTTAAGAGCCTCCTTGCCTCTTCAAACACCACCAGTTAACCAGCCGGCCAACGCAATTCGGGCTTGGCGGAGGCGGTGCTGGCAGGCCAGATTTCAGAACAGAGGTTCTCTAATTTTGCTTCGATAATAATTTGTGGCCAGGTATCGTCTTCCAATACGTGATGACAAATTGGAGAGGAGAGTCAGGGTCCTTCTGAGACTGAGATGGCTTTCTAGAAGCCTTCTTCCCAGAGTGAGCCCGCTCGCGTTTGGAAGCCTGGGTACCCATTTTATGTTTTACGCGTGTCTAGACAGAAAGAGGGAAGAGAAAGGGTGGTAAGGATTGGTATATCTAGGAGATTGATATACTTAATACGGGATTTATAGTAAAGAGGGGTCTTTAGTCGCTTGGCAACTTCCTTAGAGGGTTTTTAAAGAGCTCTAGCTATCCGGTATTCCTTCCTATTTCCTTAGTCAATAACCTGGGGTCCTTTTCCACTCTGCCGATCCCGCCCAATTCCTCATGGGCTATCCCTCCTGGCAACCTCCTACCTATCGTCAATCTCAGGAAAAGGGGCCCTACTGAACGCCCGCGCCGTGCGGTGCCAGATCGGGTGATCCCTGGATAGAGTTTCGAACCGAAAATCCCCCTTGCTTTTGGAAGCGGGCTCACGCATGATACACGTGTTACGTGGCACCGACCAGTGCGGCTGGGATTGATACAGAAAGCAAGACCACTTCCCGCCCCCTTGCCGGGCGCTAAAGAAGTTCGGAAAAGAACTCCAACCCCTTGCTTTCAACTGGGATGTCCGTTGCGGAGAGTCGGCTGTCTTTCAAGTCGGCTCTCTCCGTCTTACTTTCGGACTCCCAATTGGTGCGGCTGGCTGGAGAGTTTAGAGAAAGGGATAGAGCTCAGAGCCCCCCTTTCGGGCCGAGCGGTGGTCCACGGTCTCTCTCACTAACCGGACCGAGAGAAAGGTAAGAAAGAGCGATAGGAGGAGGGCAGAGATTCAGTTGCCAGGAGATTTCCACCCCTTTCCCACCAGTGCACTGGATTTTTCCTTTTCCTTATACTCACATGTCTTCTATGATGATCCCCGGATTGATGAATAAGCCGGCTGGATCCCTCTTTGCTCCCCGGCTGAACTCCTGGGGCTTTCGATTACCGCCCGGAGGATGGCCGGGGGTCCAAAGGATCTTCCCAGGCAAAATGGCCTGGTGCCGGCTGAAGATTTCAGGGCCCCCGGTCAGCAACGCGGGAGAACCGCATGCCCCACGTGGGGCGCCAACTGTTACGGCAAAAATCTGGGTGCGAGGCTGCTCTGCCACCCAGCTCATCGGACTAAGTCCGTGGGTCCCTGCGGAGGAAAATGAGCTCAGCCGGAGACAGGAGCAAACTGCAGAAGATCCAAGTTTATTGCGCAACAGGTTCAAGGCGAGATTGAACAGTGAGAAAGGGGTGACATGAGTTTTTGAAACTCCCTCCATGTCCCAGAATACAGTGCAAAACACGTCATGAATATATTAAAGAGAGGTTTGGTTACACAGATTACATCATGAATATATTAAAGGGAGGTTGGGTTACACAGATTAACATATGGAGGAGGGAGGGGGGAATATGCAGAGCTGGAGATATGCACAGATAAACACTTCCTGGGGATGAAAAGACAATGGTCTCAAATATGCATAGTCTGCCACCTGACATTGTCTGGAGGAAAGGCTGATCAGAACAATTTGAAAGGATTAAGGTCTTGACACTTTGCTTGAGGGATTATGCTGGACAGGGGAGATGTGATGGAGTCCTAGAGTAATTGAGCAAACTGGCACGCTGATTTTCTATGAATTTTATAGATTTTAGTCCCTTTTGACAATTGGAAATAAATTGATATATTGTAGCGAAGAAGAAGGTGAAGAAGACATGCCCCCCCCTTCCGTAACACACACACATATAAAATCCATTTTTTTAATACTTTATTTAAGATTCAACAATAAAAAAAATTCACAATAACTACTACATCAGTTCATTACAACTGACCATCTTTAACAGTAGTTGAAAAACTACAGAACATCAATTTAGCTTGCTCAAATTTTCATATTTAACTTTTATCTCTTTATCTCTTTCTTAGCAGATCAAAAAGAAAAGAACAAAAGAAGAAGAAGAAGAAGGTAGAAAGAAAAAGAAGAAAGGGTGGGGAGATTTAAAGAAAGAATTAGAAGAAAGGAAAAAAATGAAGATAAACACATTTGACTTCCGATTAGACTCATTGTATTATTATTTCTATTATTTTTTCACACACAGTTCCAGATTCACACACACACAAAATCCATTTTGAAAGCAATTTTGGCTTCGCTTTCACAAAGCGAAGTTTTCTATATACAGTCATGTGTTTATTTATTTGAATGTGAAGCAGATCTTCATTTTATTTTTAAGAAACAAGAAACCAGAAGGTTAATGGAACATGAGAGGATGTGTTATAACAGAGTGGTCACTTGGGAAGGTTGCCTGCACAGGTCTGTCAAAATGCCACAATTTCACAGGGGGGGCAGAGAATAAAACACAGGATGTGGTGTTGGGTGCGAAATCCAGCTTCCTGAGAAACGTTAACCGACAGGCAGATCTTATTTTGTATGGTTTTTGCATAGCACAAAATTCCAGTATTCTCAGAACGCTATTTTGAATTTCTTTCTAGAAGGCTGCCTTACACAGAGTCAGACCATTGGTCCATCTATCTCTGTACTGTCTGCAATGGTTGGCAGTTGCTCCCCAGGGACTGAAACGGGACTCTCTCCTTGCCCTTGTACAGTGGTACCTCGGGTTACATACGCTTCAGGTTACATACGCTTCAGGTTACAGACTCTGCTAACCCAGAAATATAACCTCGGGTTAAGAACTTTGCTTCAGGATAAGAACAGAAATCGTGCTCCGGTGGCGCAGCAGGAGGCCCCATTAGCTAAAGTGGTGCTTCAGGTTAAGAACAGTTTCAGGTTAAGAATGGACCTCTGGAACGAATTAAGTACTTAACCCAAGGTACCACTGTAGTAATGTAACAAGACATCATTACGTCCATCTACCCTACCCTGTATTCATTGCGCACAGCGCTGTTTCCTTTCTGCTGCAGTTCGCCATCTGACAAAAATGACACTATTTGTCTCACCGTCTGCTGTGGTGAAATTATGCAACTCGTGTAATTTACATAATTAATTATATTGCTCTGCCCCATTCATTTCAATGCAATGCAAATGCAAGGCAAAAGCAGTAGTGATTGGCGGGGTAGATAATTGATTATGATCATACGCGAGCTGAAAGCAACAAAAGAGAATGCCATTGTATTAACATGTTTTTACCTGTGTGTAACAAGCCTGCGCTGCTGTCTTGTAGTTTGAAGTAGGTCTGTACGTGTTGAAGCACCCCTGTAACAAGGTAAAAATCCATTACAACCACAATATTACAGTGATAGGATTAATTTTGACTTCTTAAAGTTTGTTTGTTATCCTACCCTGTCTCCAAAACAGCAAGCATGGTCACCCACCCTGCATTTTATCCTTTGAGTTAGGTTAGATTGGCCTAAGTTCTCCCATGGCTGGGTAAAATCCAAGTCCACTCCTATGACATGATAGGCTCCATCCCTTGCCCCAGCTTGTGGGAAGGGGAAGCAGAGGTTTAGCAAAGGAGTGCTGCTTTGATCTAGCAGCTCAGGTTATGCAAAGCTGCCTTTACTACTTGTTGTACTACTCGTCTCAACTAGGACCAGGGCCTTCTCAGTACTGGCCCCGGCTGGAATGCTCTGTCACAAGAGACTAGGGCCCTGCGGGACTTGATATGTTTCCGCAGGGACTGCAAGACAGAGCTGTTCCGCCTTGCCTTTGGTTTGGACTCAGTTTGACCCTTATGTTTCCCTACCCTTAGGGTTTTGATCTATGGGCTACTTTTAAAATGAGGCCTTATTTTAAATTGCATTTTAACCTGTATTTTAAATTGGTGGTTTTTTTTCCTATTATGTTTTTACTGTAATTTTACTGGTGTTAGCCGCCCTGAGCCCGGCTCTGGCTGGGGAGGGCGGGGTATAAATCAAATTTATTATTGTTGTTGTTGTTGTTGTTTGCTTGCAGAGAAGCGGGGATCACCCATCTCACTTTGCTTTTACTTGAGCTCTTATGAAGCTTACCTTAATCTGTCGATAGCCTAACAGCGGAAACCCTCTGAGAATCAGTGCCCTGCTCTTCATTGACATTTAGATGGAAGATGTTATATGTACAATCAAAGGGTGGAAAAGGAAAGAAGCCTGCCTTTCCATTTTACAGAATTGGCAAGCCCAAAATAGCACTAATTCTTCGTTGGGGACATCAGAGGCTGTGAACTTTAGGTTTAAAAATACAAGCCCCTTGTATATGGGGGCAGGGGGCAGGACTCTGGAAATCCAGGACAAAACATGGAGGCCAACAGGTGTCGTCTGGCATGTCATACCGAATGGGATCTGTGGCTGTATACGACTATGCCTTTAATGCACATTGGAGGCACATTTCCCTCTCAAAGAATTCTGGGCTTGTGGTTTACCCCTCACAGAGCTCCAGCTCTTATCATTTTGTTGCATTTTAAGAACATAAGAAGTACCTCTGCTGGATCAGGCCAGTGACCCCATCTAGGACACATGTACCTACGGGACCGCCTCTCCTGGTATGTCCCGCAGAGGACCTTAAGGACAACATTTTGGAGGTCCCAAGTCGCAAGGTGGTTAGATTGGTCTCAACTAGGGCAGGGCCTTTTCAGTACTGGCCCCGACTTGGTGGAACGCTCTGTCACAAGAGACTAGGGCCCTGCGGGACTTGACATCTTTCTGCAGGGCCTGCAAGACAGAGCTGTTCCACCTGGCCTTTGGCTTGGACTCAGTCTGACCTCTATGTTTCCCTCCCCTTAGGGTTTTGATCGATGGGCTACTTAAAATGAGGCTGTATTTTAAATTGCATTTTAACCTGTATTTTAAATTGGTTTTTGTTTTTTCCCCTATCTGAGCCAGGGAGGGTGGGGTATAAATTATTATTATTATTATTATTATTATTATTATTATTATTATTATTAAGTCCAGCATCCTGTTCTCACTGTGGCCAACCAGATTCCTGTGGGAAACCCCCAAGCAGGACTCGAGCACAAGAGCCCCTCTCTGCCTCTGTGGTTTCCAGCAACGAGTATTCAGAAGCATGGCTGCCTTTAGCTGTGGGAGCAGAGCCATTGTGGCTCATAGACGTCTTATCCTCCATTAATCCTCTTTTAAAGCCACCAGGTTGGTGGCCCTCACTGCATGAAGAAGTCCTTTCTTTCAACACTCAGCTTCGTTGGACGCCCACAAGTTCCCATGTGTATGGTGTAAGGGAGAAAAACCTTCCTCTTTCCACTCTCTCCATGCCAGGCGTAATTATCTAAACTTCTATCATATCGCCTCTCGCTTGCCTTCTCTCTAAACCAAATAGTCCAATACGCTGTCACATTTCCTTGTGGGGGAGTCTGATACCCTCCAATGTTTCTCTGACGAAAATAGGAACATCCTAGTCCATCATCTTCATCATCATCATCATCATTATCATCATCATCATTTTATTATTTATACCCTGCCCATCAGCCTGGGTTGCCCCAGCCACTCTGGGCGGCTTCCAAAATATGTAAAAACATAATAAAACTACACAGATATTCTTCTAAAGGTTGTATAGTTGCTAATCTCCTTGGCTCAGGCGGTCACATAACTCCATACCCTACAACATTTCTCTGATGAAAATAGGGACGTCCTAAGAAAAAGTGGGACATTCTGGGATCAATTCAGAAACTGGGACAGCTTCTGTAAATCCAGGACTGTCCCTGGAAAATAAGGACACTTGGAGGGTCTGGAGTCTGTTTAAAAAATAGTGCTGTTAAAAAATTGTTGTTGTTATTTATTATTATTATTATTATTATTATTATTATTATTATTATTATTATTATTATTTCAACTTATACACCACCCTATATCTGGAGGTCTCAGGGAGGTTCACAACAAGACCACAACATATAAAATCAAACCAAAAGCAGTAACCCAATAACAACTCCCCTCCCCAAAAGCCACATTCTAAAAATGTGTTGGATGTAAACAAGATAAACCAAAGGCCTGGTTAAAAAGGAACGTTTTTGCCTGGCACCTAAAGGTGTATAATGTAGGCGCCAGGTGAACTTCACTGGGGAGAGCATTCCACAGATGGGGAGCCACTGCAGCGAAGGCCCTGTTCTCGTGTTGCCTCTCTCCGGACCTTTCGAAAAGCAGTATTAACACGGCTATCTTTCAGGGAATGGACCACAGAGAGAGGGCAGTCATCTTACCTGGGACAAGAAACCAGTCCATGTAATTCACCAGGTTAAGGTAGCACAGCACTGCAATGGCAATGTAAGACCTTCTGGCCGGGGGACTCCTCGCTCCCTGGTCGTCTTCGCCAAATTCAATGACTCCATAACCCTTCAAGGCTATGGGAGACTGAGGTGGCAGTCCCGGGGCCACCAGCTCGTTCATGGCCCTGGACCAACTCTGCTAATCAAAGGACGGGCAGGATGTGAAGCCGATTCCGAGCTCCTTCATTATGAGGAACTTCACTCTGCACGGTCATTTCCTGCAAAATAAAGCCACTTGCAAAGCCAGCCACGAAAGCTCTGAGCTTCCCCCTCACAAGAAGGTTGCACATTTGCAGAGAAAAAAGCCAGGTCTCTTCTCCCACACAGCAGCAGGAAACCACTTGACCTTGTAAGGCAAGGAGAGAGAGAAATGTGTGCAAGATTAATTCAAGACACTCTTCTTTTTTTTTTATTGGGAGTCCACCTCCGTGGTGTGACCAGAGGTGGCAGAGAAATTTGATCTGGTTTTGAAACGCCACCTACCATATTTTTCCGTATATAAGACTAGGTTTTTTCCCTTAAAAATAATGTCAGAAATTAAGGCGCGTCTTATACACGGATACATCTCCCCTCCGTTTTCTTAAATATGAGTCCACCAAAATAGGGGGCATCTTATACATGGGGCATCTTATAGGCAAAAAAACACGGTAATTTGAAGTTCCCCAAAAAATAAATGAGCCTGCTTTAAATATATACAGTGGTACCTCAGGTTACATACGCTTCAGGTTACATACGCTTCAGGTTACAGACTCTGCTAACCCAGAAATAGTGCTTCAGGTTAAAAACTTTGCTTCAGGATGAGAACAGAAATCGTGCTCCGGCAGCAGCAGGAGGCCCCATTAGCTAAAGTGGTGCTTCAGGTTAAGAACAGTTTCAGGTTAAGAACGGACCTCCGGAACGAATTAAGTACTTAACCTGAGGTACCACTGTATTATGGAGGCTTCAGCCAGGACCCCACTGAGGGTATGGATATACTCAGGGCCTCAAGGCTTTTAGGAATTAGGAAGGTCCAACACGCACCCCTGCGACTGACATGGGAGATTTACAGTCAAATCTGACAATGCATATTCTTGCGAGTTGGCATGGGAAGGGAGAAGACCACAGAGCCACATTGCTGATTTTTTTAAAAAAATAATATTCATTAAAGTTTCAAAAAAGTTACTAGAATAAAAAAAGAAAAGAAAAAGAAACAAAAAATACAAAATACAAAAAAGTAAAAACAATTAAAAACAAGACAACCTTTCCATATCTTAACTTTCAATTACTTGTTTCCCTGACCTCCTCACACCTCCCTTTTTTGTATTCTAGTTCAATTAGTTATTTCAGCAAATCCTTTCCATTTTTGCTTTTATCTTAATAATTTATCTTAATATATTATGCTAAAACCACATAACTTCATTCCAACATCCGAGCCACATTGCTGATAGGCAGACCCAGAAATGTAATTGCTAGAGAGGACTTTATGTGATGTCATTTCCCCTCCTCTCTTGGGCAGGAAGAATGGAAGTAGTATTTCCTGTACCTTCCCGCTCTCTTTTTTCTCTTCCACCACCAGCAATGGGAGCACACGCAGATCCAACTCCACCAGCATCAAGCATATACCTGAGGCTGCCTATACTGTAGATAGAAGTCTTTTGCTTGCATTTATTTTACTGCTGCTGCTGCTGCTGAGAACTAACGCATGACTGTAAGTAAATAATACTTTAAACTTACTTCTCAGTCTGTTGTCCGATTCTTGGTTAAGCGGGGTGAGAAAGGGGGAGCCAGCTTGCTTTGCAACTGGACTTAATTAAAAGAAAGCTTCACCGCCTACTCCTATACTTCTGGATTTTCTAATCTACCTCCTGTCCATCTCCACATGCATTAAGTTCCTACATGGTCCCCCCATCCAGACCCTGACTAGCTCCAAATCTGCTTAGCTTCACCAAAGCCTGCTGCATCAAACTAGCACAATATTTTGGCACTGGTTTGGAGTCCATTAGACAAGGTTGGATTTTTTGGCGTTAACTTGTGACCCCGATTTGCTGTGTCAGTTACTCAGTTTGGGGGGACAGCACAAAATGTGGGGTTCGCAGCAGTAAACTAGCACAAAACTTTGTCATCTGTTTTGGATCCAGAATTCTGGGGTCACACATTAATAGATGATGATGATGATACCTTTATTGTCAATGTACAACCTGTGTACAATGAAATATGCTTCTAGATCAGAGACTCTCCAGATGTTGGACTGCCACCAGCCCCAGGCAGCATCGCCAGTTGTCAGGGATGATGGATGTTGGTAGTTCAACAGCATCTGAAGGATCACAGGTGTTTCCTGTGCAGAATGCACTGGCAAAGCAGAACCCCACCTCACCCCCAGCAGCTTAGCTTTTGACAGGTGGGTGGGATCAACTACCTACCAGCCACCTGACACCAGAATGACATCAGAGGATTGACGGGTGGGATGCCTGGTCCACCTGCCAAATTTGGCCCATGGGGTGGGGGAGATAAAATCCGGGCCCCTGGGGCCAAAAATATCACTTACCCCTGACCTAGTACAGTGGTACCTTGGGTTAAGTACTTAATTCGTTCCGGAGGTCCATAGTTAACCTGAAACTGTTCTTAACCTGAAGCACCACTTTAGCTAATGGGGTCTCCTGCTGCTGCTGCTGCTGCTGCTGCGCCGCCGGAGCACGATTTCTGTTCTCATCCTGAAGCAAAGTTCTTAACCTGAAGCACTATTTCTGGGTTAGTGGAGTCTGTAACCTGAAGCGTCTGTAACCTGAAGCGTATGTAACCCGAGGTACCACTGTACATTTCTCTGATGAAAATAGGGACATCCTATTCTGCATCAGGAAGATTCTCTCCTGTTTGATCTCGCCGTACACATAGACATCTTACACACATAGACATCTGTCACATTGAGCCAATTACAACCTCTCTGCCTAAGCTACCTCAGAGGAATGGTATAAAGAAAAAATATGCAAGGGACATGATAATGTACAATGCCTACAATAGATAAAGGGAACAAAATAAAATTTTAGCTGTAAAAAAAGGTGAAGGACCCCTGGACGGTTAAGTCCACTCAAAGTCGACTATGGGGTTGTGGCGTTCATCTCGCTTTCAGGCCAAGGAAGCTGGCGTTTGTCCACAGACAGCTTTCCAGATGATGAGGCTAGCATGACTAAACTGCCTCTGGCACAACGGAAACCAAAGCGCATGGAAATGTTGTTTACCTTCCTGCCGCAGCAGTACCTATTTTTCTACTTGCACTGGCATGCTTTTGAACTGCTAGGCTGGCAGAAGCTGGGACAGAGCAACGGGAGTTCACCCCACCAAGGGGATTCGAACTGCCGACCTTCTGATCAGCAAGCCCAAGAAGCTCAGTGGTTTAGATCACAGCACCACCCTCTCCCTCTGAATTTTAGGTGCCTTGAGTTGCTGTCAGGAAAAAAGGCAGGAAATAACAACAACAACAACAACAACAACAACAACGAGAATGATCAGGAACATACCAGAGAGTTCATCCTATTGAACTCAGTGGGCCTTAGTTCTGAGTAAAAATGCTTAGAATTGCAGTGTAAGACTGCCTGCTTTCCAGTAGCCACTATGAGCTGCCCTAGGGAGGAGGGTGGCAGCAGCGGCCACAGAGATACCATGGTGAAGGCATGGAGAGGCCACAGAGGTGTGCTTCCTTGCAGCCCCCACTGCTGCTGCCAACATCACTCGGGACAAGCGCCAGCTCTTCCTCCTCGCCAAGCTCAGCAGTGGTGGTAATGGCAAGGGAAACAGGGACATTCTGGGATCAAATCAGAAGCTGGGATGGCTTTTGTAATTCCGAGACTGTCCCTGAAAAATAGGGATACTTGGAGGGTATGAGAACCACATATGCCACTTGAGACTCCTTGGAGAAAAAGGTGGGATATAAATGCAATCAGTCCGTCAGTCAAAAAATTAAGAGGGGGGGGGGGCAGAATGCAAATTGCAATTGGCCACAGACCTCGAAAGGGACCACAGAAAGTGTAGGCTGTACTAACTTGCTGCAATGTTGTTGTTTAGTCATTTAGTCATGGGTCTCAGCCTGCGTACCAGGTGGAGTTGGTAGACACATATGCCACTTGAGACTCCGAGATTGTCCCTGAAAAACAGGGATACTTGGAGGGTATGAGAACCACTAATAATAATAATAATAATAATAATAATAATAATAATAATAAATTATTTGTACCCCGCCCATCTGGCTGCGTTTCCCCAGCCACTCTGGGCGGCTTCAATAAAAACCAGAAATACACTAAAATATCACAGATTAAAAACTTCCCTGAACAGGGCTGCCTTAAGATGTCTTCTGAATGTCAGGTAGTTATTTATTGCTTTGACATCTGATGGGAGGGCGTTCCACAGGGTGGGTGCCACTACCGAGAAGGCCCTCTGCCTGGTTCCCTGTAGCTTTGCTTCTCGTAATGAGGGAACCGCCAGAAGGCCCTCGGCGTTGGACCTCAGCGTCCGGGCAGAATGATGGGGGTGGAGACACTCCTTCAGGTATACTGGGCCGAGGCCGTTTAGGGCTTTAAAGGTCAACACCAGCACTTTGAATTGTGCTCGGAAACGTACTGGGAGCCAATGTAGGTCTTTCAAGACCGGTATTATGTAGTCTCGGCGGCCGCCCCCAGTCACCAGTCTAGCTGCCGCATTCTGGATTAGTTGTAGTTTCCGAGTCACCTTCAAAGGTAGTCCCACGTAGAGCGCATTGCAGTAGTCCAAACGGGAGATAACTAGAGCATGCACCACTCTGGCGAGACAGTCCGCGGGCAGGTAGGGTCTCAGCCTGAGTACCAGGTGGAGTTGGTAGACACATATGCCACTTGAGACTCCTTGGAGAAAAAGGTGGGATATAAATGCAATCAGTCCGTCAGTCAAAAAATTAAGAAAGGGGCGGGGGGCAGAATGCAAATTGCAATTGGCCACAGACCTCGAAAGGGACCACAGAAAGTGTTGGCTGTACTAACTTGCTGCAATGTTGTTGTTTAGTCATTTAGTCGTGTCCGACTCTTCGTGACCCCATGGACCAGAGCATACCAGGCACTCCTGTCTTCCACTGCCTCCCGCAGTTTGGTCAAACTCATGCTGGTAGCTTCAAGAACACTATCCAACCATCTCGTCCTCTGTCGTCCCCTTCTCCTTGTGCCCTCCATCTTTCCCAACATCAGGGTCTTTTCCAGGGAGTCTTCTCTTCTCATGAGGTGGCCAAAGTATTGGAGCCTCAGCTTCACGATCTGTCCTTCCAGTGAGCACTCAGGGCTGATTTCCTTAAGAATGGAGAGGTTTGATCTTCTTGCAGTCCATGGGACTCTCAAGAGTCTCCTCCAGCACCATAATTCAAAAGCATCAATTCTTCGGCGATCAGCCTTCTTTATGGTCCAGTTCTCACTTCCATACATCACTACTGGGAAAACCATAGCTTTAACTATACAGTGGTACCTCGGGTTACATACGCTTCAGGTTACATACGCTTCAGATTACACACTCCGCTAACCCCGAAATATTACCTCGGGTTAAGAACTTTGCTTCAGGATGAGAACAGAAATCGTGCTCCGGCAGCAGCGGGAGGCCCCATTAGCTAAAGTGGAGCTTCAGGTTAAGAACAGTTTCAGGTTAAGAACGGACCTCCAGAACGAATTAAGTACTTGACCCAAGGTACCTCTGTACTGCAGATGGGGCCATAAAGCTGAAAAGCCCCTCAGATGTCATCCAGCCCACCCCCTGCCGATGCAGGACGTTTGCTGCTTCAGCATCCCTGAGAAGTGCCCATTTTAAAGGCCCTGCTTTAAAACTTCTAACAAATGGAGGGGTCACCTCCTTCCAAGGGGGTCTGTCCCACTGCCAACAGCTTGTGACAGCAGGAAGTTTTTCCTGATGTTTCATCAAAATTTCAACCCCCCTTTTTTAAAAAGAATGCCTGTGTTGATATGTGTCTATGAAAATCCATCTTTTTCATTTGACATGTGGACAAAATGACAGCAGCCTTCATCTTCACTGATGGACTCGTAATTTAGGAAGCCAAATGCCAGTTTTCTGTCTACGTAAAGCCGCTGTCCTAACCTGGAATTCAACCCAGAATAAACTCTTATATTCCATTTGTTTCGACAGGACTTAAGCATGCATCAATGTGCTTAGCCTTGCAGTAGCATAAGACGATTAAAGGTGTTGTTTTTTTAAAAAAATTAAAAGCTGCTTTTCAATCAAATATATTCATCCCACAAAAACAAAAACGTGAACCTATATGAAGTTCGGTATGCTTATGTCTGGGAATTAATTTTGATGGAAAAGTTAAGGGAAAGGGTACGTGAAAGAAAACAATGTGAGAAACTACATAATTTTTACATAACGTGGTCCTCCTTTATTACATATGCATCAATGAAAGAACATGCATTTAAACCACCTAAGACACATGGGAGCATGTGGAATGGTATTTTTTAAACCAGCAACTGCAGAAATAATTTTTCATTTGATTATATTACTAATGTAATTACTTGGACGTAGTTGGGGCTGGGTTTTTCTTGGGGGTGGGTAGGGGAAAACTGTATTTTATTGCTTGTATTTGATTATATGTTGTTCTTATATTCAACTAATAAAATATTCCCCCAAAAAAAGAATGCAAAAAAAAGAAGAAAAGCTATGCTGGATCAGACCAGTGCCCCACCTAGTCCAGTATCCTGTTCTCACAGTGGCCAACCAGATGCTGTGGGAAGCTCTCAAGCAGGATTCGAACACAAGAGCACTCTCCCCTCCTGGGGTTCCCAGCAATTGGTATTCAAAATCACTGTTGCCTCTGACTGAGGAGGCAAAGCACAGCCATCCTCCAGGAATTTGTCTAATCCTCTTTTAAAACCATCCAAGTTGACGGCCATCACTGCCTCCTGAGGAAGTGAGTTCCATAGTTTAACTTGTGTCTCTCAGGGGAACCGGGTGGGGCAGACTGCCCCGAATCAGCTTCGGCTTGTAGCTGCTTAATGCCCAAAACTGCAGGCAAGGAGGGAAGAGGAGAGTGCAGGAGGGAAGGTCTGTGAAGCAAGCTTCCTGACTCAAACTGCCAAAAAGATTGGCTAACAGGTAGGGCTGTTGCTGCTTCCCCAGTGATGGAAATGCCAAAATGGAAGTTAAAGAAGATCTGAAGGAGTGTCTCCGCCTCCATCGTTCTACCCGGACACTGAGGTCCAGCGCCGAGGGCCTTCTGGCAGTTCCCTCACTGCGAGAAGCCAAGTTACAGGGAACCAGGCAGAGGGCCTTCTCGGTAGTGGCACCCACCCTGTGGAACGCCCTCCCACCAGATATCAAAGAGAAAAACAACTACAGTGGTACCTCAGGTTAAGTACTTATTTCGTTTCGGAGGTCCATTCTTAACCTGAAACTGTTCTTAACCTGAAGCACCACTTTAGCTAATGGGCCCTCCCGCTACTGCCGCGCCACCGGAGCACAATTTCTGTTCTCATCCTGAAGCAAAGTACTTAACCTGAAGCACTATTTCCGTGTTAGCAGAGTCTGTAACCTGAAGCGTATGTAACCTGAAGCGTATGTAACCTGAAGCGTATGTAACCTGAGGTACCACTGTACCAGACTTTTAGAAGACATCTGAAGGCAGCCCTGTTTAGGGAAGCTTTTAATATTTGATGCATTACTGCATTTTAATATTTTGTTGGAAGCTGCCCAGAGTGGCTGGGGAAGCCCAGCCAGATGGGCGGGGTATAAATAATAAATTATTATTATTATTATTATTATTATTATTATTATTATTATTATCTGCAAAGACACAACACTGGTTATCGGTTTTGCCCCTACCTGATCATGCTAAGGACTGGCACCATTTGATGGCATCAGGTGTGCTGGATCCAGCCGATATGCCATGCCTTGTCGTTCAGTGGGGTGGGGTGGGGTTCACTCTGGGTGCAGCTAAATCTGAATGGTTCTTTGGGTCTGCTGGAATGCCGCAGGGAGAGCGCTGTGGGAAGCCGATATTTGGATACTCCACCAATGGTTCAGAATGTAAAGAGGAAACTGAGGAGAGATAAGATAGCCATCTTCAAATATCTCAAGGGCTGTCACATGGAGGAGGGAGCAAGCTTGTTTCCTCCTGCTCCGGAGGGTAGGATCCAAACCAATGCGTTCAAGTTACAAGAAAGGAGATTTCAACGAAATGCCGGGAAGAACTTTCTGACTATGAGAGCTGTTCAACGGTGGAACGGGCTCCTTGGGGAGGTGGTGGACTCTCCTTCCTTGAAGGTTTCTAAGCAGATGTTGGGTGGCCATCTGTCATGGATGCGTCAGTTGAGATTCCTGCATTGCAGGGAGTTGGACTAGATCAGGCATAGGCAAACTCCGGCCCTCCAGATGTTTAGAACTTCAATTCCCATCATCCTTGACCACTGGTCCTGTTAGCTAGGGATGATGGGAATTGTAGTCCCAAACATCTGGAGGGCCGGAGTTCGCCTATGCCTGAACTAGATGACCGTTGTGGTCCCTTCCAACTCTACAATTCCATGATTTGGTGAGACTACTTGATATTTGGTTTTTAAATGCTTTTACAGTAAATTAGTACACCCATTCTTCATTATCCTTCTACAGTACATCATTTGACTTCCCAACACCTCGCAGCATTAACACTCCAAGAGGTTCTTGCTTCTCCCATGGCCACCGTGTTAGATGCCAGCAGAAATGAGCCATGGCTCTCTGTCCCTCCTATCTGCAATCGTTTTTGAGTCCATTATACAGCAGGCCACCAGATGTCACTAGATTGTTTTGAGAAGAAGAAGAAAAGTCTCTTGTATCGTTTAAAAAACAAAACAAAACCCAGGTGCAGTCTACAAATACATGTGATTTAAAACTATTTGGGCACAGTATGCAGCTTTATTCCTCTGCCTCCCCGCTTTACATTGTATTAAATCAGAAATTAAGGACAAATACGTAAAAAGTTCAAAAAAATACTGACATCTTAGGGACTAGCGGAATGAGAATTCCATAAGGTATCACTGCTAAGTACTTCTTTCATCAGACGTGTGGCCCACGAAGGCAGTGGAGGTTGAGGAAATCCCCTAATAGTAACTGCCCCGCTTTCATTAACATAACTCTAAAACTCTGAATATTCACCAACCGTGTGAAGCGTTGTCAACATTTGCATGCAACTGACAGTTTCCTCATTTTGCATACTGGGTGTTGGCTGGTAGCCCACGCAGAAGCACATAAAAGCCACAGTAAGTGGAAGTGATGTGGAATTTCAGGCTCCTACACGGCTGGGACTGGTTCCCAACAGCCCTTGCATAAGCAACCACTGCCCAAAGTGGCAATCCTCCAATACTGAACAGGCTTAACCACATACAGTGGTACCTCAGGTTAAGAACTTAATTCGTTCTGGAGGCCTGTTCTTAACCTGAAACTGTTCTTAACCTAAAGCATGACTTTAGCTACCTAATGGGGCCTCCTGCTGCCGCTGTCCCGCCGCTGCACGATTTCTGTTCTCATCCTGAAGCAAAGTTCTTAACCCAAGGTACTATTTCTGGGTTAGCGGAGTCTGTAACCTGAAGCGTATGTAACCTGAAGCGTATGTAACCCGAGGTACCACTGTATTTCTGGAAAACCCATCTAGACTTGAGGGGTCTTGTGGGTATATTCTGCAGCACACCACTGACCCAATAATGATGCGTTAGTGAAGATTTTTTTACTGCACCATCCACGTAACATTCTGAGCTTTTAGTTGTTCTGTGATGCTTCCCAAATATTAGGCCAAATTCACACCATAGATATACCATGATACCAGTATAAACATCCATGGCTAACCCAAAAGAATTCTGGGAGCTGTTGCTTGTGATACGTTTGTGCTGAGCATTGTTAGGGGACCCCATAGTCCTCTCACTGAGCTACAATTTCCAGGGTGGTTTTACAATCAATCCCCGTTCGAAGGGAGCTCTGGAAAATGCAGTTCTCTGAGGGAGATTATAAGGCTTCCCCAACAACTCTCTGCACCTTTTAACAAAGCACAGCTCATGGAATGCCTTGGGGAAAGCCAGGACTGTTTAAAGTGATTTCAACATGCTTTAAATGTACGGTGCAAAAGTGACATTATTGCCACTGCGGGGGCACTCTTGCATTGTTATTGTTGTTTAGTCGTTTAGTTGTGTCTGACTCTTCGTGACCCCATGGACCAGAGCACGCCAGGCACTTCTGTCCTCCACTGCCTCCCACACTGCCTCTCTCATGCTGGTAGCTTCGAGAACACTGTCCAACCATCTCGTCCTCTGTTGTCCCCTTCTCCTTGTGCCCTCCATCTTTCCCAACATCAGGGTCTTTTCCAGGGATAACTCTTGTGTTATTGTGCAACAAAAGTAGGACCAAAAAAAAAAAAAAACCCCAACCCTGGGAGATTCAGGATGTGAGAAGTGACCAGATTTCAGCAGGAAACTACAGGACAGGCACTGACTGGAATTTTGCAGGGCCAAGCAGGATTAAAAGGGGGATCGCATATTGCACAAATTGAAAAGACACCTGTGATGGGCCAGAAACGGCACATTCCTGAAAAGCATGCCAGAGCACCATACTTGGTTTTGCATGAAGGTCCCTCTACAACTTGTTTCTAGCATTAACTAGATGGGAATGGGTGATTACTTCCTACTAGGTTTCATAAATATAACTTTTGCTCTGTCCAAAATGGAGAATTTTAAATTGACCAGGCTCCTTTTAAATTAAAGATAATAATACAGGCATTCTGTGGAGATGTATGCTGAACTGAATAGCTCTTTTTGGAAAGAAACAACAACCCAGGAGTGACTGGGAGAACAATTATGCTACAAAAATGTCTAGTTTAGTTCAGAGATACCCAACAGCATTTTGAGTCTCCTTTTCCAGGCTGGCTGGAGAACAGAAACATTCCTACAAAGAGCTTGGAAATATAACACAATATTGCATTTATTTATTTATTGCATTTATTTATCTAGGGGTCTTAGTGGACCACAAGCTTAAAACGAGTCAACTGTGGACTTCCGGGTTGGCGCCATCGCCGAATGGCGGACTCCCTCCGAGCTCCGGAGGGAGCCTGCTCGGCAGGGGCTGGGTTCTACCGCGTCGGCGTCGTGGGGACCCTCAAAAACCATGGGCGCTGAAACCCATGGGCATGGTGACTCGGCGGGCACCGTTTGCGCCCCCCCGACCCACGAAGGAGCCTTTTTAAAGGCTACGGAGCGGGTGCCGGGGGGGGGGTGCTATGAGTCCTCCGCTTCCCCTACCGAGCGAAGCCGCATGCCATTTGGCGGAGAGCGCTGACTTCTTCCATTGAAAATTCGGATTAAAAAGAACAACCCGTGAGTAATTGGAAACTGGACTTAAAAAGGGGAAAATTTTTAAATTCGGAGCGAGCGGGGGAGGTGCAAAAAGGAAGTCAGTCTCCCCCCTGTCGTAGAGGATTTAAAGCAAAGGATTTGACAACTAAGATCGAGTGCTACCTTATTTTGATAAAGTCACTAATTTCACGATGGAAAATTATAAGACCGGGCTGGAGGAGAAAAGTAGAACGTGAGTTAAAATGCAACCTCCCCCCCCCCGGGAACCGGGAGCGATCCACAAGAGCGCCGGGAGAGGAGAAACAGAGGCTTTGACAGCTGTCAAAGGAGCTGTCAAAGCTGAAGAATAAAAAGAGAACTTTGTTATGAGGACTTTGCCGATTACATTTGTTACAAATTAGATATAAATTGTTTAAAACAAGGAATAACAAGTTACTTTGACTGTTGGGTGCGATCTGGAAGGAAACTGAGTTACTATAATCCCTCTAGAGGGGCTGTGGGACACTACAAGTATTGCTGGCATGGAATTTGAATTGGACTTTTTATCTCCTGGGAAACTGCAGAAATGGAACACTATTTTGTCTACAGAGGTCTCTACACTAAAGGAGACAATAGATTTATCTATTGAAGAATGGAAGGGACTTGACGTAAAGTTTTGTTCCTGAATAACAAAGCCTCTGTAGGGGATTTAGAAGCTTTTGGAATTGGAACATTTTTGCAGGAGAGCAGGAAAAGAAACTAGAGGAAAGTGAGGAGAGAGAATAATAAGAACAACATGAACAACAAGAATTGGACAAAGCTGGAAGTGGGAACATTTGGGACATCCAGATTTGAAAGGTCTAAAGAAACAAAATTGGAGTTTTTACTCTTAAATACAGAGATCTGGATGGAAAAAATGGACCTTTTTGAGATAGAGCTTTTCCAAGATTGGATGCTTGAAACTAAAGATGATTAAAAAGATGGCAAAGACTATTAAAAAGACGGCAAAGTGGACTTGTGAAGGATTTCGGCCTAGATGTGGGATCTCCAGGATGACAACAGGCATTGATGGACATTGGGGAACACAACCGGGAAAGTGGGGAGGGAAATTTGGATTCCAAAGGGTGTTAAATTATATTTTATTCTTTGTTCTATTTTCTTTTATTTTAATCTGTTTTGCATATTAAAGAGGGGAACTCGTGGAAGGGAGCGGGGTCGATTTTAGGGGATGGAAAAACATTCTTAACATTGGGTTAACCATAATAAGTTTAAAATTTGGGGTAAGAACTTGCTGAATCTATTGAAGGAATTGGAATACAAGAGGGGGTGGGGTGGGGAATGCCTGGCAAGATGCTAATGAAAATAAGGTTATGTTTTATTTCTTTTCTTTTTTCTGTTATATTTGAAAATGTTCAATAAATATTATTTTATAAAAAAAATTAAAACGAGTCAACTGTGATGCAGCAGCAAAAAAGGCTAATGTAATTCTAGGCTGCACCAATGGAAGTAGCGTCCAGATCTAACCTGCCTTGGTCAGACCCCACCTGTAGTCCTGAGGCCAGTTCTGGGCAGCCCAATTCAAGAAGGATATTGAGAAACTGGAAGGCATACAGAGGAGGGCAACCATGATGATCAAGGGTCAGGAAACCAAGCCTTATGTGGAAGAGTTGAAGGAGCTGGGTATGTTTAGCCTGGAAAAGAGGAGACTGAAGGGAGATATGATAGCCATCTTCAAATATCTTAAGGGCTGTCACGTGGAAGATGGAGCCAGTTTGTTTTCTCCTGCTCTGGATAGCAGAACTCGAACCAAGGTTATGGACTCTCATTCATGGGAGGTTTTAAAGCAGAGGTTGGATGGCCATCTGTCATGGATGCTTTAGTTGAGATTCCTGCATTGCAGGGGGTTGGTCTAGATGGCCCCTGGGGTCCCTTCCAACTCTCCTGATTCTATTTATGACTATATTTATATTCTGCTTCTCCTCCGACCAGCTTAAGTTGGTTCGCGTGGTTCTTCCCCTTCTCCATTTTATCCTCAAACCAATCACCCGGCAAGGTAGCTTAGACAGAGATGGTGGCTGGCCCAAGGTCCCCCAGCGAGCTTCTTGGCTGAGTGGGGATTTGAACTCTGGTCTCCTGGGTCCTTGTCCAACACTCAAACCACCACACCTGGCTCTTGGTGTATCTGCTATCCAAACATGCAAGCTAAGTATCGACTGAGCTCATCTGTGACACATCATCAGTATCCACAAAAGCAAGCAGCATGCACTGGTTTCTGCTCCCCTTCTGCCCCCCCCCCCATCCTGTTTCTGGTGAGCTGGCTGCAGAACCTCCAGTGACTTTGCTGCTACATCACTGCTCCCAAACGTTTCTCTCCAAACCTCGCCCAAGCCTGCAGGGAAAGGTCTAACACCGTATCATCAAGCATTGAATCACCTTTAGGTGCTCCATTAAATAAACATGTTTACCTTCTAGCTACACCAAGATTTAGTTATTTACCCACATGCCACAACAGCGTTCTGTCCAATGCCATTGTGTAACATGATGGCTGATTCCATAACCTTGAAAGGGATTTGCAGATTCTGTTGCAATGTCAATATGAGAGTTTCCGCCCTGCAATGATAAAAACCACCTCTTGTTTATTCTCTCCACTCCAGGGCGAACGATGGGTCATAATAGAAATGTTCCAAGCCCCTCAAGGCTAAACTAATCATTAAGAGGAGAAGACAGAGAATTAGTGTCTAGAGGAGGAATACAGTGGTACCTTGGTTCTCAAACGCATTGGTTCTCAAACTCCAAAAACCCAGAAGTAAGTGTTCCAATTTTCGATTTTTTTTTCGGAATCCGAACATTTGATACAGCTGTCGGCTATTGTTTCCTGGGCACCTGCACCAGTCAGAAGCTGTACCTTGGTTTTTGAACATTTTGGAAGTCAAATGGACTTCTGGAACAGATTAAGTTTGGAGCTTTTGTTTTTGCTATTTATTTTGCGTTTTTTCGGTTAATTTGTTTTTGTGACTGTGTGGAACCCAGTTCAGCTACTGATTGATTGGTTGTGTGACTGCAGAAATGGATGAAAGCCCCTCATCCAAACAACGACTATCATCAGTGCAGGTAAAAAAAAATAAATTAATTTTTATCATCTGCAATACTGTCGTATTTATTTTATAGTACATTGATTATTGCTTTCATTTTATGGATCAGTGGTCTCATTAGATAGTAAAATCCATGTTAAATTGCTGTTTCAGGGGTTGTTTTTAAAAGTCTGGAACGAAGTAATTCATTTTGCATTTCTTTCTATGGGAAAGCGCGCCTTGGTTTTGGAACGTTTTGGTTTGGGAACAGACTTCCGGAACGGATTAAGTTTGAGAACGAAGGTACCACTGTACAGTCTTTTCCTGCCTGCCAGCTTAATCTACTCATGCCAGTGAGCAGCACCAAAAGATGCATATTTTTTGGTCCCACGGTCTGGCGAGAGTCAGTTGGCTCCCACCAGAGCATGGGACCCAAAGGCATGTGTTTTTGTGTACCACGCTCTCACCTTCTGCTTGCGTATCATCCCCTCCTCTTCCTCCCCCCGGAAGCGGCACTGTCTTCTGGAAGTACAGCAGAGATGTGTGGGCAAAGGGAGGCAGGCAAAGGTGCGTAAGGGTCCATCTTTTTTTTTTTTTTAAAATAATTTTTATTGGGTTTTTACATTTTATAACAACAGACACACACACAAAGACAAAGACAAACAAACACACAAATACAATTACATACCCTAAATTTCTTTACCCACTTTCATTGACTTCCCCCCACCCCCTCCTCTTACATCCCAATTCCAAAATTAATTCAGCAAGTTCTTACCTAACCTCTTAAAGATATTCACATTGCTTTTAAAGATTAAATTCTTTTGTTTATCTATATTCAACTATCCAATTCTCTTATAATCATTAATTTCTTTTTTTTTTAAGGTCGATCTAACTTCCCCTTCACAAATTTTCCCTTTATTATATTAATTATAGGTCACATTGACCAAGTAAAACAAAACATAACATTTTATAGTTCTATTCTCTCCCCCCCCTGCCCCGGTTTCTGTCCCTTCCTAGACAAATGTCCAGAAAACAAACAAAAAGTAGTTCTAGCCCGGATTCCTCACGTCCGAGGCGTCTGATTCTCTGTCAGTCCCTCTCTGCCAACTATATTGGTAGTCCTCTTTGATGGTCCTAAGACCCCGAAGGAGTTCAGTCAGAGTCACATCATATTTTCTTTCATCCAGAATGTTGAAGAGTGTTTGCTGCGAAAGACCATCTAGTTTTCCATACTCAAGAGAAAAGTCCCAATCATGTTGCTTTGTTCTTTCTAGTTTTAATATTCCAAGTACTCCAGGGGCTTCTCTCTTCTTCTTTCTCATCTTTCGCAGGTCTGTAATCCAGAGGTCTTCTTGCTCATACTCTAACACTGCAGATTCCTGGTTGATATTTTCCACTTGTAGTGTCTGAACTCCTTCTTTTTTCTCTGTCAATTCCAAAGGCATCTCTTCCTGCTCAGCTGCAGAATTTTTATCATGCGTCTCCTTTGTGCATTCAGCAGAGTTGTTTGTTTCAGGATTCAAGGTCATAAAAACTTTACTCAGAGCCATACTCTGCTCCTGCAGGATTCCCACGAGAAAAAACATTTTTTCTATCTCCGCCAGTAATTTTCCCTCTGCAGCCATTGTAATGTCACTAATTCCCCCTAGGGGGCTTTCAGTTATTTAGTAGTCCTTTTCCAATAATCTATTACTTTGTTATTATCAATACTTTGTTTCCAATCGCCTCAGTCCAAATGTATCAGCTTTAATTCCAAGAGTTGTTAAATAGCAAAATTCTTTACTTTGTCCGCCCGTTTGACAGCTTCTTTGACAGCTGTCAAACTCCTTTCACTTCTTCCTCCTGCACCCAAATAGGACACTCCCGGGTTTTTTGGGG
This sequence comes from Podarcis erhardii, assembly GCF_964252035.2. NCBI lineage: Eukaryota > Metazoa > Chordata > Lepidosauria > Squamata > Lacertidae > Podarcis > Podarcis erhardii. Next base: position 28,802,777 of record NC_138514.1, on the reverse strand, counting down.
GGGATACACACAAAGTTCCAAATTCCCTTTCTCTCCAGCACAAAAATCTTGTTCTATCAAATTTGTGAGAAACTTTTAAATCATCAAAACAGTATTCATTCCGCCTTAATTCTCCGTTCCTTGCTTTGAAACGTCTATAAGTAGAGGGGGTGCGGACTTCCCTTTAACACATCCCCCGATCGTACCAAATTCACAGGATAAAAATTTTAAAGTCCAAATTCCACTACTCACGGGTCCTTTGTTATCCAGTCCAAATTTTGGGAAGAAAAGTCAGCGCTCTCCGGCCATGGCTTGCGGCTTCGCTCTACTGAGGTAGCGGTCTACTCTCAGCACCACGCCACTCTCCGTACCCTCTCCGCAGCCTTTAAAAAGGCTCTTCGTGGGTCGGGGAGGGCGCTTAAGGTGCCCACCGAGTCACCAAGTCCGCAGGCTTCCGCGCCTGCGGTTTCTGAGGGTCCCCGTGTCGCCGGCACGGCAAGACCCGTCCTCAGTAGAGCCGATTCCCTCCGGAGCTCGGAGGGAATCCGCCATTAGCCGTTCGCGCTAACCCGGAAGTCCGGTGCGTAAGGGTCCATCAGCGGGATGGTGTGGGCAGAGTGGGGAGCCCCAAGGGAGGGAGGAGGGAGCAGAGATCTGAAAGGGGGGGCTGAGTGAGATGGCCAGGGGCTCCATCAGGGTCATGTCCCAACTTGCTTCACTGGGGCATGGGAGAATATTGTGTCTTCTGTTTTGTGTCTTCTGTTTTGAATGCCTGCTGAAAACCTTCCTACTCCATCAGGCAATTCAGAACACTTCTGTCCATAATAGTTACCTGATTTCAGAAAATCCAAAAGTATAGGACTAAAGTAAGTAAGTAAGTCCAGTTGCAAAGCAAGCTGGCTCCCCCTTTCTCACCCCGCTTAACCAAGAACCGGACAACAGACTGAGAAGTAAGTTTAAAGTATTATTTACTTACAGTCATGTGTTAGTTCTCAGCAGCAGCAGCAGTAAAATAAATGCAAGCAAAAGACTTCTATCTACAGTATAGGCAGCCTCAGGTATATGCTTGATGCTGGTGGAGTTGGATCTGCGTGTGCTCCCATTGCTGGTGGTGGAAGAGAAAAAAGAGAGCGGGAAGGAACAGGAAATACTACTTCCATTCTTCCTGCCCAAGAGAGGAGGGGAAATGACATCACATCAAGTCCTCTCTAGCAATTACATTTCTGGGTCTGCCTATCAGCAATGTGGCTCTGTGGTCTTCTCCCTTCCCATGCCAACTCGCAAGAATATGCATTGTCAGATTTGACTGTAAATCTCCCATGTCAGTCACAGGGGTGCGTGTTGGACCTTCCTAATTCCTAAAAGCCTTGAGGCCCTGAGTATATCCATACCCTCAGTGGGGTCCTGGCTGAAGCCTCCATAATACAGTGGTACCTCAGGTTAAGTACTTAATTCGTTCCGGAGGTCCGTTCTTAACCTGAAACTGTTCTTAACCTGAAGCACCACTTTAGCTAATGGGGCCTCCTGCTGCTGCTGCTGCGCCGCCGGAGCACGATTTCTGTTCTCATCCTGAAGCAAAGTTCTTAACCTGAGGTACTATTTCTGGGTTGGCAGAGTCTGTAACCTGAAGCGTATGTAACCCGAGGTACCACTGTAGGTGGATCTGAATGGGGTCTCGTGATGATTACATACAGATCCCTGTGTTTTTGACACCTTACAGGATGACAGGGTTTCTTTCCCTCTCTCTCTCTCTCTCTCTCTCTCTCTCTCTTATTTTTACTAGTCTCAAGCTCTTCCCACCCACCCACCCACCCAAAACCAGGATCCCACAGCTGTTATCAAGATGAGGGGTGCAGCGTGACCAAAAGCATAGAGTTTGCTTGTGTGGGAAAGGAGAGAAAAGGACTTGTCACTCGTAAGCTGTCTCTCTTCTTTCCATCTGCCAGACAGCAAACAATCCCAAATGTTCAACAAGATGGAAAGTACAAACGGGTAACTATGACTAGGGTGATGGTTTGCAGGTAGTGGTGTCCCCAGATGCAGACCTCATGGCCAGGCCACGGGGTCTTCGTATTATTCATTCCTGATCTCAGGTGTGACACTCAGATGGTGCTGGCCAAGTTCTGAAGGGGCTGTTGCTTTGGGGAGAGCGGGTGCTTTGTGTACAGAAGGTTTTTGCCTCCTCAGTAGCTCCACGGAAAAGAACAGCGGGGAGCAAGGCTTGAAAAGGGCTGTGCTTGACTTCTTGGGCAACCGCTGCCAGTCAGAACAGATACTTCAGGGTCAAGAGGTTCTGCTGCTGAAACCTTCCTGAAAGGAGCAGGAACTGCTCAAGAGCAAGGCCATTGGAAATAAATGGCACCTTATAAGAACACAGGAAACTGCCTGGTATTGAGTCGGGAGGAAGAACACACAGCGATATGGTTCCTTGGCAACAGGGCATCAACAACAAGAAGTCAATTTTCAGGCCTTGGGTCTTTTTGCCGTTTACGCAATACCGTACTGCGTGATTCAGATCAGTATCGTCTACACTGACTGGCAGAACTCTTGAAGGTTTCAGACAGCTACCGGTACTCTCTCCAGCCCTGCCTAGAGATACCAGGGATTGAACCTGGGACCTTCTGCATGCAAACCAGATGCTCTGCCCACTGAGCTACGCCCCTTCCCCAGTGAATCCTGTGTGTTCCTTATGCCTTGTGTGAGCAAGTACTTTATTTTGTCTCATGGAACCTTGGCTCATTTATTTCAACAGGTAACCTTGAATTCTAATCTTGGTGGAGTTTCTAGGCCGGAGGAGATAATTGATTATTTTTTTTAAGGGTTGAAGACAGATGTGATTTTTTAAAAACCCGCAGTGGTTAACAAGCTCAGATCCTTTCTGGCATCAAAATTTATATGTCAGATGCACACTTTCTTCCAAGTTCGCTTCCACCTAATTCTTCCTCCACTTTTTGCTACTGTTATGCTTCTAAACAAGGAAACTTGGTTTGGGGCAGGGGGAGTTGGAAAATAGCTCTAGGGATTGTAGAGAGATTTTGACGATGAGATGGAGACTAGCCAGTCAGTGCTACCCACCTCCAGTAATTGCTGAAACCTTGTACATGTCTTTGTTTTCAAAGTACAGCACAGAGAAAAAATATTGAATGCGATGAGGCTGAGCAGCTCAAGGCCAGCCCTATCATGAGTCACATTGGGGCGCTTATCTTGGGCAGTGGTTTGGAAAGGCAGTGTGATAAGATGTACATTCACTGCTGCCTTCCCACAGCCCACCAGAACTAGTGTTCCCCCTTGCCAGCTGCTCCAATGCCACTCAAACTCTTGTTACTGGAAGCAGTCCGCCGGGGCACTTTGGCAAAGTTGCAGCTGCAGGTCATGAAGGTTGCATGGCACCCCAAAATGCACATTTTTGGGTGCTGTGCAAGACTGCTGCCCCCCAAAAGTACAGTGATCTTGTGTGCCCCCCAATGCTTATTTTGGTTCCATGCCCCAAAAAAGTACAGCCTGAAATCACACAAGACCGCAGTGGCCATTTTGGCTGCTGTCCCCTTGCGAGGAAAAACGGGGTGTTCCGGTTTTTTCTGGGGCAGTTGACAGATATGACAATCCACAGAGTGACTTAGCAGCCAAGCAGAGAACTCTTGGAATGTCTTATGTTAAATCTTAAAACGCTGGTCCAGGCAGGAAGGGGAGGCAGCTTCCTGTCCTCACAAGGACCAGCCAATCAGCTGCAAACAGGAAGAAGCGCTTGCTCCCAATAAGGCCGATCGAGCCCAGAAGGTTGTACATCCATCCAATGCATTCATACCTCAATCCAAGGATGTGCCACAGAGCAACCCCAGGTTCCCCCAGAAAAGGCTGGTGGGGGAAAAAGAGAGGCACGAGAATTGCTGCATTGAACCCACTTGCAAAAATATAAGTAAATAAGCCAATAATGATTCAAGAGAGCCGGTGGTGACAGTAATAGCGCTCTTTTGTTTTCAAATGACGCTTGTTTTCCCCAGGCTCCTCACTCACAGCAGAAAAGAGACTCACTCCCAATTACGGTCTCCAAAGGTTGCGCAATCAGCTGCTGTTCCAAGCAAGGAGTTGGTGGAATTGAAGTTTGGCTTGGCGCTCAGAAATTAAAGGCACAGCAGCTCTTGAGGTTACGTCGCCACCGGAGAAATTTAGGGTGATATATTGCATCTTAAAAAGCAGAGACATCACCTTGCCAACAAAGGTCCATACAGTGGTACCTCGGGTTAAGTACTTAAATCGTTCCAGAGGTCCGTTCTTAACCTGAAACTGTTCTTAACCTGAAGCACCACTTTAGCTAATAGGGCCTCCGCTGCTGCCAGAGCACGATTTCTGTTCTCATCCTGAAGCAAAGTTCTTAACCCGAGGTAATATTTCTGGGTTAGCGGAGTGTGTAACCTGAAGCGTACGTAACCTGAAGCGTATGTAACCCGAGGTACCACTGTATAGTTAAAGATATGGTTTTCCCAGTAGTGATGTATGGAAGTGAGAGCTGGACCATAAAGAAGGCTGATCGCCGAAGAATTGATGCTTTTGAATTATGGTGCTGGAGGAGACTCTTGAGAGTCCCATGGACTGCAAGAAGATCAAATCTATCCATCCTTAAGGAAATCAGCCCTGAGTGCTCACTGGAAGGACAGATCCTGAAGCTGAGGCTCCAATACTTTGGCCACCTCATGAGAAGAGAAGACTCCCTGGAAAAGACCCTGATGTTGGGAAAGATGGAGGGCACAAGGAGAAGGGGACGACAGAGGACGAGATGGTTGGATAGTGTTCTTGAATCTACCAGCATGAGTTTGACCAAACTGCGGGAGGCAGTGGAAGACAGGAGTGCCTGGTATGCTCTGGTCCATGGGGTCACGAAGAGTCGGACACGACTAAATGACTAAACAACAACATTGCAGCAAGTTAGTACAGCCAACACTTTCTGTGGTCCCTTTCGAGGTCTGTGGCCAATTGCAATTTGCATTCTGCCCCCCCACCCTTTCTTAATTTTTTGACTGACGGACTGATTGCATTTATATCCCACCTTTTTCTCCAAGGAGTCTCAAGTGGCATATGTGTCTACCAACTCCACCTGGTACGCAGGCTGAGACCCTACCTGCCCGCGGACTGTCTCGCCAGAGTGGTGCATGCTCTAGTTATCTCCCGCTTGGACTACTGCAATGCGCTCTACGTGGGACTACCTTTGAAGGTGACTCGGAAACTACAACTAATCCAGAATGCGGCAGCTAGACCGGTGACTGGGGGCGGCCGCCGAGACCACATAACACCGGTCTTGAAAGACCTACTTTGGCTCCCAGTACGTTTCTGAGCACAATTCAAAGTGCTGGTGTTGACCTTTAAAGCCCTAAACGGCCTTGGCCCAGTATACCTGAAGGAGCGTCTCCACCCCCATCGTTCTGCCCGGACGCTGAGGTCCAACGCCGAGGGCCTTCTGGCGGTTCCCTCATTACGAGAAGCAAAGCTACAGGGAACCAGGCAGAGGGCCTTCTCGGTAGTGGCACCCACCCTGTGGAACGCCCTCCCATCAGATGTCAAAGCAATAAATAACTACCTGACATTCAGAAGACATCTTAAGGCAGCCCTGTTCAGGGAAGTTTTTAATCTGGGATATTTTAGTGTATTTCTGGTTTTTATGGAAGCCGCCCAGAGTGGCTGGGGAAACGCAGCCAGATGGGCGGGGTACAAATAATTTATTATTGTTATTATTATTATTATTATTATTATTATTATTATTAGTGGTTCTCATACCCTCCAAGTATCCCTATTTTTCAGGGACAGTCTCGGAATTACAAAAGCCATCCCAGCTTCTGATTTGATCCCAGAATGTCCCTGTTTCCCTTGCCATTACCACCACTGCTGAGCTTGGGGAGGAGGAAGAGCTGGCGCTTGTCCCGAGTGATGTTGGCAGCAGCAGTGGGGGCTGCAAGGAAGCACACCTCTGTGGCCTCTCCATGCCTTCACCATGGTATCTCTGTGGCTGCTGCTGCCACCCTCCTCCCTAGGGCAGCTCATAGTGGCTACTGGAAAGCAGGCAGTCTTACACTGCAATACTAAGCATTTTTACTCAGAACTAAGGCCCACTGAGTTCAGTAGGATTAACTCTCTGGTATGTTCCTGATCATTCTCGTTGTTGTTGTTGTTGTTGTTGTTTTTATTGTTGTTATTTCCTGCCTTTTTTCCTGACAGCAACTCAAGGCACCTAAAATTCAGAGGGAGAGGGTGGTGCTGTGATCTAAACCACTGAGCCTCTTGGGCTTGCTGATCAGAAGGTCGGCAGTTCGAATCCCCTTGATGGGGCGAACTCCCGTTGCTCTGTCCCAGCTTCTGCCAGCCTAGCAGTTCAAAAGCATGCCAGTGCAAGTAGAAAAATAGGTACTGCTGCGGCAGGAAGGTAAACAGCATTTCCATGCGCTTTGGTTTCCGTTGTGCCAGAGGCAGTTAAAATTTTATTTTGTTCCCTTTATCTATTGTAGGCATTGTACATTATCATGTCCCTTGCATATTTTTTCTTTATACCGTTCCTCTGAGGTAGCTTAGGCAGAGAGCTTGTAATTGGCTCAATGTGACAGATGTCTATGTGTGTAAGATGTCTATGTGTACGGTGAGATCAAACAGGAGAGAATCTTCCTGATGCAGAATAAGATGTCCCTATTTTCATCAGAGAAATGTACAGTGGTACCTCGGGTTACATACGCTTCAGGTTACATACGCTTCAGGTTACAGACTCCACTAACCCAGAAATAGTGCTTCAGGTTAAGAACTTTGCTTCAGGATGAGAACAGAAATTGTGCTCCGGCGGCGCAGCAGCAGCAGGAGACCCCATTAGCTAAAGTGGTGCTTCAGGTTAAGAACAGTTTCAGGTTAACTATGGACCTCCGGAACGAATGAAGTACTTAACCCAAGGTACCACTGTACTAGGTCAGGGGTAAGTGATATTTTTGGCCCCAGGGGCCCGGATTTTATCTCCCCCACCCCATGGGCCAAATTTGGCAGGTGGACCAGGCATCCCACCCGTCAATCCTCTGATGTCATTCTGGTGTCAGGTGGCTGGTAGGTAGTTGATCCCACCCACCTGTCAAAAGCTAAGCTGCTGGGGGTGAGGTGGGGTTCTGCTTTGCCGGTGCATTCTGCACAGGAAACAGCTGTGATCCTTCAGATGCTGTTGAACTACCAACATCCATCATCCCTGACAACTGGCGATGCTGCCTGGGGCTGGTGGCAGTCCAACATCTGGAGAGTCTCTGATCTAGAAGCATATTTCACTGTACACAGGTTGTACATTGACAATAAAGGTATCATCATCATCATATGATGAGCTGCAGCAGCTCTATTAATGTGTGACCCCAGAATTCTGGATCCAAAACAGATGACAAAGTTTTGTGCTAGTTTACTGCTGCGAACCCCACATTTTGTGCTGTCCCCCCAAACTGAGTAACTGACACAGCAAATCGGGGTCACAAGTTAACGCCAAAAAATCCAACCTTGTCTAATGGACTCCAAACCAGTGCCAAAATATTGTGCTAGTTTGATGCAGCAGGCTTTGGTGAAGCTAAGCAGATTTGGAGCTAGTCAGGGTCTGGATGGGGGACCATGTAGGAACTTAATGCATGTGGAGATGGACAGGAGGTAGATTAGGGTCTGGGGGGGGATCTGCGTTTGAATTGGTGGTGAAACTCAATGGTTTAACAAGAGCATCAGCAAACAGTATGTTAAAGGGCTGCAGTTCAATTGCAGAACACCTGATTTGCATGCAGAAGATTAAACCCCCCCCCCCATCTCCAGTCAGTGCTGGGAATGTCTGAAACCCTGCCAGTCAGTGTGTAGACAAGGCTAAAGGTGGATCAGCAAAGGATCTGACACAGTGCAAGGCGGCTTCCTAGCTGATCTATTTACTAGGACAAACATTTTTCCCTGTGTACAATAACAAACACACTTTCAAACTGGCAGCCTACAGAGACAGTGTGTTCCTTGAATTCCTTATAGACATCCAAGAATACTTTGCATATGATCTGGCACCTTTTACGCAATTCCCTGCATTTATCCCATTAAGTATAATTCTATTTTTTTCATTTTTTTCAGAGGCACAGTGTTGAGCAGCAGGCGCACACAGCCTTCCTGCGCTGCCAGTGCTTGCAAAACAGTTGGCGTCGCCGAGAGAAACGTGTATGGGATGTGCATTGAAATGATATGCATGGGATTAGATGTCTTTCTTCGTCTTCCTTTGGGGAGATCTCCCCGGCAGAGATTACTGGAAAGAAAACAGTGACTTGGCTGCAGTCCAGAAAGCTTGCCAATGAACTCATGCCTCTGCCTTCCAGATGATTCAGTCTTCTGCATTCTGCCTTGGTAACACACCAATGTCTGCAGACGCCAATAAAAGGTAATAAAAGGTTCCTGCCCATAACAAACGGACGTTTGCCAGGCTGATCCAAATCTTGAAATCCAGAGTCCATGATGAAAGCAGCCATGCATCTGCACATGGTTCACAGAATAACTGCGCTTACCAGACACAACCTCAGCTTTCTGCCAAACCCTTGTCCGCGTTTTGCCTCTGAGGAGAAAATGCTTTGTTGAAATTTTGTGCAGTTGTTAGGGGTCTCGCTCTTGGGGGTTCAACTCCCTCCCTAGACGGTCTCTAGAAATCGAATCACAGCAGGATGCAAGCGCCTAGCTTGCTGTTTTACACACTACAGCTCCTGAAGTATGTCTCAAACCCCTCATAACCTAGCATGGGGCAAGGTGGTCAAACCTGCCCACTCTCCCAACTCTCCCTCTTTCTAATAATTCATATCCTTCCCTTCCATTCTGTCAATGTTCAGGGCTTATTAATTAACAACAAACAAATTAAATACTTGTTTTTATTTCCTTCTTTAGCACTCCGCCTCTCTTCTTCCAAGGAGACAGAGTGCTGCTTTAGCCTCACAACGGCCCTGTAAGGTAGACTAGGCTGACCTGTAAATGACCTGTAAGCTTAATTTCATTGGGGACCCAAACCTTCAGTTTCCAGTGTCCAAATCTAACATTTTCTCCATCTGTCAGCTGCTGGTGTCCAAATCAGACAGGATTGGCCCCAAAGAAGGGAGGTGGGTTATCCATTTCAAAACAGTTCCTTCGCTTGAAAGACTGTACGAAGCAGCATGATCTGGAGGTTTATCAAAGGGGCTCCTGAGAAAACAGAGGAGCAAAGCCACCAGACGAATTGCCTGGAGAAATTCAGTCACCAAATATAGCCAAGAGAACCCGTGTGTTCTTTTCCCCCAAAGGGTTTCTCAGATCACAACAACTACAGACGCTAGGAGGTGAAGAGATACATATGAGCCCAACAGTGTGATCTTGCCATAGCTGTCAACCTTCCCTTTTTTGTGGGAAATTCCCTTATTCCAGCGCCGTTTCCCGCTGCTTCCTGCTGCTATCCTGGATTGTTAGATATCCCGTAGACTGTCCCCGGGACAGGTGAGGCTGCTGATCCCTTATTTTCAAATCTGAAAGTTGACAGCTATGGATCTTGCGTTGTAGGGAAATATAATCCAAAATGGAGCAAGGCATCAGGTCAGAGGGATGTTAAATACTACACAAGCAGGGACCTGCAACAAAATTTTGCAGTGTGTGTGGAGTGCTCCTGTTTTGGGGTTTTAGGAAGCTAGCCAGTCATGGTGCCTTCTAGAATATTCCATCCCGTTCCCTCCCCTCACTCCCCCTCCCCCTCCAGTCAGCCAGTATTCTGTCCACTCAGCATGCTCAGTCCTTATGGGGCTGTTTTGATTCCGCCACCAGGGTTTCCCCTCCCATGTTTGTATATGTGGTATTTTTCCCCCTGGAGCCAGAGTCAGGAGTAGGTTCACAATAAAAAACACTGGTATCAGTGTATTTACTCTTTATTAAAAAACAACACTAAACAGCAGGCCTAGTGATCCCAGCAACTCTTCCCAGTAGGTCTTGCCCCAATGAGGCAATGGTAAGGCCTTCCCACCACTCCCTGAGGCTCCTTCTCCCTCAGGTCCTCCCCCAGCAGCCTAAGCCTCCGTCGTCTTGTCTTTCGTTGCTCCACCCTCTTCATTTCTCTGCATGTTCTGTGAGACCAGAGGGGAGGAGAGCTGGTTGCAGCAGGCGAGGAAGACTCCCTGGATTCTTCAGCAGCCTGCCTCATCTCTGTCTCCTGGTCCCCCTCCTCTCCAGCCTCCGCTTCTGCCTCTGATTCTGGATTGCTCTCTGCCACAGACATTTTCTGCTCACTGAACCCTCTTACCTCTTCAACTTCTGACCCCTCCTCTTCCCAGTCATCTCCCTCTGACCACTCATTGCCACCCCACCACCAGGCTCTGAGCCTTCTTCCCTTGGGGGTTCTCCCAGCTGGGGCCTCCCACCATTCCTCTGCATCCACCCAGACATTACACTTATATCCCACCCTTCATCGTACAGGGTACAGGGTTCTCCTCTCCCATTTTTATCCTCCCGACAACCCTGCGAGGGTTGTGACTGGCCCAAGGTGCTGTAAAACGGGGCAACTGAGAAGACTGCTCTAGAGCAACTCTTCCCCATCTGGCACCCTGCAGAGGTTTTGGACTATAACTCCCATCAGCACCAGCCATCACAGCCCAAAACATCCTGAAACATGCACACAAACACCAAGGCAATGTGCAGTACATAGCCCGCCAATGAACTGCAGATAACCTATTCGAAACAAACTAAAAAAAATCCTTCCAGTAGCACCTTAGAGACCAACTAAGTTTGTTATTGGTATGAGCTTTCATGTGCATGCACGAGTTGGTCTCTAAGGTGCTACTGGAAGGAATTTTAAAATTTTGTTTCGATTATGGCAGACCAACACGGCTACCTACCTGTAACTAGATAACCTATTGTTAGACAGCTGGGGTTTTGGGTATAGCCACCTTCCACAACTGGGCACCCTCCAGGTGTTTTGAACTACAGCTCCCATCAGCTTCAGCCAGCACGAATCATCCCTGGTCTGAGCAGGCTCCCTGTTCCTTAATTGGAAGTGTATTCCTCTCCCCCTGAGCTGCTCTTTGGCACCTGGCTCTGTTTGGCGGATCTTAGGGTTTCATTATAAAGACAAAGTAGTTCCAACACACCACCTGGTGCAATGTGTCAACGAGCCCTTAGGCTGCCCACCATCTGCTGGCTGTCAGGCTGAGGGGACAACCCTGACAAGAGGTAGCTGAGAACCTAGATCAAGTGAGCATAGACCATATCACAAGTCAGTTTTATATGGCCATCGTAGCCTGGTGAAATTGAGATTGGTCCCTGGAGATCCAGTTTGGTGACTGGATTGAAAGAGTGGGCTGGGGGGAAGCCCAGCCGTGACCCTGCTGACACAGAGAAGTCGTGGCTGTCTGGCCACAGCTGATCCACAGAATGTCCAGGGTTTATTTATAAATCAGAAGGCATGGCAAGCAGCCAGTGAGTCCTACAAGACCCTGCAGTGGGAGAGGAAGGCAGGACAACACCCCACTTTCTCCAGACCTCGAGTGGTGGCTGAAATGCAGGTGGTTTCGACACCCACATTGATATAGTACCTGATGCCATCCTCGGGCCAGATTCCAGCTCAGATAAGGGTATGTTGTTGCTGTCAAGAGATGACCTTATGATATTGCACAGTATGGCTCAGATACTGGAGCATTGCGTGTAACCTTCAGTACCCAGAACTGTGATCAAGCTTTCTATTAATAGCATTGTCAGAAGTGTGTGTTCGCAGGCAGATTGATGGCCAGCAAAACTTTTATATATATATATATATATATTTTAAGAGTGATTTAAGTGCTCGTCCTAGCATGTCTGAAGAGTTAAGGCTTCCCTTTACGCATGCCACCAGGCTACAAAACCCTTTAGAGTGGTTATGTAGCCTAGTGGCTAACTGAGCCATCCTATACCTACTTGATGAAAAGTTCAGAAGATCTGGCCTCTCAGACCTGGAACCTCATCAGAGGAAGAGCAGGTCCCTCAAGCAGATCTTCACTCCACCACAGACCTGGAGGAACCACTTGATCTAGACCAGGCATAGGCAAACTCAGCCCTCCAGATGTTTTGGGACTACAATTCCCATCATCCCTGACCACTGGTCCTGGAGGGCCGACTTTGTCTATGCCTGATCTTGACATCCCCACTTCCAGTCGCCTTGGTTTCTTGCCAGCTCTTGGACCCCTTATCACTCCTAGGGCCATAGGAGCAAAAGAGATGCTGAGAGAGTTAGGAATTTCAGAGTCCAGGCAGAAGTCTCTGGCTAACAGTACATGAATCCACTTGGGAACTTATGACTGGGTACCCACCATACCTTCAAAGCATATTACTTCCCCCAAAGAAACCTGTGAGTTTGTTAAACGTGTTGGAAATTGTAGCTCTGCACACAGTAAGCTACAGTTGCCATGATTCTTTGGGGAAGCTTATGCTTTCAATGCATGTGTGGGGTTATAGCTTTTGTTTGTTACTATGGTATGCATTTTTTGTGTTTTTTATATTGTAAATTGCCATGTGATCCACAGATGGCAAGGGTGGCGTAGAAATAAAATAAATAAAATAATCAACTGTGGTTGGCCTGTGTCCATTATTACTAATAAATTCCTAACTCAGTTAGTCTAACCTGGCTTTCATCCAAAAACCTTAGCTAATGGATCTTCCATATTGTATTACTCACTTGCCCCAGTCGCCCCCATTTTGAACACAGTACACACCTGCCTCCCCCCAACTGCCACCCCTCCTCTGCCCCCACTTCATATGCTGTTATCATTCTGTCAGGGTGGTGGGGTGTTTGTGTGGTGGGGCAGGAGAGGGAGACTAAGAAAAAAGCACACCCAAAATTCTATTATCTCCTTATTTATATAAATGGCATGTTTTATGGTGTTTTCTTCTGAGTCAGAATTCATTAATGACAGCTCAGGTTCAGTTCAGAACATCAAAACTCTCCCAATGCTCACTTTGCTGGATTAGTTAGGTCAGGGGCTGCTAACCTCTTTGGGCCAGGGGGCACATTTTGAATTTTGAGTGTGTGCTGTGGGCACCAGTCACAAAATGGCTGTCATGGGGATAAAGCCTGTTGTAAGGGTGTGCCATGGGACGCAGGTGGCGCTGTGGGTTAAACCACAGAGCCTAGGACTTGCCGATCAGAAGGTTGGCGGTTTGAATCCCCGCAACGGGGTGAGCTCCCATTGCTCAGTCCCTGCTCCTGCCAACTTAGCAGTTCGAAATCACGTCAAAGTGCAAGTAGATAAATAGCTATCGCTCTGGTGGGAAGGTAAACGGCGTTTCTGTGCGCGGCTCTGGTTCACCAGAAGCGGTTTAGTCATGCTGGCCACATGACCCGGAAGCTGTACGCCGGCTCCCTAGGCCAATAAAGTGAGATGAGCGCCGCAACCCCAGAGTCAGCCACGACTGGACCTAATGGTCAGGGGTCCCTTTACCCTTTAAGGGTGTGCCATAACCACAAAATTAGAGCAAGCACTTATTGCTGCTTCCCCTTGTCCTGGACAACCTCAGACTTACCATAGTCAGCCGGTGATGTCCTGCTGGTCCTGATTGTGGAGATCACACAATATTGATTCTTACACACACACACCGCAACATACACACAATTATGCTGTAGCTGCTTAATAACAACAGGGAGTATCCCCCTGTACCAGGAAAATATACAAGGTGCCCAAACCACACTCACTTGCATCCACACAGATTAAGCACATGTGCACCTCTCTCTCTCTCAGTCAGTCATATATGAACTTTCTCTCTCTGTCAGTCATATATGAACACACTCTCTCTCTCTCTCTCTCTCTCTCTCTCACACACACACACACACACAGAGAGAGACCACATGTACAGGGTGAGTCCTTTAAAAGAGGCCCTATGGTTACAGACTACACATGTTCCATGGGGCCTCTTTTAAAAGACTCGCCCTGTACATCTCTCTTCCCATGGGAATGTTCAGAATTTTTTGGGAGGGGTAGAGAGATTTTGTGTTTGTGTGCACTGTGCATGTGCATGTGCAACTTTCCCGGGAGAGGGCAGAGGGTGGAGCGGGCTAATTCCTCACACAGATTTATTTAAAATTTGCTTGTGTTGATTTAAATGTACCAATGCAAATGTCAAAATCATTGCTGTCATTTCAATGGAAATGCATTTCTCCGTAATAGAGAAGCCTGGGACCAGATCCTCATTGGGCTTGCTTAGTTGGCTGCCTTATTGCTAATTGCTGATGTGCATCTTCAGTATGCCTCCAAGCTCTCCCTACACAGGCTTCTTTGGACACATCCACACCATGCATTTATTTTTAATTATTATTTTTTATTTTAAGCAGATGCTACTTACGTGCAATCTGATGTACACGGCACATACATAAAACAAATGACCAGGTATATCCGGTAAGCTCACAACTTACAATGGGGCTATGTTTCAGGGATTGCACCAAAGGCAAAATCACACAATCAAAACCCATTGGGCTCAATGGCGGGAGAGATTGCCAAAGCTATTTTCCTGGAACCCTGACGCCTTCCCTCAAAGGGAGCTGTAGTTTGTTCAGGGTGCTGAGAACTATAGTTCTGTGAGAGGTAGCAGGTGTTGCTCACAGTTCTATTTAACTACAGTGGTACCTCGGGTTACATATGCTTCAGGTTACAGACTCCGCTAACCCAGAAATATTACCTTGGGTTAAGAACTTTGCTTCAGGATAAGAACAGAAATTGTGCAGTGGCGGCACAGCAGCAGCAGGAGGCCCCATTAACTAAAGTGGTGCTTCAGGTTAAGAACAGTTTCAGGTTAAGAACAGACCTCCAGAACGAATTAAGTACTTAACCTGAGGTACCACTGTATATGTATATACTGTAATTAACAAAGTGGTGAGGAAGCTAATAATGAAATTCATTTATCTCTTTGGATCTATTTATTAAACAGGGCAGCATGGACATGCCTTTCTGCTCCACAACCATGAAGATTTTACTCTTAAGTGGTGTGGACACAGCTTGGTAAGAGTTGCCAGGTTGCAACTCAGATCACACAAAGATTTGTATGTGAATGAGGTGGTGAAAGCCCTGCAGGATGGGAGTCAAGGGAAACAGCCTCCATGGTTGTAGACTGTAGTTTAGCAACTTGACAGCCATGAAGCTCTTGGGCAAATCACTCTCTCACTAAGTGCAACCTACCCTGCAGGGCTGTTGTGAAGCTGCAAAGAATGCTGAGCAACTACAAACAGCAGCAGTCTGAGGTCCCAACTCTGGAATTTACTGAATAAAAATACATTAAGATGCCCCATGCAGGAGCAAGAGTATGTTTATTTCATTATGAGAGAGAATCCCCACACTGCAGGGATTAGGGCAAAAGGTTGCTGCGGCAGAAGTTGCTGTTTGAGTCCTGTTACCTCCCTTTCTAGAACCTTCTACAAAATATAGTACTCTCCAAGGATTAGCCCCCAAATCTGCTTTCAGTTGCACATGCTTTTTAATCGTGCTTTTTCCAAGCCCGAAACTGCAATACTGTTTCCTCACCACTGTGCCAATAGGCAGAAGGTTTGAGACTAGCAGTTGCCATCTTCCTTTTCTGCTGGCGCTTTCGTGCTTTTGCAAGCAGCCAGGCAGGCAGAAATTCCACAGTGTAGCTTTCACCTGTGAAAATTACTGCCTGTTAAAGTCTCTCTCACACACAAAAACAACAAAAACCCTTTCACAATGTGTCAGGAAGTAAGGTGAGAGCTTGGTGTTTCTCAGTTATAAATAAACAAAAGTCATGGGCTGTTGCAAACGCTGTTTGAGACCAGTTTTTACTATCCCACAAAGCACCATGAAAAGGTTAAAAAGAGCACCAAATAAATAAATAAATAAATAAATAAATAAAAACATACAATTACAAAACAAGGAAATCTTGGGCCTTAAGCTCAGCAACGGTGCGAGTTCACTGAAATATCTATATCGCTGGTTACTGTGAAGAAAAGATCCTTTTGTTACATTATGAATAGATATATTGTTTATATAATTGTATTTAATCTTAGATTCTACCATTTCAATAATGTACTACTGTCTCTTGTCCGACCTATGACCTGATTATATGAAGTATTTGCTTTCTTTTCTAATATGCTCTGCGTTGTTAATATGCTCTGCGTTTCTAATATGATCTGCGTTTATGAAATTAAAATTAATAAAATAAAAATAAAAAGGCAGCAATTACAGAAAACTACAAATAAAACACACAACCGTGAGATTTGAAAGCCACAATTTGTGTATTACAGTTTTGGTCCACACACGAATTTATACAATGAAGGACGTATTATAAACATTTTAAATACAATTCTTTAAAATTGTGTGCGTGCCTTGTGCGAAGTTGGAGTAACAAATTCTCCCCGCTCGCCCCCCCCCCCATTTTGACAAACTTTTAGGGTTAGCAAAGTCAGGCAGGACGGCTCTTGCCCTTCCCAAGATGGCGCCGAGTTCACTGAATCAACCTTCCTCCCTACACAGCGCTGCTTGTCTCCCTCCCACCCGCCGACCTTCCAAACATGGCGGGCGCCTCCCTCGCTCCTTTGTAGGCGGACCATCGAGAGAGAAAGAAAAGGAGGCGAAAGAGCGAGAGAAGGCGCCTGCGCGGAAAGAGGAGCGAGCAGTGCGCCTGCGCGCCGCGGCGCCCGAGTGCAGTGAAATTCCGTGAAGAGGGGAGGGGGGGCTGGAAAAGAGAGAAAGGAAAGATTTTTCCTTTTTTAAAAAAAAGGAAGAGGGAAAGAAGAGAAAAAGCGGCAGAAGCTGAGGGGAAGGTTTCCGTGAGGGAGAGAGAGAGAGAGAGAAACGCGGGGCTGGCGGGACCCCTCCTCTTCCGCCACGCGTCGCCCGCCACCGCCTCAGAATCTCCTCAGGAGCGGCGGCGGCTGCTCCCCCTCCCCCTCGCCCCCTTCCTCCCCCCCAACCCCCGGACGAGGGACGCCAGGCGGCGCCGCTGAGAGGACGGGAAGGCCCCCGGCGGCGGCGGCGGCGGCGGGGTCGGCTCGAGCGAGGAGGGGCGAGCGCTAGCCGGCTGGCTCTAGCCCGGCAGGAGGAGGAGGAGGAGGAGCACGCCGTCGCCTCCACAGCGGCCGCCCCAGACTCCCCTCCCCGGGCACCGGCGGGGAGAATGACGGAGCTCCAGTCCGCGCTGCTACTGCGGAGACAGCTGGCAGGTCGGTCCGTCCGCCGGTCGGGGCAAAACACACCACAGCGCGGGCAGAGGCAGGCAGGCCCGTCTCTCCCTGCCCCCCTCGGACCTGGCCGGCCTGGGCTTCCTGAGGGGAGGCGGTGGGAGGAAGTGGGGCTGGGGGAGGGGTGGTGTGAAACGTGGTCGGAGGGCGCTGGTTTGGGGAGCGGGGGAAGAGCTAAAAGTAGGGGGTGAGGCAGGGGTAGGGATCGTGGGGCTCTAAGGGGAGGAAAGTTCCCCGAAAAGGGGGCACTAGGTTAAAGTGGTGAGGAGGGGTAGGGGGCTTTGGGGGAAGGGGGAGAACGTAAGAAGCAGGGTGGGAGTGTTGAGGTAGGGTGGAAGTGAAGTGGGGCGCCTGAATATTGGAGGGTAGGTAGGGGGTTCTAGGTGGGCTTTCCCCCACCCCTTGCTGGGTGATCTGCCATCAAGTGATCTGGGTGAAGGTTTCTGGTGACTTCTTGTCGGCTGCCTTGGAAGGTTTTTGTATTCTGAAAGGTGGGGTATATGGAATTGTAATAAATGGGCGATAACTGGTGATAAATAGGTGCTAAGTAACTAGGAGGAGTGTGGGGATCACTGGGCAGGGGTAGGCGATGCTTATTCCAGAAAGGGGCTCCATGTAGTTTAGTTGGAGGTGGGGGAACCCTTACTTACGTCACCTGAGTAGGGAGTGCTGAGGTGAGGAGTAAAAAAAGGTGGCTGAGCTGGAACGAGGGAGGTGGGGTTAGATAGAGCGATAGAGGCCAGAGGGCATGGGCTCTGACACAGCAAGTAGGGTGTAAAAGCAACTTAGGGAGTGCGTGGATAAGTGGGTGAGGTCGGGGGGGGGGGCAGATCATGGGGTTGAGCTTGGTTGGGGCAATCTTTGTGCATGGAAAGAGGAGTTCGAAAGTACAAAAGAAGCGTTACTGGGTTTTAAATATTCCTGCTCTCCAGTCTCTAGTACAGAAATTGGCAAAGAACTGAACGTGAACAGATAGCTAGGCACCATGAGGGGAAAGATAGGAGGCGTGATAAAGGGCTGGGAGATGGTAAGCCGGCTATGTAGGGCAGCTGGAGTTAAAACAAGGAGGAGTGGCTTGGAAATGTGCTGGGAAGGAGTACAGGGGTGGGGAGACCTGAGTGAGTTGGAGAAGGGGCATGAGAAGTGCGAGAAGGATCTTGGCGATCAGTTGGGCTGGTAAGTTTGGGTAAGTTGAGAGGTAATGGGAACAGGCTGGCAAACAGTCGCTAAGGAGACTTTAAGTGAGGCAAACTTTGGGTAGCTGTAAAGTTTGATGGGGATGGCCTGAGAGCTCTGAGTGAGACTTGGAAATGAAGGAAGAGTAAGCAGGCTGGGGTGGGTTAAGTAAGGGCTGAAAGTGCCTAGATGAAGTGGGGGGAAGCTAGAGAGGAGGTACATTCTGACGTTTGAGGATAGACTAGGTTCTTTATGTGAATGATAGATGAGTTATTTGACAGATCGAACAGAGCAAGGTGTGGCTTGTGTAGCTGGGGTGGACATGAATGTTTGGGGTGCAAAATGGTGATGGAAGATGAAGAGGTGACAAACAGAAGGGAACATAAAGTGTGTGTAGAGTGCAGAAGGAATGATTAGAATCATAAATGGAGAAACAGGCCCTGGTTAGTTGTGAAGATGAGTACCATTATTTGGAGGTGGAACCTTAGCTGTTGAGTTTAAAGCATTAATAGTTGAACTCTGGTCATGCCTGAGGAACTGAAAATGTAACCAACTGTGTTGCTTTTTCAGTGGTACTGTATGAAAGTGACATCCCCATAGCTAACAGGCACCTTGTGTGAAGGGAGGTCAACCGTGCATTAAATTTGGTTTATTAAAGAATGCTTTGGGGCGCTACATTGATTTCTTTTGTCCTTCTTTCCCTCCCTCCTGTTCCTCCATGAGTGTTCCCATGTGAAGGACTGGAAACTGGAGAGGAGAAACAGGTTGAAGTTTGAGGATTGTTTATGTGAGTGATAGAGGATTTACTGGACAGCTGGAATTGGGAGCAAGTTGTGTCTTCTGTAACTGGGGTGGGTGGACAGGAATCTAGATTCCTGCTCAGTCTATAGGATAACATTGTACATTGCCTATTTTGAATAAAGCAGGGTAAGGTTGACATTTGTAGGTTATTATATTGTGGTGAAATTTCAGGGGAATTAATGTTTTAAATCCAGTGCTTTTTTCTAAAAGAAATGTTTAGGGGCACTCTCATTTTGACTCAAGAAAATCACCATTTTATTCTTCAAATCAGGGGAAATAAATACAGTAAATGGACAAAAGTACGAAGATTCACAAAATGTTTAGGGGTATACATACCCCTGCATTCCCCCCCCCCGAAAAAAGCACTGTTTAAATCCATAACAGAGAGAGCTATCATAGTCCTCAGTGCCCCCCCCCTCAATATTGCTGACACTGCTGCCAAGGTTGTTCCTTTCTAACCCCTTCTGCTTAGCTAGGTGATCATTGTCTCAAGGCTGCTTTTTTCAGAAGTGGCAGGATGTGGGTAGTGAACTTTTGGATCAGAAGTGACTAGATCTGAAGCTTGGGGATAAAATTTGTGAAGGATTGTAACCTTACTATGGGGTTTGGGGCACTGGAAAGGATGTTGTTGGAAAGACTGGCTGCTTCCTTCACTTATCTAATTTGCTTCCAAACTTGCTTCATAACTACTCCCCTCCCCCTTCCTTTGTCCCTGGCCTTGCTTTGCTAACACTCTAGCTACTGATTCAGAGCTTGTCCTGTCCCAGCAGGCATGCACATAGGTTTCCTGAGTGGTTAGACATGCAGTGTAGCCCCATGTGCTACTCATTGCCAGACCGAAAGAGAAATGAGCCAACAGTGGCTGCAGTGCTGGGTGTAGAAAACAGCATGTGTCACTTCTCTTCTCCTCCTCCTCCCAACTCCTGTGTTCATGCTTTCTTGTAGCCTCTTTGACTCCTCCTGTGAGAATGAAGTCGTTCTCCCCATACAGATTCACCAGTCCTTTGATTAAGGTGTTGGTCAAACCTACAGCCTTGTGTAAAAATACCGGTACTTGCAGATTACAATACAATAATCAGATATATGGAGTTTGATATATTAAACGGCTGAGGCCCTGGTTTAAGAGTATCAGAAGGGGTGTACAAGGGGAAGGAAAAAGATTGCTGCAGCAGTATAAAATAAAGGAGCCTATTAAATGCCAACAGAAGGTTAAAGTTACTAAAAGCAATGCAGGGTGTCTTATAAAGTTGCCTTTAATCTTAAATGCAAGGCAAGTAAATACCTAGGTTTGTTTGCTTTGGCTCTATCAAATAACACCATACTGCCTCTCAAATATGCTAGTACAGCAGCTAAATACAAATGTTACATTATTTTAATTGTGTAAAGTACTATGTCAACTGTCAAAATGCCTTTTGTAGCAATGCGAAAGTAGGTATTTTTTATTTTGTATCATGTATGTTATCCTGTATATCTGCATGGAAAAATCAGAGTATCAAACTCCACAACATGCAGTAAGAACAAGATACTAGTATGAATTGCCCCTAATACGAACTCTGAGTTGTGACTGCAACACACATAATTGGCCCTCTAGGAACCCCAAAGGGGTTGGGGAGGATAGAAGGGACAGTTAAGGATTCCATTTTTCTGTTAACATAATATTTATATAATTGGAACACCAATTAGAAACAGTAGTGTTAAGCAATATATGTAAATAGTTGAAATAAATAACATAAAAATGCTGGATTGATGGCAGAAAGATGAAGAAATTAATGTAGCTTGGTATTAGGTAGAGAATTTTTTAAAGGATAATGTAAAAACAGGGTTTTTATGAATATAAATGGATCTGTAAGACTTTCCTCCCTCTGCACTCCACATCGTGAGTTTCTTACGAAAATCTACATGCAATGCTTGAAGTTAGCCAGGCACCAAGTGAATTTTGCAGCTTATAGAAATGAAAATAGTAGTAGTAACAGTAAACTTAATGGGACAACCATAGCTCAAGGTACTATTTGGTGATTAGATTGTATATCCGGGTTTCTAACACTGCCTACATGCAATCAAACCACATGTCTAAATCCATGCCCTGGATAGGGTACTATTAATTTGTGGAATGGTTATAGCTCAGTAGCAGAGTACCTGCTGTGCATGTATGTTGAATGTTCTAGTTCAATTCCTGGCATCTCTGGTTAAAAGGATCTTTGTGAGTTGGGCTTGCCCTTCTGCCTAAGGTCTAGGACTTTACAGAGCTAACTCTGTAAAAGGCACCTTCATATGCTCATAATCCTTTAGGGTTTTTTATAGTGCAATCTCAAATGCTTACATCCTGATCCAGTTCTAATAACATGTAAAAATTGAGTGATATTGCATCGGGATGTGACTGCACAACCCACTGGAAGTAATGCAGTGTGAATAGGCAGCACAGTTTTTAGAGAGATGACCTTCTGAGGTAGTGCTAGCTAAACTTCTATTCTGTCCCATGGCCATATTATACCAGTTCTGTACTGGATGCACTATTTGCCAGTGTATTCTTGCATCCAGTTATCTCTGAAGCACTGAATTACTTGGGGTCAAGTTATTGGAAGGATCACCTGCACTTGGACCTTAAGATTGGCAGCAAAGGTTCTGCTCATGAGGCCAGCGGTAAGGTCCATCAGGCTGGTGGGCACACAATACAAGGCCTTTTCAGTGGTGGCTCTAGCATTGTGAAATTTCTTATGAGAGGAGCACTGTTGACTGCTTCTAAATGGGTCAAAGGATTAGTGGTTTAACTCAGCTTTTAATTGAATAATGGTGCTGGTTTATACTGTTAAGTTGTAATTATATTGGTTGCTGCTACAAGTAATGGCTGATTTGCATGGGGGTTACATTCCTGACACCCATGCACGTCGGCAGAGCGCGCGTTACCCCATTACTCCCCTTCTTCTGGCCGCTTCTGGGTCGCCAGGATGCATTCATGCACGGTCACTTTTCAATTGGACACAGGTGAATTGATAGTTGCTTGTATTTTATTGTTACTCTGCAGTGAAGTAGTTTACTTTTTGCTTTGCGTAGTCACCTTTTAAAATTGTGTTACGATTTTATTTGTGAGTGGCCGAAAGAGAGACAGAGAAGGGAAGGGAGAAAGATGGCATTGACATTTGGATGTATATCCAACTGACACTTGCAGTTTCTACTCCAGCAAGTGATATGGCTGCAGAACCTTGTGCTTCTTACCGGGATTGAGGCAGGATTCTACATTTTTGCTCTCCATGCTGCCCTCTGACAAGTGTAAAGATCCCAGCCTTCCTCCCAGCCTTTGATCTGGAGAAGTCCTTGGAAATAATCCCACCTGTTGTGCAGTGATCCCTGTTCTCTTTTCAGTACCAAGGCTAGGCAGAAGGCTGTTTCTTGGCAGTGCTAAACCAAACAGACAACCTCCCTCCCACCTCCATTTCCAGAGCTGGAAAGGATGGTGTGGGCTTCTTTAGACACTAAGCTGCTGAGCCACCTGGGACACTTGGGCAACACTTGTTTAAGTCCAGATCCAAACTCAAATGAAGGATTGTCCCATGTGCAAACGTGTGAGGCCAGGGACCAGTGAATGGTCAGGTTCTGGTGACCCAAATGTTTGATCTGGCTTCCAGGGCCAGCCAAAAGTTGTGGACCCTTGATGATATAATGCTATTCATAATACTAAGTTAATGTGAATATGACAAAAGTT
Source organism: Podarcis erhardii (assembly GCF_964252035.2). Taxonomy (NCBI): domain Eukaryota; kingdom Metazoa; phylum Chordata; class Lepidosauria; order Squamata; family Lacertidae; genus Podarcis; species Podarcis erhardii. The sequence goes on along the minus strand of NC_138514.1, from coordinate 28,779,945 downwards.
GAAATTTCCAAGATAGATTTCAGGGTATATGGATCAGAACTCCTTTGAAGTGGGTATAATAACACATTATATGTGTCCATATCAGTATGTGTTTAGTTACAACAGGATCTGGTAGACGTAGATACATATTCCAGACAAGGCTTTTTTTAATAATAAAAAAAAACCTGCCAAAAATCTCACAGGGCTCTGTTCGAATTATGTTCTGTGTCAGAATCTCTGCAAAATAAAACTTCCTCTTGATTAAAGAACTCTCCTCGCAAAAGACTGATCAGGAAATTCAGACTTCCCAGCTCTGTGTTTCCTATGTCTCACTGCTCCAAGAGGGTTACTCCCTTGTCCTGCTTATGTTCCCACCCCTCTCCTGTTCACTGGCACTTATGTTCCACTTTCAGCTGTTCTAATCTTTAAACAGAATGTTAGCAAGTTGTATTACTGTCTACTTCTGTCACACATACATCAGCTGTGTTATTAGGCACTTAACTTCTTGAGAGCTGGCCATTTTAGTCTGTTGCAGGGTGGGAAAGCATCTTTTGACACCTGAAAGACTTAACAAGTTTCTTGTGGCACCTTATGCCACAATAAATCTGCTAGTCATTGAGTGCCACAAGATTCAGATTTATTGTAGACAACTACTTGGGATACATGGTGTTCTCTCCCCTTGGAATGGTGTTTACTAAGGTAACTATTACAAGAGCTGAGAAACTCAAGCATACATTTGAGGGTGCCATTGATCCCCATTAAGTAGCAATGCCTTAAGCAGTATAATTCCTGCAGTTTGGACAGAAAGCCAGGCGGCTTAAAAGGATGCAGAAGCTATGCATAGTTAATTAACACCTTTTGGGTGACTGAGTCTGATGTTGCCTTGGTAGTGATGTAGTATTAAAAGTACCGTATTTTTCGCCCAATAGGACGCACTTTTTCCCCTCCAAAAATGAAGGGGAAATGTGTGTGCGTCCTATGGGGCAAATGCAGGCTTTCCCGGGCTTCCTGCGGCTCTGCGCCACCCTCCGGATCCCGGCGCGAAGCCGCGCGGGGCTCCGGAGGGTGGCGCAGAGCTGCCTGCGCTCCTGGGCTTCCTGCAGCTCTGCGCCACCCTCTGGAGCCCCGCGTGGCTTCGCACCGGGCTCCGGAGGGTGGCGCAGAGCTGCCTGCATTCCGAAGCCTGGTGCGCGCTGAAGAGTGCACCTCTCCGCAAGCCTGGGGAGACCGGCGCGGCTCCCTGGGCATGCGGATAGCAGGCTGTTCTGGGGTTGGGGGAAGCTTGGGCTTCCCCTGCGCCTGCCCCGTGCCTGGGGGGGGGGGAATAATTTTTTTTCTTTATTCCCCTCCCCCCCAAAAAAATTAGGTGCGTCCTATGGGGCAAAAAATACGGTAACTTCTTACTCCAGTAGCTTAGTGCTACCATTATATGAGTAAGATATCTGTAGGTTCACTAACCAGAAAGCTGCATCAATATATGCCATAGTATGGATTTCCTTTGCATATAGCACTTTTTTCCCTCAATAGAAAAAGAGCAATGTGTTTCAAAAGCAAGTTCCTTGCTTTAATAGCACTTCACATGATAATTTTCCTTGAAGGAGAAAATTCTGGATCTTCTTTTGTAAGGTTTACAGTTGAAAAAGCCTGATCATGCTGAAACTTCACCATGGAAGTTTCTCAGACTGTTGGACTTGGGGGGGGGGGAACAGGGCATTGAATCTCACATTAGGAAGATTTGGGGTAACTTTAAAATAGAACTGTTAGCAGACAATGTCTTAAATGAGTTTATATTAATTATTATGGAGAGCTGTTGCGTACAGTGGGCCAACTTCCAACCATCAGGTGAATGCTTTCTCTCCATTTCTTCTACAGTACAGTGGTACCTCAGGTTACAGATGCTTCAGGTTACAGATTCTGCTAACCCAGAAATAGTACCTCAGGTTAAGAACTTGGCTTCAGGATGAGAACAGAAATCACATGGCAGTGGCACAGCGGGAGGCCCCATTAGCTAAAGTAGTACCTCAGGTTAAGAACAGTTTCAGGTTAAGAATGGACCTCCAGAACGAATTAAGTTCTTAACCCGAGGTACCACTGTACTCTCTTTCCTGCCCCTTCCTAGCTGGCGTATGAAGTACTTTGCAACTGTGAAACAAAGAGCTTGGACAGCACAGTTTGGAAATGCAACTGAACAGAACAGCAGATTCTAAGATGCACAAGTTTTTTATGATAAATATTTGTGCACTTTATAAAACCTGTATCTCTACTGTTCTAAGTTGTATTACTCTACTGCGTGGTCAGATAGAATACCTTTTTTTAAAAAGTGGTATCTTAAAGCAATATTATGCCTAGTATGACCAGGTTTCTTAACTGTGGGAAAATTGATACTTAAGATGTAGTTTTTGTAGATTTTTGAAAGTCTTGTTAATCTTCTGTTAAGTAAAGTCCTTTTCAACAAAGTGAAATGTGTGAATTGAATGCAAATGTAACATTCTATGATGAAATGCTGTGTTGTGTGATATGAAGTGTGTGTGTGTGTGTGTGTGTGTGTGTCTCACAGAAAGAATGAGAGAGACCAGGTGGTGGGGCCTATGAGCTCAGAGGGCTTACCACATCTTTTCAAAGACCTCTCTAGGTGCCGCGTTCTGGTTGGGTGGCTCACTTACTGTACTGTGTGGCAAGGACTCTGAGCTTGCACTGCCCATCTGCTGATCTCCACTCATTGTGATGTTGGTGGAGAGATAAGTGGAAGGAATGCCTCAGTGAGCAGCATAGAATGCACAGTTGCAGCATAAGCTGAAAGGTCCCACTATGGAGTGTAGTGGCTAGTGTGGCTGTTCCATACTTGGTGATCTGGCATTTGGAAAGAGACCAGGCATAGTAGAAGTGGGTAGAGCATAGCTGGGAGGGTGGAGGGGGGGTTGGAATGAGAGACCAGATAGAGGCTGCATGCTGCAACTGGTCTACAGACCAGTACATACTGGTGGAATGGATATATTTGTATGAGACCTACTAGTTCCAGTCACAATCTAGAGTGTTGACTTGTTGACTAGCTGATTATTTTACTTAAAGCAACAAGGTATGTGAACAGTTAAAGGCTTCTTTTTTCCTGACAGTTATGAAGCAATGACATTGTAAACTATCAAATGTTTAAAATAGTGCAATGCATAGAATAAATGTGTGATTGATATTCATGCAACTTGCAGTTCTTGGTTTCTTATCCTGGAACTGCAAGAATAGACCAGCTACAGACATTTTTAAAATGGATGAAATAACAGGCAGCAAACTATACAAGAGAGGTAATCTTTAAATGCTTTGTAAACTATGTTGTGGGGGGAGGGACTGGACCCTGCCCCCTACAGGGATGAGGAGCAAAGAACTGACTCTTGCCTTTATGTCAGATGACAGAATTAATGATGCAATTAAAAGAAGCAGTCTCTTAGATTGTGGTGTTCTTGGCTCTACTGAATATTTGACTAGTTAATTCTTTATTGGTTTCCCATCTGTAGTGACATCCCCTTGAAGTGTCCTTTCAAATTCATTCATTCATAACCACCCTCTGATCCATCCTAAAACATTTGTTCTTTACAGTATCTTTGAACTCCATCTTAGCAGAAGTGTGAGGTTAGCTTCTTCACAGCAGTATGGATGGTTATTCAAATACAGCTGAGCTCAGTTCTTTTCCCTTGGTTCTTTTGATTTTTGAATGGTCCAGGAGGTAGGTATCTATCTATTTTTCTGCCAGTAGGAGAATACTTTTCTTCCATTAGCCAGATGATCTCTTGTGGTCTCCTAAGATTCTTTCTCCTTGGGATACATGTATTTCCAGCCCAGATTTGACTACAAGGAAAATGTTAATTTAGTATGTTCAAGCTTTGGTGATCCAAATGATAAACCAGTCTTTTCACTGAGAAGAGTTAAAGCATCAGAATATTTTGCTTTTGAGGCTCTTGGTTCAAGAGAACTGTTTGCCAAGCATGTCTTTGCACCAGTAATGTAGTTTCATGTATGGAAATCCTGTGTGGTTCATTATGTGAAGCTCTTGAGTAGCACTGTTCAGCATTAATTCTAGTTGAATATGGCACACAAACAAGAATTTGCAAATGTGATCACAATTAGGCAAGGCAACATCTCACTTGATGCCTTCAGACCTCCCATTCTTAGGCTGTAGAAATTGTAAATGCAGCTAAAGCTTTGAACAGATGCTTTAAGACCTTTAAAGCACAGTAAATCACTTCAGTGATGAGAGCAGCTTACTGTCGGGACTATTTGGCTTTTATAAATCCGCATGCGCAGAACACTGCATGAGGCAGATCTAGTCTCTGGCATCAAACTTAGATTTGTAAGACTTTCAGCCTTCATGCTTCAGAAAAACCCAAACAAACAGATTTTATTTTGGATATGTACTTTTCCCATTATAAAGGCAGTGCATGCAAAAGGCTGCAGCATTCAGAATCGGAAACTTTTACAGTATTGGTCGATGCTTTATGACATCTGGTCACTGATCCTTGTTGTCCCTTCACCTTTCGCTTATCATACTGTTCTTTGCCGGAACTGAATTCTGCAAAGCTATATATTTAATCTAGGGCAAAACCTAAAATCTCAGGGTTTTGTTTTTTGTTTTTTTTCATAGGATATGAATTGCCCTATATTAAATACACAATTGCATTGAACTGTATCTAATATTTGGAGTAGACCCATTGAACTTAATGGACTTTACTAACATAGGTCCATTAATTTCAATGAATCTACTTGGAGTTGAACTTAGTTGGACACAGCCTAATAAATCTCAAAAGCTTCAGGAAATGGTTTTCAGCAATAATATCCATCATCAATACATAAAGCTAATCTTTATATAGAAGCAGCTGGATCCAAAATACTGGGAATGAAACTAGCTACAATTCTGAGCTGTTTTACATCAATTTGAAAAGACAAACTTTTTGACTAATCAGCATTAGAAGAATATACAGCTTCTGATTCAGAAATGTGGCCACTTTTTGTATTTCGGGGGGGCGGGCAACCAAAGGTGGCTTAGTGGAAACAAACTTTGTATTTTTTTTTTTTACATGTGCGCAAATCTAAGGAAGATGACAAGTCCAAATATGAAGTGATTAAATCAGGCGTAGGCAAACTCGGCCCTCCAAATGCTTTGAGACTACAATTCCCATCATCCCTGACCACTGGTCCTGTTAGCTAGGGATGATGGGAGTTGTAGTCCCAAAACATCTGGAGGGCCAAGTTTGCCTATGCCTGGATTAAATACTGTCAACTTGAATTTGAGTGTCAATTCCTATTGGAGCATTATGAAGCAAAAGGTTATGGTAATAATCCACTTAAATGGCATTATAAATGAAAAATTACAGTGGTACCTCGGGTTAAGTACTTAATTCGTTCCGGAGATCCGTGCTTAACCTGAAACTGTTCTAAACCTGAAGCACCACTTTAGCTAATGGGGCCTCCTGCTGCTGCTGCACCGCCGGAGCACGATTTCTGTTCTCATCCTGAAGCAAAGTTCTTAACCTGAAGCACTATTTCTGGGTTAGCGGAGTCTGTAACCTGAAGCATATGTAACCTGAAGCGTATGTAACCTGAGGTACCACTGTATAAGTATTTGTTTTGCACAACTTTATGTGCCCAATTCAATATGATTGTAGTCTTTCGTGAACATTATTACTGGGTTATCCTGCTTGAGTTTTATTGCCTTAGTAGTAGTTGCCTTTTTAATAATTATTTTAGCTAAACTGTTTTTTACTGAATTTTATTAGGCAACATGGTAATTTTATTAAACATTCAAGTTCCCATGGCAGAACAGAAGCTACCGGTATTCCAAAGACTCGTACTAGCAATTGTGCTGTGTAACTTTTCTTTTTGTTTAAGTTCTTGACACAATAAATAGACTTGATTTCTCTATGTTCCCCTTTCTTGTCATAATTCCTGCTGAAAAGTTGCATGTTCTCTGAGCACTGGACAAAATAAAGTATTGTAAGGATTTCTAAGGAAGTAAAAATATCATGAAGAAATAAAGGTTTGCCTTAGCAGCTTTTGACATTTTTTCTGCGCACTCTTCATGTATGTCCTGACTAGAAAGCAGCAGCAAACCGTTCATGCTTGATGCAAGCTAGAGACATGTGTTATTAGTCTGTCTCAGTGACAAGTTTGCACCATTTGCATTAGTGACCATGTCTCCATAGACTTTCACAGTTTGAGAACACAGGCCAACATGCTCAATTCATACCTGTTTTTGAAATACAGGGCAGTGATACAGAAGTGGAAGAAGTATTGGATTGGCAGAAGGGTCTCCAGTACTGTTAAGTTTAGCTTGTGGGAAAGATAAACAAGCAGGCCTGTGCTGAGCCAAGTGTAAAATAAAACAACTGCAATTTGTGAGAGCACAGAGTGTTGGCAAGCCTGAGCTGAGGTGTCAGAGCTGTTTTACAACTGCTGCTATTGGTGGTTAGACCATACTGACAAAACAGGAAAGAGAAGCTAAGCTTAGTGAGTAGATGGTCTTGTTGATTTAAATAGCTATTCCTCCACAGTGAATCCCTTTTGTTTTGGAAACTGATTGATTGATTGATTGATTGATTGATGTTCATTTAGGTTATCTTCTCAGTTTAAGAGGTCATGCCCTAATCCAGTCAGTCAGGATATTTACTCTTTGGAATTCTTGAGTTCTCTTGTTGGTAGAACCACTTACTATCTAATGAGCTTACTTCCTCCCACCAAAACTTGCATCTAGCCTAATCACTTGTGTACTAGAGTATGATCAGTTTTGGACTTATGACAACATTTTGCTTGCTCCCTAGAGAGTTGAGCCAAAAAATATGAATGAATGGATGCTTTCATATGTTACAGTATGGTGTCTGTGCGTGCACATGCAAAATACACAAGCCGCTGCATAATTCTGAAAGGACTACTGTTGTTCAAGGTGTCAACCTACAGCAGTGATTTAGAGTGTATGCTGGCTATAAATGGATTTTGAATGACCCATGTATGTAGCCAAACTTCCTCAAGAAATTGATTCTAATATCTATTTGTACTTAAAAGGGCACAATGCAACATGGTGCAACTGAAAGCAGGAAAATGGCTTCTGTTTGGTCCATGAACCTGTTACAGTTTTGCTGCAAGTATTGGAACCCTAAAAAAGCTCATCCAGTTCCTTAAATGAGAGGTAATTCGTCTTTTTTGACCCAAGGGTCATATTCACACTTCAGGGCTGCATGCCAGATACGGGTGTGAGCAAAGTTTGTGTGGTCAAACTGCACACACAGGAACATATTCTCTCCCCATAACTTACTTGAAGGTGGGGTGACTCAGTGCTTTTACTTCAGTCATCAAATAATTACTCTGATGTCCAGGATTGGGGACAATTTCCATTCTCATCAAGGTGCTGGGCTCCGCCTGTGTCTACTTTACTTTTTTTTAAAATTGCTGATGCTGCCAGAATTTATGGTGTCTTGGGTGGCCAGAAAAAAATGGCTTGGGGCCAGATAAGGATAGCAACTACTTCCTAAATTCAAGGGGAGGGCTGTAGCTCAGAAGAGCAGGTGCCTTAGAAGCAGAAGATCCCAGGTTTCATCCCTGGTGTTTCCAAGTAGGGCTGGGAAAGAGTCATGCCAAAAACTCTGGAGAGCTATTGTTCAGTCAGTGTAGACCAGGGGTCAGCAAACCTTTTCAGCAGGGGGCTGGTCCCCTGTCCCTCATACCTTCTGGGTGGCTGGACTATAAGCCATGCACACCCATGACTCGCCCCTCCCTTCTCCACAGCACCGGACGAGCCCTGGTGGCTGCTTACCTGTTTCTTGCAAGCAGCAGGGGCTGGCAGCGGGGGTGGGATGATGAGAGGTGCACGAAAGGGCTCCGGGGAGGGGCTGCTTAAAATGGCAGCTGCTCAAGCTCTGCTGCTGCTGGCACCAACAAAGCCCAGCCCCCTTCCTCCTCTAGGCAGGGCGGGGAGAAGCCAGGAGGAGGGAGAGAGGAGGAGGCACCGCCACCGCCATGTGAGGGAGAGGGAAAGAACACATGCGCTAGTGATCCATGCGGCGATTCCTGGTCTGTCCGCGGGCCGGATCCAGAAGGCAGTTGGTACTGATCCGGCCTGTGGGCCTTAGTTTGCCGACCCATGGTGTAGAAAGTACTGAGCTATGTGAACTAATGGCTTGACTCTGTATAGCTGTATAGCAGCTGATCATCCTATGTTCCCTAGTTGGAACCTGAACTAAAGCTGCTGTTCCCAGTTTTATGCTGACTGTTTTGAAAAGATTTACTTTTTTATTCCTGCTGTTTGGTTTGAAGACTTTGCCACAGCTAGTTATGAATTTATAGACAAAATTTCTAATGTTGTAAATGGTATACCTGGCACCAAAAAGTACTGTAGCACTAAGGGGTGCAGAATGTTGAAGGGACAATCTTGTTTATTTAAATTTCATTTATTTGTTGCTTCCCATAAAATAAATTGAAGCAATTTCACATTCTTCAGAAACTTTAGCAAAATGTTTACGTTACTTTCACTCTATACTACAGTTTTAAATCTTTGGTTCTGTAACTGTACACTGGCATTATGCAGTGGGTTCCGCCTTCCCATTTTTGTGTTACAGGTAAGAATAACTTGTATGGCCACTTGTTCTTAATGGAAAACTTAATCCATTCTGAAACAGGTGTACAGTTGTCTAATCTCTTACAAAGCTGTAGTTCTTCATCTTCCTAAATCAGCCTTCCTGGCAAGTAAGCATTAGTATGTCAAATTTGGATCATTTTAACATTGTTGCTCATGTAGATCCAAATAGCTGCACCCCAAACCAGCTTTTTTGCAGCTTGATTCCTGTGCTTTTCAGTGGCCCTCATCTGATAACTGATGACTAGTTTGTGTATTCAGCATCACTACTGAATTTCCTCAGCTCAAACATAGCTGGTTTGCTGGTGATCTCCAGCTTATCTAGTGTATCATTAAACCCAAAGTACATGTTTACTGTGATAAATGTTTTGGGATGCTTTTATGGGAAGCAATTGATTAATTAAATGGAGGGACATGGTTACTGCTTGTATAACTTAGTGCTTAAATAATAAGGGGCTTTATTCGTAATAAATAAATTGAAATAATATGCTAAGATATACCAGATACTAGCAATTCTGTAGATCTTGTTAAATAGCAGTAATATAAAGATAAATGGAAGCAGGACTTTCAAGACAGTATTCCAGAAGTCTGGAATTGTTTATTTTTTAAGGGAGCCACCTTTTTGATAGCTACAAGCTATAGTGAAAAGTGGTAAGACAGCCTTCCAATGTCATTGGACACCTTGGAAGTCTTGGAAAAAGAGGTGATGGTAGGCACTGACATTGTAATAAAGTGGAGATTTTAAACATCTGGTGGAAATTTGAGAAAGCAAATATTCCTGTGTCTGTAGTTGCCAGTGTCTTGAAACAGATCTATAGATATGATGTTAAAGCTGTTTGCATAGTAGAATTAGGTAACAAAATGTTCTAGATCAGTGGTTCCCAATTGGTGGCCCACAGACACCAGGGGTCTGTGTAACCCACCCAGGGGGTCATTGGGACTATTCACATAACAAAACTACCATAGAGATATCAAAATTTGCAAAAGTAGGTGGTCTGTGTGTTGGCTTTTGGGGAGAAAAAGAGTCCACAATACTTTCAGACCCCTGAAAAACAGGGGTCCCAATTAGTTAATTGGGAATCGCTGAAGTTCTCACTAAAACTTATCTTCTCTTCCTTGAATAGGATGTTCCTTGAGTTGTTGAGGCCTCAGCGGACAGATGGTATCAACTGCTGCTGGGTTTTGGAACTCTTTATAAAGAACGTTGTGGAGGTGCTGGGAGTATAGTGATGTAAAAAGGACCTTTCCTCAGCATTCTTGTTGCTTTATTGCCTTGCAAAGCCTACAGTGGCCAGAGGGGAACAGCCCTCTTGCAACCATGTTACTGAGCACTGGGTCTGGATTAAAGTAGAATGTTAGTGTCCAAAGAAACCAGTAGGTAGCATACGATTTTGCATGTTGCAGTAGTTTAGTTCACATGAGACAATGCAGTACTAGAATACTGATCTAAGCTTTGGTTACAAATTCAAGGAATGAGGAAGCAAAGCTGTGTACTGCTGTGTAGGAGTTTTGTTGGTTTATAATGATAAGGTGTTTAACCTGTTATGGATGGGGCTGGACTTGCCTGATAGGTCAGGTGCACATCTCTAAGGTTCTCCTAGCTGCATCGCTGCCATTGGAGCCCCAGTGGAGGCCTTACTGATGTTGTGCATCTTTTACAAGCCTAGGTTGGTGCAGAAGTTGTAGCCTTTCCTAAGCAGGGATAGTTCAGGCATAGTTTCTGGTAAACCCTCATTTGGATTGTTGCAGTGTGTTATATGTGGGGCATTCTTTTGAATATTGATCAGAAACTGAAGTTACCATATTATAAAATAAAGCAACTAGATTGCTAACTAGGACCACATATTGTAGTGTATCTCACCAGCATTAAATGAGCCTTGCTGATAGCTGCACTGTTTCCAAATGTAGTTCAGGGTGTTGGTGTTGAATTTCAAACCATTAGGGCTTAACAGGCAAGTACATTAGGCCCACAACTTACATGGGGGTATTGCGTCTAAAGCCAAAATCACTTATAGTCAGAACTCATTGGGTTCAATGGCGGGTAGGATTGCCAAAATCATTTTTCATGGAGCCCTTCACCTTTTTCACCATACAGTGGTACCTCAGGTAACAGATGCTTCAGGTTACAGACTCCGCTAACCCAGAAATAGTACCTCGGGTTAAGAACTTTGCTTCAGGATGAGAACAGAAATTGTGCTCTGGCAGCATGGTGGCAACGGGAGGTCCCATTAGCTAAAGTGGTACTTCAGGTTAAGAACAGTTTCAGGTTAAGAATGGACCTCTGGAACGAATTAAGTTCTTAACCTGAGGTACCACTGTATTTATATATTTCCTAGGTGCCTCCACTATGAAGTTGAATGCCACAATTTCAGTTGTTGGCTGGTTTTAATTTAATTTAAATTATTTTTAATCATTTAAGTATTTATAACCTGCTCTTCATTGAATATTTTCAGTTCCAGAGCAGGGGACAATAACAACAACAATATAGAAATATATGGATAAAATAATATAGAAAAAATACAGAATCCATAAAAACAAGTTCAGTAAATAACAAAATAGGAGCTCCATCATAAAGCAAACAAAGCTAAAGTCCAATAAGGACAAAAATTAAAATCTTCTATGTAAACAAAGAATACAGGCATGTCAGCAGACTGAAACAACCAAATGATCTTAGCAACAGTTTCCACCCCATCTCTCATCAGCACTGTGCTTTTCTATTGTTTTATATGTGATGGTTTATTGGTATTCTTTTCTATGTAATAATAAATCTCCCTGAAATCAATAGTTGTAGGTATTGGTTTTCTCAGCTTATATTTATAGCACTTAAAAACTAGGTGCTGCATAAAATATATAGACAGGCCCTGTTGAATTGACAATTTAAGTTAGACACAGCACCAGAAACAAAATACTAAAGTTGAACAGTTGATAAGATAATTGATCTAAGGTGGTGGATACTCTTTCATTGGAGGTTTTTAAACAGAGCTTGGATGGCCATCTGTCAGGGATTATTTAGTTGCAAGTCCTACACTGAAGAGGGTGGAACTAGATGCCCCTATGGGTCCCTTCAAACTCTGTTGTTGTTAAATTTATTTATACCCTGCCTTTTTCCCTGATGGACTCAAGGCGACTTACAATTCTATGATCCTATTAGCTTGCACATTTACAGGCTATTCAGGAAAGCCCTGACTTCTTTGTTTCCTTGGTGTTCAGAGTGCTGTGGCAGACAGGTTCCTTTGAAATGGCAGGCTGCAACCACCAACGGAAGTTGAAAAGTCGATATACCATACATAGTTGCTCCTTTAGCCATAGGGCTCTTCCTGCTTAGTCATTTTTGTTGACTTGTACCGATTTGATTCACTTGGATTTGTATAGAGAGCCCTCTCCCTGTAAACCAGTGATGGAGTGCTGCTTGCTCATAACAGCTTTGAACTAAAGCCATATCTCAGCCACGGTTTCCTTTTTGGCTTATAACCCTGGACTTGGTTGTGGAAGTTATTGTAAATCCCAGCTTGTGCTACAAACTGGATTGCTGATCCATGGCACAGTCAAGACTGTTTACTTGGTTTTTTAAATTCTTGGCACTGCCATCTTGGTGTACCAAATGAAAGCACTCTTGGAGTAGAATGAGTCAGATTTCCATTTCAGGCCATAACCTTGTCACAAGAGGACAGCACAGAAGGCAAGGTCTTGAGATTTACTTTACAGTGGCATTTCAGTACAACAGACTTTGTGCTTGGTTCAAAACACTGCATTAAAGATAGAGTAACTTCAAAAGTCTGCAACTTTACTGTAGAAAAACCAAAGGAGCCAAGGGATTAAAGCTGTTGCTAAATACAAGAGTGCTGTCTCCCTCTGTGGGTCATTCTTAACATCAGTTGAAAAACAAAAAAAAAGAGCATAACTAGGGAAATGCTTTATGCAAACTAACTTGTTTCTTCTGTTTGCTAACCTTAGTGGAGATGCACATAGTTCTTCCTCTGTGGTTTGGACCATGTCCGTTGCATCAGTTTTTGTTGTTGTCTTAGTCGTGTTCGACTCTGTGACCCCATGATAGTTAGTAATTTTTTTCAACCTGAAACACGGTTGTGGCATCCAGTTAAGTCCACGGCCTACTCTGCTTTTGCCCTTTACCACAACTGTGTCAAATTATGTCATCCTGCAAACCTTGAATCAAGTTTCCTGTACAATCTGTTTAAAAGATTTGCGAGAAAACAATCAGCTGTCCCTACTATGGGTAGATTTTGTGTTCTCTACTAGGGGGGCAACACTTTAAAAGTGTATTGAAATGAGACAAGTGAATTTTATCAGTGTATGGAAAAAGTAAGGCTTGGAAGAGTGTTGCAACAGAATTCAACTCTTGCTGTGCCTTCTGCAAATCACCAGGGACAGATAGAATGTTGATCAGGATGTAAGACAAATTGGGAAGTCCCCAGTTTGGATTATTGTATATCAAGCCACATTTTTTCCAGCTTCCCATGCTGCAGTACCACTGACTTACCTTATAGGGTGGCTCTTAAGGATTGCAATGTGATACACAGGATGTACTTTAAAGGCTCATAAGTGATATATTCTAGGTATATTAATGACATCCACAGTCATATTTATTTGACCTTTTAGATAATGTAATGTGTGCATTTCTGTTTGTTTCTAGTATCTGGGGCTTGTGACCGTCTAGTACAGAGCAGCCAATGTGGTGACTACCAGATATTGTTGAACTAAAATTTTGATTATCCCTTCCCATTTGCTATGATGGGAGTTGTAGTCCCATCAACATCTGGAAGATGGCTGCTTCTGCCCTGTAGTCTAGTCTATTCATTTCATTTCATTTCATTTCATTTCATTTCATTTCATTTTTGCTTCTGTCCAAGCATATTTAGTTCCTTAGCATGCCCATACTTTCAGTTAAACTTTCTTCCAAGTATTTGGACTGTAAGATTGGGAAGTTAGATTGCAACAGGGTCAAGGTTTGAATTTATCAGAAGACTATGCTTACACTAACAAAACCTTAAGAACATTTCTGTAAATGTTTGAAGATACTGCAGGTGCTAGTTATGGGAAATAATTATTGCTGACTTCAATTCATTGGTGATTTCTTGGTAACAACCACAAATCCACAGCTATGCCTCAGACTACCTGAATGAAGTTTGGGAACCCCGATCTAGGGTATGCACTTCAGTTGAACAGGCTTCTTAAAATTGCCTGCACTTCAAAGCTGTGTAAAATAAAGTAAATTCTATACCAGAGCTTTCCAAGCTGTGTGTCACATTAGTGTGTCGGCTGCAGTGTATAGGTGTGTTGCGCGAACGCTCCCCATGCTCCTCCTGGGGCTGGAAAGGGGTTAGTTTAACCTCTGGTTTGCTAGTAAAGCTGAATTACTGTGTCGCTAAATGATGCAAATAAAAAGTGTGACTAAAAAGTGTGTCACCAACATGAAAAGTTTGGAAAACTTTTTTCTATGCCCATTACTTGTGGGTGAATGGTAACTGGTTGTCTAGGCCTCACAAAGAGTTTAATAGCTTCTTATTTAAGAAATACATGTCCACCTTTTGACTTTCAAAAGTCCTCAAGGGGGATGACAGAGAAATGAATTAAAAACCCACAAAAACAGCATTAAAAACCATAAAATGAAGTGGCAAGCTGTTAATAAAAGCAGCAAACTACCATAATAAAACAACAAGTACATGATAAAATGAAGGGATGCTAAATGCAAGGGAATAGGATCCACTTTGACCCTCTTGTTACCTTGGCAGGTACTTGGTGAAATATTGAGGAATTAATTTGACAGTTTAGACACTACCACAAAAAAGGCTTGCTCTCACTAGCTGGGGACATACGGAGAAGGGCCTTTGAAGCTGACCTTGGTTGCCTGGCGGGTTCACGTGGTAACTAGTGCTCTTTTGCAGGTCACAAGCAATTTAGGCTGCTCTCAGTCAGCACCTGGAAAGCAACTGGGATCTGGATTTATTCTTCACACAAAAGATTTAATGGATAGCCTATAACCTTGATTTATTTGTATCTTAATAAAGCAATAATTTTCTTTAGTGTGTAAACACATTTTTAGACCAACTTACAGCCTAAGTAAATAATGACAAACTGAAGTTGATGGTCAGGTTTGGTATGAGTATTCTGCATTATAAAAGACATCATTTTTTTGCCCAAGGGAAGGAACTAGAGATGTGAAGGCCCAGAATAAGCAGAAGGGGTAATTTTTCCCTTGCCCCTAGCCTTTATGTAGGCAACTTTATGGGGCAACTAGCTTGTACAGGTGATCATAGCAGGCTTATTGGCTAAATAACAAGGTAAAATACTTTAAACTATGTTTTATTGGAATTTATAGTTGGTTGTAGCATACGTAATTAGATAGCCATTCTTTCAGGGAAGAAGAATCTAGCCACAAGTCAGTTTGGAGGCTTACAGGGGAGTAGGACCATATGGCTAGGAATGAGCAACTTGGTTTCTCTGAAATGGCTTTATGTGTTGGGCATTTGGTATATCATTGAATATGAGCTTTGTGTTTATGAGCTAAGGAGCAAACTAGGGACCCTGAGAATGTGGCATAGAACAATTGAGTTCTAACTTAAAGAGCACTTGGATAAGCTCTGAAAGTTATTTGTTTGCTTGTTACAAATGAAGCACAAGACATATGTAAATGTTACCTCTTCTATAACAGTATATATATTTTTTCTTTTTTGAACAGAGCTCAACAAAAACCCAGTGGAAGGATTTTCAGCAGGTTTAATAGATGACAATGATCTATATCGATGGGAAGTTCTTATTATTGGTCCACCAGATACACTGTAGTAAGTATCCCTAGCTGTTTAACTAAAATACCTGCTTGCTTAAGCATCTAATATTTTGATAACTAGCTTCTTCTGCCCTCTCAAGACTGATTTGATATGGAGCAGGGTATTAAATAGTGGTATAAAATGTATGCATTTGAAGTCTGAATTATCCTGGGTTACAGTAATTCTATCCTAAATCTAAAGGGGATAACTTGTAATATTGTGTTTGTAAGAAGTAAAACTAGCTACTTGTTTCAGTCTCCATGTAGATAATATTCTGTCTCCCTGCAGGGCACAAGGACAGACTTGCACTATGAATAACTGACTGAAAGCAAAACTATAGCAAGACCTAGATACAAGCTTCCCCTTAAGACTTTGGAGGGAGTGAAGGATAAATGTTTTGAACAGGGCAAGCTTTTCTCTTTTTTTGGTTCATGAAGTTTGAGACCTAAATAAATTATCTTCCTTTATCACTTGAACTAAAGTGTACACATATAAAACAGACATTTTCCCAAACACTTGAGTATCCAGCTAGCACCAATAAGCAAAGCTCAGGACCAGAGAAAAGGTCTTGACAACCACAATAGCATGGCAGCTGGCTAACATGATATTATTCTAATTTTGGGTCTCGTATAAAAGACAATTGCCATTACCATATTCCTCAGGTGGAGGTACCTAAGGCATCATAAGGCAGATTGAGGTGGCAATCTTAAACATACTTATTATGAAATAAGCTGTGTTGAGCACAGTGGGATTTACTTCTGAGTAAACATGCCTAGGATTGCACTGTCAGTTTGCAAGTAAAAACGACATGCACCATGATGTATGAGGCTTGGGGACTTCCATTGCAAGATGATGGTCTCTGCTCATTGTTTGCGAGTATCTACTTGTGCTACACTGGAGTCAAGAGTTGTTTGACAGGGCAAGTGGGTTGTGCTCCTCCTGCTGTTTGGAGGCAGGAAACACTGAAGCTTGCATCATTTATACTCAACTCTATGTGTAAATTGCTGGGAGACATCCCTAGGACCTTAAGGCATATAATGCAGCAACTTTTCTAGAGCTAAGCTGGTATTGGGACTGGCCAGTGCTTGATGGGAGACTGCTTGGTGGGCATCACACTGACTACCCTTGCCATTCACTTGAGTTCATGGAAGAAAAGTGGTACATCATAAATACACATTTTTCCATGCAGAGTAGGTAGTGGTGCAACCAGCAAAATAGAGCCCCTCCTGAGGATCTTGGGGACCATATTGTATGCTCTGATCTGAATAATTTGGTTTGCTTAGGGTGGTCTTTGTTCCGTCTTTGGCTACAAAAACAGGGCCTTAAAGCTTTAAATGTAACTTCTCAAGGAAAAATTCTGAGGAATTATGTGCTTATGACCATTTGTGAAATAGAAGGTGGCAAATGAATCACTTTCTGCTTGTTGGCATATTAATTGGAATAAATACTGGGTATACAAATGGCAAGGCCTGGAAAAATATCTGGTGTCTGGTAGCATGGGCACCTAGAAAGAAGTGTGATACTGTTGCCTAGGAAATTAAAATATTTCTCTAGTCGTGCTCCTGATGTAAAAGAGAGCCAGAAAAACAAGGCTACTTTCTTGAATAGGTGCTAGCTGCAAATGGCATTGATTATGTGAAACTGCATGTCTTGCCACTATTCCTATTTAATATGTTCAAGTTCAGGCATCTGTCCTAGTGTTAACACCTGCCTCATACAAAATGCCATTTTAGGCACAAAGCCAACAAGCTGGCTTATTCATTAAATAGATATGACTGTGAAATGTGTATGTGGATCTGCAACACTTACTTTGGAACAAATGTTTGCCAGTCCTGTACCCACAGAAACCTGAAAGCTTTTTTTTATTCCCCTTTAGTGAAAGTTTCAATCTGCATATGGTGTTAAGGTGTTCAGATGTCTTCTGTTCTAGTGGGTGTTCAAATCCATACCTACAATATAGTTCCAGTGTAACTAAATATACATGTCCCCTTCTCTTTCTGCTTTTCCTCTTCTACCTTAGGGATATCTATCAGAATTTATTGTGCTTTAGCTAAACTACAATTCCAAAGATTGGGACAGGTGGGAGGCAGGGGATAGAGTTGTACTGTAGACATGCTCCTCCCTTCTTTCTACCCCATCCCAATCTTTTTATTATTGTTGTTGTGCTTTGTTAATGCCAACATACCCCTAACAACAAAAGAGCAAAGCAAAGTAGAACAAATAGCTAAGGGTTGTGAATAATCATTTTAAAAATTTGCCTTTTCAGTTGATGGGGCTCATATAAAGAAAATATTGTTACATTCAAGTAGACTTAAGAGTTCATTATAGACTTGCCATATAGCAGTGTTAGCATATAATTTCTGTAATCTATTATATGTAGCTAGTTCATGTACGGCAAGTAAAGATAGGTCTTACTTCTATTGGTGCCTTGGTGGACTGTGTCTAGTTTTCCTCTGTCAGTGTTTCTTTAAAGCAAACATGGCACGGTACCACCCAGACCATTATCTACTTGTGGTTACCAACACATTAATTGGACTAGTGGTTTGAGTACCACCTCATCAGTACAGTGAAGGGGGAAAGCAGAAAAGGCAGATAAACTTAAGGCCTAAGCTTAAGCATGTGTACTTGTAAACGAATCCCATTTAACAATCAGTGAGACTTACTTCAATTGGCATTGCCACACATAACACTTAAGTCTGATTTTTAAACTAGCAAACCCTAGGCTAAATGCATTATGGTTCTCCAGTACTTGCTATTGAAATTGTAGACTTGACCCATTGAGCCATTCACTAAAGAGGAAGAAGTTTAAGGAATTGATTAAATAAGTTTTTCTCAATTAGTGGGTTGGGCCCCAACATTGGCCTTGGGCTACTTTCAGGTGGGCCACAGTCTGCACAGTGCCTCCTTGCTTGCTTGCCTACCTTGCTTCATAGCCATGTCATAGCCTTTTGGTTCGATCTGTGCTGGCACCAGTGATTCATTGGATGCTGAGTAAAAGTGGCTGGACTACAGAGAAGTGGGTGTAGGAAGGTATCCCTCTTCTGAGTGAAAAGGGCCAGATGAGGTGCTCAAAGAAATTAGAAAGTGAGTTAAAGGGGTATTTTTTTTGTTAATAATAAATAAATAAATAAAACTGGGAATAGAAAAGAAGGTTGTTGTAGAAGGACGTAGTGAATGTGAAATGACCATGGAGGAGAGATGTAAGAAACCCGAAGTAGGGTTGGGGGGGGGGCAGGAGGTAGAATAAAGTACAGGTTGAATGTGATAGACTGGAAGAAGTAGTTACAGGACGTGGGTAAATTAAATAGTTTTGAGGTTCTGCTGAAGTTTTATTCTGGAGGATGCACGGTGTGTAGCTTGCAAACAAAAAAAGAATTTTTATCTGGGCGGAGTAATTATTTGTTCTATGTTACTTGACGTATTGCATTCATCAGATTTAGCAATGACCTTTACTGTCTCAAAAATGGCAAATATCTGTACTGCTGAAGACATTTTTATTATTCTGTACCTAGATGTTATTCTTGAAAATAAAATTATACAAAAATTACTTTTGAGTGGCAAGTGCATAGAGGTTGGGGAAAAGATGAAAGAGAGTCTTCACATAATACTGTGGTTCAGCAGATTCTCCCTGAAATGAGAAGAGTGAGTCACAGTACCTCCAGAGCAAATGCCCATTCTTGGTTTGAGGAAAGGGTGAGCTTTAGGACTCCTTGCCCCAAGGAAAACACTGTGGCAAAGAACTGAGAAATTTCCAGAGTTTGATTAGATATTGGTCATTGCCAACTGATAGTGCCAAATTCTGCCTTCCATCTGCAACCATTTTATGACAGGCACTGATGCACCACCACCATTTCCTGACTGGTGAGCCTCAGAATTTTTCAGTTGTCTCAAGTGAACTCTGGGTGTAGAAAGTTTGAGAACCCCTGGAATAAATAATAATCCTGAGATATATTCTGGGAAATTGATGCTGAAGCCCCAGAATAGGTATTGCTTGGGGAAATACACGTCTTGCTCTGCCATTTAATAAATAACCATTCCTAGTAATGCTTCAAAGTGTTGTACTAGGATCTGATGACTGCTTAAATTCAAAGCAATGGTGAACTTAAATCACTTGAAACTTCTTAATGCAGTGACTGAAAATTCTCCCTTTTTTTTTTCCAGTGAAGGCGGCGTCTTCAAAGCTCACCTTACTTTCCCAAAGGACTATCCACTCAGGCCGCCAAAAATGAAGTTTATCACAGAAATATGGCATCCAAATGGTAAGACGCTGATGTCATGTGTAAAGTGTGTTGTTCTGTCTTGCATCTGGAATGAATATGAACTAAGTTGAGAGCCCCAATTTTGGATAATGGGAAATTATTAGGAAGGAATGTAAATATTTGGGTTCAGGAAAAAATACTGGTTTCTGTGTCTTTCCTTTAACTGTAGGTATGATATATTGGCCACAGGTGATATACAACATAAACTACCGCTCAAGATTGTTGTGAAAATACATGCATACCACCTTTATCTCCTTGGAGGAAATGTGGGATATAAATGCAGCAATAAAATTATTAAAATATTGGTTAGGTATCATCCATGTGACAGTTGGGTGATTAGGCTCTCAGTACACTGCTTGCATACAGTCTAATATAGAAAATTAGGTAGTATTTTAAATTTGAAGTGTGGAAACTGGAATTTTAAGCCTCATCTGACTCTGGATAACTTAGTTTCCTTGGATTATTTAGTTATCATTTATTAAAATAATTCATATTTTATGCCTTTCATTTCGAAAAGAAATTCCAAAGTGATCCACAAACAAAACAATATCACAACAAAACAACTAAATAAAACCAAGTTAAAATGTCAGCCACAGAAGCCAGGAGTGCCAGGAGCCAGTATTTATGGTCAGAGAAATGCCTTGAGTACATTTTCAATTTTCAGTGGAAACTTTGAGATCATCCCACAAGATAGATGCCACAATGGAGAAAGCTGTTTTCCTCTCCACTGTAAGATGTACATCAGCACAATGTGAAACAATGAATAGGGCCTCCTTCACTGGGACCTGTTTTCGGATTAGCCTCTGTTCCCCATTTTTAAAATGGAAATAATTGTGTATTGGATTACACAGCAGTTGCTATAGTCAACTAACGGCATACTTCTACTGGTGTATTTGAAGATAAAGATAATTAGCAGTGGTGAATTGCAGTTTCCAGTTTAGCTGGTGGATCCATATATTGTGAATGTAAGCAGAGCCCTGCTGGATTGGACCAAAGGTCCATCTGTTTCAACTTGCCCTTCCCAAGAGCCAGACACATGCTTCCACAAACAGGGCATGAACATCACTGATAATCATTGATAGGTTTATCCTCCCCTATCTAACATTCATCACCACATCTTTGGGCAGCAAATTCCATATATTAACTAGTTGTGAATCCTATTGTCAGTCGACTGAATCTTGCTCATTATTAACACTTGTACTCCATGTTTCTGACAAATATTCCTATTAATGTTATCCTTAATAGTTGGGTGGAATTGATAGCCATAGCAGAGGACAAAACTCTCCATCAGCTCACTACTTTGCTTTTCACTGTTATCTGAAGACAGGACTTCTGCTACGATGTTAAGGCTCTGAAATTCTATGTTTTTTCTTCTTGGTAGTTGATAAAAATGGTGATGTCTGTATTTCCATCCTTCATGAACCTGGTGAAGACAAATATGGCTATGAGAAACCTGAAGAACGCTGGCTTCCCATCCATACTGTGGAAACCATAATGATTAGTGTAATTTCTATGCTGGCAGATCCCAACGGTGACTCTCCTGCTAACGTTGATGCAGCGGTATGACTTGCAGCTTGTAAATAAATCTCTTCCCAGCATTACTGTTGAAATACCGTGGAATGGTTTCACGGCACGCAGCTTTATCCCCTTAAGATGACTTTTTAGTAATAAAAGGGATAGGAGTTGAACAAAAGTAATGTGGTCATGGTATAATTTCAAGTGTAATAAGAGTTTCTCCCTATTTTGCTGTCCATATTCAGAGGTGACCATCATCTCTGGATTTTTTTTTTTTTAAATAAGAAAAAAAAAGATTACAAATATGGCTGCTTAACTGTGTGAACAAGCTTCCCCTCAATGACAGGCATGTATGTAGTAAATACACTTACAGTGGTACCTCGTGTTGCGTAACCTCCAGGTTATGGAATCTTCGGGTTACGGTCGCGGCAAACCCGGAAGTGGGTTTGCTGCATGCGCAGAAGCACTCTGCGCGCTTTGCGCAGAAGCACTCTGCTGCGCCATGCGTGTGCGCAGTAGCAGTCATCTGGTTGTGAAATTTTCGGGATATGGCCGGGCCTCTGGAATGGATCCCGTTCGTAACTGGAGGTACCACTGTATTACATTATAGTTGTCCAGTTATTTATAT
Source organism: Podarcis erhardii (assembly GCF_964252035.2). Lineage (NCBI taxonomy): Eukaryota > Metazoa > Chordata > Lepidosauria > Squamata > Lacertidae > Podarcis > Podarcis erhardii. The sequence goes on along the minus strand of NC_138514.1, from coordinate 28,758,168 downwards.
GTACCTGCCCTTTCCTGCTCATCTTGTGTGCTTAGGTTGAGAAGAGTTCCTACTTGATTGATACACCACTGCATATAGTGGAGTATCACTTCTGTTTAGGTTCTTTGTCTCAGAAAGAGCTGCATACCTTTAAACCTCTGACTGAACTTATACAAGCATGGAATATGGTTTCTAATTGTCCATGAGTTTGGAGTTTTTCCTGGTACTGCCAAATTGGACTTGAAAATGTAGAAGGAAGTGTTTCAGGAACTGTGGTTTCAATATTCTGCTTTGATCCTGGTATGTCTTGCTAAGTGGAAAGAGCAGGATGATTGATTACGCAGATCTGATTAACTTACTCAAGATGCAGGATTTGGCACAGAATGTTGATTCTTCTAGCTTAGAATACATATAACCCTAATGAAGTTACTTGTGGTGGCTTGAAGAATCATTTGAAATTTGGATTTTAATTTACAGAAAGAATGGAGGGAAGATAGAAATGGAGAATTCAAAAGGAAAGTTGCCCGCTGTGTAAGAAAAAGCCAAGAGACTGCTTTTGAGTGACACTTAATTCAGCAGCTAGTAGCTTCACTTTTTTTCAGGGTAAGTAGGGTTTTTTCTTTTAAAAAAAAAGGTTATGGAAAATTCCATTTTGCATTGGAAAATCCAGAAAGTGTTTGTTACATGTTGAATGCTCAAGGCAGTGAGGTAAGTATTCACGTTCTACAAGTGTGTATTTCCTCTCTCTCTCGCTTCTGCATTTATTCAGCAGATAAGATTTTGTTTTCCTTTATTGCTAGGAGATAGTTCTTTAATGTTCAGGCCAGATTATTTTATTATATTTATATATTGTAGTATTTTCATATTTTACACACTCACACCACAGTTCTCCCACTCCAGTCACAAAAGGCTCCTGAAACTGAAATTAGAGCACCATTTCTTCTTTAAACAAAATTTATATACTGACTGATGGAGGGAGAACCCTCTAAGTAGTTTACAACATTATAAAACATTAAATCAATTAAAAACAGGTATGAAAAATAATCAAAAGGTGATAAAAACCAGTTGTGGCTGAAAAGAAAACACATGTAACTTCTACACGTCGGAATAGCCTTGGCTAAACAAACATGTTTTAAACATTGCATACAGCACTGGAGTTTTGATACACATGATAGAACACTGTCCATAGCCCCAGTCCCTGAAAAATCCTAGCAAGAGCCCAAGTGGTATAGTTCGCTGTGTGAACCCAGTCTAAATCCCTGCTCAGAAGCAGAAGCTACTGGGGTAACATGCTTCCTGTGCTGTGGAAATAAGGGGCGGTGTGGGAGAGGGCCATGTATTGTCACACTTCCCTTCCTTGGAGGGAAGAGTGGGGTTAAAAAAAATTGCAGCTCCACAAGCTCTGGCTGAGTGTACAAGGAGCAGAACCAGACGACGCTATGGCTTAGGTATTGGGTCCCAAACCTGGGGCCTGAACCTGTTTCAGAAGTCGTTTAAAAGACACATAAATGTCAAAGACTAGCCCGCGTACTTGGAGATACTTACAGAACCTGAGAATAGTGCAGCCTTCTAGCTTTTTGTTTCCTCAAAGACAAAGTACTGGTGTCAGGGGCTCGGTGAACAGGGGCTCGGTGAACACTAAGCAGGACTGGACACTGCTGATATCTCCATGCAACACCTGGTTATAAGTAAAGTTATAACTCTTATCCCACCCCTGCCCTCAGCAAAAGAAGTAGTAGTCGTGTCTGGAAAATGTCAGCTTTTCAGCAGAAGCCTATTTGCCTAATATAACTCCAGTAGTACACTCCAAAGCTAAGCCATCCTGCATGAATGGAACATGTTTTGCTTAATAATTTGTGCCAGAGTTGGTAAAACATTAGTCTCTGTTGCTTGTATGTGTCTCTGTAGCACTTGTGGTTACTGCTGATGGTAATCCTGCAACTGATGATTTCCAAAGAATCTTGGTGTTGCCAGCTGAAAACTAAACATGCAGCTTTTGATGTATGTATATGAGAACTAGCTGTTTTTGGTAACTAGGCTTCTGCTTGTCTGTGTTGGCAGATATGCCCCTCACCCCAGTGGTTGAACTTTGCACTTGGCTTCATTAAATGCTGAGTTAGTCCCCTTTCAAGATTCCCTCAAACACTCCATTGGGTATCGGGTGGTCATGGGGTTACACCCTTAACAGGACACTCGTATCTCTAATTTTGGGTTTGGGGGTTGCTTCTCAGTTGTTCAATCAGTGAGAAACTTATTGGGCAGTAAGCCTTCCGAATGCAGGGATATCTTAGCTGAGTTGTGTGGCCTGTACAAAAAAGCAATCCCACCCATTGCACATTGTAGAGGACTACTGCATGTGCCATATAAATGCTTGTGTCTTTTGCCTGTAATGAATGTTTTACTGCAGGCAGATTTCCTCTCTGCAGCTGGCATGTTATTGCCACTGATGGTTTGAGTTGCCAAACTACCATTTTGGCACAGTATATTGTACTGCTACTCCCACTTACTATTGATGCTTTTGGGATGCTTAATTTTAGTAGCTGCTGAGGGAAAAAGAAACCATGCTAGTATTGTAGCTGAGTAGGTTTGACAACTAAGGTTATAGTGTTCTTGGTCTCAGCAAGTGAGCCCTGAAGCCCTGATACTTCAGTTCCCATTGCTCTTGCTGTAAATAAGTAAGATGCCTTTAACTGGGCAACAACCTGCTCAAAGTATACAAATTTGTAAGTTTCACAGAAATATTTAATGAGAATAATGGGAAGTAGCACCTAAAGGACACTGATGTAAAGAACAGACTCTCCTACACACTCAGTTGGTAGATGGAGCAGTCTTTTTGAGTGAGCTGTTCCTGTCAGAAGTGGCTAAAAACATGCGTGGCTGAATACAACTTTGCTGAAAACACAGGTTTTTCAGTGATGTGTGTAGGTCTTTTGTAACTTGAACATTCTGATGTATTTCACTAAGGCAATGCTGCCAACTTGATGTGCCCCTCAACATATTTGTTTTTCAAATGGGGCTTGCAGAAGATCAAACCATAGTTTTTAGTTTAGGAAATGGCAGTTAAAGTTCTATTGAATCTCTGTAAAATACTTAAGTACAGAAGATGCTCAATGTGTTAGTATTCTAGTTGTGTGCTCCCTGTAGGACTGGCCTCCGGAAAGCAACCCTAGAGCAAACCTAACTGGGGCTCTGAACAGCAGTTCAGATGCTGGTACTGAGAGTTCTCATATCAGCCTATCTTGGAAGCACTCGCTACAGAGAACTTTCTTTTTCGGTCTGCTGCAGCCTGTCATTTGATGATGCTATAAAGACTAGATCTAGTTTGGCTGATGGTTCTTTGTTCTTGCCTTTGTAGGTCTCCAATTGAGGAACATGGCACTGTTTTTCCTGCACTCTATCCACCTAATGCTGGACTTCTGTTTATACCAAGTTGGCAGACACTGGCTGGAACTGGGCTGCAATAAAACATGCCAGTTATTAATGCTGACAAAGAGCCTAACAAGTGCCAACAAGGATTTGCGCATTTTGAAAACTAATGGAACTGCTTTAACCTTCAGGAAGAATTGTAAAGATGTGTACATAGCACAACATGATCCGGATAATATATACTGTTCATGTACATCCACAAATACACATTGTACCAAATAATGCTGTCTTGTAGTTAGAATAAGAATCGTGTAAATTCTAAAGATTTTTAGCAGGTTTTCCATTTTTCTCTTCTCCCCCCCTCCCTGGTTTTCCCTATGAGTCTTTAAAATTTCTCGTGAAGCATGTCAGTCTAAAACAAATTAGGATTTAAAAATTCTGTTTTAACTTTTTCTTTTCAGCCATTGAAGATTCATTAAAATCTCTCACTTTAATAAAGTTTAATACCTTTGTAATGCTGTCCCTTCCCCCTTACCTTTTTTTCAGATTACATAAATACAACACAGATCTATTACTTGATTCTAATGATGACTTGAGCACTGTCATCAGGAGGTGCAGTTCCTTCCCTTGCATTATGACACAGCTGTGCTCATCTCTTGGCTTGGATGTAGCAATAAGATTTTACAGCTGTGGAGCACCCTTGAGCCTGTTATCTTTCCCAAAAGGGTTGAGAGCATTTGTTTTGGAAGTGGTCAGCTAAGTATGTTAGCCCAATATAGGATGAACTGCTTTCTTTTGATTTCTTGCCTGGTTTGAAGTTGGATAAATAAAAGCATGCAGAGCTGTAGGCTTTCAAGTGAGTTCTGGTTTTGCTATCAAATGCTATTTCCCTTTCCCTCTTCTTCCTCTTTCCCCCCTCCTTATATTTCTTTGCCTTTTGATCTCCTGCAGGTTTTCCTCACTTAATGTATAAAGACAAATTGCGATGTATATTTTCATGTAACTTGATTTTGGAATTCTGTCACCTTCTGTAGTGAGTTCTTCCAAAATATAAATTTTTCCAATAGCTTGGTGTCAAGTTGGCTGTTATGCAGTATAAAAAATGAGAGCACATTTTCAGAGAGCATTAAGCATGATGATGTTGGTAGCCGATGGACAACAACTGCTTGAGACTTCATCAAAAGGTGACTCGTATTCTTGGAAACTGACTTCTAAGGAGTTCAGTGAACCTCCATGGAAAGTGACTGTAACCTGATAATGCAGAAGATAGAAAAAATGCATTGAATTTTGCTTTGGTTGAAATACTGAGTGGTTGTTCCTTTGGAAATTAACTGTTCACATAAGCCAAAGTTGGACAAGTATAATATTCAACTGTAGACTCAGGGTGTTTCCAGACTGGGGATTAATTTGCAAACAGGTCATAGACAACCATGGTTATTTTATTTACCAGGTTTTTCCTGGGGAGAGTAAATGGGGGAAGGAAATGTGGGCTGGTATTTTGATGCTAACTTTGTGTGGACACTATATATTAAAAAAGCATGCCTGAGGAGCACTGATTCTGCAGTCAACACCCATCCAGCAGCACCCTTTGATATGGAGGAAGAATAAATAAAATGACCATACTGAGAGGGAGGGGGGTGGCACCATTGCAGAGGCCCTTCTTAATGGCAAAACTCCTTGCAACAATGGCTTTATGTTCTGGGCCAGTGTAATCTCTCCTCATTTGAGGCATTTAATCTTGCAATGTTATATTCACTGTAGGATTTACTTGTAGGCTTCTTTGGTCTTTTCGTTCTGCAGCAATTTGTTTCTGCTGTTTACAGCAGTGCTTCAAAGGAGTGGCTGGAGGCAAATTGCTTGCTTTAATTCTGAATCCACAAAGGAATAGTAGCAGCCTCCCTATGGTATAATGTGGGGGCAGGTGGCACTTAGGCTGAGTTACATGACACGAACGAAAAAGTACACACAGGTCCCTAGTAGTGCTGCATCATGCATTTGCCCCTGCAGTTCTTGACAAAACATACTAACTGCCCTCATTTTACAGTGACAGTACAGCCTCTAATGCCATGTAAATATCCTTCTGGTAGAAGGAAACATTTGTTAACATAGCAGAGGGACTGAGTTGAATGGGTCTTCTGTGGCTTTTTTGTTGAACGCAGTTAATTGCATTGGGTTTGAATGGATGGATCTATGTGCTTGTAAAGCAACCTTTAAGCAGAAGCACTTTTATAAGCAGTGGGCCAGACCTGCCTGCTTTCAGGGCTACCATTTCAAACAAAAGGAATTATGGGGAAGGGGGGGAACATATGCTAGGTTTCAGAGAGGAAAATAGTGTACCAGTTATGAATGCCAGGGGAATCACCATTGGTACCTGCCAATTAGAAGAAACAACAATTAAATCCTGAAATAGAGGTAGGGAGTTCTTGCCTCTGGATTTTCTTTAAAAGCAGCAATATTTTGTCCCATTTGTCTGGGTACATGCAGCAGCATAAAGTTACTCTAAGCTGCCATGAATTAGAAATGGTACTTAATTAAGTGCTCTCTTTTTAGCCAGACAGATGTATTTGCTGCTTCTGAGCTGTTTAGTACCCAGACACAATAGCTGGATTTAGACAATTGCTCAAACAAGAACCAAAATTGTTTGGCTCCTGCTGAGGTGGGGGGAGGAGAGTCCATGCCAGCCAGCTGGCTAGCATTTGTGCTCTTCTGCTTGCGTAAGACATAGGGGGGGGTTGTCTTACATTTTGGCCATCTATTCCATAATTAAAATATGAAGGGAAATATCCCAGTGTTTCTAGGGCAGCTATTGTGATCCAAAAGGCGGCCAGCTGGATGTGGAATAATAAGGTCTCCCAACAAAGCATTCACTTATTTGTCCCTTGAACACAAACTGCACTGCTGTGATGGCAGTTTGAGAGGGAGGAGAATTTCTCTTGTCACCTTGGGTGAAGCAGGGCTGAGCAGAGAACCCAGCTGGATTGTGGGAAAGCTTTGACTTTTCCATTGGAAGTGGGCAGGGGAGGGGGCCTAGGAGAGAGCAGGAATCTAACTCTTGTCAGTTCTAAAGGATCCAGAATGGTTTGGGAGGGGGTTGCTGGGGGATATTTCCCACTTCAGACAAATTAAACCACATCTTTTTGAAGAAGCTGTCAAAACTTTTAAGGCTAAAATCTAATTGATCATTGTGTTATATGAAGTTACAACATTATTTTGTGCTTGCTTTTTATAACAAGTTGTGTCCTGGCTACTGCTGGCATTAGACTTACTCTTTGGTTCTGAACATGTCTGCTTAAATCTGTGTTGTGGTTGATTGCAAGTTCTTACACTGTTACACCATTTAAAGGACTACTGTGGAAGAGTTCCTGTTATTGGTTGGTTGGTGACCAGGAAGAAAATGCTAATGCAGCAGTTTGACACCACACACACACATACTTTGAGACAGATGGATGCCAGCAAGGTGACAACTGCATGCTTTTTTCTTTTGTTGGAAATAAGCTTGGTTTCTTTTTTCCAAGCTCACCCCTAGAACAGTTATTCAGAAATGGGAATGTCTCTCCTATTCTTCTTTCGGGGCCTGATACAGATGGCTTTTAGAGTGCGGTTCTTGGGATATTAACCAGCTTGTTTTCTTGCCTTCTGGAGGTTTACAGGTCACTGCACAAACTGCAGGAAAGGCTGACCTGTCTCTGTTAAGAAGGGTATATTGGTGGGCATAGGAGGCAAGATGCCAACTGGATCCAAGGTTCAGTAGAAACGTCTCTTCCAGTCCTGACTTTTTAAATTCATTTGTATCTTGTCTTTCAGGAAAACATTTCCATTGCTTATCTTACTAAAAGTATGAATCGTAAAAAGAAGCTTGAAGGGTTTTAGCTCAGTGGGAGAGCATCTGCTTTGCATGCAGAAAATGCTAGGTTCAATTCCTGGCATTGCCAGGTAAGGATAGGAAAAACTCCTGTGTCTCTGAAACACAGGAGAGCCAATCAGTGTGAACAATACTGAGCAAATGGACCATTAAATTGGCTCAGTATAAGGCAGCTTCCTGAGTTCTTAGGAATGACATAGACCACTTCAATTTATAATTTTAAAAGCAGTACCTAAGTATGCATGCAGACCATAGGGATTATGATTTTGAGTATTGCACTACAAGAAAATGTCTTCAGCGTATCTAAAGACCTGTCAGATTTCCTCAGGGAGTGACACCACTGAAAAGCCCTATCCCTTGTATCTGTAAATTTAATTTTGGTGTCAGATATCTGGTCCTCCACAGGCAATCATGGGGCTTTTGTAGATGGTTATTATTATTATTATACTTTATTAAATTTGTATACTGCCCTATACCCACAGGTCTCAGACCAGTTCACGCCAGTGTAAAAGTGGTGGAGAATGTGTGGTTGTCTGAATATTGGACCTCAGTTCCCATCATTCATGACAATGGGCCAGGGTAGTTTAGGCAGGATGTAAATAATTTTTTGTACTCTGACTTTAGGGTAGGTAAAGGTAAAGGTACCCCTGCCCGTACGGGCCAGTCATGTCCGACTACAGGGTTGTGCGCCCATCTCACTTAAGAGGCCGGGGGCCAGCGCTGTCCGGAGACACTTCCGGGTCACGTGGCCAGTGTGACGAAGCTGCTCTGGCGAGCCAGCACCAGCGCAGCACACGGAAATGACGTTTACCTTCCCGCTAGAAAGCGGTACCTATTTATCTACTTGCACTTAGGGGTGCTTTTGAACTGCTAGGTGGGCAGGAGCTGGGACCGAAAGACGGGAGCTCACCCTGCCACGGGGATTCAAACCACCGACCATGCGATCGGCAAGCCCTAGGCACTGAGGTTTTACCCACAGCGCCACCCGCGTCCCTCTTTAAGGTAGTTAACACGGCACATTTCATTCTCTTTTTTGCATTGGATGTAGCTGGGGTACACAGCAAACTTCTGGGAGGAGCTTTTTCATCACTGGCTACTATGGAAGTATGTGCAGGAATTATTCTACTGTACTAAAATACTAAAATGTGAATACATGCTCTGGCAGATTGAACAAACGAGACCAGTAGTGGGTCTAGTGGTAAAGAAGGCTGTTTCTGCATGTGCTGTAGAAGGATGTGAGGGGCAGATGAGGCTTGCCAACCTGGGAAGGTAACCCATCTAGGAGAAGGAAAACTGATCCTAAACCTCCACTATCTTGCACATCTTCAGAAGAAATGGCTAAGGAGTAAACCCTGCAGAAATCCGGAGTGGACTTCCTAAGATGATTGCATGGCACTTTGTATGCCTCCTTCCGGCAACTCCTGCCAAGTTGGTGCCAAAACATATTGCTCTGCTTTCCTTTGGACCACATCAATGAGGCTGAGAGGTGGGGTTTGTCATCTGGGCAACCCAGGACCTCTGTTCGCACTGCCCTGGCTTGCATCCCAGGGCGGTTACTTCGGTGCTGCTAACACAGCGGTTTGACCTCCAAAGGCACACTCCATCTGTCTGTTTCTTGAGTCAGACAAATGTCAACAGCAACTACTAATGGAATTCAATGGGATACTACAAAGAATGCTACTTTATTCCTTCTTCCCAACCTGGAAAATATTAGGATTGGATAGCATATTAAAGATCTAGACAGCTCTTGGCACAATCAAATTTTAGGTAGCAATGGCGGCCACTAGGAAAACTGAAAATGCAGTGGTAGCATCGTACTTCAGTTCACTGAAACTCTGAACTTGGGTTTGCTCCTTTTCAATCTTACTTTGGTCCTAATGTAAAGTTCTACTGTAGTGTTGCTTTTGGATTTTAGCAAATGCCACAGAGGCCCAAGTCTGTAATAAGAGACATAATTAGCAGTGTAGTCTATATGCCTACACAGGAGTAAACTCCACTGAGTTCGGTGGGACTTATTCTCAGGTACATAAAAGGATTACAGTGTTTATTAGAAACCCATTTTCTTCCAGATTCTGTACTACTACGAAGGAGTGGAGATAAATGTTCTAACACTTATTGTTCTAATTTTTATTTTTCTCCATCACTATCCTGTTATTGGCACACAACTTACAAGTTTACAGAAAAGATTTTCTCTCTCCCCCCCCCCCCCCCATACAGGACAGGGAGAAGCAGAATTTAATTTTTACACACACAAAAACAACATGTAAAGACTTGGTCTATATGCAAATTTTATTATTCTGTTTCTAAAACCAATCCAAAGTTACTTAAAAAACGGAGGCCAACAGCACACAACATTAACTCCACCAAGGATTCAGGGCTCCCCTGCATGTCAGGTCTGTGGTGGCTTGAAGACGACTCCTTGCAGGGCTTCTCTTCTCTCACATCACTCCCAGGTTCATCTGCTTTCTGTTGCTCGGGGCCTTTTTTGGGGAGTATCTACCTTCTTGTGCTTCTGTGTATTATTCTCTGTTCTTTCCTGTCCCTGTCTGTGGCTGTCTGGAGACCTAACTCTCGCATGCTCCTACTTAGACTCCCGTTTATGTTGTGCCCAGCTTGCATGTTTGTGCCCAGATGTGCTACTCCAGGTCTGCTGATTCACATTGGCATGCCGTTCATACTTTGGGTCTTCCTTCTCCACTTTGATCTTGGTTTTAGGAGGCGAGCCTGCAAGCTGTTCCTCTTTCACCCGTTTTTGGTGCTCTCTTTTCTCTTTCTTCTTCTTGCATTTCTCTTTTTTGTGTTTCTTTACCACCACCTCACTGTCTTTGGGAGACTCTGGTGAACTTGGAGGTGTTTTAGCACCACATCCACTTTCTCGGAGAGCTTTTGTCACATCATCAATATCCTCAGAGTCTTTTGGTGGGCGGTAGTTAGCCACATGGTCCACACGAATTGTCCTTCCTTTAATCTTTATTCCATTAAAATTATCAACCGCAAGAATGGTGCTTCTCTGATCTTCATAGCAAATGAAACAGAAACCTTTGGATTTCCCTGTCTTCTTATCACGCACCAGATTTATGTTCACAATTTCCCCATACTGTGAAAACACACAAAGAATGTCGCCTTCCGTCAGCTCATAGGGAAGACCACCCACAAATACCCAAGCACTGTCACTGTACTCTGCATGCCAGGAGACCTTATCTTGTACACCAAGCTGTGCCTCACGCTCATTCAGCTCATTGATCAGCTTCACTTTGGTTAGTGGATTCATGCTGGTTCTCTTCGTCTATTGTGTGCAAAAAAAAAAAGAAATCTTTTAAAAACACTCATAAAAATTTACTGACCTTTCAAAAGCCCTGTTAGGTAGCAAATGCATTTACACTTCTGTTATGGCAGCGGAGTGGCCATGTGTTCTAATTTACAAAAGGCAGTCTTCTCTTTTCTCCTTTTTATTATTTATTGCACACCCCTCAACCTAAGGTCCCAGGATAGATTGCAACACAATACTGTATTAATATTAAAGCACAATATTTAGGATGCGGGTGGCGTTGTGGGTTAAACCACAGAGCCTAGGGCTTGCCGATCAGAAGGTCAGCAGTTCGAATCCCCATGACCGGGTGAGCTCCCGTTGCTCGGTCCCTGCTCCTGCCAACCTAGCAGTTCGAAAGCACGTCAAAGTGCAAGTAGATAAATAGGTACCACTCCGGCGGGAAGGTAAACGGCGTTTCCGTGCGCTGCTCTGGTGAACCAGAAGTAGCTTAGTCATGCGAGCCACATGACCCGGAAGCTGTACACTGGCTCCCTCTGCCAATAAAGCGAGATGAGTGCCGCAACCCCAGAGTCTGCTACGACTGGACCTAATGGTCAGGGGTCCCTTTACCTTTTTACAATATTTAAAACGGATTGATGTGTCGGACTACAGCCTGGAAGGCCACAGTTCAAATCCTAGCTCAGCTAGGAAGCTCAACCTGGGTGGCTTTGGGCCAGTCCCCGCCTCTCGGCCTACCTCACAGGGTTGGTGTGTTGAGGTTAAAAATGAGGGCGCGGGAGGACCACGTACGCCACCCTTGAGTACATAAAATAAAAATATGCTCAGAGAGGCACTTTGGCCATGGCCTCGCTGTTAAAAGCAAGACAAAACTTCCTCTCCGAGCAGAGGCGGTGGTACTCTGCACGTGCTCAGAGGCACATCGCCCTCGGGGCGGGGAAGGAAGACCTCGGAAAAGAACGCGCGATGTAAAACTGTTCCTTCGAAACCCGAAATCGGTGGTCCTCCTGCAGCTTCTTCCTAGCGGCCATAACTTCAGCCCAGTCAGGAAGGCTGTGCCGCTACTGCGCGTGCGCGCGCCGCCTCCTTTTCTCTCCTCCCCCCCCCCCTCTCTATCTCGCCCCTCCGCCTCCCGCTCTCACCTCAGATCTCGCGAGAGCTCCGAGGCAGCGGCCCAGGGCCAACATGGCGGAAGGTATGCGCGATGCGGGCGGCGGCGGCGGCAATGCCAGCTGCACCTTGAGGAGCGGGAGGGTTTTTTCTCCCACCTCAGGCGGTTTTTCTGTGGGGCGGAGCGCTTAGCTAACAGTGGTTTTGGTGCTGCGGGGTGGGGGCAGATTGAAACCGGCTCGGAGGGCGGGGGGGGGGGAGTGTTTGGGCGTGCCTCGTTTATTTGTGGTAGTATTTTATTTAACTCTCTTCCCTCCCCAGGAGATCGAGGCAGGATAGGTGGACCTTTTCCCCACCCCCGTCTTACATCCTCACAAGAGCCCTGGGAGGTAGGCGAGGCCATAGCGGTGCAGCGGTTAGAGAGAATGTGGACCAGGGCTTGGGAGAGACCGGGGTTCAAATCCTCCCCACGCCACGCCTCCATCTCGGCCAAGTGACCTTGAGGGCAGGTCACAGCCCCTCAGCCTGACCTACCTCGCAGGGTTTGTTTTATTGGCGCCGTAAAATTTATAGACCATTGATTTTAAAAGGCAGGCAAACAAAAAAAGGCACGCAAACAAAAAAAAAGGACGCAAACACACACACATCAAAGCAATTTGCAAAGGATGAAATACTAAAATATAGAAAAATTCACAACCCTGCCTTCAAAATACAAAAGTTAAGATAACTGAAGCAGATTAAAAGTATCTTGGCTTTCTGGGTAGACTTCTAGCAGGTGCCCAAAAAAAAGAGAACGGTGAAGGCGCCTGCTTGTTCTCAATAGGCAGGGAGTTCCAAGGTGCACTAAAGGACCGAGCTCTTACAAATACGGAACGGGTATGATGTGGCATCTGTAAGTACTGCTGATTCCGCTGATCAAAGCCATTGAGTGGGTGCACATCTGATAAAGTAAACTTGTGCCGAGTTGTTGAGGGCTTCATATGCCAATAGTAACACCTTGAACTTGGCTCAGTAGCAAATTGGCAACTAGTGCAGGGCTCTGAGCACAGGTGTTATGGGTTGACGATGCCTTGCTGCTGTCAGCAATCATGCTGCAGCATTCTGCATGAACTGCAACTTCCGGATCAGGAGCACATTGCAGTAATCCAGTCTTGAAGTAATCGATGCATAAACTACTGTGGCAAGGCAAGGGTTGTGAGGAGGTCGCCTGGGAGTGAGTGTTACTTGGCCCTGGGTGGGGTGTTGTATGTATGCAGTGGGGCGTGAGAGAGACTTTTCCAACAACTCTTTCTGCTTGGTGAGTTAAGTGTGGAAGTAGAGGAAGACTATCATCCTAGATAGGAGGTGTTTCTTTGAAATGGGGGAGTCATAGTGGCATCACTCCACCCCTGTATGCATGCACCCACCCACCCACTTAGGAACATAAAGAGTCTGCCCTATACAGTGTCACTTTCTACACTGACTGGTGGTAATGGTGTGTCCATTTGTCTGTCCTATCTCCTGGCATCTAGTGCTTTTAATTGAACCTAGGACCTTCTACATGAAAAAGTGTAGTTGGCCCCACTGAGTTACATGTGGGCAAATCCATACCATAGATTTAAACTGCATTCAGCAAACACTTAAAGCACACAACCTCCGCCCTCCAAATAATCATGGGAACTCTAGTTTACCCCTCACAGATATACCATTCCTTATCAAACTATAGTTCCTAGGATTCTTTGGGGAAATATATGTGCTTTAAATGTGCTCTGGGTGTGTTTTTAATGTATGGTGCAGATCTGCCAGTCTCTCCCTCTAGTTGCCTATCAGTAGCAGCTTTCTAAGAGTCCAGTGGAAAATGCCATGGATTGAACCTGGCACCTTCTGCATTCAAATTCTGTGCGTATGACCCTTCCCATATCTCAGCTGCTTAGAACTCAGCTTGTTGCCTCGATTGTTAGTACTGTATCCCCTAAACAACTTCAGTTAAGGCATACATTGTTTCCTGCACACCCACAACAGCACAGCGGCTTTAAGACACTTTAGTAACTCTTCCGAACTTTTTGTAAAGGATTATAAAAATCACCTCCATATTATTTTGTGTATTCATGTTGCTTTTCTGTAACATGTCTCTGGCCCAGGGAGAGTGCAGTCATTGTTATCATTTATACAGTACCCTCAGTGTGAATGGCCCTTCACAGAGAAGGCTGCCCAAGAACTGAAGTGGTGCTAGATCCCACCCAAAGCTGGGATCTACTTAGTAATAGTAGTCATGGCCCATGGGGTCCTTGGTGTGCATGCTATTTTACAGAGGCAAAACAAGGCAGGGGAAGGTTCCTGCTGGAAGAGATTCATTCTGTTATGCATAACGCAGTCTGTGTGCATGGTGCTTTATAGAATTACAGCAAGACAACAGGTCTCTGCCTGAAACAGCTTACAATGTAAAAGTCTAGAGGTGGTGTGGAGGATGGAGGCAGAGAGGGAGGCAGGCTGAAGCCAAGGTTAACAGTGGGGAGGAATGTGCATTAGGTTTACTTGTATCTATGTGGGCTTCATTTCACTAGGAGATAAGAACTAAGGAATTTTGTGAAAGCATCCATAAAAAGTTAGCCTTTGGTGAGGGATATGAACAAAAGCAATTAAAAGCAAAGGGAAGTTTATTCAGTTGTTTCTTTTGCGGAGGATAAGAAGATGAGGGATCCTAGAATTGTAGAGTTGCACGGGACCACAAGGGTCATCTAGTCCAACCTGCCCTCCCCAATGCAGGAATATTTTTGCTGAACTTGTGGCTCAAACCCACAACCCATCTCATGGATGTTTCCTTGAGCATTGGGCTTATGTGTGTGGTAGGGAGGGCCCTTGAATGTACTTGTTCCTGGAAAAATATAGCAGGAAATGTATGTAAGGGTTTGTATTTCTTTTCCTTGAAGGAGCTTGGGGTGGCATACATACTTATCCCTTCTCACCTCTTATTTTCCTCCCTGCAAATCTCTGAAACAGGTTAGGTTGAGAAACAGTGGCAGGTTCAAGTTCGTCTGGTTAATTTCATGGCTGATGTGGGATTTTGACCCAGCTCTTTCCATTTGTGGAAGGTTTCAGTGACATCAGTGAGTCTTCATTGGTAGTAAATGCACTTAGAATAGGGTGTTTTGTTGCATGAAGCAAGCTAGGTTGCAGTGCTAAACAAATCCAGCCCCATGTACTATTTTGTAAATATGTTTAAGACTACAGCTCATGTCATATTTTCATGGGGTCCTGTTTAAGGCAGATTTACAGACATGAAGTCCAATTTAGTTCAGTGGGGCTTCTCCCTAGTTAGTGTGTGTAGGATTGTGGCATTAGATTTAGAAAGGACTAGCTGCCAAGTAAGTGACCATAAGATTGCACCCATACCTAAATGCTAGTCTCACCTCAATGAATGAATGACCATTTCTTTAGGATTGAGCTGTTCAGTTGCATATCCAAGAACATTATTATTTTTATTACATTCTAAAAAAGAAAAGAGGCCAATTTTTTATTAGCCCAGATCCGTAGCCCTTGTGCATTTCTGCTCTATTCAAGATAAAAGGGAAGTTTCAGAAATGTGCAAAAACAAGAGCCCACCCACATGCTTTTGTTTTTGTTGTCGCTTTGAGGAATGGAACATGTGTCACCTGCCTCTCTCTCCTTCTGTCAAGCAGTGGCTCCCAGCAGGCAGTGCTTCCCCCACCCATTGCTCTTTCATCAGGGTGGGAGGCGGGAAGGAATGCAGGGTGGGATTGAGGAGCACTGGAGCTGAGGATAAACTGGGGGTCAGATGGGAATATACCCTGGACTGGATCTGGCCAACAGACCAGCAGTACTTCGCCTTTGCTGTAAAGTGGCTTCAGAGTTATTGTCTGGATCCAAGGCAGCCCTTGCCAACAGCTTTGCCAGTTGGAACTAATGGGAGCTGCCTCCCAAAACCTCCAAAGAGTTCCAGATTGGCTAAGGTTGATCTAAGAAAATTCACTTTTTAATTTTCCTTAGGCCATGATTCTGGCAACCTTAGGCAGGATACCCACCTAACTGTAACTACACTTTGCAGCTGAAATAATGACAGATGTATATAATAACCGATGGTAGGACTAATTTTTGTTGATAATGTAGAGGACAAGCTTTTGATCAGAGTAGGCTATCAAATTGTTTAAAAATGAGCGCTCTTATCCGGCTTGTTTAGCAGTGTTGTGGAGGAAACAAACTCAAACCTTGGCTTAGCATTGCACCCAGGTTCATGGTTTGTTTTGCTCAAACCATGATTGGTTAGCCAAGAACAATCCTTGGTTTACTATCTTAGTTTGGATGTAATGCTGCGCCAAGGAATGTGGTGTGTTTCTTCTGTGCTCTTGTGGAATGGTTTCTGATTTACTGTGACATGCACACACAGTCACAGATTGCATATCCGTTTAGTAAATTTTTATTTGCTTTCCATATAGTCATTTCACTTTCCTGGGATGTTCAGAGATGACTTGGATTTTTTAAACAGTACTGAAAATTGTGCAACACCTACATGTGATGATCTGGCAGATTTTACTGACTTCCTCTCACAGCCAGAGATCCGTCCACGCAGTTTCATTTCTCAGAAAGTTTTCTTGGGAGAATAAGAAGAACCCAGATCTTCGTAATGAAGAGACCTGCTTTTAAGGTTTCTTTCCCCTCAAATTTCTGAAGTGTTTGTCTTTGGTTGGTTTGTCCTCTGTGCCCTGGGTGAGCAAATGGTAGTAGATAAATAATCACAACAAAGTGTGGGTGGGCAAGTTTTTCCAAAGTAAATAGGACTTGGCTTAATGGTAAAAGCTGTGAGGCAGTGTTGTGCAACAATGTGGATTGCTGCCCACTTAAAGAAGTTACTTAGTTTATTGAGTAAATTGGTTGAATATGAATAACTGTGCACATGAATGAGCAGTTCAAAAGAAAAAGCATATACTTCCCTGTTTTTAGATAATAGATAGGTTACAGCAGTTAAGAGACATTCCCACTTGTGTTTGAGAAGAGATAAGTCCTCTGGTAAAAACACTAGCCATTTGCACCAGCTAGATTCAAAATAAGGCTTCAGTTCTTTAGTTGATTGAGCCATTAAAACATGCTTTTTTGAGTCAAATGGGTTGTTTTAACATTCTATCCTTAGTCTGTGTCACTGAAGAACTGTATGTGTCATCTTTGAATATCAACCAGGCTGGAAAAATCCCATCTGGACATCTAGAGATCTCTTGCAAAAGTCCTCAAATAGAAGGAGATAAACTTTAGCATTGCCCTAAATGTGGGTGGCGCTGTGGGTTAAACAACAGAGCCTAGGGCTTGGCAATCAGAAGGTCGACAGTTTGAAACCCTGCAACGGGGTAAGCTCCCGTTTCTCGGTCCCTGCTCCTGCCAACCTAACAGTTCGAAAGCACGAAGTGCAAGTAGATAAATAGGTAAACGGGAAGGTAAACGGCGGGAAGGTAAACGGCGTTTCCATGTGCTGCTCTGGTTTGCCAGAAGCGGCTTAGTCATGCTGGCCACATGACCCGGAAGCCGTACGCCGGCTCCCTCGGCCAGTAAAGCGAGATGAGCACCGCAACCTTGGACCTAATGGTCAGGGGTCCCTTCACCTTTATCTTTAATAGTTGCAGTCAAGCTAATGGTTTAGACCAGCCTTCTCCAACTTGGTAGCTACCAATCCCTGACCATTGGCCATACTGGATGGGCAGATGGAAGCTGGAGTCCAAGAACGTCTACAGCTCTACAGTTTCCCCAACCCTTGCTTTAACAAATGGTTTATCTGCTGGCCAGCTAAGTAGTTGGTTTCTACAAGAAGCAACCACAACCTGCTCTGAATATATCTAGAGATGCTGAATGCTCTGCTGCAGATGAAAGCATTCCATGCAATGCCTAACTATGCATTATTCAGTGAAAGTTCCCTGATCAATACTGGTATCCTTCACTGCCTTAAAGTGATGGTGTGTGATTTTCTTGTAAAGCTTTTGGCTTTCTTAACCATGAAAGGTAAATTCTATATAGAATTGTAGAGTTGGAAAGGACCCTGAGAATCAACCCCCTGCAACGCAGAAATATGCAGCTGTCCCATGTAGGGATCAAACCTGCAACCTTGGCATTATCAGCATCACACTCAGTATAACCGGATAATATAGTGGCAGTATTTAGATTGCAAGACTTCATTCTCTTTTTTTCAGTCCAAACTGAAGGACTCCTGGGAAGAGTTGCGGTTGAGTTTGCTTGGCTCATTTTGTTTGTTACAATTATTCATATTCTGCCTTTCAGGAAATGTATCCTTTCAAGGTTGCTGAGAATTAAGATTGAACTTCATTAAAACATGCACACTCAATAAACAGCATGAAACTAAATGATTCGATTGTGGCCAAGTGCAGTAGTTAAGATGGAAGGCAGCTGTTCCAGCATGCTTAAGGACCAACCATGGAGTCACTACTCACCAGTATGTATTGAATAGGGAGTCGCTGCCCATGTGCATCCTTTGTAGAGTTCCTTTCACTGTTAAACATGCCTTGCTGGAGCCTGCATAGGATCCTGAGATCTAAGGAGACATCATGTAGGGGCTGGTCAAACCAGAACAGGGTGCAGGGATTGCCTCTTGATGACCCTGGGGAGTGGGTGCAGAGTTCAGAGTGGCATACTGGGAGGCTATACCACAGGAACACCCCCTTCCTGCCCAGGATCCAACTCCTCATCGATAACTGACTATTGGAGCATCTCCTTTCACTCATGGCCCTGACGAAGTCTGTTCAAAACCACTGGGCCCCTTCCCAGGGTCGTTTGCAGGCAGCTCCTCCAGCTGCGCCCCCCCCCCACGTCCAACCAGCCCCTCCACGATGGCTCTTTGTGACTCATGACACACAGTTCTCAACTGCTCAGCAAGCCTTTCTTGCACACCTGGTTCCCTGCTCCAGGTATAATCTCAATTCTGGTGTAACTTTTAAAATTGCAGTTGCCTTTAAAATATTGGTAACCTCCTTTCTAAGAATAAATGCTTGGTATGGAATAAGTATACTACCAGAGTCTTGGACTCGTAAGGATTGTGTTAGATGATTCAGAATTTCTTTGTTAACGTACACCTACTTTGCGATGTCAGTTTTTTATATCTACAACTAGTGTAAAATGTGAATGGTGATCTTAGCCAAGCCTTTATGCATTTGCTAGCAGAGTATCAAAGCACAGTTAATGCCACATATCTGACTTTTTGGCAAATCTTGCTGGCTGGTACTTAATGGAAACAATTAGTCATTCTTGGTGGATTTGACAGCATAAAGTTCAATGAAGAAAGCCTCTTTAATGTCATCAGATGCAGCGTATTGAAACAATAACTTAGCATACACCTCCCCCACTATGAGGGAGTGCAGCCTATAGCCTCAGACTTCCTTTATCATTGCTCATTCTGAAGGGTATCAAGTATAAAAGCCCGGATGTTCCTTAGGCTTCCTACCTGAGATCCCCAGAGATACCAGGGAAACAGTTTGGGTCTCTTTAGGGACAAATTGTGATGGCAGCATGACTGAGCTGTATGACGTTATGGGTGGCATAGAGAAAGTGGACAGAGAGAGGTTCTCCCTCTGTCTCCCATAATACTAGATTCCAGGCTCGACCAGTGAACTGAACACTGGAAGAATCAAGATAGACAAAAGGAGGTGTGTCTTTTCACTGCACATGGTTGCACTATGGAATTCACTCCCACAAGGCATGGCTGCCAACTCAGATGGCTTTAAAATGGTGTTAAGTCAAATTTATGGGGAGGATTAATACTATCGGTGGCTGCTAGTCATGGTGGTTATATATTGCCTCCAGTATCATTGTTCATATACCTCTGAATACCAGTTGTTGGGGATCATTACTGGGAGACTGCTGTTCCACACATCTCTGCTTGTGACTGTGAGAATGTAATGTTGGATCAGATGCATCGCTGGTCTGAGCCAGCAGGTCCCCTATGTTCTTGGAGCAGCCTTCCCTATCCTTGAGTCCCCAAATGATGTTGGACCGCATTTCCCATAATCCTTAACTATTGGCCATGCTGGCTGAGGATGATGCAGGCTGTAGTCCAGAAACATCTAAATCAGGCACCCCCAAACTCAGCCCTCCAGCTGTTTTGGGACTACAATTCCCATCATCCCTGACCACTGGTCCTGTTAGCTAGAGGTTATGGAAGTTGTAGTCCCAAAACAGCTGGAGGGCTGAGTTTGGGGGTGCCTGATCTAAGGGCTCAAAATTGGGGGATTTGTATGCAGAGTGTGTACTCTACTATTTAGCTGCGGCTAGGTTTTTTTTTAATCCTTTCGCTCTTAACTTATCTAAGGTCCCAACAAGCCAGAGTTCCAGTACTTCCAAAAGGTATTCCAAAAGTTTTGACTTGAGCAAATCTCTTTGTCAAAGTATGTCTCAAGAGTGAAGCTCTTAAAATTGATTTTAGTCCGATTAGGGATTAGGATTGGTCACTTCAGGGAATGCATTTCTGGAATTTTTAGAATCTGAAAGACTTGACACCAACAAAAATGTGCCTATTCTTTGCTGTGCTGGCCTTGTTCCTTTTCACCAGGGGTGGGTGAAGGTGGAGATTTGTATTGCCAGCGCAAGGTGGGAAGGAATCTTCATACCAGGCAGGAGTATCGTTGGCATATTGTAGTTCTTTCTGAAGTTTCTGCTTTTGGAAATGTATTTATTTGTGGGGGCAGCAGATGGATCCTCTGCTGATGCTTTAGTGCTCAAGTGCTCTGTGATGTTTAGCAGCGTGTCTACTGTAGATTCTTCAGAAATCCTTGCCTGTCATTGTCCTCACCTTTTATCTCAAGGCTTATACACACAAAACCTTTTTTTAAATAGTCCGGCATCTTTTTAAAATTGGGCGCCGCAGAGAGAATGCACTGATGAACAATTATACAGTGGAATGACTAATGGTGCAATTGCGTGCATTCTCAGAAAGCTCCTCTGTGTTTGATGGAATCAAAATGAATGTTTGTCACAAACTAATTCCCTACAGAAGTGCATGCAAAGGGATAAACTTGAGGGCATCTCCCAGTTTGGTTATTCCTGGCATAGACCATCCAGTGTGGTACCCTCCAGTTGTTGTTGGACTACAATTCTCATCATTCCTGACCATTTGCTGTGCTGGCTGGGGCTCATGGGAGTTTGAGTCCACAACTTCCAGAAGGCAATGCATTGGCTATGCTGGCTCTGTCCCTTTGAAGCTGTCTTGTACTGAGCCAGACAATTGGTCCATCTAGGCCAATACTGTCTGCTTAGACTGCCAAAGGTCTTCCCAGGCCTGGTACATGAGACAGAGATAGATAGGACCATAGATCCTTTTGGTTGCAAAGCATGTGCTACACTACTCAGCTGTTTATACAAATAAAGTGTTTCTACCCCATGCTTTAGGGACACGGGGTAAAACCACAGAGCCTAGGACTTGCCGATCAGAAGGTCGGCAGTTCGAATCCCCGCGACGGGGTGAGCTCCCGTTGCTCAGTCCCTGCTCCTGCCAACCTAGCAGTTCAAAAGCATGTCAAAGTGCAAGCAGATAAATAGGTACCGCTCCGGCAGGAAGGTAAACGGCGTTTCCGTGCGCTGCTCTGGTTCGCCATAAGTGGCTTAGTCATGCTGGCCACATGACCCGGAAGCTGTATGCCAGCTCCCTCAGCCAGTAAAGCGAGATGAGCACCGCAACCCCAGAGTCGGTCATGACTGGACCTAATGGTCAGGGGTCCCTTTACCTTTTTTACTACCCCATGCTTTAGCTTACAAAAAACATGCACCAGTAGTTCCTTCCCTTCAGACTCAATATCTAAGAGACGTGACACGATTAAAAAAGGATGAGGAGGGATGAGTAAAGAGGCAGGGAGGCAAACTCAGACACCAGCCTTACAGATCTTATAACAGTCAGTTGGGACTGAAGCAATTCATGAAGCCTGTTGGAATGACTGCCGCTGTGTGAGTTGAGGGAGGGCCAAAGGCAGCTCTTCTCTTCGTAGAGAAGATGGAAAAGGCCTGCTTCCCTCCTCTCTGTGTGCTCTGCAGCCTGATGGAGTGGCTGCTGTGAGGTGCCAGTCGGCTTTTGCCCCACGTTTTGAATTTCGTTCCGTTGTCTTTGCAGAAGAGGTGGCCAAACTGGAAAAACATCTGATGCTTCTCCGTCAGGAATATGTCAAGTTGCAGAAGAAGCTGACTGAGACGGAGAGGAAATGCACTCTCTTGGCTGCTCAGTCTAACAAGGAGAGTGCCAGCGACTCCTTCATCAGTCGGCTGCTTGCCATCGTAGCAGAGTTGTATGAGCAGGAGCAATACAGGTAAACGTGTGGTGGTGAAGACAGAACCATGGGCTGGGTTCTGCTGCTGTGTGAAGCAGAACTTAAGTTATGACCCCATCTGCCAAGCCATGGTTTGACTCTGACATTTGAATCCGGCCTCTGCCTTTTAAAGATTTCATCAGATTACCCACTTGGGCCTCAACCTTGTTTTGCAACCATAAGTGCTGTAAATTTGTACACAAATAAGCTTAACTTCCTTTCCATTTTTTGCATCCATTACCAATTCTTCACTTCCACCAACACCCTTTCAGCTTTTACCGGGTACAGTCTCTTCTGAAACGCTGTGCCTCTTTTTCCTATCTCTTGTGCTATTTTACACTATGTTTGCCATTTGCAAGAAAGCAGGGACAATGCATTAAGCACAGGAAAGCAAAATAGTTTAAACACCTTTAGAGGACGCTTGCCTGTGTAGGCATATTGTTCACACACATAACATGGAAGCCATTAGATTGCTTCTGAACATTGGAAGAAACAAAGTTCCAAGATCTTATACTGGGTGAAATGCAGTCTAATCTAATCTTTCAGAAGGCAGAAGCTCATCCTCCAACTTGACAGAATGGAAGCAAGGAGTTTCCTGTGTTTTCCTGCAGGGTAAAGTTAGAAACAAACTCTTTTGCTCGTGTCAAAATAATTGATTCCAGGCCAAGCATGTATTTGTGGAGGATTGAGAGGTGCAGTTAATGGCCCTTGTAAAGACAGTGTTGCTTTAAAGTATTGCTGCTCACTTAATACATAAATGCAGCATATTTTGCTGGGAAACCGAGCCAGACAAATGTACTTTGCTTTTTTGGTGTGTGTTTTTTGTTTGAAATTTGAAGTTAAATATTTATCTTGGACAAATATACTTCTGCTTTGCTTCTTAAGCACTTCCTATTCTTCAAAACTAGAAGTTAACGCTGTTTTGGTGTCCAGTGTTTTTTGGAAAGAGAAAGGGGACACACCCTATAACTTGTTGCTCATAACTTTTCAGCTAGTGTGTAAGACCAAATTTCTTAATTCACAAACCTCTTCCTTGGAACTAAGCTGTGTGTGTTTCATGTTTGCTGAAATGCAGAGATCACCATTATGCATTATGCAGTGGTGGTGGTAGTGGTAAAATCACTTAAAGACTTTAAATATAGTGCAGTGATTAAACATAAGACAGGCTCAGCCTTTCAGGCCTACAGGTTGATGGTCATTTGTCAGTTGAGGGTCTCTCTTGTCAGCCCAAGCTCTGATAAACACTTAGCAAAGAAAGAGTTGTTTTCAGCTCCTAAACACTTTCTCACCAGACGTCTTAATGCACAGAAGCTTGTTGGATCGTATTTAAGAGCCATCTAATTCATCATCTGGTTTTCACAAAGTGGCCAGGCAAATACTTAAGAGAGGCCCTAAGCAGGGCCTAGAAAACAGCCTCAATTGCTGGACTGCCTCTGAGCCTTGATGCTCCATTACTCCACGACAGAAGAAATATGGGTTATAAATATATATATATAAATACGTTGGTGCCAATGCTGCTTGATAGACCTATCAGCCATCACCTGTGAATTGGTCTAATCCCTAATTGCCCTGAGGGATAGCACCATAGGGTGGAGCATGAGACTCTTATAATCTCGGGGTCGTGGGTTCAAACCCCATGTTGCGCAAAATATTCTTGCACTGCAATGAGTTGGAATGGATGATCCTCGTGGTCCCTTCCAACTCTAAAATTCTGTGATTATATATACACACACACACATACACAAATATATATACATATATACATGCATATACATATATACACATACACACACATAGAGAGAGAGTGTGTTGTAGAATATATATGGGTTGGTGTATATTCGGTCATAACTAAATTAAGAGAAAAGATATAGAAAATGCTATGAAAGCTTGCCTCCTGTCATAATATATTATATGTATTACATAAAGACTATATATGGTTTGGACTGGATATCAGTTTAATTCATTGAATTTATTGGGAAGAAATAATATGCAAGTTAGTATTGTTGTGTTTAATTAATTGTAGCTATAACATAGAAGCTTGCATAAATGCCATAGAGTATTTGTTGTGTTTCTGAGGGGAGTCTATTTTGCAACCTTCATCAATCTGATGCCCTCCAGATGTTTTGAACTACAGCTCCCATCAGCCCTAGCATCATACAACTGTTGACAAGGGCTCATGGATAATATATTGTTAGAATATTTGTGTTCAGTATGCATAGAAGCTAACCGGGAGATTATGGGTATGCTTGTTTTGTTTGGTTGTATTTTGCTTTCTATTTCAGCCACTTAAACGGGAATACTTGAGTGTATAACAATGTGCACTTACCGTATTGGCCCGAATAAAAGCCATACTTTTTCCGAATTCTGACCATGAAAAGTTAAAGTGCGACTTAAATTTGTGACCTTACAAAAATTGGCTTTTACGATATCACTGCTGAAACAGACATACGGTAAAACGGAACAGGTGTGAGTGCCTGCGGAATTTTAAGGGAGCAGCTTATATTTTGGTATTGTCTTTTTTTCTCTCCCCCCCCCCCCCCCCGGAATTTTAAAGGTGCGGCTTGTATTCAGGTGTGGCTTATATTCGGGCCAATATGGTATCAATGTATTCATTCTTAAAATATCATTTGTGTATATGTATCAACCACTAATGCCTTTTTTAAGCCATGTGTGCCCATCACTTTGACAGTGAGTTTAAATTTCCATATGATTAAAATAATATTTCTGAAGCAAAAGGCATAGCTTTTTTCTAAGATTATTCTTAACATTTGTGGCAGTTATTTAAGGGGTGCCATTCCTTCCTATGTGGTGGTGCTTGCCATTTCCGGTTCTGTTTTGCTTTTCTTTTTACTTCTACTAAATACAATTTTTTTAAAAAAATGAGTGCTTGTTTAATTGGCAGCATCCTTTTAGCCTCTTAAGAATTTTTTTTTTAATCTGATGAGACGCACGGTGTTAAATTACCTCATTTATCTCCCCACTTTTGCTCTACAGCAATAATAAATTTATAAATCTCTGTCGTATTCCCCCATCACATTACCCACTCAACCCCGCCCCACCCCCAGTCTTGCTTTAAACAACCTTCACATGGCTGTGAGCAAGCATGCAAATCCTTTAGCTATGAACCTTTCAATTGTTACCAGCCCTGCCCAAACGGACAGGGTGGATCAGAGCTGCTTCCCCGATTGTGTGTGTTTTTTTTTTAAAGAAATTAAATACAAAAGGTCCAGACATGCAGCCACAACTGGCCTGAGATGCAGCCTTGATGGTGTTAGAAGGGCTAGGCCCATTGTGGGTGCATCACTGAGAGAAGAGGAGATGTCGCTCTAATTCTTCTAACGTTTTTCTTCTCAGATGAGCGTTTTGCCCCTTAATCTCGTGCCTGGGAATAGCAAACAAGCCTAACTCGGTTAGCTTCCCTCCTTGTTTGTGCACAGCCAGCATTTTCCTATCCCGTTCACAAAGCATGCAGACTCCCTGCTTCTTTCTGAAGGCTTCTTTGTGGCTGTTTGGGACCGTAAGAAGCCTGCAAAAGTGCTGTGGGGAATCCGCATATCGCCACTGCTCTGCCTTTCTCCTCTACGGCAGAATACCCCGAGTTTCCTTGCTGTTGTGCAGAAGTTTGCAAAGTCATCTAAGCGCAGGTGTGTGTGTGTGTGTGTGTGTTTGTCTTGTGTTTCTCCAGTGACCTGAAGATAAAGGTTGGAGACAGGCGCATCAGCGCTCACAAATTTGTATTGGCAGCTCGCAGCGAGACTTGGAGCCTGGCCAACCTGGTGTCTACGGAGGAGCTGGATCTGTCAGGTCGGTTTCTGATTGGCTGGGGTGGGGGGGTGAGAGAGATGCCTTCATTGGCTTTGGGCGAGCAGTGAAAAGATGAAAGGCCCCTTTGGTGGAGGAGGTTGCAGTCTTCTCCTTCAGGAGGTGCTCCGCCCACAGAAAGAGGCACTTGATCCATTAATTATGAAGCCTTTGTCTCCAGAACATGCTAATGGGCCTTTGAGAGCTCTGTGTTTAATGCTAGTTAAATCAGTAGCCCATCCCACTTTCATTTTAATGATGTGGATGTTAAGTGTGGTGGCCTGTTCGTCTTACAGAATGGGAGACCGCTCAGAGCTGGGAGACAAAGCCGTCTGAAACAGCCCGGTTATTCCTTTTGTTTTGAGGGTTGCTGTGTCAGAGCGGCCTGTGTAGCAATTCCATGTAAGGCAACTGTTGAGATGCCAGTCTTTTATCTTTAGTGAAATTAGCTCTTTTAATCAGTTGGGCGCCTCTTTCTCTTCCTTTCTCTCTTTCCCTCCCATGCATACACCTTCCCTAAAAACCTGCAGCGATGGAGAGAGAGTAAATTCTGGCCAGAGACGTTGATTCTAAACAAGCAATTATATTGCCAATTTCAAGTTTGCATTATAAAATGAGCCATGTTAAAAAGAGAGCGTTATAGATCACTTTATTTTTAAAGGGAGCCCCTGCCCTCGGGCTTACGATAGCACAAAAGGAAAAATGGATTCGGTGAGAGGAGGAAATACGCAAGCCCGAGCATTATTTATTTGTAGTTGCGGGATCTTCTGATGACCCACTGGGATCGAAAACAGCTCAGGGAAAGGAGGCACCAAAAGTTACTGGTTTCTCAGCTGGGCTAATGAATTGAGTTACTTCTCTTCCTTCCTCTGCTGTAGCCTGACACTGCTGCCGGATGGTAGGAGATAGTAGGAGGAACCTGGCTTCTCAGCAGAGCTGGTGGCAGTGTCTCCATATCCCTCGTCTCTCCTCCACCTCTGCCTCTGTAGTGGCTCTGCTGTCAGGTGGCAGATTTCCACCATGGGACACCCATGCTTGTGTATTAGGATGACCTTCTTTGGTGATGTGGGGTAGAAAGAGAATTAAAACAGTTGCTCTGTTTTTTCCATGGAAAGGTTTCCATGTCTAAAAGTGCATGGTTTCATAACATGATGATTGCATGCAACACTAGTCCAGTTGAAACTGCCTGGCCTTGCATTTGGAGGGCAGAAGGTGTGTTGTGTCCTGTTCTGGATCTTTTTTGTGTGAGGGTGGGGGGCAGGAATGAAATAAGTGGGAAGGACATAAACTATTCCAGCTCCAGTGATGGTATAGTTTTATCATCCAGCCCAGAGTCATGCTGGCAGAATAGGAGGGTCCAGAATGCCCACTCTGGCATCAGTGAGATAATCTGGATGCAAGACCTTTCTGCAGCCTCACATAGAAGCTATAGGGATCCTGATTTCCCTCTGAGGGCAGACTTCTCTCTCTTGGAGAGGGAGATCCAGTTAATCCTAAGGCACCTGTCAGGTTTTAAAATGTTTAGAAGTTAAGTCCAAGGAAAGCTTTTTTGTACAGCCATACCTTGGCTTTTGGTTTCTCGAATGTTTTGGCTCCCGAACGCCGCAAACCTGGACATGACTGTTCCAGTTTGCGAACTATTTTTGGAAGCTGAACATCCGATGGTGCTTCCGATTGGCTGCAGGACCTTCCTGCAGCCATTCAGAAGCCGCACTTTGGTTTCCAAACGTTTTGGAAGTCGAATGGACTTCTGGAGTGGATTCCGTTCGACTTCCAAAGTACGATTGTAATTGAATATAACTAATGTGCTTCGTTGAATTCCCTCCCCCCAATCAATTGGTTCAGTTCAGCTGCTTCCGGGCATTGGGAAAAGATGGTGTCCTACATATATTGCAAACCAGATAGGAAATCAGACATGCTAAATCGGATACCAATTTATATAGGGGATTGGAAAATTATTGGGGGTTTTATACATTCTGCTGAACTCTACATTGGGTTGTTGTTTTTTAGCTGCTACTTTTTAATTTGTTTATTTTAGTTTATAAACTGCTCTAGGAGTTTTACTGAGGGGTTTATTTAACAAATTGGGCCAGGAGGAGGAATACCTGAAAACAACCTCTTTCTCTGCCCCCCTCCCCAAAAAGGTGCCTTTTATCATTGGAGATTGACCAGTTGGAGACCACCCATTTTAAAGTACCTCTCTCACCCATTTTAGATGATTTTATCTCTCCCTTTCTCCAAGAAGCTTAAAGGTGGTATTCATGGCTTTACCTAGCCCTCTTTTACCTTGCAGTGAGCTTGTGAGGTAGGTTAGGCTGAGGGTGGTTGACTGGCCTAAACTGAACTTCATGGCGGTGGACAGGATTTGAACCCTGTCTCCCTGTTGGCCCCTTGTCTCACATTTTAAGCACCATGAAAATGGAGTGGAGGTGAAAGTAGAATACTTAGGTGTCAAGCAGTTTCTGAAGTTGAAATGTGGGGCTGGGGGAAGAAGAACGCTAGGGCTGCCACCTGCTCTTGACTATGTTTTAGTTATGAGTTGGTGGGGCGTTGAAGCTGTCGGGGCTTCCCCAGATGATTGACGTCTTGCCTCTTACATCTCTGGCTGCATCTTGGAAAACAGCTTCTAATATTAGTGATCCCACCAGCTCCTCTTTCTAGGGGGTGAGCAGGCAGCCAACACCCTTGTTGCCGCAGAGCTATAAATACAACCTTTACTAGTTCCTGAGATCGGGGGGTGGGTTGTATGCCCACCTAGCACTCACAGCAGCAGTGCGATGCTGCATTTCTTTACTACAGTGAGGGAAATGCCAGGAACTCTCCCCCCCACACACATTGTAAGTACAGAAACAAGTTCGTTGCTGATGTCTTGAGCATAAGAAATGTGGTTGCTGGTGCATAAGTACTGAGTGTGCAGTTGGGGGGTGGTTTGGTAAGTGCATGCAGGGTCTAGAGCCCTGCATGCTGGTGGTCCTCTAAAGGCCAAATCATAATCCCCTTCATGCTCTCCCAATAGATGCTGACCCAGCCGTGACAACGGCGATGTTGCGTTGGATCTATACAGATGAGCTGGAGCTGAGAGAAGATGACGTGTTCCTGACTGAGCTGATGAAACTGGCAAACAGGTTTCAGCTACAGCTCCTCAGGGAAAGGCAAGTCTCTGAATGAGCGGTTGCATTTGTTTCTTAATTAACCAGGCTATTTGTCCTAACGCAAGTGATTGTTTTTCCCCCTGTGGATCCCTCTGGGAAGCGGCTTTGAATTCAAAGATGGGCACTCTCAGAAATGCAGCTGTGATCAGGACCAGTGGTGGGATCTCTTTCCTTTGGAAAGATCTGCTGAGGATGCTTTGGGTCAGCCTTCCTGGTGACCTCCAGGTGTTCTGGGCTCACTGGTGAAGGTTGGTTTAGGTAAAGGTTGTCCTATTGCACGCATGGGTTAGAAGGCCCTCTTGATGCTTCCTCCAGCAAATGAAGGAAATCTCGCCACGTTCTTTGTCAAACCTATACATTGGAACTGACTTTGTAGTAACGAGCGTGACTGTAGTGACACAGAGAATCTCTTCTGCTCTGGGATCTTGTGTGCTCCTATTAATTTATCCCATTTGTGTGTGTGCAAATGAACTTGGCTTTACTAGATGTATCACATCTGCCTATTTCTGGCAGTATGGGCAAGGCAACATTCCAGGGGTGTGTTAATAGATTATAATGCTCAGATATTACTTGAATCAGGTATTACACTGGCTGTGGCAAAGTTTCTTTTGGAGGTTATAAGAAACAAAGATCATTATGCCCTAGATAAAACAAAATGACTGCCTTGGTTCTACTATCTGTCTGTATGGTCGTTTTAACTGTATCTAGTTTTGAAATTGTTATGGTTTATGTTTTATGGGTCTTTGGACCGCAATAAAGTATTGATGATGATACTTGAATCAGGACATTATTTACAACAGGGTGATGGTGTTAGCAGCAGCAAGCAGAAAAATCTTGCCTCTCTCATTCAACTGGATGAATGGTAGCTTAACGGCAGAATGCCTCCTGTGAATGTCTTGCAGGGTGTTAGGCTTTTAGCCAAGAATATTAATCTTAACTTCAGAAGTCTTCAAGTGCAGGACAGGCCATTCCTTTGAAGCTGAAGGCTACTCCTTGAACACTGATCTGCTCTGAATATGGAAACCATAGTTTCCTGGTTTGGATGCAGTGGGAAACTGTGGTTAATGAACTCAGGCACTCTTCAGTTGTTGCTCAGCAAAGAGGGAAGAGATGACACACGCCACTTGCATATCTTAGTTTAATTAACTGAGATAGTTATGTCCGATCTGGGCCAAGATCTTTCAAAGAACTTCTTCAGTTTTACTAATACTTTATAAAGCAGGTCTGTGTTCATACTTTTTAGCTACTGAGATAAGTCTTTTGATGCTGGCAATGAAAATCATCTCCTAGTAAATCCCCTTTTTGCTGACCCCCGGCTCTTTCCCTGTCTGTCTTGGTAGGTGTGAAAAAGGAGTCATGTCACTTGTGAACGTTAGAAACTGCATCCGCTTCTATCAAACAGCTGAGGAGCTGAATGCCAGCACTTTGATGAACTACTGTGCAGAGATAATTGCTAGTCATTGGGTAAGCGCCGAGAGAGGAGCATGGGGTGCTTCAAGAGGTCAAATGAGGATATGTGCTTTTTAATGTAAAAATGCAGCATTTACTCTGTTTCCAAGGCAAAGATTTCTGTAAAATTTGAAACTATACTGAAAATCCCCCACATTCTGTTCTGCAGCTGCTTTGGGCTGTACCATGTACAGCGGGGGAATTGGGTGTTTGAAGGTTGCCCCATGAAACAACAAGTGCCACCTTGCATGTGGAAAGCTAGCATGTTGAAGAGAAGACTTTTAGCCCCACGTTCTCTTTGCCTTGTTAGCTTCCCACTTGCAAAGAGGTTTTTGTTTTCATTTGGTCTGCAGTTTGGTGTATGCATCTGCTTAAAATGGGATGTCTTGGCACTGACAGCAGAACTGATGCCTGTACTGAAAACAGGCAGTTCCTGGTCTGTAATTATTGAATCATAGCTCAGTTCCAAAGAGTGTTCCCCCCTCCACCCGTGGAAACATTTTGCAGCGTGGGAGAAAAAGTGCCTCATTAAAGATCATCAGCCTATGTTGCATGTGTGGATAAATAATCTCACAGGTTGAGACAACAAAATGTTGGAGGATGTTCCTGGTACAATGATTTATGCCCATGGGAGAGCCTTGTGTTCAAAGCTGAGATACGGAAGGAGCATTCTTATACCACCCAGAGCAATAAAATGGGTGGGGAACCTGTGGCCTGCCACGTGTGGTTGGCATCCAACTCCCATCATCCCTGACCATTGGTCCTGTTGGCTGGGGCTTATGGGAATTGTAGTACAAAGCACCAGATTGGTGACGGCTGGTCTAAGCAGCTTGCGGTAATTTATTTATACAGTACCCCCATCTTGCAGTAATGTAGCATAGCTTCAAACCCAGCTTTCTCCATTCCTTGTGCTGCCCACTCATACATTTCTTTAAACACACACACACCACACACCACACCACACCACACCACACACACACACACACACACACACTGAATTTGTAAAGTAAAAATAAAATATAAAACAAACAGGAACAAACATAGTACACTAACCAAAACAAAACAAAACATAGACCCATAAACTCTGGTATTGCAATGAAAACAAGAGAGTTGGAAATCATTTTACAGATTCACAGAAACACATGTGCTGCTCTTGCTGCGGCATTTATAGTTTTCAAGCCAGAAACCAATAAATGCTTGGGAATTGTATTCAGCCATATAGACTTTTGAGAGGCAGACGGGAAAATCTGATCACGTACAATCAAATGTACTTTTTCAGTTTGACTCCCCCCAAAAGTCTGGGTTTTTTCCTGTTACCCATACAGGTGCATGTAGAAATGGCTGATACTTTTTAATGGTTGCTCTATGTTGTGTTTTTATTTATTTACCGTATTTTTCGCCCTATAGGACGCACTTTTTCCCCTCCAAAAATGAAGGGAAAATGTGTGTGCGTCCTATGGGGCGAATGCAGGCTTTCGCTGAAGCCTGGAGAGCGAGAGGGGTCGGTGCACACCGACCCCTCTCACTCTCCAGGCTTTGTACAGCTCTCCGCAAGCCGTGGGAGCCCGGCGCTGGGCTCCCACGGCTTGGGGAGAGCTGCCTGTTCTGGGGCTTCCCCTGCCCCAGCCTGGAGGGAAATAATTTTTCCCCCTTTATTTTCCTCCCAAAAAACTAGGTGCGCCTTATGGGCCAGTGTGTCCTATGGGGCAAAAAATACGGTATTTATTTGTTTGCTTGTTTGTTTAAGATGTAAGCCCGAGGGTAGGGAGCGTTGTTTTAATTTCATGTAAGCTGCTCTGGGAACCTTTCTGACTAGGAAAGGGTACAAATACTACAAATAAATAAATAGCGCTGGAGAAATGACTGAAGCTTGTGGTGTGTGGGGGGGGTAAAGTTTGGAGCCAAGATATGTGACTTTCTTGATTAATGATTTTCTCCCCCAGGATGATTTAAGGAAAGAAGACTTTAGCAGTATGAGTGCTCAGCTATTGTATAAAATGATCAAATCCAAAACAGAGTTTCCTTTGCACAAAGCTATTAAAGTGGAGAGAGAAGACGTCGTTTTCCTGTATCTTATTGAAATGGATTCGCAGGTAGGCAGAGATCCTCCCCTAAATCTGCACTAGGATAGAATTTTGGAGATATCTCTCGATTGCTCATTACTACAAAGTCAGTTCCCTCTGCGTCTTAAGAAAGCAGAATAGACTTTAGCATCTGAAAGAAGTTTTTAAAAACAAACACCTTCACTAGTTTGCAATTACAGTTCTTCCCCCCCCCCCAATATCACTAATAAAACATTTCTCTTCGAAATGATTATTGCTTCCCCCACAACCTCCGCTGTCTTTTCTTTTAACTGTCCATAAGCCTGCCTTACGTTCGAACCATTGTTCTATTTAGTCCAGGTCGGCCTTAGTTCTTGAGCCTGGGATTTGCGTCATGCTTTGTCACTGAGCATGGCCTCTCCTAAGCTTCTCTGCCGCCCTGCGTGGCTCCTTAGTGAGCGGCGTTAAATGTAGAATAAACACCAGAATCTTCGTTTTTCTTTTATCTGCTGCTTTTGCTATCACGCTGTGCGGTGCCCGACTTCTAATCCTGTTTCCCTGCAGCTGCCTGGGAAGCTAAACGAAGTAGATCACAACGGAGATCTTGCTTTAGATCTGGCACTTTCTCGAAGACTGGAAAGCATTGCAACCACCCTGGTTAATCACAAGGCAGATGTGGACATGGTGGACAAGAAAGGCTGGAGCTTGCTGCATAAAGCTATTCAAAGGGGTAAGAATAAACTGTGTTTGTAAAATATATAGTTCACTTTCCAGCTAAGAATTCGTTCTGTACATTCCCGGCAGAAACACCTCATGGAATCATAGAGTTGGCAGGGACCTTGAGGGTCACCTAATCCAATCCCCTGTAATGCAGGAATCTCAGATTTCATAGGTGCTAGCATTTAAATTTGTAGATAGGGTAGGGAACCTCAGGCCCTCTGTAGCCAAATGCTGGCCTCCAGGCCTCTCTGTCATCAGTAAATGAATGGATAGAAGATACGTACAAACTTGCAACACATGAACAAGTCACCTACAAACGTAGGCTCGCCATGGCAGATTTAATTACATTTGGAATTCATTTTTATAAACACTGTATTAGGTTAAGTTTAGGTTAACTACAATAACAATCATGTAATGTTTATAGTTTTTGTTTTTACACGGGTGTTGTTGTTTTTCTATTCACATCTTATTTTACCTTGTGCACTTGAAATTTTATACTTCCTGTATTTCAGTAGAGAATATATTATATATATATATATATATATAAACAAATCATCATTAAAACAACCACCTTATATAAAACACTATTAACAAAACATCTTAAAAAATAGACTGAACAGCACAACCGCAGGAAAAGTCATAAAATTCACAAAGCATTACACCCACAGAACAATATTAGCAACATTAACAAACAACCAAAAACTAACCAAGGACGCCTTCCAAACAAATTCCTCCACCCACCTGTTTTTCATGTCCACAGCAAACAGTAGGTTGTGTGTAAGCATGTACAGTGGTACCTCGGGTTAAGAACTTAATTCGTTCTGGAGGTCTGTTCTTAACCTGAAACTGTTCTTAACCTGAAGCACCACTTTAGCTAATGGGGCCTCCTGCTGCCATTGTGCCGCCGCTGCACGATTTTTGTTCTCATCCTGAAGCAAAGTTCTTAACCCGAGGTAATATTTCTGGGTTAGCAGAGTCTGTAACCTGAAGCGTATGTAAACTGAAGCGTATGTAACCCGAGGTACCACTGTATCTCCAACTTGAGAGAAAGATCTCTTCAGACTAGAAATGTCTTCTATCCTGGGCCATCTTGCATGATCAAGTTTGAGAGTCGTTGAACTGATGTTGGACATTACACAGCAGATTAACTTAGCTTTAGAAAAAACCTCCAAAAGTCTGGCAAAGCATGTAGTGTGTTTGCTGGTTCTGAAGTTTTCAGTGCAAGAAAAGGGATCCTTTTGAGGATTCATACAGTTAGACAGGAATTGGTTGCCATGGCAGTGATATGCAGAGAGCAAAGGAACAGAGCAGTAGCATCTTGAATTACATCTTTCTCTGGCAAGAGAAAGTGGGGTTTGTTTCCTGCCCTTCTTTGTTAGCAATTCAAGCCGATGGCCAGCAATTTCTGTTCTTCCCTTGGGCTAAATACTTGTAGAAAATAAACTTCATCTAAATGTATAATAGGAAAATTATAGTCCTCTGCAAGGTATGAGTAACCCATGAAGATAAACTTCTTTCCATATCACTTAATACCAGCTGTAGTCAAGATCAGAGGGTTTTTGGTTCTCTAGCCAAAAATCGTGTTCACCCTTGTGTCCCTCTCTCTCCTCCCCGCCCCCCGGGATTGGCTGTGATGAGCCTGCAAGGAGTATCAACTTTGTGTGGTAGTGGAAGCAAACCTTTCCCCTCCATTCCCAGCCCTGAGCTGAGTAGCTAGAGGGACTTGTCCATGGTGCTTTGAGCTTCAGAGTGTCTCCGAAAGCAGCAGGGCGCTTTCCTTCATTCTGAGAATTAGTTTGAGGTTTGGGAGAACCTCTATAACTCCTCCCAATTCAGGAGAAGGGCAAGGTATTTCACCAGAATTGTAAAACCCCTTGGTCCCTAGTTACTGCAGGTTAAGGGCCTCCGACGTTGCAGGAGATTTCTTTTGAAGCTGGAATACAACTGGCAACAGTCTACCTTGTCAACAGTTGAAAATGCTGCCAGAACAGGTTTAGGGTCTTGGTCCATCTTGCATGTTCTAGGCTCCACTGTACGGATCTTCCAAGCTCTTTAAGCAACGTCACTTCATCTGGTTCAGATCCTCTGTTAATGGCAGAAGCGCAATTGCGAAAGGCCAAAAACGTTAAGGAAATCTTTGGATCCCCCTTCACTGTGCTGGAATGGGTGTTCTGTGCTCCTCAGCGTCGCTTCCAGTTACAGGCAGCTTGCTTGTGAAAAGTAGCAGAATGGTGTAGACACCATTTTTTGGTGGCATGGTGAACGCGTTGCCATCACTTAATGCCTGTGCTGGATGTGTGCTGATGGGTGGCTGTGATGCTTACTCAGCACAAGAAAGCAAGGGTCTCCATGATTGGAGGCACCTAAAGATGCATCACATTGCTGCACTTAATGGGAAAGTTCAGATGTACAACTGGTGCCTGTCAAGCCCTTGTGATCCACATGCACCTGCAACTCCATCTCCCTCCTTCCTTTCCTTTTTACCCCATCCCATCCTTTCTTGGCCATTCCATGGGCTGTTTGTGGAACCTGCACAGGCTGCGCTTCCTCCATAAGAGCAAAATCCAGAAATAGGACTGCTACTTTCTCAGGGCCACCATTTCTGGTGTTTCCCCATTTAGGACATAAGCACTAAACTGTATGTGAATTGACATGTCATATGGATGCATCAGAACTTTTATTTTTTTTTTTTTTAAATCTGTTTTTCTATATGGTTCCTGGTGGTCTCCCATTTAAGAGGCCAACCTGGTCCAGGCCTACTTAGTCTTAGCTGTGTTGCAACCTCAGATACTCCCAAATATGCCTGCTTCTCGACTCTCTTTTAAACAGCTTATTTTCCATTCTTCTCCCCATCCAAACACATAGGGAAAGCAGTCACTTAGAAGAGAGAGGCATCCAGCAACTTTATTGTGTGTCCTCCGTGTGTTATTTGTATTTTCTTCAGAACTCTAAATAAGCAGAACACAGTGAGCCAAACAAGTTGCCCAGGCACTTGCTGAATAATCTTGCTTTATCTTCTTACGTGAGTGTGCTGTGGTGATGAGAGTGTTGGACTAGGATTTTGGATTCCAGGCTTCAAATTCCCACTTGGCCATGAAGCTAACTGGGTGACCTTGGGCCAGTCGCTGCCTCTTAGCCTAGCCTACCTCACATGGTTGTTTTAGGGATGAAATGGGGCAGGGAGAAGCCAACCTTGAGCTCACAGTGTTAATAACACACCCAAAATAGAGACCACTAATCCTCTTTCCATCAAAAGCCCTGCATATGGGTCTTTTAAAAAAAATTTAACAAACCTATTCCTTTTCTACAAATACAAGGAATATTCTGCCGTTTACACTTTTCTGACTGATATGGCAGATGGGGAAGGATTGTTAGGGAGGGTTTGATGCAAGGCTTTCTTTGGAGCGAGTGCTTTTAAAAATCCTGTTGCTTGACTTCTGCTCTTTCCTTTTCATTCCCCAAAGGAGATAAATTTGCTGCTAGCTTCCTTGTTAAAAACGGTGCCCGGGTGAATGCTGCAACCTTGGGAGACCAGGAGACTCCCTTGCACCTCGTGGCCTCCTACAGCCCCAAGAAGCACAAGCCAGACATCATGGCAGAGATGGCACAGATTGCAGAGTCCCTCTTGAAGGCAGGAGCCAATCCGAACATGCAGGACAGCAAAGGAAGGTGACTGTTGGGTGGCGTTGTGCTTGTATGTTTCCTTGACCTATTGCTTGAAATGTTGATCTGGACATCTGAAGATGCTTTATGCAGAATTGGAAAAATTGGTCCATCAAACCCTTGTACGTGCGGCCTAGGACCCACGTACCTATGGGACCACCTCTCCTGGTATGCCCCGTGGAGGAACTTAAGGTCCACAAATAACAACACTTTGGAGGTCCCGAGCCTCAAGGAAGTTAAATTGGTTTCAACTAGGGCCAGGGCCTTTTCAGCTCTGGCCCCGACGTGGTAGAACATTCTTGTCACAAGAGACTAGGGCCCTGTGGGACTTGACATCTTTCTGCAGGGCCTGCAAGACAGAGCTGTTCGCCTGGCCTTTGGTTTGGAATCGGTCTGACCCTTATGTTTCCCTCCCCTTATGGTCTTGATTTATCAGCTACTTTAAAATGAGGCTGCATTTTAAATTGCATTTTAACCTATATTTTAAATTGGGTTTTTTCCTTTTCTCCCCCCCCCCTTCCCCCCTATTATGTTTTTACTGTGATTTTATTGGTGTTAGCTGCCCTGAGCCCGGCTCTGGCCGGGGAGGGCGGGGTATAAATAAAATTTGTTGTTGTTGTTGTTGTATTGCTTACGTTGGCTGGCAGAGGAACCAGTGATAGAAACTGCAACCTTTGCACGTAAAAGCATGTACGATATTGATGGGATTCCGGTGCCAGGGTAAAACGTATCTGTTATCCCAGGCATCTGGTGACTGAAATTTGGGCTGTTTGATGTCTTAGGTGGTGTTGAACCAGCGGGTGGGGAGAGATGCCAGGTGACCAGGCGGTGGTAATTCAGATCTATCCGTAGGAAGTGGAGCAGGGTTAAAAACACCGGGGTCCTGAGACTCAGGAACCAAGAGGACAAAAACTTCTTAAAAAGAATGGGAAAAATTTATAATTTATCTAGGAGACCACTGCAAGCAGATGGAAATATTAGCAGGATTTGAAACTCACTGGTAATGTAACAAATACTATGGATATTATGGATTGATTTAAAATATAGAATATGGAATAATACGCAGTTGTAAATGCTGACAGTAGGACCCATGGAGGGGATGGGGCGGGAAGTCTCAAGATTCAGATTAATCTCTGTATATGGATATGCATTTAGAATGTTATAAATTTATATTTGTAAAATCAAATAAAAACGATTTCAAAAAATAAATATCTGTACCCCGTTAAGTCTGTCACTGAAAATAAGTGAAACCTGTTGACGGGTACAGAAGTAAATCTAAAACCAACTGCTGAATGCTTAGTAATAGCTGTTAATAATTAAAATGGATGTTGGTCTCCGGTGTAAATAACACAAGCAGGTAGAGCCAGTTGAGGGAGGAGTCTAGTGTCACGTGCTCCAAGAAGTTGCCGACTTACAAAAGAGATCTTGCTCCTTGACCTTTGGAAGACCTTGTGCCCTAATTCAACTGACCCCTTTCTCTTTCTGCACCCCCAGGACTCCACTGCATGCCTCCATCGTTGTGAGAAATGACCCAGTATTCAGCCAGCTACTCCAGTGCAAGCAGTAAGTCTGTGCGAACTGGATTAATACAATTATCTATCTGAATGGTGCTCTTAATAGGAGAAACCATGTCCTTGTCAAGTTTTGGGTACGTTAGGAGACCGTCTGGGAACGATGGACTTTTCCTGAATTTCAGGCAGAGTTTTCCTAAAGGCTGCTCCTCCCTTCGTAGCCGGCATCTTGCCTTGCAGTTATTGTCTGTGGAACTGTGTGTTTCTTATCACCGTTCTGTTTTGCAACAGACACTTGGGTGGGTCTTCTCGATAGGGCAGGGAGGTGGCTGGAACGGTGAGCTTGGGTAAGTGGCTCAGTTGTGGCAGAATGGAAGTGTTTCTGTACTAAAAGGTCTTGCAGGATTCAAATTCAAGTTGCAAGACCTCCCAGTAAATGAAAAGCTGCCAGTGAGAATGGGCAAATCTCAATCGGGAGAAAAAGAATGCTAGTTGTCTTGGTAGGCAGAAAATACAAAAATTGGATGTTGAAGGCACAATAAACAGACAGGTGAAATCCGGTGAACTGGCCAGTGTTAGAAAGCCTTGATTTGTGTCTCCTGAGAACAAAGTCCCGGACTTGAAATTGTTCGTGGGGCATAATCGGAATCTTGTTGTCGTTGCCAGGCTCGATTTGGAACTGAAGGATCATGAAGGAAGCACTGCTTTGTGGCTTGCTGTTCAGTATATCACGGTGTCTTCTGACCCGTCCGTCAACCCCTTTGAGGATGTCCTGGTGGAAAATGGCACTTCCTTCGATGAGAACAGCTTTGCGGCCAGGCTCATCCAGCGCGGCAGCAATACGGATGCTCCCGACACAGCAACCGGTGAGAGAAATTGTGTCGTCCCAGTAACTCAGTCCCTAAGAAAGCAATTGAGAAATCAGATAGAAGACAAGCCAAAGGAAGAAAGAGGCAACAGCAGAGCTGAAACTCTAAAGCAAGCACCCTTTTGGTTTGCTCTAGCACAGAGGGCAATGAAAAGAGGGTGCAGTGGGAGGGGTGTGTGGCCTGCATGTTACAGATAGCTAACTTTTTTGTGAATTGAGCAAAAAGACACTGGAGTCTCTTGAGGAAACAAAATTCCAGCTGTTGTACATCGGAGAGGACAAATCAAAAGGGCCTTGAGTGGCACTGCCCCAGTTGTGCAACGCCTTCTTTCTGGAGGCATGGGTGTTTGTGGGTTCATGGTTTGATGGAAATTTACTTGGGTTTGTTTTTCTTCTAATTATTGGTGGCGATGGTTAGGCTTAAGTGTGTTTTATGTTATAGGACTGATTTTGAGGTTTTATTGTTGGTATTGCTGATATAGTATGGTTTTTATGCTGTGGCTTTATTATTGATGTTGCTGGTGCTTTCCTGTTACCTTAATTGTGTTTTGTGATTTGTAATAATGTGTGTGTGTTTGTGTGTGTGTGTGTGTGTGAGAGAGAGAGAGAGGGGGGGGGAGAGAATCACTTTGAGGTCACTTGTGACAAAAAGTGGGTGCTGTGGGTTAAACCACAGAGCCTAGGACTTGCCGATCAGAAGGTTGGCAGTTTGAATCCCCGCAACGGGGTGAGCTCCTGTTACTCTGTCCCTGCTTCTGCCAACCTAGCAGTTCGAAAGCACGTCAAAGTGCAGGTAGATAAATAGGTACCGCTCTGGCGGGAAGTTAAACGGCGTTTCTGTGCACTGCTCTGGTTCACCAGAAGTGGCTTAGTCATGCTGGCCACATGACCTGGAAGCTGTACGCCGGCTCCCTCGGCCAATAAAGTGAGATGAACCCCAGAGTCGGTCACGACTGGACCTAATTGTCAGGGGTCCCTTTACCTTTACCTTTTAAGCATAATAATAAGGACGTCAGTAATAAGCCACGTCAGTTCAGTTGTGCCCTGCCCTCCAGTGTCCTGGCTTAGAATGCAAGATGACGGCTTGAATTTCGGCTCCTGTTCTAACTCTGCTTTTTCTTTCTCTCTCCCCCATCCGGGTGGCTGGCTGCCTGTAGGAAACTGCTTGCTTCAAAGAGCAGCAGGGACAGAAAACGAGGCTGCCGCTCTGTTCCTGGCAACCCATGGGGCCAAAGTTAACCACCGGAATAAAGCGGTAGGTGAAGAGAAGGGAATGTCGAATGAAATAGAACTCTGCTCAGACACTCCATATATCTGTTTGGTTCATGGAGGGAAATTAACAGCAAGCCCATAACTGCTTACTGTAGAGTGCAAGTATTAAAATGGTGATAGTTTGGACCATTTCTCATTTTACTGTGATGAGATGGAGAAAGGGCGTGTGTGTGTTAGGCCTGGGCGATGTATCAATTCATTGCCCAGGGCCATGGCACCTTCACCGGGCAGTATATCGCGGGTGGGGCTTGCTGCACCTGACTGCCACAAGTGGCCGACGCAAGGAGGGAGGAGCAAGCTGCATTGGCCCTGGCCCCATGGGGTGTCAGGGTGAAACCGCTGCCGATTC
This sequence comes from Podarcis erhardii, assembly GCF_964252035.2. NCBI lineage: Eukaryota > Metazoa > Chordata > Lepidosauria > Squamata > Lacertidae > Podarcis > Podarcis erhardii. The sequence continues at coordinate 28,717,473 of NC_138514.1, read as the reverse complement.
TGCCAAGGGAGTTCCACCCCAGTGCCTTGTGGGGCCGGGGCTGATGCAGCTTGTTCCTCCCTCTGTTTTTCAACATTGGGATGTATTGCTATATCTCAGTGTTTGGCCAAGGGACGCAGGTGGCGCTGTGGGTTAAACCACAGAGCCTAGTGCAACAACGGCAGCAAGGATACTCATCGCAAAAAACTGGAAAACTCAAGATCTACCCACACTGGAAGAGTGGCAGATGCAGCTGATGGACTATATGCAACTGGCCGAGATGACTGGCAGAATCCGTGATCTGGGAGAAGAGAAGATGGAGGAAGACTGGGAGAAATTCAAGATGTATCTACAAAAACATTGTAATTTGGCTGAATGTTAAGAAGGATGCTAGCTTATAAAGAATTGGCCACCACTAAACTAGATTTAAATTTGATGATAAGTGAGACTTAAGAAAATATAAATTTTTTTGGAAAAAGTGCTAGATTATATTTGAATGAGTGGACATGAGATTGTAAACAAGTTGATAATTTGTTTGGAAAAAATTTTAACGATGTAAATGGGAGCGGGAGACGTGAGGGAGTCCAAAGAAGTAATGAAATTGTTGTGATAGAAGTAAGATCGTTTATTATTTGTGCATTTATATTTTATAAATGCACAAATTTTATTTGTGCATTTATATTTTATATTTAAAAACTTTAATAAATATTTATAAAAAAAAAAATAAACCACAGAACCACAGAAGGTTGGCGGTTCGAATCCCTGCAACGGGGTGAGCTCTCGTTGCTCGGTCCCTGCTCCTGCCAACCTAGCAGTTCAAAAGCACGTCAAAGTGCAAGTAGATAAATAGGTATCGCTCCAGCGGGAAGGTAAACGGCGTTTCCGTGCGCTGCTCTGGATCGCCATAAGTGGCTTGGTCATGCTGGCCACATGACCCGGAAGCTGTCTGTGGACAAACGCTGGCTCCCTCGGCCAGTAAAGCGAGATGAGCGCTGCAACCCCAGAGTTGGTCACGACTGGGCCTAATGGTCAGGGGTCCCTTTACCTTTACCTATTGTTTGGCCAGTGATACATTTCAATGTTGAAAAGCTGACATCATCCAGCCTTAGTGAAGGAGCAGCTGCTCCCCTGTTTTATTTCCTCTTCCCTCCCCACTCTTTTTTCCTTTTATATTGCGTCTCTTAGATTGAGAACCTGCAGGCAGCCCTTAGTTCTAGCAGATGTACAGCGCTTAGAAAATTGAGGAGCCACAAATGTGTTGACAGTTGTTTGTCGCGCACTGAGCTCTGTGGGAGCTGCTTTTGAAGTCCAATTCATGAGTCTTTTCTCTCCCACTTGAAATCGATTGTCTTTAAAGTTTTCCAAATTCTCCTTTCCCTAAAGGGGGAGACCCCGCTGCACACAGCTTGCCGGCATGGCCTAGCCAACCTCACGGCAGAGTTGCTGCAGCAAGGAGCAAATCCTAATATCCAGACGGAGAAAGCCGTGCCTGCCCAAAAGGGGACAGCGATGCCCAGCACGGCAGATAACGTCAGCCTGCAAACTCCTCTTCACATGGCAATAGCTTATAACCACCCGGATGTGGTGTCCGTCATACTGGAGCAAAAAGGTAAGCCTTTAGTGGGGAGCTCCCAGCTGGGAGGGGGTGGAACTGGAGGGAATAGGAGCAGAAAAGCAGATAAATGAACCATCAAAAAGAGTCTGCTGGATCAGGCCAGTGGCCCATCTAGTCCAGCACCCTCTTCTCACAGTGGTGAACCAGATGCAGCTATGGTAAGCCCACAGGTAGGACCCCCAAGCACAATGGCACTCTCCCCACATCCCATTGGCTTCCATCAACTGGCATTCAGAGTCATTACTTCCTCCAACTACAGAAGGGTAAACTACAGAGCCCAGAACTCTTCTAGGGGTGGGTGGGAAATGTTCTTTAAAGGTATAATGCGTATGCAGCCTGGTATCTTCGAAGCAAACAGGATTAACTTCAGGCTTAAAAGAGAATTAATGGTTTTCTCTTCTAGCAAATGCCCTTCATGCTACCAACAATCTGCAGATCATTCCTGACTTCAGTCTCAAGGACTCCAGAGACCAAACAGTCCTGGGATTAGCCTTATGGACAGGTAAGCACCAAAAGATGGATGGTCTGAAATTTTAGGAGCACGTGGGCAGAGGTGGCCTCAACTCCAATAAATAATAGAAGAAACCTTTTTTAAAAAACAAAAAAATAAGGATTGTATTCAACCAGCAGTTGACGCTTTAAAATTCCATTATCGTGACTGATAAGTCCATTGATTTCAGTCGGTTTTCTCAGAGCGTAGTTGGAGCCCTAAGGGAGCAATCCAACCGGAGTTAAGCATCTTTCAATCCCGCTGCTTTCAAAAGGGAGAGAGATTTACAGTGGTGCCCCGCAAGACGAACGCCTCGCAAGACGGAAAACCCGCTAGACGAAAGGGTTTTCCGTTTTGGAGGCGCTTCGCAAAACGAATTTCCCTATGGGCTTGCTTTGCAAGACGAAAATATCTTGCGAGTTCCTGCAGGTTTTTTTCCCTCCCCCCCCTTTTCTAAGCAGCTAAGCTGCTTATCAGCTGATCCGCTAAGCTGATAAGCCGCTAAAAGCCGCTAAACCGCTAATAGCGCTAATCCGCTAAGCTGTCAATGGGCTTGCTTCGCAAGACGAAAAAACCGCTATACGAAGAGACTCACGGAACTGATTAATTTCGTCTTGCGAGGCACCACTGTAAGTCTGTGTTCCATTTCTCCTATTGAAATCACTGGGACTTTATAAAGTGCTATGACTTTCCATCCACTTGTCTGTAGTGGGTATGGGGGAAATAGAAAAAGAAATACTTTATTGTCACTGTACCACATGTTTACAGTGAGATTAAACGAGGCCCCCCCCCCCACCAGTCTCTCAGTCCTTGTTACACTCTGTGTGCTGTCATACAGCCACCTTGGAGCCTCTTTCAAATAAGAGGGGAGGTGAACTGTTTAATGCTGAGTAGCTAGTTGATCCCGTCCCTCATCCTGTGCAGGCCATATATTCTCCACTTGTACATCATAGGGCTGATTGGGGTTGGAAGTTCAACAGCACCTGGAAAGCCACAGGTGGGGCTTTCACTTTTTTTAAAAAAAACAGCATCTACTTATGTGCTGGATTACCAAAGTAGGTGGCAGCGGCAGTGGAACCCTTCATAGTTGTTCTCATAAACGAATCTGTTCTCCTGTTTCAACGTAGCGCAAACTAACAGGCCTCCGACCGCAGGCTGCTAGAAAGCCGTGTTTGTCTGACAGAAGTGCATCTGAGCCCTTTAATTTGGCATATTTGTACCTAAACAAATTTTGTGCCTAAAGCTGCCGGGAGGAGTAAAGTTCAAACTCCAACTTGCCTGCAAATCCCTGAAAACTTTAACCTCTCGCAGTATCTTGACAAGAGAAAAAAGGGATCAAATTAGAGAGGCCTATAATTTGGACAAAAAAATAGGCTTCCAGGTGGAAAAATCAAAATTGGAAACAGAACTGTTAGAACCGAAAACTAAGATATTGTCAAGAATGTATAACTTGCTGTTAAAATGGAATACACAGGATGAAACGGTTAAATCAGCTATGATTAAATGGGCACAAGACATTGGTTATAACATCATGTTTGCTGACTGGGAAAAGTTGTGGACCACCGGTTTGAAATTTACGGCATGTAATGCCCTAAGAGAGAATATTATGAAAATGATTTATAGGTGGTACATGACCCCGGTCAAGCTTGCAAAAATTTATCATTTGCCTGATAATAAATGTTGGAAATGTAAAGAAACTGAGGGAACATTCTTTCACCTTTGGTGGACGTGCCCAAAGATCAAGGTTTTCTGGGAAATGATCTATAATGAACTGAAAAAGGTATTTAAATATACCTTTCTTAAGAAACCAGAGGCCTTTCTCTTGGGCATTGTCGGCCAACTGGTGTTAAAGAAAGACAGAACATTCTTTATGTATGCAACAACCGCAGCAAGAATACTTATCGCAAAATATTGGAAGACACAAGATTTGCCCACCCTGGAAGAATGGCAGATGCAAGTGATAGACTATATGGAGATGGCAGAAATGACTGGCAGAATCCGTGACCTGGGAGAAGAGTCGATGGAAGAGGACTGGAAGAAATTTAAAGACTACCTGCAGAAACATTGTAAAATGATTGAATGTTAAAATGATGTTGGATTTAAAGAGAATATGGCATCAGTGATTTAGTTAAAAGGAGTATGCAAAAATTCTTAAAAAGAAAAGGGGGAAAAGACCAGAGTAATATTATGTCAAACTTAAACAAAATGACACAAGGGTTTAAGCTATAAAGAATAGCTAAAATGTGATAATGAAAAGAGAAGAAAAATTGGAGACATAATAGGTTGAAATATATAATTATTAATGAGGTCTGAAAGAGGGTTAGAATTTGCTGAACTTGATTGTGTAAAGGGGAACACAAAAAAGGGAGATGTGAGGAAGTCAAGAAAGAAGGTTATATAGATAATAAGTTAGAAAATGGATTTTTTCTTGTTTATGTTTTTCTTGTCTTTTTCTGTTTCTTTGTGATGTATTTTTTTCTTTTTGCTGTATCTGTTTTTTTGTTGTTGTTGTATGCTTGTTCTATTATATAAAATCTTAATAAATATCTTTTTTTAAAAAAGACAAGAGAAAAAAGGGGAATACAGCTGAATTTACATGGCTTCATACTCCAACTATGGGAGCACAGTCTCAGGATTGCAGGCCAGGTCCTAGGACTGCAGTTTGAAGGTTCATCTGTATAGAGTAACCTTCCCCAGATGTTGAGCGCCACTTATTAACATATGGAAGTCACCAGGTTTGGGGCGTCCTATTGTTAAATACCATAACATGCAAAGTGTCCCAGAGTAAGGATTTGTTTATTTTCGAGTGCTTCTGTCCCACTTTTCTAAAAGACAATGAAAGCTACAGACAATGCATTTACTTCTTTTCAAGAAGCTCAAGGGTAGCATACATCATTTCCCCCCGTACCATTTTATCCTCATAGCAACCCTGTGAAGTAGGTTAGGCTGAGAGCAACTGGCCCCCAGCGAGCTTCATGACTGATGGGGGATTTGAACCCAGTTCTCTCATGCCTTATCTGACTGTCTAAAATGGGAGGGGAGAGAGTGGGAGCTCTACAGGCAGTCATGAGTTCCTTGAAGGAAAGAAAGGGCAGAAATTTAACGGATAAATTGGACATTTCTTTCCTCTCCCCCCCGGCAGGAATGCACACTATTGCTGCTCAGCTGCTTGGCTCTGGGGCCTCCATCAATGACACGATGTCAGACGGGCAGACTCTGCTGCACATGGCAATACAGAGGCAGGACAGCAAGAGCGCCCTCTTCCTCCTGGAGCACCAGGCAGATATCAGTGTCAGGTAAAAAGGCCTTGGTTGTACTTGCAAAGTTGTGTAAGAGTCTTAGCACAGAGGCAGGCCCAGTGCCCCCGCAAGGCACACTCGGGCAAATGAATTGGGGCTGGCTTGGGCTGAGCAGGTTGCTTCTGCTCTTCCCACACCCCCTTGCCTCAGAGGGCATCAGTGGGTTCTGCTGGTGGGTGGAGGTTGACACCACAGAGAACCAAGGGTGATAACAGAAAATGCCACCTGAATTATCTTGGCACCATAAGGATGGGATCTTCGTTTATCTTCTATTATGGTTATGAGACGGCAACTTGTTTCTGTATGGTGCTTTTAAAAGAACCTCAAAGAAAATAAGGGGTACCGCAGACTCACTTGTGCCCCAGCTGATTAGTTCAGGGATGATGAATCTTTGGCTCTTAATAAAGGTTTATCTTTCAGTACCATTTTGAGCCTTTATCGTCTCTTTTGTTCTTTCTGCAATTTTTTTAATAGTACAGTGGTACCTCTAGTTGCGTTCACCTACGGTTATGTATCCTTCTGGATACGTATGCGGCAAACCCGGAAATATTTTCCCAGGTTTCGCTGCTCATGCATGCACAGAGGCGGTAAACCATGCCATGTGCAGAAGCAGCACCTTTGGTTGCGAATTCCTTGGGATGCGACTGGAGCTCTGGAACGGATCTCATTCACAACCGGAGGTACCACTGTACTTCCCTCCCCCAAACTGTCGGTGATGCACCGCCTGTGGCTATTTGCCTGCATATAGCACAGTGTGCTTGTTTGCAGGACTCAGGATGGTGAGACGGCCCTCCAGCTGGCCATCAAAAACCAGCTCCCTCTTGTCGTCGATGCGATCTGCACCCGGGGAGCAGACATGTCTGTGCCAGACGACAGAGGGAACCCTCCGCTCTGGCTGGCTCTGGAAAACAACCTGGAAGATATTGCTTCGACTCTGGTAAGAGCAGTGACTGCTGCAGCCTCTTTTATCTTCTTCTATTAGACGTTGGAATCCTTTTCACAGTCATCATCACTCTTCTCTAACCAATCAACTTGGAGATGTTTCTGTACAAAATGCATGCCAGGATAAAGTGGGGGGGGGGTCGTTGTTTTGTTCTTCAAGTCATTGGGCATAATGAAACTAGGGAGGAACTGAAAAAGAAGGCTTTGCTGTGGGAGGTGAAACCTAGGGAGAAGTCCGAGACGGAAATGCATTGCAAGCTTGGTTGTGGCTGGTGTTGAGAGCCACAGACCTTATTGTCTTTCCCGCTCCCTTTAATGCATGATGTTGCATGACAGTGTTGTGAGTTGCTTTCCCCCTGCTCACAGACACTGCACTGGTTGCAGAATCAATGAAACAGCAGTTGGATATGGTTTGAGTATCCCTGGGGCAGCCATTCCCAACCTACTGTCCTCCAAAACATGTGGAGCGCACCAGGTTGGGAAAGACTGGCCTAGATGTTGTGAGTAGGAGAGAGGGAGGCAACGAGAGGCAGGGCTGTTGTATTCAGCTATCAACGACAACAGCTTGAGAGTAGCTGCTGCCTTCCTGGCGGAGCTTTTCCTGTAGCCTCTGTTCCACCAAAGGGGATTTTAAAAACAAGGTATCCTCAGCAAGTTCTGCGAGTTGCATGATGCATTCTTCTTTCACATCCGAGTTCGTTCAGTGGTTTTTTAACAGGTTGCACTATTTTGAGTGCATTGTTAAATTTATATTTTAAAAAAGAGGGCGGGGGAGTGTAAAATGTTTAAAGCAGGCAGGGTTCCTAAAACCAGATAGAAAAATGCTACACAGAAATTTATGTCAGGACTCCAGTACAATATTGAGAAGGGCTGGTTGCACACTCTGCCAAAACCCCTAATAGCTTACTGGAGAGACTGAACAAACGCTGCTCATTTAACAGGTTGAGCAGCCTACGCACCTTCAGTTTGTGTGCACGACCCTCCCACAGTTATCATATTTTAGTTTCTAGGCATGCAAAGGATTCTAATGTCTCTTCACCAGTATTCTGGAGCACTGTTCCTATTGAAATCAGGGAGGCTCCTACAGTTCTGTCCCCTGCTGAAAACATGTTTGTTGTCCAGGCTTTTTTTTTTCTTCTTTTTTTTTTTTTTTTGAGAATTCCTTTGATTCACTGCTGGTCATCTTGTTCTGTATTTTCTTATTTTATCATTTCACTGTGTTTCAGTGGTTTTAGTAAGATAACATGGTCAGTTATCTGCTGAAACCTTTTTGGGTGTGCAGAGTGAGCAGTGTTTAAACTAGTGGATCTTAGAGAGTGGGCTTCTTGCAATCACACACAGAGAGGTAGGTAAGAAAATAATAAAGCTGTTCATCGTAGGAAATAATGTGATTTGCAATAGAAAAGTTTCTACTTCCATATGAATCTATGCTTTCTCCTTGGTTCTCTCAGAGGATAATTAAAGATGACCTCTCACCTTGAGGTCCAAGCAAGAAAGGTATAAGGAGGAGGAAATTATAAGTCGGATGCAACGTGAGAATATTAGTCTCACCTAAAAGAGATAGAGTTAGGGACCTCCAGATTCCCAGACTATCCATGTATCTTTAACCTTTATCTGCCTTAGCCCATGCAAATCCCATTTTTTAGATAATTCATTTTATCCCCCTTCTGGTTGTTCTGTATTTTACGATTTTATAATTCTATGGTGTGGATATTTTTACACACCACAATGACTATTTTTAAATGAATTCCAGGTTTATAGATAGATACTCTTATAAATTAAACTGGAATAACAAAGGCAAGCCATGTTGTTAAAAAGAGCTTCGGTAATCAGTTGTCTTTAATAGGCTCTTCAGCAACGAACAGACTGTAGAAACAGAAGCCCTCGCTGCCACTAACTGCCTGTGTAAGAAAAGCAGAAAAAGAAGTGCCAAATCATTAACCTCATCCCAGAAATGCCTTACTCCTTCTGTTTTGTTGTTAATATCATCTGCTTTATAATGTGCGTTATTTTCAAGTCTGTTTTTTAAAAAATTCTTCTTAGTTCTAGTAAAAAATAACTGTATTCTGCTGTTTTCTAAAAGAGAGGGGGGAAATAACTGAAGAGCTTTGATTTCTGTTGCCCTTTGGAAGCCAGTCTTTGTATTTCTCCATGTTGTTGTTTATTGAATTTATATACCACCCTATATCCAGAGGTCTTGGGGCAGTTCACAGCACAAAATCAAAATCAAATGTTTTAAATTAAGAACCCAAACATTAAGCACCACTGTGCTACGTTCCCCCCTAAGCATCTTTTCTCTGCCTGTAGGTGAGACACGGTTGCGATGCAACGTGTTGGGGTCCAGGACCGGGAGGCTGCTCACAGACTCTGCTGCACAGGGCCATCGATGAGAACAGCGAACAGATCTCCTGCTTCCTTATCCGCAGGTCGGGAACAAATCTGTTGTCCAAACTGCTTGAGCCAACAGTTAAGGCTTTGTAAACCAATAGGCCATTGACTTGGTGGGATCCTGAAAACAATGTCTTTCCTTCCCCATCAGCCAACCTGTTGACAAGCCGCTGTGTGTGGACCCAGTGGGCCAAATATACTTTGGAAGGGGGCGCAGCTTATGGGAGATTGCCTTATTTGCGTGCAGAATGTCCCAGGCTAAATCCCTTGGATCTCCAAGGATTCTTCCTCCATTGGGAGTTTTCAGCAGAGGTTGTGCGGCCATCTGCCACGGATGCTTTAGCTGAGATTCCTGCATGGCAGGGGGTTGGACTAGATGACCCTTGGGGTCCCTTCCAGCTCTACAATTCTATGAGTGTGATTCCAGGAAAGGCTGGGAAGGCCCCTGCCAGAAATACAGTTTGTTGGTGTAAACATGAACCAGTGCTTTGATGCCATATAAGGCCATTTTCTATGTCCTCCTTTCCATTAATCTTTTACTCACAACCTTGAGGACTGGAAACCTGCTCTCTTTTTAGGGAAAGGGCTTGGAATGTGTCCTTTGCATGCAGAAAGCACCATGTTCTGTCTCTACATAGGACTGGGAAAGGACCCTTGACTGAAATCCTAGAGCAGGATTTCCCAAACCTGGGTCCCCAGCTGTTGTTGGAGTACAACTCCCATCATCCTTATCTAACAAGACCAGTGGTCAGGGATGATGGGAACTGTAGTCCAAAAAACCCAAGCCGGAGACCCACGTTTGGGAAATCCTGCATTCGAGAGCTGCTGCCAGTCATTGTAGGCAGCCCTGAGCTTTAGTAGTAGTAGTAGTAGTAGTAGTAATAATAATAATAATAATAAGAAGAAGAAGAAGAAGAAGAAGAAGAAGAAGAAGAAGTTTTATTTATATCCCGCCCTCCCCAGCCAAGGCCGGGCTCAGGGCGGCTAACAAGCAATAATAAAAACAAGTTGAATGAATACCACTTAAAAACAAGATTAAAATACAACATTAAAATATTAAAATGCAGCCTCGTCACAGGAGGAGAAAGGAAAAAGAAAGAGGGGGAGGGAATCAAATTGGCTCCAAGCCAAAGGCCAGGCGGAATGACTCTGTCTTACAGGCCCGGCGGAAATAAATCAGATCCTGCAGGGCCCTGGTCTCATGAGACAGAGTGTTCCACCAGGCCGGGGCCAGTGTTGAAAAGGCCCTGGCTCTGGTTGAAGCCAGTCTAACTTCCTTAGGGCCCGGGACCACTAAGGTGTTGCTATTTATGGACCTTTATGTGGCTTATTGGTCCAGCTCTGTGCAAGGCAGCTTCCAGGGTTCTCTTGCCATGCTTCCAGTTGTCGAGGCTGACGGTAGCACTGTTGCTTCCTTCCCAGCGGCTGCGACGTCAACAGCCCGAGGCAGCCAGGGGCCAACGGCGAGGGCGATGAGGAAGCCCGCGATGGACAGACGCCCTTGCACTTGGCGGCTTGTTGGGGCCTTGAAGAAACGGTGCAGTGCCTTCTAGAGTTTGGAGCCAATGTAAATGCACAGGTACGAAACAGAAAAAGCCTCATAGGCTTTATTCTATTTCTGCTGGCGGGTCCTTTCTTGTGCCACTGATGTCCTCCCGACCTTTGCACGCGTTGCATGCTTGTTTCATGCTGCTGGCTAACCCAGCCTGTGTTTGTAGGATGCAGAAGGGAGAACGCCCATCCACGTTGCCATTATCAACCAGCACGGTGTCATTATCCAGCTGATGATCTCGCACCCGGAAATCCAGCTCGGCATACGGGACCGGCAAGGCATGACCCCTTTCGCCTGCGCCATGACGTACAAGAACAACAAGGCGGCAGAGGCGATCCTGAAGCGGGAACCAGGAGCAGCCGAGCAGGTACAGGGGACCAAAGTGCACCCCCTCATACATGCTCTTGTGTCGTTAGCCCGGTGACTGAGGCATCACAGTCACTGTCAGCGTGTCATCTGAGGCCTGCACAGCATCCAGGATAGAGAGAGAGAAGGTGTACACAAAATGAAAAAACTTACATTTTTAAAAATGAGTTTCTTTTTGCATTTTCAGGTTAACAAGCAACAACAAAGAAAACAATTAAAATATAATCCATAAATCCCCTTTGACTTCCCTCCTCCCCTTTTGCGGATCCTTATGCCAACATTTTTCTCCTGCGTATCCTCTCTAAACTTGGATGTGCATGTGTGGCATCCTTAGACTGGGGATGGGCAGCCTCTGGCCCTCAAATGTGGCTGGGGTTTGACATCTCTCAGCCCCAGGCAGCATCTCCAATGGTCAGAGGTGATTGGAGATACAATTTAAGAACATCTGGAGTGCAAGTGCTTCCCCATCCCAGCTGTAAACTGCTATTGGAGCTGGCCATTGGTTCGAGTCCTACCCTCCTGTTCTGGAGGGTAGATCTCAAACCAATGGCTTCCAATTACAAGAAAGGAGGTTCTGACATAACATCAGGAAGACCTTTCTGATGATAAGAGCTGTCTGACAGTGGAACGGTCTGACCCGGGAGGTTGTGGACTCTCCTTCCTTGGAGGTTTTTAGCAGAGGTTGGATGGCCATCTGTCATGGATGCTTTAGCTGAGATTTGTGCACTGCAGCAGGTTGGACTAAATGACCCTTGGGTACCTTCCAGCTCTTTGATTCTATGATCAATCTTTCATATCAGCCCACTGACCAATTGGTATTTTGCAGTTCTTGTTGACAGCCGTGTGTGTGTGTGTAAGCAAGCAACCTAAAACACACTGCATCAATCAAATGCCTAAGAAATCCCAGTCTCTTATTTCTGTTCCCCTCCTGACAAGGAAAAATCTATATGAAACCCACAAGGAACAGGGTAGTGAATGGCAAATTTTCAAACTATAAAACATGTCTCAGGGTGTGTCAGAAACCAGGGGTTGTGTTCAACTAGGTTTCATTCTAAGCAGATGCGTTGAAATTCACAAATGTGACTAATTATGGTTTTGCCACTGCCATAGGTTGACAACAAAGGCCGGAATTTCCTCCACGTGGCCGTTCAGAGTTCCGATATCGAGAGCGTGCTCTTCTTGATCAGTGTCCAGGCAAATGTCAATTCCAGGGTCCAGGATGCCTCCAAGCTAACTCCGTTGCATCTTGCCGTTCAGGCTGGCTCTGAAATCATTGTTCGTAACCTGGTACGTGTTGTGGAAGGTGGCGCCTGAAATCTGCCGTTTTCATCATGGCTGGGGCAGGGGTGTAAGGAAGAATAAAATGCATCTGATTGTCCTACGAACTAGGTCCTAGCAGATAACTGGCAACCAGTGTAGCAGCTGCTTGAGGACAGGAGTTACATTTTCAACCGGCCTATGGGTGGCTGCCATATATAATCCACTAGATTAGACCCTGAGAAACTCCTCCTTCCTTGTCTTCTCCTCACAACAGCTGCTTGCAGGTGCCAAAGTCAACGAGCTGAACAAGCACCGCCAGACAGCTCTCCATCTCGCTGCACAACAAGACCTTCCCACCATTTGCTCAGTTCTCCTGGAGAATGGAGTGGACTTTGCAGCTGTGGATGAAAACGGGAACAATGGTAAACTCTGCTCTTTTTTTTTTTTTTGCTTGTTTCCTGGCAAAATCATTAGCTCCAGCTTGGTCCTCCCCCTTTCTCCAAGCTGTTGTAGGGAAAGGATTTCCTGGGCCAGAACAGACACCTTGGTACTGTTGCAGATCCCTTTCAGGATTCTTTTGAGGCTGGGAGCAGCGTTCGTGGTGGCACTATAGTGTTATTTCCAGCAAGTCCTCCCTCAGCAGGGCCTAGAGTAGGGATGGGGCCCTCCAGATGTTGTTGGACTGTGACTCCTGCCATCCTGTTCTGACCGGGACTGATGGGAGCTGGAGCCTGGAGGCTGGCTGCTTTGTTGTCCGTGTTGTGTCTGCTGCATTTGTGCAGGAGCATCTATAGCAAATGGCATCGGCTTCAGAACTGTTTCCTTAGTACAGTGGTACCTCAGGTTACATATGCTTCAGGTTACAGACTCCGCTAACCCAGAAATAGTCTTCAGGTTAAGAACTTTGCTTCAGGATGAGAACAGAAATCATGCTCTGGCGGCACGGCGGCAGTGGGAGGCCCCACTAGCTAAAGTGGTGCTTCAGGTTAAGAACAGTTTCAGGTTAAGAACGGACCTCCGGAACGAATTAAGTACTTAACCAGAGGTACCACTGTATTTTAGCTTTCGTTATAAAGAGGAACTGCCAAGTTTCTAGCTGCTAAGCTTGTGGAGGGATGCTGGAAATGGGAAAGTGCTCTGTGCTTGCTGAAATCTGAGAAGGTGGGCAGGAGTACCCATAAGGAGCAGAAGTGAGGATAAGCCATAGAATCGTAAAAAATTGTAGAGTTGGAAGGGACCCAAAGAGTCACGGAGTCCTGCAGTGCAGGATTCACAGCTAAATAAATGCAAGTAGGGCACAGTGCGGAAGAAACTATGCAGTGCAAAAGAATACAGTGGTGCCCCGCAAGACGAACGCCTCGCAAGACGGAAAACCCGCTAGACAAAAGGGTTTTACCGTTTTGGAGGCGCTTCGCAAAACGAATTTCCCTATGGGCTTGCTTCGCACGACGAAAATGTCTTGCGAGTTCCCGCAGTTTTTTCCCGCTTTTTTCGCCCTTTTCCTAAGCCGCTAAGCCGCTTAACAGCTGATCTGCTGATAAGCCGCTTCTCAGCTGATCGCTAAAAGCCGCTACACCGCTAATAGCGCTAATCCGCTAAGCCGTCAATGGGCTTGCTTCGCAAGACGAAAAAACCGCTAGACGAAGAGAATCGCGGAACGGATTAATTTCGTCTTGCGAGGCACCACTGTATCATCCTAATCTGTAAAATGCATACAGGTTACATTATTCCTGTTGGACTCTTTTTGTGTAGAGTCCTCTCTTTAAAATGATTTCTTAAAAAAAATTAAAAAGGACCTACGGACAGTATTAAACTAACCTGGTCCTGCCAGTGCAAGGAGAGATTTACACCTCTCTAACCATGTTCCCCTCAGATCTGCTCCGGAGCATTCAGGGAACCTCTAGAACAGATTGGGGGGGGGGCATGTGGGGGGAAAACATTCCATTGCCCAAGGTGAAATTCTTGCACAGATGGAAATCTGGTTTAATGCAACCTGGTTTTTATTTTTATTTTTGCATGATTTGAATGCAGCCTTTGGTTTTAAGTGGCATGGAGAGGTGGCTACAGATCTTCCCTTTCCCTTTGAATCATGCATTCCATCTCTCTCCCTTCTCAGCCCTGCACCTGGCAGTGATGCAGGGACGTCTGACTAACATCCGTGCCCTCCTGACAGAGTGCACTGTGGATGCAGAAGCTTTTAACCTCAGGTAAATGTAACAGCCGCCTTTGGGACTCTGAGCATCTCTGTACTATTTTCTCTCTCATTCAGTAGCAGGGGGGCGAGGGGCTTCTCCTCCCGCTTGCTTCATTTAGCGGAAGGGCTGTGCAAGGGATTCCTTGGTAATTTTGCAGTATTGGCAGGATGTTCCATGCCCTCTCCTGGTCTTGTCTTGGAGCAGGACTTGGGCCCAGCTTCGTAAATATTTATTTTGTGGCAACGGCAAGCCCTAGCAGTGGGCCATAGGGGGTTTAGAAAGCTCCCCTTTTACTCCAAAAGTACCACCCCAAAAACGTAACCCTGCAGTGGGGAGCAGAGGACTTCTTGCCCTGCGCCGTGGCTTTTGTCCTGCGTGACATCCTCTCTGTCTCCTTGTCAGGGGTCAGTCCCCGATGCACATCCTGGGGCAATACGGGAAGGACAATGCGGCAGCCATCTTTGACCTCTTCCTGGAATGCATGCCGGAGTATCCTCTTGACAAGCCAGACGCTGAAGGGAACACCGGTAAGCCTCGGCCGATGGGTTTGGCTAAAAAAGTCATGCAACTACCATCATCAAAGTAGCCTCTCAAAGTCCTCTTGCAGGTGTCTTGCTGTCCTGGACTAGCTGGATGCAGTGGAGTTGTGGAAGGAGTCCCCAAGGGGAGAAGGAAGGCCCGGAGTCAGGGGTTTGGTGTTGGGACCATGATGAGTGGTCAGAGGGAGAAGAGGGGAACAGACAGGGAGGAGGTGTCGGAAGCTGAAGAGGCAACAGGGCTTAGTGAGCAGGAAGAGGCTGTGGCAGAGAGCAGTCTAGAAGTGGCAGGGTGGGGGGGGGGGAGAGAAGAGGCAGAGATGAAGCAGGCTGCAGAAGAAGCCAGGAGGTCTCCCCCTCCTGCTACGACCAGTTCCATCCCACTTGATCTCCCAGAACCAGAAGTGGGATGAAGAGGGCAGAGCAAACACAGACAAGGTGGGGAAGTCTCAGATTTCAAGGGAAGGACCTAGGAGAGCGGTAGGAAGGTGGGGACCTTAAGTCCTCACAACTGTCTCATTGGGGCAAGACCTGCTGGGAAGAGTTGCCTAGCCTCCTGAGTTAACTTCACTGACACCATGTGATTTATTGCTGACCTGCTCCTGGCTCTTCCTGTGGAATTTCGCTTGCCTGGGTGCAGGACAATTGGCAGTTTCAGGACTGGCTAAGCAGAGACACGGACAATGAAATCTCCTCTCTCTCTCTCTCTTCCCAGTGCTTCTCTTGGCCTACATGAAGGGAAACGCCAACTTGTGCCGGGCCATTGTGAGAGCTGGCGCTCGCCTGGGCGTCAACAACAACCAAGGCATCAACATCTTCAACTATCAAGTTGCGACCAAACAGCTTCTCTTCCGGCTGCTGGGTAAGTGCCCTTGAGCCCTGCTGCTTCTTTGTCGTGCAGCAGGTGGGCTGTGTGTAGAGAAGAAGGAGGCCTTTAGGCAAGGCTTGCAGGGAGGGAGAGGCAGGAAGCCGCCTCAGTCTGAGGGCCACTTTAAGTTAGACCAAATCTCTACTAGTGGGATGATCAGCTGGTGAAATTATTTGAAAGAGGGCAACCTTACAGGGGCCACATGCCACGGGTGGGTGTGGCTAGAGGCAAAAGTGGGCGAGACAACAAATGCAAATTTTCCCTCTGCCCCATAAATTAGTTTCCACACTCCCCTCTCTGTCCTTTTCGCCCAGGCAAGCAGAAGTCACGATCAGAGCTCAAGCCCTTGAGGGGGCTGCACAAATTGGGTGAGATGTTGAGGGTGAGATGTCTAGTGTGTCTGGCAGGCAGCTGTACACGTGGCTGAATTCAGGGCTTGGGTAGGTCACAAGCCATGGTGGCAAAGGCTGGCGAGGAGCCTCTTGCATTTAATTCTTTCTTGCGCAGACATGCTGTCCAAAGAACCCCCCTGGTGCGATGGCTCCAATTGCTACGAATGCAGCGCCAAGTTTGGGGTCACGACAAGGAAGCATCACTGGTAAGGGGCGGCCTTTTCGGATTGATCCACCACTTGGGCGCAGCTTTGATTTGTTTCATAGGTAGTTCCGCTCAGAACCTGCCGCCACCCTTGGAAGGCTGCCTGGGCTGAAGGCATAGCTCCCTCCAGAGGAGGCGAAAAGTTGCCTCTCACCTCTTCCTAGACTGGGCCTGGGGAAGGGGAGGAGAGGCAGAGAAGCCCATTGGGATAGGTTTCAGGGCTAGCACAGACCTGCTGTGCAAGGGCAGGGCATGGGCAGTGTGGAAAGGACAAAGAGTTCTTCACTGAAGCACTTGAGGTCTATGCAGCATGAGACAGTAGTGTGCTTGCTTTAGCGATCTTGTGCACAGAAACATGAAGACCGTGTGCCTTTGGTTGTGGTCCAAAACACAGGATCCACCCCATAGTTTCCCCCCCACCCATCATCCTAGCTCTGCACGCAGTGGGAGAGTGTTTTCAATATGGACCATTTGGGGCATGTGCTACCTGGCCAGGTAGCTTAACTCTATAACTTTTAATCCTTGTTTGGACCACCACCAGAGTGCTTGGAGCAGGTTGGAAGGCCAAGGAAGGAGAGTTCTTGGAGCTCTTAGGGGCTCTTACCTCCTTTCTTCTGCTCTTGGGATTTGGTAAGCCAAGGGTGGGGAGCTTGTGGCCATGCCGATGCTGTTGGGCTACAACTCTCATGGTCTCTGACTGTTGGCCACGGGAGGCAGATGGGAGTTGGGAGTCTTACCTGGAAGTCACCAGGTTCCCCCATCCCTGTTGATTAGCACTGTAATTAACTGATGAGCTGCTTTCGATGAAGGTACCGCAGACTTTTTAATTCTGGGCAGCCCAGTTCCCATCTCCGGTCACAAGCTGCTTTATGAATCAGCAGGAAGCCTCCCCTTCAGAGAAATGGCTCCCTTTGGCACTGTGTCGTCTTGGGTCCAGGCAGGGGGTCTGTCTGCTAGGTGGGGCTCAGGACACAATGCCAGCTTTCAGAGCAAGCACCTGATGAATGTGGCAAAGGGGTACGATCCCCTGAAGGCGCAGCAACACCCCCCTCTCTTTCTAAACTTCCTCGGAAACTGGGAAGCAAAGGAGAGAGGCTTCTTGTTAAACACAGCTAGGCAGAAAAGAGCACGGCTGAAATTTTCTTTCCTTTCTCGCAGCCGGCACTGCGGGCGCCTTCTCTGCCACAAGTGCTCAACCAAGGAGATCCCCATCATCAAATTCGACTTGAACAAGCCTGTCCGGGTCTGCAACATCTGCTTTGACGTCTTGACTCTGGGCGGAGTTTCCTAGTTCCCTTGCGCAAAGGAGAGTGACTCCCAGGCCACGCCCCTCCTTCCTCCTTGCAAACCGCCTATCGCAGGGATGTGGGTTGCAGGGTGCGGGGGGGGACGACCTATTTTGTCTTCCTGTTAACGGCCGAAACTGATTGACTTAAGGGACCACGCAAACACTATATTCCAGTATAAATGGGTTTTGTATGAATGTTAACGCTAGAAAACTGGATCGGGAACAACTTGGAACTCTTGCAAAGTTGGTGCGAGAACAAATGTGAACTGAGTGAGAGGCCCTCTCCTTACTCTGGCGCGGGGCAGAGAAAATGAAAATTTTGCATTTGTGGATCATGTAACATAGCAGGCCTGTGCAAATGGCTGCCAAGCTGTGAGCCGGGCTGCTTCGAAGCCCAATCACATTGTGGGGTGCGGGAGGGGTGGGTGTTTGAATATTGTGAGCACTTAACAAATTCCTGGGTAACTCCGTGTGATGACCAGCCCCTCTTGTTACCTTCCTGAAGAGAAGGTTCTGGTTCCCTCGTTGGCTTTTGTCCTAAAATGGGCAACTGTGCTATGCACAGTGAGTGTTCCCTCCCAGAAGAAGCTGCTGTCTTCAAAACAGGGTTTTGTCATTTAAATGCATTTGCTGAAGAATTCCTTTGTGTGGCCTTACGACAGAAGCTTTACACTTTCTCCTGCTTGAACAGGAGCTGCAACGGCAGCTCAAATGCTGTCAGAACATTGATATCTTCCCTTCCCAATCTGCTCTCTTCCATGTTAAAAATAAAGATTAAAAAATAGGCAGCAGCGGGAGGACAGACAGACAGAAAGAGAAAGCGAGCTTCATTACCAAATTAAAGGCTCCTGGAAGGGAGGAAAAGCTGCTGGCTGGCCCTTTCAGCACATATCGATAACTTTGCAAATAGTCATATGTTTACAGCAGTTTTCGCCAAGCTGGTGCCCGCCAGATGTTCTGGGCTCCCATCAGCCCCAGCCAACACGAGTCCAGATCATCCGAAGGACAGCAGCTGGGCAAAGGCTGGTTTACAGTGATGTTGGAAGGAAGGTCCAGCTGTTTGGACTAGTTCGGCGTTGGGGAACACAATGTAGGAGCTAGCACAGAGCATCTGGATTTGGCTAGTTGCTTTGATGGACGGGGTGGGACAAGGCAGGAGTGACGGTGGCACAGAGCCTGATGTGGTGGTGATGATCCAGTGGGAGCTGATTGCAAAGGAAGCCGTGTCCTAGCTGCACCTCTGCTGACCACCCGGAGTTCCCAGCTGTCGTGGTTTTTCCCCCGAGGCCTTCTCCGTTTAAGATGCTGTTAGTGACTTGGCCCTCTTGAGGAGTCTGCATCCAAGCTGCGCTCGCCGAGATCACTGCAGCTCCAATGCTAGGCCAATATCACCTGGCCTTAACTGGTTTTCTTTTTTTACACACACATACATTTTCTCCACGACGGCTAACTTTGTCCATTGGGTCCACTTCTTCCAAAGGAGCACAAGGGGGTCCCTGTGAAAGCAGACCCTGGCGCTGAAGAGGCTGTTTGGGTGCGACTCTGATACAGCAGGCAAGAAGCCGCCCCACGTGCTCAGACGTAAAGCTCTTTGCCTTCTTAGAAACACAACAAAGTCCTGGGAGGTGGACGTGGCAAAGTCTTCTGTCGCTGCTCCAGAACGAATGGGTTGGGATGTGTGTCTCTTAACCTTAGTAACCACTACTACTTTTTCATTCTGTGTACATATATATATATATATATATATAAGGGGGAGAGGGAAATATCATTTATAACGTCAGATCTCATTTTCTTTCTTCCCCTCTGCCCCCCCCTTCTAGAATACTAATGTGTCATCCCCTACTTACATATGTTCATGTGTAAAAAGACCTGAAAAACCACAGTGCTACTTTTTTATAGGATATAACAGCTTTATATGTTCAGTAAAATCCTGGGCTCTGTGCAGTAAAGGACAACTTGGGTGGGGGGAATCTATGAAGATTGATGCTAAAAACAATTCATTTCAAGTGGGGTTAGCCCTTCTGACCTCTGTCAGGGGAAGAACTGGAACTCCAACCCTCTTCAGTTATGTGTGGGTTTACTGTGTTTTCCACGCCATCACTTTGTGGGGAGAATTCCTGCTCGTCTCTGCTCTCCTCTTCCTGCCCCCAGCCCTCTGCTCCAAAATAATCTGTCTCAACACCTTCTTGACCTGCCTTTGTCTCTCTGCCCCTGAGGAATAAGGCATTTAGGAAGGGGTGCCCTTTTCACAAAAGGCTTGTTCCAGAGGAGCGCCGGGGAGGAAAAAAGAAGCAGTGGGGCAGTAGCATTTCACCTGGGAACGGTCTCTTGACACGTCAGATGGTCACTTCAAGGCCAGTTTAACACTGCACAGGTGCTGGCGATGGAGCTCGGTCACGCACCATGAATCCGATCCTCTCTTAAAAGTTCCCCTTTCTAGATTCACAGGCATTTCTCTGAACTGGCATGTGTGTGACTAACCCAAAAAAGCAGAGTAGCACCCCTTCTGGGTTGTTAGCATTTGAGCAAATGATTCACTGCAAAAGCTGCCTGTGCACACAGCCCCACAGAACCTGGAAATTGAGAATGGGGGTGTTTCCAGGATGGCAGTGCATTTTTGGGTTCTAGATGGACTTCGTCGGGTTGCACAAAACTAATCACTGTAAAGCACTTTTAATAAAAGTTTTTAAGCCTGAGTCTGCATGACTGGCCCGAAGATTGTGTTACCAGGTGAGAAATCCACCATAGCCTGTGAATTGGCTGGAAGAGGCTGCAGCAGGAATTATTTCTCCTAGCCTAAGCCTCCTTGTTTCAAACGCCCTTGCAGGGAGAGAAATGGATCTTCAGAGAGGATTCCAACGTCCACCAAATCTCATTCTGCTGTAGCTTGCACTATCATTTGATCAGTTGACTTGCTGTGAAATGGAACCCTAAAGCTTTTGCTGGGGCTTCTGAGTTTGAAATTCTGATCTGTATTTCCCAGTTCGACAAGTGAGGTGAACTTTTATTACCCGTTCTTGTGGAATGCTTACTGGCCGCGTGTTACGCCCTCTCTTGGGACTAAAAACACGATCCCTCTTAAACGTCTTGTTTTGTGTTCTGAAGATGGATTAACAAAAATGTGAGGATTGTATACAGCTGGGGCTGAGGAGCTCCAAATCGACTCCCAGCAGTGGGCTTCCTTTAGTCTATGCCAACCCCCCAGCCAAAGCAGGTTTTTGAAACTCGAGGGTATCTGCACGGTTTGGGGGGCTGGCACTCCAGAAACATTTCTAGTGTTCTGGTGATAGCTGCCTCTTTGTTAGACAACTTTCTGATTTTTCAGACCTACAAGGCTTTTTAGTTTCCCATCTCGAGAAGGCAAAATGCAGGATGCAGCTCAAGATGCAGGAAATCCAAACTCCTTCCAAAGCAATCCATAATGACCAAAGCAGACTTGGGTAGTGTGTGCATTGAGGATGCAGAAGGCAGAATGCCTGTTCTTAGCTCCGTGTACCCAACATCAGCCCACGGCTGTTTTCCCTGTCCTCCTTTCCCTTCCGTTCTGCATTTTAGGCAGAGGTGTTGAATGTGACTTGCACTGTGAACTCAGTAGAAGGAAAACCCTTCACTTTTGGTCAGTACCCTTCCAAGTTGTCTTTAAAAATTAAATTCTGCAACAGTAGAAGCCATTGCCCGGTGCCTGATCATGGGGAACTTGCCTTTTTGTAAAGTAACTCAATTAATGTCACTGAGAGATGACTGTGAGATGTCACCAACACAAGATGATATTCTGTCAAAGTCCCTTGGCTGCAGCTGCTGTGCTCCCTGGCTTTCTATTGGGGGTGGGGAGGTGGGGAAGAGGCCCAGTTTTGGGCAACAAGCCACCATTCCTCTTTCTTCTAAAAGGTCTCTGTGAACTCTGCTTTCATCCTGCAAAGATCATCCACTAGGCCAAACACATTCTCTGTCTTCCTGGGTTTTTTGCACAAGGAAAATGAGCAACAGCAGGAAGTTCACTGTGCTCCTGATAGCTGGTGGGCTGCATCCTTCCTACAGGCCTGATGTGAGTCTGGGTCAAACCAGGCTCATGGGGCCTTAGATGCTGCCTGTATTGTCATGTGTTGTCACATTCCAATGAAATGTGCTTGTTTGGCAAACCCAGCCGTGCTCAGTCATGAGGCTGGCCTCTTGACCCTTAACCAGCAGGGATCACCTGTGCAGGCCAACTCACACCTAATTTTCTTTTTTAGAAGGCAGAAAATCCAAGGGGCTGCTGCTCAGGATACCCACCCATCCAAAACATCACTTATCTAAAACCTATCTCACAAGTAGAGATTTGGTCTAACTTAACATTTTTGTTGTCTAGCAAGTTGCTTTATTTAGCAGGATATTAAGGACTAGTTTTCGTCTTGGAAAAGGGTAACAGAATGCAATAGTGTTGCCTGTGCAATGGGCATGCATTTTGAACTGAACATTGAGGAATCTTCTTTCCTCTGACCACCATACAAACAGCAGTTGAGGTTTTACGCCAGTCTGCTGAACTCACTTCAGAGAGCAGGCAAGGGAATGCTCCTTCATATACAAAAGAAAGTGCCCTAGCAAGGCAGGGAGGTTAATTTATTTTTCTTTCGTATATAGGTCAGCAGTCTTATCATACAAGCCCAAATCTGTCTGAAGTGGTACAGCACCCCTACCCACACCACAGGTTAGCTGACCACTGCAACTGCTGTCCTGAGAACTGAGAGCCCTCAACTCTAGAATGGACACTTCTGTAATCTCCTTGTCCCTCCTGGAAGCTGCCTGGAGTTACTGCAGTAAACCAACACCTTTTGCATGTGAAGATAATGGTTGAAGGTAACGGGCCTGGATGGGCTGGCTAAGAAAGTATCTGAGTCTTTGGGAAATCACTGGTTTTTATTATTACTTTGCAACGTTTCCTCAAGTCTTTGTAAAGCGATGTATTTTTTCAATATTTATATGCCTGTGTAATTTCTTGTAATAAAGAAACCTAATTGAATTTGATGGTGTGCATGTGTTCATTAGTTGCAGAAATGCCACCTGGTGGAAGGATTTAATAGTGCTGTAGGTTGCTTATTTTTGTGTGAGGTTAAAAAGTACATACCGTATTTTTTGCTCTATAAGACTCACTTTTTCCCTTCTAAAAAGTAAGGGGAAATGTGTGTGCGTCTTATGGAGCAAATGCAGGCTGCGCAGCTATCACAGAAGCCAGAACAGCAAGAGGGATTGCTGCTTTCACTGCGCAGCGATCCCTCTTGCTGTTCTGGCTTCTGAGATTCAGAATATTTTTTTTCTTGTTTTCCTCCACCCAAAACTAGGTGCGTCTTGTGGTCTGGTGCGTCTTATAGAGCGAAAAATACGGTAATTGATCTGCACTGCCCTCCAGCATGGCACCGGACAGCAAATGATCCTTGAGCTTCAGTTTCTAAACTATTGTTAACACAAACCAGTTTATTGTGATATACAAATTATGCTCCCCTGCAAGGAAAGAGTGAGCTTATCAAAAGCTCTATAATAATTTATAATAATAATAATTTATTATTTATACCCCGCCCATCTGGCTGAGTTTCCCCAGCCACTCTGGGCGGCTTCCAATCAAGTGTTAAAAACAATACAGCATTAAATATTTAAAAACTTCCCTAAACTATCTGCTTGATAGTGGTTCAAATCATTAGAGATGAGTAGTTAAATTTTGCTAAAGAGGTTGGGGTGGGGGAAAGAAGGGGGAAATCTCTGTGTGGGGTTAGAACTTGCACCATGACTTCATCGTCTCACCAAGCAGACACTGGTTTAGAGCTGCTTTCCTGCTCAACATTCAGCAGCAGTTTCAGCAGACACAGTAATAGCCACAGTTTCACCAAACCACAGATTACAAAGCCATTTCGGAGTACAATACTGAATTCTGCTTTGCTGATCATTTGCAAACGTCGTGCCCAACCACAAGTAAGGTATGCGTGTGAGTGTGTGAGAGAGAAAGAGGGGAGAGAGATGGTTCAGTCTTTTAAAGCACACCAGTCAGCCAGCGGGTGACACCCTTCATACTCCCGCAGGTTAGGGTTGTCCAGGTCACCTCTGTCACTCATCTGGGTGGACTGTGACTGCTCAGAAGGCAACCCCTCTGTATTCACGCAGACACACTGGCTGTGACTGGAGCCGGGCTCATACAGCTTCCTCGGGACTCCGTTCCAGTCTCTGTTAACTCCACCGCTGCAAATACACAGGAGCAGCAAATTACTTATTTATTTCTGCCTTTTCCCCAGAAGTGGGACTCAAGGCAGCTTGCCAAAATTCAAGCAAGCACAGATAAAATACACAGAAAGCTAAAAACATAATAGTTGAAGGGTAAATAAACTATAAAAAAATGAAGCCACATAGAAACAAAAATGGAAGCAATAACAGGTTATACTTGACTACAGATCTGCTACCATTTGGATACATTAAAGAAACTGTACTAAAAGAGGACAGGGAATTAATACTACATCTCTTGACTGCTGCCAGAGTTGTTATTTGTCAAAATTGGAGGGCAAATGACAACCTCCATTAAAGAATGGACAACTAAAATGTGGAACTTAGTATGCATGGTTAAAGCCTAGCTATATAGTCAAAACCAGAGAAAGATGGACATCTAGAAATGGAGAAATGGTTGTTTATAATGTAATGCAGCAATAAGATCCGGGATAATGTAAATCCATTTATGATACTTGGAACATTGTAATATTGATCTGTTATGCTTGATTTTGGTATGGAAATTCGTCTTGCTATGTTCAGTTCTAGATATCCCCTTTTGATTTGGCTGTTATATTTTGTTACGTTACGTGTATGTATGAATGTATGTATTGAAAAACAAAACATTTTCTAGGTCCCAGAACTACGTCTCTGGTGAGTCACCACAGACTCAGCCAGCCGCCATTTTGCCACCCTTCCCAAACCGTACCTCTGCTTTGAACACCAGACCCGACTTCCCCCGGTCGAGCTCCATTCCGAATTGCACGGCGGAAACCGCTTTTTTCTCTCGTTCTCCCGGGTCTGCATCCGCTTGCCTTCCTCGATGAGAGCTTGGGCCTGTGCTAGAGCCTCAGTGGGTGATCCATCCTCATCATAGAACCTCCCAGCCACTTTGCCTGTTCCAAGAACGGAAAGAACACACCATCATCTCACGCCCCTCCATAAAGCAGCTCCATCAAAGCAACTCACCAGCCTCTCCCCCAACTTATAGTCCTTCCCCTTGCCAGGGGTCATAACAGATCTTCCAAATCAAAAGATTCCTGCATTGCAGATACCCCTCATGGTCCCTTCCACCTCTACAATTCTATGATTATATGAAATCCAAGCTTAGAAGGTTCCACCATCTAGGCCACATCCACAACATGCATTTAAAATACTCTTATCCCATTTTAGCAGTCACAGCTTCCTCCCCCCACAATATAATTCTGGGAGCTGTAGTTTGTTAAATGTGCCAAGAGGCGTTAGGACACACACACACACACACACAACCATTTTTCCTCACAGAGCTACCATTTTTAGAGTCGTTTAACAGTCAATTCCTCTTCCCAGGAAACTGGGGACTGCAGTTTTGTATGGGGAGGAAGGGGTCTCTCCTAACAACTCTCAGAACCATAGTGCTTTAAACGTGTGGAGTGGCTATTTATTTATTAAATTTCTATACTGTCATTCATCCAAGGTACAAAGGGTGGTTTACAAGATAGAAACACAAAAATACACACCGTCGTAAACAAACAAAAACAATCAAAAAAACCCCACACAGTTTAAAAGGCCGTAGATTGTATAATTAGCTAAAGGCCTGGGAGAAGAGGCAACTTGAAGGCCCAAGGGGCATATCTGCTATCCTGAATACCCCACATTAAAGAGGGTTTCAGACCCCAACTGGTTGCCTGTAAGGGTACAGTCACAGCTCAATTAATTATCATTCATCATATTTATTATCGGCACAGTGATATTTATAATATTTAATATCAGTGTTGGTGGCACAGGGCCTGGCAAGACTTTTGGGAAGTAACTATAGGCACCTGGTACATCATCATCATCATCATCATCATCATCATCATCATCATCATCATCATGTAAGCAAGTTCCCCCTCCAGAAAATAAGTTATATGGAATATTAATGTGATCAATATGATTCCCACCCACCCTCCTATTCTATGCTATAATGCAGGCATATTCAAAGTCCGTTTTGGGGGCCTAATCCGGCCCACTGGTCGGTTTAATCTTGCCCCTGTGGCAGTTTATTTCCTGAGGTGAAATCCTAAAAAAACTCAACAACTTCAACCCTAAAAAAACTCAACAACTTTGGTCGGCCCTCACGGCCCTTCACTTCATCAAATCTGGCCCTCTTTAAAAAAAGTTTGGACACCACTGCAATGTATTTCTGTATTTTTCTCCCCAATTGGGTAACAGGTGACTAATAAGTTTAACAAGTAATAATAATAATACTTGAGAAACTGACACACAAGTTTCAGCCGAGCCTGGTCCAATGCAAAAATAATTCTTTTTGGGCTGTATTACATGATTCCATTATTTTTACAGACATGGAGGAATCTCCACTTGATGCATTTATTTGCCTGTGCATCTTATGAACAGGGAAGGAAAAATATTAAAAATAACGATAATGGTCTTAATCCACCTCACACACACACACTGCCGTTCACTCTGACACACATGTTGCTGCTACTGTTAGAATGGTGAGCGAGGATAGGACCCAAAATGGGGCTGGTGATTCCCTCAATGCTGCCAACTGATCACATACCAATAAGCACATAATTCTTGCTGTAGAAGGAGAGCCAGTTCTGGATGGCCAGCATTTGTAACGGCGATAGTCCCGAAATGTCATCCACCAGTCCTGCTGGGGTGAAATCGCCTGACGCAAAAGCTCTGGAGGCATCTTTTCCTGGCAAAAGAACATTGGAAATGTTTTAATCATCATTATTCTAACAGTGAAATGGTAAAAAAAGGAAATTATTACAGGACCAGCCCACAAGATGTGGCAGGAATTTGGAAGAGATGTCTCTGGAATGCCCTCCCTTGTGAGGTCCACCTGTCTCCATCATCATCATCATCATTATGTGTGTGTGTGTGTGGGGGGGAATTCCACCATTTGCACAATAACCTTCAAATGAAATACATTTTTTCATAAGTTGACTTCCCACCTTCGTCTCCACAGTGTTCTTATTCAATCTCTTTCTACTATCGTAAAAAAATTCTCTATTACAATTGTTTTATCTCCCCCCCTCCCGCTTTTATCTCAAATCCTGCCCATGATTTCATTTGACTGTAATATATATACATTTTTTAATAGTCCACAAAAGGCCTCCATTCTCTGTCTCCGTCATTATTAACTTTCAGGAGGTATCTGAAAATATGCCTGTTTGCCCAGGCATTTGATGACCAAAGAATACTGTTCTTGGTAAACCCATGATCATAGAGGGTGGAAGAATGGCTTTTACTGTAATTGGTTTTAACTGGTTTTGCTTTGCTTTTTTAAAAAATTGCAGGTCTGTTTGCCGCCCTGGGCTCCTTGGGGAGGAAGGGTGAGGGACATAAATCATAGAACTGTAGAGTTGGAAGGGACCCTGTGGATCATTGTCCAACCCCCTGCAATGCAGGAATATGCAGTTATCCATACAGGGATCAAACCTGTGATCTTGGCATTCTCAGCACCGCACTTTAACCAACTGAGCTATGCTGATGAGTAACAAAGTCCAGTCTAACTCCGCACACCTATTTGCATGTCCAGCACCCAACACACCTTCCAGTATGCAAAATAAGATGAATATGCTCAGGCATGGCCAAACCTGGCCCTCCAGCTGTTTTGGGACTACAACTCCCATCAACCCCAGCTAACAGGACCAGTGGTCAGGGATGATGGGAATTGTAGTCCCAAAAACATCTGGAGGGCTGAGTTTGGCCATGCCTGACTACGCTCAACATACCAACCTGTAAAAGATTTTGGGGTTTTTTTGGGGGGGTGTTATAAGAGGGGGCTTAAACAGGTACCTGAAAAGAAGCTGTAAGCGCCCCCTGGCCCATAATGCTCGCGTCCTCGTTGCACATCAAAGACCTGCCCCAGCACAGCCAGGTAAAGCCCAGCGCTCTCCTCCGCCCCAGTGTAGCGGCTCAGATCGTCGGCGCTCAGGACCAGCTCAGCATCACGCGCCGGCCACAGCCACGAGCGGGGATCGAACCCGCGACCCCAAAGCCAGGCGGCTGCCCAGCCCAGAGCCAAGGCAACGAGCGCCCCTCGCAGCATGAGGAAGGCGTGGATTGGACAGCTTCAAGGGGGAGGAGCTGAGGCTTGCCAGAGCCCAAGATGACGCGGGTGGAGCAACGGAGGGGATCACGTGGGCTCCCTGGAAGCTCAGTCATTGGCTGTTGCTTTCAGGGTTTATAGAAAAGCTTTTTTTTTTTTTTCATGACAACGCGACGCCGTGTCTTTTCGCCCATAGAGACAAAAATATTAGAGTAACACAAAAATCCAAAACGTCAGATCGTTCCTCCCTCCACTTCATTCTGAGGCTCAAAGACAGGTTGCCTCTAGAAAGCAATGGACAAATTCAAAATTTCAGCTGTAGCTGCGATTGGGCATCACCTCTTGCGAAAGAGGGGAAACGAAAAGCAGCTCTTTCCAATCTGAGTGTGCGTGTCTCTGTGTATGAAAAGTCGATTTTCCTGGGAGTTCAAACCTTTGAAAAGTGATGCGAAAAATGATATGCAGCCTCACAACTTTGAAAATCTTGGCAAATCTGAGCGGGCGTGACCGCGTTTGTGGTTTTCTCCTTGCCCTCGTGTTCTTCCAATCTTGGCTTAAGGAAGTTGGGAGAACTGCCCTTGAAATGTGGAAAATTTTTGTTTGGCAGAGTAGAAATTCATTGGAGGGCAGTTGGTTCCATCCCACCCCCAGGAAGCTGTGGAGCTCAGTTCCATCCACTGATTTGGGGTTTATATCTTATGTATGATATACAGATATGACTGAAACTGGAGGAGGAGCTATGATGGACTCTCCACCATAGTGAGAATGCATGGCCCTTATACAGTTCCTCACAGAAGAGGACTTCCCGATAACACTGGGAAGGGTTTTTTAACTGGCAATGCCACAAGTTTCCAGATTTCACAGAATTCCCCACCCTCATGACAGCTGCTTTTGCTGAACTGTCAAAGCCTTTTTTTCTGCAGTAGCTTGCTCTGGGAAATCAATGTTTCAACAAAGGAAAATATCCCTGAGGTGATTCTGAAATCCTTTGCTTGTTTACTGGGGTTCACCTGTGAGGGAAATGATTTTGCTGGTAATCCAAATGTGTCTGAATGTGCGCAAATATTCACAGCCTGTTGGGAGAAGTTGCGTGCTAGTTAATGGTTTGTTGCTGCTTACTGATCAGAAGTATTTCTTATAGGTTTCACAGAATCAGAACTGTGGAGTTGGAAGAGACCCCAAAAACAGACTAGAGACATCTAGTCAAAGCCTTCTGCCATGCAGGAATCGCAGCCGAAGAATTCCTGACCTCCATTAAAAAACCTCCAATGAAGAGGAGTCCACCACTTTCCAAGGTAGCCCATTCCACTGTCAAACAGCTTGTACCATCAGAAAGTTGTTCCTAATGTTTAGTCAGAATCTCCTTCCTTGTAAATTGAATCCATTGGTTCAGGACCTATCCTCTAGAGCACTAGAAAACAAGCTTGCTCCTTTGTCCCTGTGACAGCCCGTCCTATATTTGAATATAACTACTGTGTCACCTCTGAGTCTTCTTTTCTCCATGCTAAACATACTCAACTCCCTCAACCGTTCCTCGTAAGGTTTTATTATCTCTCCCTTCCTGCCCCTCTTTTTTTGTTGTTACACCAAAATCCTAGGCTGCCCTGAAGCTTTAGCCACTCAGTCTGAGGCAAAAACCTCCTTTAACGGGGCAGTCTAGGCTCCTGGGACTAGGGTGAACCCCCACCCCAATTTCCCAGTCCCCATTTGCACAGGTTAAAAGTTTGGGAGTGCATTTTAAAGAACTTGGCAATCATGAAGCATCCATCCATTATTTAAAATGTCTGACATTTTATTATTTTTTTATATTTTGCTTGAAGCCACCCAGAGTAGCTGCTGCTGCTGCTGCTTCTTCCTCTTCTTCTTCTTCTCATTATCATCTGGGGTACATTTATGTTTGACAGGTGAGCCAGAATGGCCCAAATCATAGCATTTTAGTGAGTGTGTACTTTCTGGAGAGTAAAAGAAACGTGGCTGGGTCATAGCTGTCAACTTTTCCCTTTTCTTGCAAGGAATCCTATTCGGAATAAGGGAATTTCCCTTAAAAAAAGGGAAAGTTGACAGCTATGGGGTGGGTATCTAGAAGGAAAAGATTACAGCTCAATTTACCATCTGTGCCTTTGGGTCTTCATTCCCTCCTCTCCCTTTTCCTGAAAAAAAACATTCTCTCTTCCTTTTTCTCCCCTCATTTTGCTTATATCTATTTGCCATTTCAAACTCATTCTTCTCCCTCCGCTTTGTCGCCTTGCCTGCATTCCTAATTTGAAATCCACATCTCTTGCCTTCAAATCATGCCTCTGGGCTGACCAGAAGTATCTGCTTTGTTCTTGTGGGAAATGGGATTCTGGGCTAAAGGGTCATTAGTTCCCATAGTAAGGGGTTTGTGGGTCCTCTGCTCAAGCTGCTGTTGGGCTCCCACTCCCATTAGCCCCAGCCAGCACTGCAGGGTTGATGGGAGTTGGAGGCCAAAAACATCTAGAGCAAATTCTTAGCTCAAGGTCACCCAGTGAACACCACAGATTTAAACCTGTGACTTGGCCAATCCCATTGTTATACATCCAATTTTCTCTTCCCTTAAAAGTAATAAATTTAACATTGCTGCTGCTGATTCTGGTCCACTGAGTGCATTTGACACCCTTTCCCCCACTCCTCTTGCGATTAAATGAGACATTTGTTTTTATTGGAAAATTTTCAAGAGTGCCCTGGCATTGTTTCCTCAGGAGGATCATTCGTTAACTAGATCCAAGTCACTTATAGCCCAGGACACAAACGTGCCGAGTGCAGAGCTCCAGCTTGGTCTCTCGAGATGAAACTCCCATCGTCTCCAGGATCCTGGAAAGGGAAGTTTAAAGAGGAAGCAGTCAGGGGTCAGCTGGAAGCACAATCCCAAAACACAAACAAACTTATTTATTTTTTAAAAATTAATTTTTTATTAAGTTTTGCACAAATATCACCAATCAAACAATTTCCCAAATAACATATTTTCATCTTTTGGACTTCCCTCAGCTTCTCTGACAATCATCCGTATTTAAATTTTTATCTACGCATTCCCCAAATTTAGTATCGCCTTTTAAAATACCTTTACAAACATATTTGCATTCTTGCAATATTCCTTATTTTTTCACAAAGCTTCTTTAAAACCCACTAGCGTTGTTTGCTTATCACATACACTCAAACAAACTTATTTTACCAGTTTGTAACCCGCTTCAGCACCTGAGGCCATCATGTACGATAAGAGAAAAAGGAGCTAAAATACAACTTCTAACAACAATAAAAACATTTCTACTGATGCACAGTTGTCTCCAAGCATAGCCACTCAGGTGCCTGTGTTATCAAATATATTCCTGCTCTGAATATATAAGCTGCATTTTTGTCTATCATTAGGGGTGCTGCATGGGATGCGGGTGGCGCTGTGGGTTAAACCAAAGAGCCTAGGGCTTGCCAATCAGAGGGTTGGTGGTTTGAATCCCCGTGACGGGGTGAGCTCCTGTTGCTCGGTCCCAGCTTCTGTCAACCTAGCAGTTCGAAAGCACGTCAAAGTGCAAGTAGATAAATAGGTACTGCTCCGGTGGGAAGGTAAACAGCGTTTCCGTGTGCTGCTCTGGTTCGCCAGAAGCGGCTTAGTCATGCTGGCAACATGACCCGGAAGCTGTACGCTGGCTCCCTCAGCCAGTAAAGCGTGATGAGCGCCGCAACCCCAGAGTCGGTCACAACCTAATGGTCAGGGGTCCCTTTACCTTTACCTTTAGGGATGCTGTAGTATCACGGAGGTAGTAACTTTGTGATTAGTTACTGATAAAAGGGTAAAAGCAGCCAAACTGCTTTAAAGTGGCTGCCACAAAATCATGTGGCAATGAGTTCCAAAAGTTCCCAAGACACCACAGGAAAAAAACATTTAGATATTATTTGCAAGGGCACGCATGGACAAAGTTTTCAAAATAAAGGTGCCCTTGGGGGGGGGTCAACCTCATCTGGATGACACAGCCTCTTTCTTATGCCGCTCAGATGCCTTAGCTATGATATAGAGATGGAATTAATATCTGAAATTTGGAAAGCTTTTTTTAAAAAAGACAGGTCCTTGGCCAAGAACAACCTGTAAGTTTCAATATGAATAAATATATACAAATAGAAAACAGTTAGGCATTACTTGGTTGAATACACCTTTCTTTCTTTACCTTTGTTCGGTGTTTTGGATGAGAGATTTTGCTGCCTCAGGCTGGGCTTTTAGAAAAATCTGGTATGGAGAGAATGACTGGATGTATCCCATCAGGTCAGCGACACTCATTGGCAGTTTATCAAGAATTTCTGTGATCCTGAAAGAAACAGACACATTAGAGAAGAGAGTGGCTGTGTAGGAAATTCTGTTGACCGCGTCCAGCATCCAGAACAACAGAATGATCCTACCCCTGCTGAATCCAACAGTTCTTAGAGTTTTAATTTCTATTTCCCCTTCTGTAGTTCAGGTGTAGAAGTAGTTTTAAACTATTTAGAATACACTTTGGCACAAAAACGGTATATAAATTATTCATGTCGTTAAGCATCATAACAATAGTAATCTATGGCATTTTTATATTTTCTCTACATTTCTAAGCTAAAAAACATTCCAGCTATGATACACACCACATTTCTGCTTTATCATTATTATTATTTTAATAATAATCACATTTTGTATATATTGAATTCAATTTTTTCAGATTAAGCCACTTAGGGGTTTTCGACTGAATAATAAACAAACAAGATGAATTTTAACAGGGAGAAATGTAAAGTATTGCACTTGGGCAAAAAAAATGAGAGGCACAAATACAAGATGGGTGACACCTGGCTTGAGAGCAGTACATGTGAAAAGGATCTAGGAGTCTTGGTTGACCATAAACTTGACATGAGCCAACAGTGTGACGCGGCCGCTAAAAAAGCCAATGCAATTCTGGGCTGCATCAATAGGAGTATAGCATCTAGATCAAGGGAAGTAATAGTGCCACTGTATTCTGCTCTGGTCAGACCTCACCTGGAGTACTGTGTCCAGTTCTGGGCACCACAGTTCAAGAAGGACACTGACAAACTGGAACGTGTCCAGAGGAGGGCAACCAAAATGGTCAAAGGCCTGGAAATGATGCCTTATGAGGAACGGCTAAGGGAGCTGGGCATGTTTAGCCTGGAGAAGAGGAGGTTAAGGGGTGATATGATAGCCATGTTCAAATATATAAAAGGATGTCACATAGAGGAGGGAGAAAGGTTGTTTTCTGCTGCTCCAGAGAAGCGGACACGGAGCAATGGTTCCAAACTACAAGAAAAAAGATTCCACCTAAACATTAGGAAGAACTTCCTGACAGTAAGAGCTGTTTGACAGTGGAATTTGCTGCCAAGGAGTGTGGTGGAGTCTCCTTCTTTGGAGGTCTTTAAGCAGAGGCTTGACAACCATATGTCAGGAGTGCTCTGATGGTGTTTCCTGCTTGGCAGGGGGTTGGACTCGATGGCCCTTGTGGTCTCTTCCAACTCTGTGATTCTATGATTCTATGTTTCTAAGTAGTCTATATCTGTATCTATATCAAGATAGAGATAGTGCTTTTTTCTAAAAAAAAAAATTTAGGGGTACTCTCATTTTGACTCAAGAAAACCACCATTTTATAGTTCGAATCAGGAAAAATAAATACAGCAAATGGACAAAAGTACAAAGATTTACAAAAAAGTTTAGGGGTATGCATAACCCTGTGTTCCCCCAGAAAAAAGCACTGGATCTATCATCTATCTATCTACACACATATGTTTAAAATAATAGTAAGATAAGAAATGGGAAGCCACCCAGAGAACTTGCATTATTGGCCAACATCTAGATAGGATAAATAAATATATCAGCATCGAGAAACCTCTGGTCCACCAGGCCTCTCCCATCATAGCAGCCTACAACACATGGTCTGTGTTGGAGGTGATGTACGTGTGTGTATAGATGTATGTTTGCATATGAGAAGGGGTGTAATGTAGGTGCAAAGGGGGAGGAGTAGGGGTGTGGGTGTGCTTTGGGTCACCCAGATTTGGCACTAAGCCCCACAACCGCTTCCCCCTCAAAGAACTCAGCCCATGGGGAAAATGACACTTGTCCCACCCTTGAATTAAAGAAATCAAGCTGTCAGTTTTTCTCTCCGCTAAAAATCTGCAAACATGCTCCAGCCTTTCTTCCATCCATCTCTTGATCATTTCAGGTGCCCCCTTCTGCAGTAAAGTTCTCAGCAGCTGGACTCAGGTCGGCTGAGGTCGCAAGCAGCAGTCCTATAGATCCATTTACCTGGGAGGAATCCCCGCTGAATTGCAACTGGACTTACTCCTGCGTAAACATGCACAGGATTGCTGTTTCACAACAGCAAATAGCTGGATTATTTCAGACAATCTGGTACAGTCCACTCACCTCTCCTTGTCCTGAAGCGGCAGGGAATCAAAGATTGCTTTGTAGTCGTCCGTAACAAATTTGATCTTTTCATTTGAATATGGGAAAATCTGGCCTTGAACCTGTGAAGCCAAAAAGGAAAACTGAAAGGTCCTGGGACAATTGCACACTAGGTATCGGCTAGTGAGCAACAACTCTTTCTTCTCTCTCCTTTAATGTGGCATCTCCCCAGGTGTAGATAACTTTCACCCTAAACTTCTGCTGCTTTTTTTTTAAGAGGCATAGCTTTGATTGTATTTTTTTCATATTGAAATTGTCATTTTTATTTTATTAGTATGGCACAATATGGAGATTCCATTCCTATCATTGTTACAGTCTTCTCCAGCTGGGCTCTTTAATAACACAAAGAGCCCCCCTAAAGCTGAGCAATGGTCCATCAAGCTACCCCACAATGTCCAATGAGATGCTTCTGGGAAGTCCACAAGGAGGGCTTGAAGGGAATAGTTCCTGCCCCATTGATGCTGGTATTTGGTGGCATAAGTTTACCTTCTAAGACCAACAGCCCTAATCTTAATTGACATATCCTCCTCCATGAAGTCGTTCTGTTTCATTACACATTCGGCCCCTACTTTTGTCTGCCCCGAATCAACTTTCTATCCATTTTAATGCATAATTCCAAATTTTAGTATTCCAAGAAGCGGGGGGGGGGGGGACTCTCTCCTCTCCCCTCTCTCCATCTCTTTCCCCACACTTTTAAGACCTCTACCACTTGGGTGTTCCTCCACCAAAGTCCCCAAACACCTTTGCTCACTAAAGTGTGGAACAGTCCTAGTGATTCAGCCAGCCAGCCATGCTCTCTGCATTATGCAGTGGTACCTTGGGTTACATACACTTCAGGTTACATACACTTCAGGTTACATACTATCCACTAACCCAGAAATATTACCTCCGGTTAAGAACTTTGCTTCAGGATAAGAACAGAAATCGTGCAGCGACGGCGCAGCGGCAGCAGGAGGCCCCATTAGCTAAAGTGGTGCTTCAGGTTAAGAACAGTTTCAGGTTAAGAATGGACCTCCAGAACGAATTAAGTTCTTAACCCGAGGTACCACTGTACTCCATTTCAATGCCCCTCCCACCCAGTTCCCCACCCAGCTCTTTATAAGTTCCCTCCCTCCTCACTTAGTCCCCCCCCCCCACAATTTTTAAAATACTTCTGCAAAACTTGAGGTTTTCTACAAGCTTGCTGATAACCTCCCTCTTGTATGTGGGTGATGCTGTTCCAGCTACATAAACATTGGCTGGAAATAGAATAATAAATAAATAAATAAATAAATAAATAAATAAATAAATAAATAAAAAATAATTTATTTATATCCCACCCTCCCCAGCCGAAGCCAGGCTCAGAGTGGCTAACAACAGTAAAAGTAACACAGTTTACATAAAATCACAGTCAATTAATTGAAATACATTCTAAAATCAATTCATCGTAAAATCAATTCAGAGTCAAATTAATGGCAACCATTGGGCTAGAGTTCTATGAGGCATGATCATGTCCGGAGCGCAGACCTCAACAGACTTTTTCTCAAGCCCTGCTCAGCCTTCCATCCCTCCCACAACGATGATTCCTTTAGGAAGACTGTGCCATTGGTCTCACCTCCCGGAAGATTTCTGTGAGCTTTTCCGAACAGTCCTTGTAGTGCAACCGCATGTCGAGGGTATTGGTACTCAAGGCCACACAGCCGGACGGCTTGAGAAGGCGGTCCACTTCCTTCATGAAGCGGGGAATGTCAAACCAGTGGGCAGCAGTGAAGGCCGTGAGGAGATCCACAGAGCGGTCCTCAAAGGGGAGCTTTTCCGCAGGGCACACGCTGGGCAGGGAAAGGCCAAAATGGCTGTTAACTGCTAATTCTCGCTCGCTCAGGTCATCAAAATGGCTGTGGGGGTTTGCGGCGTCTGCCTCCTAAACCACCTCATCATGAATCCACAGCAAAAGCTCCGCTCTCTATGGCGGCTGCTCTGCTAGACATAAGAAGCCACAAATGTTGGCTGGTCTTGGCAACCAGGCCAAATTTGTGCTCGCCACCAGGGTTCGAAATTAGCCAGGCATATATTGCACCTGGCTACTGGCCATTTGCGACCAAGTTTCGATGCCTGGGCACCAGGATGATATCTGACATCTCCC
Source organism: Podarcis erhardii (assembly GCF_964252035.2). Lineage (NCBI taxonomy): Eukaryota > Metazoa > Chordata > Lepidosauria > Squamata > Lacertidae > Podarcis > Podarcis erhardii. Next base: position 28,681,270 of record NC_138514.1, on the reverse strand, counting down.
CCCTCTGGCGGTGCATGCCTGGGGATCCTTGGACCTTGATTGTTTTCACACACTAATATCCTGCCCTATGGAATTCTATCCGTCATATTCTATCTGCACAATCAGAATGAATTTCAGGAGCTGAAATGCTTTCCCTGTGCAGCCTGAGCAGGAGCAGTGAACAACATTATAGTTTATTGTTGTTGCTTGTCTTCACTTACCCCACCCCTCCGCCCTGGTCATAGTTGTGAAGAATATTCTTACGGTTAGGGAAGTTTTTAATGTTTGATTCTATTTTTAATATTCTGTTGGGAGCCGCCCAGAGTGGCTGAGGAAACCCAGCCAGATGGGCAGGGTCTAAATAAATAAGTAAATAAATAAAAATAATAATTATACGTTATGCACGGTCCATGTCACTGTTAAGAAAAAGAGGCTGGAATATACATAGGCATTTCAGAGTATTCTAGCACTGCTGCTTCCCTTAACAAAAGCTTAAAACGACATGAGGTAACAGAAGCATATATTCTGAGCCACAGACAACAATAGAGCCACTTGATTCTCATATCTAGAGTCCAGAGTCCACTTCTGGGTGCTTTAAAGAGGAGGACTCACACAGTAAGGTGTGACCTTCCAATAAATATTTAAAATTGCTGATAAAAACAGTGAAAAGCAATTAAAAACATTGCATGCTGCACAGACCCAGAAATTGCTTTTCACTATTTTTTTCAGCAATTTTAAATATTTCTTGCAAACTGCTTGGTCTAAACATCTTGTTAAATACACATGTGTGCCAAGTCTACCCTTACTTACAGGTAGGAGACATTTGGCGGGTGGGCAGTTCGCTTGGCCTCCTCGATCTGAGCTTCGCTTACGTCTGTCCCGACCACCTTCTCAAAACGCTTCGCCAGCAGGTGACTGCTCTGGCCTGTGCCACATCCCACATCCACGGCCAGATGAAAGGAGGTCATCTTCTGAGGGAAAACAGCAGCACATATTGAGAAGCATAGCATCAGTTCACTTACAAGGCCACATCTTTCTCTATTCCAGATACCAGTTCTCACTCCCTAACAAATAGGCCGTAAACCAGCCATCACCTGGTACACACACCCTTCTCTGCCATTGGCCGGGCTACTGTGATGTCACAGAACATTCAAGGGCATTCCAATTGTCCTGGGGAAAGTCCCCTGCCCCTAGCAGCTCAGAATAGGTAAAGGATGGGGTTGTAAACCTCTTCGGTGAAAGAAAATGACAGGAGCCAGTGAAGATTACGCAGTAGGAGGCAATGTGGGATAAGATTCAAACCCAGCTTTTCCTCTTGCAGTCAAACAAGAAGAGTAGCATCTTAGTTAGCAAATCTCCAGAAGTATTTTCACAATACCAGCAAGCTTAATCTTTGCCTGAAAAAACAGGTGGAACACTTTGGCCTCTTTCATCTTGCCAAATGCTTTTATTCACTATTTTTCTTTTCCAGTGACTAATATGCCTCACCCCTTTTAAACTTTGCAATGGGAATCTATCAGTCTTTTACCCACCACAGTGTCTTCTTACTTTCAAGAAAGCATGCAACCTTACAAAGGGAGGAAATTATTTGGAGCTTGGCTTTTTACTGTTTACTTAATGCTAAGAGCTTGGAAGCTCCGCCTAAGATAAGAAAAATAATATTTTGTTCTGGAATTAGAAACTTCTGCCCTTGCTCAGGATCGAGGAGAGGCTTTTTTCATACATAGAATTGTAAGATTGGAAGGGACCGCAAACGGTCATCTAGTCCAACCCACTGCAATGCAGGAATCACAGCTCATTTTTTTAAAAAAAAACTTTTCAAAAATGGTTTTAATAATATGAACCAAGAGAGCAAGAGACACTCTTTGAAAGGGTGTTTTGATATTTCATGTCTTACTGTATTTAAATTTATTGGAAGCCACCCAGAGTGGCTGGGGTAATCTAGTCATATGGGCAGAATATAAACTTATTATTATTATTAGTTCCTTCCCTCCTGAAGACAACTCATATACAGCTTTTATCTGTTAACAGCTGCAAGGCATGGACTCTTCGATTTTCAAGGATGTGTTTTGAGAGGAGGATCCTTAGTGTTTTCAGTTTCACAAAAGGTACCCAATACCAGCAGTCTTTCCCAGCCCTACCTGGCGACTGAAGCTGGGACCTTCTACACCAGGCTTCCTCAACCTCAGCCCTCCAGATGTTTTTGGCCTACAACTCCCATGATCCCTAGCTAGCAGGACCAGTGGCCAGGGATGCTGGGAATTGTAGTCTCAAAACATCTGGAGGGCCGAGGTTGAGGAAGCCTGTTCTACATGCTAAGCAAGTACCCTCCCACTTAGCCAACCATCCTTCCTCGTGGCCCATCGAGCTCTCCTGCCAACACTGACCGGCAGCAGCTCTGCAGCCTCTCGGGCAGGAGGTGCTGCTTGATTGAGTGATTGATTGATTGATTGATGGACTGCATGCCTGCTCTCTCCCGACGCCCCCCCCCCTTTTTTTACCTTTTTTTCCAGGTAGGAGAGGATCACACCTTGGAGGTTCTCCGGGGGTGGGAACCTGTATTTCTGGTAGACAGCAGCGTGATCTTTGGCCGCAAACAAATGAGCGGCCATCTCTCCCGGAGAGAAGCAGATTCCTCGTCCGCTCTCTCCTTTTATTAATCCGCGAAGGGTGAGCTTCCCTCTTGCAAACTTTGGAACAGAAATCAGGGGGGAAAGCTGCTCCCCGCCCCCGCCCGCTTTGCAGGACGTTGTAAAAACCCGGAACAGAATTAACCGGAACGGACCCTTTACCAATAAAAGCGATTTAGGTCACCCTAAGTGAAAGGTTTTAGAGGAAAGGCACCTGGGGAAGAGTAGCTTTTAGAAAACGGCTTTCCAGCATGCCACGTTAGATGACGAAACGCGCGTGAGAGAGAGAAACAAAATTAAAAGGAAGGGAATGAATGAATGAGAGGCAGGGATGGAGAGAGAGATATGTGGAATTGCAGACAACTGGAAAGATGTGCAGCTGCTGCACTTGTTTATTGCACTTTATTCACCAAGGAACTCAATGTGTTATGCATGGTTCTCCCTCTCTCCATTTTATCCTCACAACAACCCTGTGAGGTAGGGTTAGGCCCATCATTTAGTAAAAAACAAGCCAGCTCCCTCTCCAATGATCTCCGCAGGGGAGGCGGAGCGGGGGTCAAGTTGCTCCCCCTTGAATCATCTCCAGATTTTTATTTGTTTTTAACAGTAAGTTTCTCGCATTTAGTAGATGCGACGCAAAAATGTGCAGGGGGCTATTCTGCTCATTTGATTCAGTGAGAAACTTGCCTGCTCCCACTTTTCAGCTATGCACGATTATGTTTGGAATATTTACTTTGCAGGGGGTGGGGTGAAATCTTGCTCAGGCTCCTGCATCCTTCCATTCCTGGAGTTGCTGAGCCGGAGCGTCACAGCGATGATTGACAGGTGATTCCCATAGAGATGCAAAAAGAATAGAGTCACAATTCAGCTCCTTGCAGGCAAAAATTCCTGGCTCCTTTTCAGTTTATTTTTGTGCCCTTCAGAACACAACAGAAACACAACACATACATACACCCTCCCCAAATTCCCACACTTTCTTTCCAGCTACACAGTGAATAGCAACGAAGCAATCGGTTTTTCCACAAGCAGCTTGTATGCCTTTTCTTTGCCGGAGCGGCGCTTGATCAGCCAGCCTAACTCCGCCCTGATCTTGAGACTGCCAATTGAGGCGGGGCCTGTGTGTGATTGCTACAAGGTTTAACCAATCAGCGCTAGCCTGCATGGAAAACTGGGGTGGATGGGCTTTGCAATTGCACTAGCCAGTCAGTGCTGAGGACAGCTGGCTGGTACTTGAAGATAGAGGGTTTGGTCGCTGAGGAGCTAAATTCACTTTGCAAATCTGCGCATCTGTTCCAAATCCAAAACCACATCCGCACCACAGCTTTAAAGCACTGTGATGCTCCTTTAAACTCCCCCAAGGAATTCTGGGAGCTGTAGTTTGTTAGGGCAGCATGCTGAGAATTGCAAGGAGAACTACAGTTTGCAGAATGGCTTAACAATAAATCCTTATTTCCAGGGAACTCCGAGAACTGTAGTTGTCCTTCTGAGGGAAGGGCCATAGCTCAGGAGACAGAGCGTGTGCTTGGCATGCAGAAGGTCGCAGATTTAATCTAAGGCATCTCCAGACAGGGCTGAGAGAGACCCTGCTGCCTGAAACCCCAGAGTCGGTGCCAGTCAGAGTAGACAACACTGAGCTAAATGGCCTGATGGTCTGAGTTGGCATAAAACAGCTTCCTATAAGTATAGTTAAAACTATGGTTTTCCCAGTAGTGATGTATGGAAGTGAGAGCTGGACCATAAAGAAGGCTGGTCGCCGAAGAATTGATGCTTTTGAATTATGGTGCTGGAGGAGACTCTTGAGAGTCCCATGGACTGCAAGAAGATCCAACCTCTCCATTCTTAAGGAAATCAGCCCCGAGTGCTCACTGGAGGGACAGATCCTGAAGCTGAGACTCCAATACTTTGGCCACCTCATGAGAAGAGAAGACTCCCTAGAAAAGACCCTGATGTTGGGAAAGATGGAGAGCACAAGGAGAAGGGGACGACAGAGGATGAGATGGTTGGATAGTGTTCTCGAAGCTACCAGCATGAGTTTGACCAAACTGCGGGAGGCAGTGGAAGACAGAAGTGCCTGGCGTGCTCTGGTCCATGGGGTCACGAAGAATCGGACACGACTAAACGACTAAACAACAACAACAACATAAGTATTCTTCTGACTTTTTCCAAACCACAGAAAATCTGACTTTTAAAAAAAGAGCCACAGGTGTAGCTTAACAGGTTCCATTATCTTTTCCCAAGAGACATGCATGCTGCTTTTGAGGAGTATTGCTGCATTTTCAGGAGACTGAGTCCGCCACCAGCCATGCTAATGAGGGGACTGCCAGACTGCTGGACTTTAACTCCCATTATTCCTGACGATGGGCCAGACTGGCTGAGGCTGATGGAAACTGTAGTTCAACAACATATGGAGGGCCACAGGGTTGCTATGCATAGTGTTTGAGTACCGGGACATTCAAAGGGAAACCAAAATGCTTGTTTACAAAGCTATTGTACTACTAACCTTACTGTATGCTTGTGAAACATGGACCACTTACAAACGCCATCTCCAACTTCTTGAAAGATTCTGTCAGCGGTGTCTCCGAAAAATCTTACACATCACTTGGGAAGACAGGCAAACTAATATCAGTGCAGTGGATGAAGCAAAGATCACCAGTGTTGAAGCAATGATTCTTCAACATCAACTTCGTTGGACTGGTCATGTAGTGTGGATGCCTGATTATCGTCTTCCAAAGCAACTACAGTGGTACCTCAGGTTACATACACTTCAGGTTACAGACTCCGCTAACCCAGAAATAGTGCTTCAGGTTAAGAACTTTGCTTCAGGATGAGAACAGAAATTGTGCTCCGGCGGTGTGGCGGCAGTGGGAGGCCCCATTAGCTAAAGTGGTGCTTCAGGTTAAGAACAGTTTCAGGTTAAGTACTGACCTCTGGAACAAATTAAGTACTTAACCTGAGGTACCACTGTATTCTATTCCGAAATTAAAAATGGAAAGCATAATGCTGGTGGTCAACAAAAGAGGTTTAAAGACTGTCTCAAGGCAAATCTGAAAAAAATGTAGTATAAACACTGAGAACTGGGAAATACTGGCCTGCAAGCGCTCCAATTGGAGAACAGCCTTTACAAAAGGTGTCATGGACTTTGAAGACACTCAAACTCAGAATGCAAGGGAGAAACGTGCTCAGAGGAAGGCATGCTTGGCAAATCCACACCGTGATCAACCCCTGACCGGGAACCAATGTCCCCACTGTGGAAGGACATATGGATCCAGAATTGGCCTCCTCAGTCAGTTATGGACTCATTGTTAATACCATGTTTATGGAAGACAATCTTACTCGGCTATGAGTGGTCGCCAAAGAAGAAGAACGCACAACCTAATAATTTTCATTATTAAGCTTTCCAGTCAGTGCCATTTTAACTGCTATTTTAAATTAATATTTGGGAGAGGAGGTTGCCTTGGTGCATGAATGGGATTAGTGCATGAACAGAAAGGTATCTCTGTGCAGCCTTCAGTTCGTGTATATGCATTTTTCTTAGAACTGAACCTCTGCGTAATATTCAGTTCAGTTCTATGGTTTTATTCATGTAGAAATTTACAAGCTAGTTTTGGCCAAACAGACCTCACCAAAACAACGAACAACCATTTTATTTTATTTTTAAACAATTAAAATGATGTACTGTAGTTGAAAATGAGCAGAACACAGTCAACATAAAACCAGCAGCCGTGGGCACACAAATTAAGCAATATTGAGGGCCTGCTCTCATCGGCCTCCAGAGGGAAGGAAATGACTCGCTGGACCTTCTGAGAGAAGGAGTTCCAGATTCTGGGCTCCACCACAGAGAAGGCCCTGAGTTGTGTGCATTTGCTAGATGAGCAGCAGTCAAATCTTCCAGCCAGTGACCTGGATTTTTATATATATATTCAGAAAGCTAGGTCCTGTGTGTGTATGTGTATACACACACACACACACACACACACACACACACCCCTGTATATATTTGGGACCTAGCTTTCTGAATTTCAGATGATAATTTCATCTATATACCACAGCTAAGGCACCTGAGCTATATAAGAAAGTGTCATACAGACAAGGTCGATCCCCCTGGCACCTTTCTTTTGAGAATGGAGTTTCACCCCAATAAGTGTTTCCTCTGAGGCTATGGTGACCTTTGGAACTCCTTGCCACAGGATTTTGTGTTGGCCACTTGAAAACAATTTAGCCACCATTATCAATTTATGATCCCTAATGAACCTGGCACCCAAGCCATGCCTCTCACTGGCCCTGCTTTGCACCCACCTTGAGTGTTTTTTGCCAGGGTGAAATGTGTCCTTCATCTCTGATAATACATCTAAAATGTGGCAAGCCAGCTTTAAATCCATATTCTCTTGCACATGGACTTATGTTACCCTACTTTATATTTTTCTATTCTTACTCTTTTCCTGTAGACTTCCTTCTTCCTCAAAGCGGGTCTATTTTCCTTTTGTTATACTGTTTCTTTCTCGTTTCATTATTTCTACCCTTCTACATCTACAGAAATGGAAGCAGTGAGAGATTTTACTTTCTTGGGCTCCATGATCACTGCAGATGGTGACAGCAGCCACAAAATTAAAAGACGTCTGCTTCTTGGGAGAAAAGCAATGACAAACCTAGACAGCATCTTAAAAAGTAGAGACATAACCTTGCCAACAAAGGTCCGTATAGTAAAAGCTATGGTTTTCCCAGTAGTGATGTATGGAAGTGAGAGCTGGACCATAAAGAAGGCTGATCGCCGAAGAATTGATGCTTTTGAATTATGGTGCTGGAGGAGACTCTTGAGAGTCCCATGGACTGCAAGAAGATCAAATCTATCCATTCTTAAGGAAATCAGCCCTGAGTGCTCACTGGAAGGACAGATCGTGAAGCTGAGGCTCCAATACTTTGGCCACCTCATGAGAAGAGAAGACTCCCTGGAAAAGACCCTGATGTTGGGAAAGATGGAGGGCACAAGGAGAAGGGGACGACAGAGGACGAGATGGTTGGACAGTGTTCTTGAAGCTACCAGCATGAGTTTGACCAAACTGCGGGAGGCAGTGGAAGACAGAAGTGCCTTGCGTGCTCTGGTCCATGGGGTCACGAAGAGTCGGACACGACTAAACGACTAAACAACAACACATCTACAGTGGTACCTCGGGTTAAGTACTTAATTTGTTCTGGAAGTCCATTCTTAACCTGAAACTGTTCTTAACCTGAAGCACCACTTTAGCTAATGGGGCCTCCTGCTGCCACCGCACCGCCGGAGCACGATTTCTGTTCTCATCCTGAAGCAAAGTTCTTAACCTGAAGCACTATTTCTGGGTTAGTGGAGTCTGTAACCTGAAGCGTATGTAACCTGAGGTACCACTGTACTGTACTTATAGTCTACTGCATTTCTTCCCAATTTTAAGCTGGCAGTCCCCCTCCCCAATGTTCCAGGGGTTGTTGATTGACCTGTCCACAGATCTCATTTTGAGCTTGAAATAAACAGCAGGTTGCAGAAATCCGATCCCACCATGGAGGAGAAAAGGAGGCGAGGCGGCAAGGAGGCGAGGCGGGCAAGGGGCTTTGCGTGACTCATTAGGGAGGTCATGTTGTTAGAACACAGAGTCCATTCAGCATTTTAGCAGGGTATTTGCTCTCCTGGGCCTTTTAATATTTAAGATGTAATGTATTTTGGTTTCTAGAATGAGCATGTTTACACACACACACACACCATTGAGTTTCAGTGTAGTTTTATTGATCGTGTGGCTTTGTGCTGGCTTTACACTATTTTTTTGTGCCTCTGCAGCTTCTGTATTGATTTTTTTAAGGATATACGATATTTTTTCCGTGTATAAGACTATATTTTTTCCTTATTTTTTCAAGTTTAAAATTTTGAGGGGGGGGGGTCATCTTATACACAGATAGTTCATATGGGGGATTTCTTTATTTGGGGTCCAAAAAATAGAGGTTGTGTTATACACAAAAAATACGGTGTGTGTGTGTGTGTGTGTGTGTGTGTGTTCCTTAGGCACCCTTGCAGTTTAACACATGGTTTGCCCTTAAGCGCCAGAATTCCCAAAAAGTGTATTCTGCACGTGCTCAGATGTAGCCTCTCTCTCTCTCCTTACCCCAGGGGCAGAGAAGACTCTTCATGGCAGAGAATTCTGGGGCTCATCCATTCTTAAATTCAACCTCAAACTGGGAGAAGCAATAGTAAGACAGTTGTGGGAAGGAGCTAGTGGGATGAAAGCATCCTTTTTCTGTTCTTTTTTAAACTTCCCAAATATAGCCTTGTTAGCTGCCCTCTGTTCATCCTGCTGCTGATCGCTCTCCTCCTGCTTTTAGGGATTTAAACTGCACAGATTAAGCCATCATCCCTCCGATGTTCCTGTGTGCGCTCTCTCTCTCTCTCTCTCTCTGCAAGGGCATATCTAATAAAAAGAAGAGAGGCTGTTCAAAAATTCACTTTAATAAGCAGTGCGGTGGGTCTCTGAACAGTCATCTCCCAATGGATGCACATTTTACCTGGTACATGAAATTGCTGTTCATCATCACAGTGGCAGAGGTCTGGGACATGATGTACGCAGGTTTCATGCAGGCAGCATGGACTAAGGCGGTTACAGCGCTGTTTCCACAAAATGCTCTTTGCTTGCTCATGTACTCATTTTAAATCTTTTGTGGGGCCTACTTTGACAAATGCTCTCAGAAGAGTTACGTTAAAAATGCTCTTTAAACAACTAAAGAGCATAAGACAAAACATCCAGGATTTGCCAGCCTCTGCACACACCTTGCTAGCTGGGCTAGCAAGGCGCATTGTCTGGGGAGATTCTCAAGAGCCACATAGGGATGGCTGGAGGGCCACATTCAATCAGAGAATCGTAAAGTTGGAAGGGACCCTGAGGAACATCTAGTCCAACCCCCTGCAATGCAGGAATATGCAGCTGTCCCATACGGGGTTCGAACCTGCAACCTTGGTGTTATCAGCATCACACTCTAACCAGCTGAGGACCCAGCTACACTCATCAATTGTATCGTTTTAACTGTGTTATAAACATGTGACACCAGATGGCACTGCAGAGCAGTGATCCATCACCAAGGGGATTTTGCATGCATTGAGAGCTTTTATAGCGGGGTTTTTTTATCAGTGTAGATCCAACCTGAGTCCTTGGGCCTGAAGCTTCACATCCCTAGGCTAGATGGTAAGCAACCCTTGTAACACCATGAGCCATGTATCACCATGAATGAACAGTGAAAAGGACATCTGGATTCCACCAGCCTCTCTTCTAACTAGGGATGGACAAATCTGTCAATTTCAGTTCTCTCAGCTTCTCTTATTTCCAAGTCTTCAGTTCTTCACATTTCTGCTACATTTGGTTCTTGTTTAAACATGTTTTTGTGTGCAATTTTGCCCAATTCAGGAATTTTCCTTTTTATATACCTATTATTTTTTCCTTCAACCGACTCTCTGTATGTTAGCTTCACTGGTATATGCCTTTTCATGCGCAATTCACCCCCTATTTAGAACACGTTAGGTGGCTGCATATAGTAAAAGCTATGGTTTTCCCAGTAGTGATGTATGGAAGTGAGAGCTGGACCATAAAGAAGGCTGATCGCCGAAGAATGGATGCTTTTGAATTATGGTGCTGGAGGAGACTCTTGAGAGTCCCATGGACTGCAAGAAGATCCAACCTCTCCATTCTTAAGGAAATCAGCCCTGGGTGCTCACTGGAAGGACAGATCCTGAAGCTGAGGCTCCAATACATTGGCCACCTCATGAGAAGAGAAGACTCCCTGGAAAAGACCCTGATGTTGGGAAAGATGGAGGGCACAAGGAGAAGGGGACGACAGAGGACGAGATGGTTGGACGGTGTTCTCGAAGCTTCCAACATGAGCCTGACCAAAGTGCAGGAGGCAGTGGAAGACAGGAGGGCCTGGCGTGCTCTGGTCCAGGGGGTCACGAAGAGTCGGACACGACTAAACGACTAAACAACAACAAGGTGGCTGCAGAGCTGCTTTGCAAGATTTGCCAAAGTGCAGATTTTGGGGGTCTGCGTGCATTTGGTGGGCTTGCCTTTAAATGCTGACTTAATCCCATTTCTCCCCCCCCCCCCGCCTGCTGCTAACACTAGTATAGTATTTAAGGTGGTGGGGCACTCTCTCTCGCTTTTTCTGCTAAAGGCCTGAGTGCTACTGATGTGAGTCACAGAAGACAGCAGGTGAGCAGAAGCCTATGTGAAAATACTCACCCTGCCCTAAATCAAATCCCTCAACAAATGGTGGAGGGGTCCTCCCTCCCTCTTCCAGTTTCTGCTTCATTCTCCAGGCTCCTCTGTTCCCTTTCGTGACCTCCTCTTTTGTAGGAAGCGAGCAATTTAAACCAGCCTTTGAGGCTGGCAGGGGGACCTTTTGTCGAGAAGCAGCGGACAAAAGCAACCTCCCTCTGGTTACCTTAATTCCAGGCTGCCATTACCAGGCATTCCTGCTTTTCAATGGCAGTCAAAAGGAGTTCGCCAGGGGAGTCAGGGTGTGGGGCAGCTGCAGGTTGAATGGCTGCAGAAGCAGGGAAGGATACACACCCTTGCTGCTGCCAGAGTGCTTTTAACCCAGACCCAGAGTGGGTGGATGACACTCATAATTATGTGTAATGGATTCTTAGTGGATGAGCTGGCACTCCTCGGACAGGGTGCGCAGGATCCCAACTTTCCCCTTTCACCAGGAAGAGTGTCTTGATTTTTTGGCTCCTGGTGGTGGGGAATCGCTGCCTCTTGATTTTGGTTGGAGTCTGAAAGCTCAAAGCACACGGGCAGTTAGAAGGCAGATGAGTTGCTGGATAAGATCTGCAGAGCCCTCCTGCCTACCATGAAACCGTGCAAAAATGGAGCCGAGTGCTTTATGTCCATTTAGAGAAATATTGCATCTCTGCACGTTTTTGTACTGCTGGCTCTTAATTTATTTTGGCGCAGACCAAACACAGCCTGAACCATTGGAGACTAAGCTGTCTCCAATGTCTCCGCTGGAGGCTAAGCTGATTCCATTGGAATCACAGGCAGATGGGTGGGTGTCCCTGGATGTCCATGGCATATGGAAAGTGTGGAAATATAGGCTGCTAAACCTTTAAAATATCCCCTTCACAGTTGCTTCCATACTTCTTCTCTTCTCTTGACATGGAAAGACAGCACATGTTAGGTAAGTTAAAAATGGTTTACTTACAAACTCTTCAAAGGTAAAATTCATGTGCTTTTCCATGTAGCAGTCAGAAAACACAGGCACTAAGACTTAGGTTGCAAAATGGTGAAGGTTTCTAAATTATTTGTATAGAAATATAATGATGGCTCGTGTAAGGAGGAGGTCTGAACTTGGAGCAACCAGCTCAGAATTCCTTACTCATAGGAGTTCCCATGGTGGAATGGGAGAACAAAGAGCTCCAAATTTATTGGAAATTATCGAGAACATTGTTCAAATGGACCAAAAGTTCATTTAGACCAGCAATCTACTTCCAGAGAAGCCAAACCAGAGAAGCCACAGAAGCTGAGCAAGAGGGCATCTAAAAAACCTTGATCTGTTTTTAGGTCACCTCTGATTTCAATTATTATTTGAATGTTTTAAATAGCTGTTTTAGCTGTTTTTACTGATAATTAAAAAAAAAAAAAACCTGCTATGAGTTGTGTTGTTTTTAAAGTCCAGCAACATATACATTTTATGAAATAAAATTTAAAATGTGTGTGTATGATGGAATTCAATCTGCTGGAGCGAAGATGGGATTGGAGTGAATGCCAAAAGCCTTGCAGATGGCAAGTGTCGTATTGAGAGAAATCCCCTCGTGTCGGTGTTTCCATCTGGGGCACAAAAGTCCATTGACTTCCACGTCATCCGATGACCAGAATTTTAAAAATAGAAAGAAAAACAGCTAAAAATAGCGCTGGGAGGATCTTGGCAGCAGAGCAGTGCTCAAAAAGAAAAACACCCTGCGATGTGCCCGCTTTCAGCTGAAACATTCAGACCCACGAAAGCTTTCGTGGTGCTGGCACAGAAGGATGGAGGTTTATTTCCCCGTGACCCTTCCTCTAGTTTTGTTTTGTTTTTCCAAATCCTGCATATTACTCTCTGCTCTTCCTGGCCCCCCTGGATTAGTTCCTTGCAGTGCCAAAAACACAGGGCAAGGTGGGAACCATCACTCTCTAAGTGTGCCGTTTCCTCCATCTTAATCCTCTAAAAGCCATGCCTTTGCCTGGCATCTGCAGCAGGGCTTAGCTAAGGCTGCTTCCCCACAGCCTTACAGTGTTTCCTCGCAAGCAGGACCCGAGCACAAGAGCCATCTCCCCTCCTGCGGTTTCCAGCAACTGGTATTCTTCTGTATGGCTGCCTCCAACTGCGGAGACAGAGCAGAGCCATCCTGGCTAGTAGCCATTGACAGCCGTTTCTTCTATGAATCTGTGTAATCCTCTTCTAAAGCCATTTAGGTTGGGGACCATGACTGCCTCCTGTGGCAGGGAGTTCCATAGTTTAACTGTGGGCTGCCTGAATAAGTACATGGTACCTCAGGTTACAGACGCTTCAGGTGACAGACTCCGCTAACCCAGAAATAGTACCTTGGGTTAAGAACTTTGCTTCAGGATGAGAAGAGAAATCGCACGGTGGTAGCAGGAGGCCCCATTAGCTAAAGTGGTATCTCAGGTTAAGAACAGTTTCAGGTTAAGAATGGACCTCCAGAATGAATTAAGTTCTTAATCCGAGGTACCACTGTACTTCATTTTCTCTGTCCTGAATCTCCCAACATGAAGCTTCATTGGTTGCCTGCAGGTTCTAGTGTTAGGAGGGAAGAAACACTTTGATGTATGATTTTTTAAATTTCTATCCTATTTTTTAATTTATTATTTATTAAATTTGTATACCGCCCTTCAGACGTCGATCTCAGGGCAGTTCACAGCCTCTTAACTTGCTTTTTAAACTAAGATATCCCCAAACGCTGCCATCTTTCCTCAGAAGGGAGTGGCTCCATCCATCTGATCATTTGGGCGGATCTTTTCTGACTCTACAATATCCTTTTTGAGCTGAAGTGACCGGAACGGCACATGGTATTCAAATTGCAGTCGTACCATAGATTTGCTTTATTTTCAATTCCTTTCTTAATGATCCCTGGCATGGAATTTGCCATTTTCAGGGCCGCTGCAACCTGGGTTAACAGAATAGAATTTTATTATTACTGTCACAGACCAGTTCTGGGTCACTTACAATATCAGGACAATCATAAAACACAACAGGAATACACTGAATTGCAATTGGGTATGACAGAGACAATTAAGATATAGCGGCAGTTAAAAATATATATTAAATCTTGATCACTAAAATATAACCTAAAATTACATTTTAATTTTTTTTTTTTAAAAAAATATTTTTATTCAGATTTTTTTTTTAAAACACATAAACAAAAAGCCAAACACAACACATAATACAAACAAACCAAATCAAAAACAAACACATATAATTTCACAATCTTATTTTCATATACCTTCTTTCCTCCGACTTCCCCATACCTCCCTTTCGCTGCATCCTTATTTTACAATTATTTTTTTTTAGCAACCCTTTAATCCATTAATCCCTTTAGCTCCCTTTCATTAAGTTTTCTTTAATTTTTTAGTTACAGCTGTAATTCTCTGTTTCTTACCCCTTGACATCTTAACACTCCTCAATTTTACAACAGTTTTTAAGATACATTTTAAATTTCTTCCAGTCTTCTTCCACTGTCTCTTTCCCCTGGTCGCGGATTTTAAAACCTTAATCATTTTGGTAGTGCAGCTTGTTCTCTATGTCCCATAAAAGATAAAGGGACTCCTGACCATTAGGTCCAGTCGTGGACGACTCTAGGGTTGCAGCGCTCATCTCGCTTTATTGGCCGAGGGAGCCGGCGCACAGCTTCCGGGTCATGTGGCCAGCATGACTAAGCCACTTATGGCGAACCGGAGCAGTGCACGGAAACACCGTTTACCTTCCCGCTGGAGCGGTACCTTTTTGCTTTATTTTCAATTCCTTTCTTAATGATTCTTGGCATGGAATTTGCCTGGGTTGACATCTTTACCAAGGCAGGCTAAAGAAGTAGGGAATGTTTTCTGGCCTTTCCACCCCCTCTCCAACACAACACAACACACAACACGGACTTGCAGTGCAAGGCGCCAACAGGCCAGAGGCAGCAACAGGAGGAGGGGAGGAAAAACCAAAAGCTTGTGTGAGGGAAGACGCAAGTGGGATGGATCTGAAAATAGGCAGTGAGTCTAAACAAAGCAGCAGGCCATATTCCTTGGGGGCTCTCACTTAATCATCCTGGCATTCAATCAGTGCCCTGAGCTGCTGATGGGCTCTGAGGGAAGAAGAGGAGCGGCTGATTTTACAAATACCTGCTGCCTTCTGCCTTGCAGAACTGTAATAATAATAATAATAATAATTATAATTATAATTATAATTATAATTATAATTATAATTATAATTATAATTATAATTATAATTATAATTATAATTATAATTATAATTATAATTATTATTTATTATTTATTATTTATACCCCGCCCATCTGGCTGAGTTTCCCCAGTCACTCTGGGTGGCTCCCAATCGAGTGTTAAAAACAATACAGCATTAAATATTATAAACTTCCCTAATCTTCCCTAAACTTAACAAGTGGGACCTTGCTAGCTTATACTAAACGTCCACCTGGCCCAGCATTTATATTTCTGGGAAGCCCACCGAAATGGTGTGTCTCAGGGGTAGGGAACCTCTAGTCCAGGGTTGTTTCCCAAACTTGGGTCTCCAGCTGTTTTTGGACTACAACTCCCATCCTCCCTAGCTAGCAAGACCAGGGCTCAGGAAATGATGGGAATTGTAGTCCAAAAACAGCTGGAGACCCAAGTTTGGGAAACCCTGCTCTACTCCATGAACCAGACTTGGCCTGCTAGGGGTTCAAATTGGGCCTGGGAGGCTGTTTTCCCCAAACCATGCCCAATTGCCTCACACATTGAGATACACAACCAGATGCCTGAAAGACAGCTCTATGTTCAATGTTAATTGGGTGTAATTAATTGGGTGTGGCTAAAGGGCACTGAAATGCATTACACGGTTATTTCTTTTAGCTACCAGCAGGTGGAGCTGTTGCTCCTCATGACTTAGTTATAAGGAATGTTCTCTGGAAAGGAACAGTGGTCCTACCCTGGGTGGGCCAAAAGGATTAAGAATTTTGATGCTGGATTGCTTTCCTTGATCGTGGATCTAAAGGTCCCTGTCATGTACCATAACAAATTCATATGTACTACAATATTTCCAATCTTTGTTATTCGAAAATGCTGATTGTGTAAATAAGAAGCCTGAGTAGCGTTGCTGCTGGACAGGATTATGCTAATAAATGAATTTTAACACTAGGCAGATGCAGTTTTGAGCAGTGGGTTGACAAGTGTTTTGACAGCTGAAAATGCCAATTTTAGCATATGCAGTCCAGGCGCAACACTTTGGTAACAGACTCTAGACAGGGAGGCTCTAGCTGTCCCTGGTGACCAGATGTAGAAGGGAGGGGCTGTGGCTCAGTAGCAGAGAGGCAGCAGCTTCCCAGCTTGATATCTCTGGAAGCTAAAAGGATCACAAAGCAGGGCTGGGGAAGACCTGTCTTAGCATGAGAACAGATGCTAGTCCCAGGAACAGGCAGATCTGGATCTGTTATTTTGGGCAGAGACGCCTGTGCCACAGTAGTCCATCTTCTCGTAACTTCCAGATTTGATTACTGCAACATGCTCTACATGGGGGGCTGCCCTTGTAGACACCTTGGAAACGTCAACTGTCCCAAAACGTGTTTTCCTTTTTGTAAACCAACCTAAGAATGAAATAAGATGGAATCAGGATTAAGGGGTTTTTCTCGGGACATGTGTTGTGTGTCCCATTGATGTGGTGGTTTTGGTACTCGTCCTTCTTCTGGTGGGAAATAGGGAATTGGGGAGGAGGGCCAGCTGGTGAGGAGTGAGAAATGTCCCTGTTTTCATCTGAGGAATGTTGGAGGGCAGGGCATTCTCTTTGGCAGCCAGCCCACAAGCTGCGGAATTCCACCCCATACAGGTGTGTTTGTCTTCTCTATACAGTGGTCCCTCAGGTTAAGAACTTAATTCGTTCTGGAGGTCCGTTCTTAACCTGAAACTGTTCTTAACCTGAAGCACCACTTTAGCTAATGGGGCCTCCCGCTGCCGCCGTGCCGCCGGAGCACGATTTCTGTTCTCATCCTGAAGCAAAGTTCTTAACCTGAGGTACTATTTCTGGATTAGCGGAGTCTGTAACCTGAAGCGTATGTAACCCGAGGTACCACTGTACAGGTTTGGGCAAATGCTGAAAACACATCTTTTTATCCTGATATTTGATCCCTGCGCTCTGTGTTTTCAGGACCTACTCCATTATCTGTGATTGTGATCTGTTTTAGCTTTTAATTTTAAGTTGTTGTAACCAGTGCTTTTTTTCTGGTGGGGACGCAGGCGTACGCATACCCCTAAACATTTTGAGGGCCAGTATTTCAATTTGAGTAGGAAAAAGAGAGTACCCCTAACCCACCATGACACCTGCTAGTGAAAGGCAGTTTAATCTTCTTCTTCATCATCATCACCATCTAATAATAATAATAATAATAATAATAATAATAATAATAATAATAATAATAATAATAATACTTCCTGTCTGCGGATGTTTTGCAACTAGTCATTAAGGATGTCTGATTGCAAAGGGGAAGAGCACATGCTTCTGACTGCAAGTTCCTTCCTCAGCATCTCCATGTAGGAGTTAGGTTCCTGTCTGAAACTGGAGAAATTACTTTAATTATTGGACTTTTGTTCCCATCAACCTTAGCCAGCACATCCAATAGTCGGGGTGATGTGAATTGTAGTCCATAAAATCTGGAGGGCATCATGTTGTCTGGTGTAAGTAATTAGCTCACCCTTTGAGAAAGTCCTGATCTGGTTCTCTGGATTGTGTCCCAGCTCTTTACTTAAAGGTGCCAACATGCCAAGAAAGGAAGACGCTTCCTGATTCTTCAAAGAGGTGCATAGAAAAGGGAACTTTCAGTCCTTCGCGGCATTTTTTCCCACCAGCGTGCAGCTGAAATTTCCCCGCTGTGGTCAGTAAGTAGAACACCACCTGTCTGCTTTTGAGAAGCTCCCTTAGCCAAGTTGAACCACTGTCTGGCCCAAGTCAGTATCATATGTTCCAAGTCTGTCCACACCTCTGGGTTGCAAAATCTCCATCGTGGTTTTACTAGAGCTCCTAAGATCTGCCACCAATGTAAGCAAGAGAACAAAATGGTTTCCCATGCAGCCACAGCAGGAAACCCACATGACCATGTTTCAAAAAGCAGTTTGCTGGTTGGCATATTTCACTGAAATTTGTTTGTTTTCATAAAATTTATGCACCGCTTGATTGTAAAGAACCTCAGGTTTACAGAAGGAATAAAACGGTGAAATGACTGTCAAAAACAATTATTTGAAACATTTTTAAAACCTCTGATGAACTTTAAAAGACATGTCAAGTTTCTGCATTTCTGGGTAGGCTTGCCTAAGCAAAGATGCTTTTAGCAGAGGCCAAAAAAGAGTAAGGGAAAGACGTCTGCCTGCTGTCAATAGGCAGGGAGTTCCACAGTGTACTAAAAGATTGATTTCTTACAAACTCAGAATGAATATTATGTGGCACATGTAACTGTGCCAGTTTCACAGATTGAAGCAGTCAGGTGGGCATATATGAGGTAAGGTGATCTTGAAATTAAACTCATGCTCTTGCTTTCTCTCCATTTGGGTACATGTTGTGTTAAGTTGTGGGTGAACATATCAGACGACACAGCGATTCTTCAAACAGCTCTTGTTTATTCACAAGCCAGAACAGAACTGAACTGAAGGGTTCAGCCAGCCTGCTTATATAGAGCTCCACTACAACGCAACAGTAACCACTTTCTGTAACTATCCAATCACTGAACGTCACTTTCAATTCCTTATTTGTATATGTGGACCTGAGTGAAAATTATCTACAGTATCCCCCTGCTGGCCAAGGGTGAGAACTTCAGTACATAACATATTGTCACCTATATGCTCTTAAATCAGGAATGGAACACCTCTGGCCCTACACGTGTTGGCAGACTTACTTTTAAATAAACAGCCTGTGCAGGTGCTGATTTTAAACTCCCAGGTATGTTTGTTGAAACTTATAAAAGTAGTGGGTTGTATCCAACTATGTTCAACCCAAAGTGGTTTCACTGAAACTGATAGATCTGCTGTAAGTTTGTTATGCCCATTAACTTCAATGGGTTAATCTGAGTAGAAACGCCATGTAAAACCTTTTGTTTTTTATTCATGATTGAAGGGTATCCAAACAAGGAAGTGTTTTATTGTAAACACGCCTGGCACATTTTGGCACAATTGCCTTGATCAAGAGCTTATTTGCATATTTCTCTGCAAACTTGATCAAGAAATCTCTGTTGCAAGAGAGGTTTTTTTTTTATTGCGTTTGCAAATAAATATGTGAATTAGCCTTTGGTAAAGGCCATTGTGCCATCTTTGAGACGTGTTGCTCTTTCTTGCACCATGCCTGGTTTTTTGTTTGTTTGTGTGTGTGTTTCCTTTTTAATTCGTTAACATTTCCAGAGAGGTAGCCTCTAACAAGTGGTCCATGAAAAATAATGCCACATTTGCACTTATCAGGCAGTGAGTGAATGGGTACTAAATGTTAGCAAATCTAAACTGTTTGGCTTCATGATGATTTGACATTGTATCGTACTGTTTAATTGAATATTATTATAATGTTGTTGGCTGCTTGAAAACTTCCCTGGAATGGAAATGTGAGTTATGAAAAACACAATGCCTGCTGCTGCTGATCAAGCTGAAATAAGTTTGTAATCCTCCTTATCCCGGTTCCCCAGCAGTTCTCTGAGGCTTCTGTCTTTTCCAAAGTTGTCTGTTCTTTTGCTAAGGAAACAGCTCTACAAGGAGAATCCTCCCTTCCTGAGGCTGAGTTGTTAATAATGAAATGACAGATGGCTTTTATCTATAAGGGACATTCCTTCTACCCCGCTCTTAATCCTGGGATTCTCTTTGTGGGCAGCTGAATGGTTCGAGGCCCTGCATTGTAAAAAATATCCATTAAGCATTGCAAGTGAAGCCCAAATCCACCAAGGGCTATTCTGCACCTGACTGTGTACTAAACGTTAGCAAATCCATTTAAATAATGCAGATAGGGTCAGGAATTTTTATTTATTTATTTCAAAAACTCAGCTCCCCGTTTGAAAGGCTGGGTGATGTGGAGAACATAAAGGAGAGCCTGCTGGATCAGGCCAGCCGCACTGTGTTCTCAGAGATGCCTATGGAAAGCCTGAAAGCAGAACCTGAATGTACCAGCAATCTCCCCTCCCCACCTGCAACTGGTTTTCAGAAGCACAGAACATAATAATCGTGGTTGGTTCTTGGTTGCTGCTGATAAACCTTCCATAATCCTCTTTTAAAGCCGTCCACGTTGGCGGCCGTCACTGCCTCCTTGCCGGAGGGAGTTCCATAGTTTAACTATGTCCTGCTTGAAGAAGACTTTTATTTTCCCTTCGGCTTCGTTGGATGTCCCTGCGCTCTAGTATTATGAGAGTAAGGAGAAACAAAACACTTCTTATCTTTTCTGCACGCTGTGAATAATTTGGCTGCTTTTACTCGCGCTTTCTGCAAACGAAAAAGCCCCCAAATGCTGTGATCTATCCTCAAAAGGGCTGTTGCTCTTTCTCCGTGATAATGTTTTGATTGCCCCTTTCCCTCCAGCTCTACACTGTTCCTTTTTTTAGCGGGGGGAGGAAGATGCGTAGCCGGGATTCAGTGCGAGCCCCCGCAGGTTGCACCGAAAATCCAACCTCGGAGCTAATTTTCAAAAGCGGACTTGGGAGAGTTAAAGAGCTCCTGTTGACAGCTGGCAAGCCGGCCGGCCAATCCTAGCTGAAGCTGCTTTGCTGGCCACGCCCCCGCCCTTTCCCTTGCGCTCGCTGATTGGCGGAGCAATGGAAACCCGGGCAGGCGCGCGCCCTTCCTATACTCCATATATAGAGAGAAGCGTAGGGTTCAATAGAAATGTGAGTCTTTTTTTCTGGGGTTTTTTTCTCCTTCTTCGTTCGATCGGATTTGCAGTCTGGATTTGCGATTTTTCTCTAGTGCTCTGCTAGACGCAGGACGTCAGCCGGCACCGGTTGGTTGTGAAAAGCCCGAACTGATTTCTTTTTCCTGCTTCCCATTATTTTGGCTTAATAATGGCCAAAAGGAGCTCTTTGTTCATTCGAATAGTGGAAGGGAAAAATCTACCAGCCAAAGACATGTGAGTAAAGCAAGCAAGCAAGCCAAGCTTTCTTTCCTCATTACCCACCGCTTGTGATTGTTGTTGTTGTTATTTGATCTGTTATTTATCAAACCCCAGTTCTTTGTTGCTGACGAAGCTAGTGGCGGTGTGTTTGTGATCCTCTGTGTGCTTTACTTAGAAGTTCCACTGATCGCAGTGTTTCTTGGTAAGTGTGTGCAAGATTGTAGGCGACGAGATGCATCCAACTGAAACCTACTCGGAGTAGACCCACTGACTAGACCTGTGTATGTCTATTAATTCCAGTATTCTGTGAGTATGACTAATGCTGGATACGGCCCCTTCCCTCTTGCAGATCAACACCAAACATTTAAAGCATATCGGTTGCACATTCAAAGCGCATAACCTTCCCCAATGGATTTTGAGAGCTGGGAATTGTTTAGGGCGCTGGGAATTGTAGCTCTGGGAGGGGGCAGCTACAGTTCTCCGGATTCTTTGGAGGAATCCATGTGCTTTAAATGTGTGTTGAATTTGCTGTAAATGTATTGTGTGGGTTTGCCCTTTGCCTCTCTATTGTATGTTAAGACTTTTGTAGCTTTTTTAAAAAAATATAATTGTGAAATAAGTTTCTCTTTCTCAGTTGGTCAGCTGGTGTTTAAAAACATATTGTAGAAGCTTTCCTGCTTCCTCTTTTGGGGCTGAAAAACAAAATCTGTACACTCTGATTCTAGGGACAGGGTTCGTTTTTCCCCCTCCTGAAAAATCTAGCTTTGCCTTCCCCAGTCTGATGTTGTGTCACCCAAAACATCTGGAAGGTACCTGGTATTTGACGGCAGATCTAGCCTGAGGAAGCTTACTTATTACCATTTAATTAAAACACAAGCTTGATTGTCAGCCCCTAGCCAACACCTTGTCCTCATTTCAAGCACGTTAATTTCTTTCTGTGAGATCAAAAAACGCCACTAACTGCATGTTTTCCTATTCTGTAACAATAAGAAATCAATTTTGATGAAGAGGTACATCCTATCTCCCACAAACAGTTGTATTCCCACTCCCACTCCACCCTGTCTGCCAAGTCAGCCTCATCTACATGGCCAAATATGTTCACAACATTCTTATTTATTATTTATTTGCTGTCTGACACTGAATTGTTATAGATTCCGGAGGGGTAGTTGTATCAGTCAGCGGCAGCAAAACTGGCAATGAGTCCGTGGCTCTGTTGAATGGCTCATCATGGCATAAGCTTCTTCTGCCTGATGATGCCACATACAGAGTTATTACAGGCACGTTTCTGAAGCAATTCCCAGTCTCTGCATGAAAGTTGGGTTTAAGACGTAAACTCCATTGGCATGACAAAAGGACAGCACAACATTCAGTGCACCTAAAAATAGCAAAATGGCCTGATCGCTGTTAAAACGTATTTTCCTCCCTCGCTCTCTCTTTCTCAAATCGGGGCTTAAATTGTGCCAGATTTCATGCCAAAGCTTAGGCTCTGGAATCTGTTTCGACACTGGAGCTAAGAGTCACCTCTCTTTAGAAATCCTTAATCCAGCACTGTGCAGGATAAACATGATTCTGATGAAATGAGTGGAGAAGAAATAGGAAGCAGATAAAAAAATCTGCCTGGCCATAGGGGGTCAAACACTGCAAACTCTTAACTGATTTGTATTATAGCAAGATCCCCATTTGCCCATTGCTTTGAATATACCCTGAAATGTTTTCTTTGTGTCCTTTCCCAGGGATCTTTCCAATGTATTCCTCTGCAGGAAAAATATTGCATTGGGACTGGCCTGCCAGGATGTTGTAGAAAAGATAGGCGTTCTGTTAAATGACAGGAGTACAGTAGTAATTTTAAAAACGAAAACAGTTTTTAATACCAAGGGCAGAATGCATGGATACCAAGGGCAGAATGCATGGACTTGCCTGCCACCCTGCGAGATTTCTTTACCTCGCAGGGGGTCGACCTGGCTTGTGTGATGGAGACCTGGGTGCGCGAAGGGGTAACTGTTACCTTACGAGAGATGGCGCCCCCGGGTTTCTCTGTCCTCCACCAGTCACGGACTGTGGGCCGGGGGGGAGGGGTGGCATTATTAATCCGGGAAGATTGTTCTTTCAGGGCTCTACCATCGCCATCGATCCCCGGCATTGAATGTGTTGGCCTAGTGTGGGGCTCCGAGGAGAGCTTGGCTGTCTGGCTGGTGTACCGGCCACCTAGCGCACCAGCAGCCACCCTGTCAGGCCTGCTGGAGGCGGTGGCCGGCTGGGCCTTGGAGTTCCCTAACCTATTGGTATTGGGAGACTTCAACTTCCATGCTGATGCCGCTCCCTCCTCACAGGCTCTGGACCTGGTGTCTTCCATGGCGACACTAGGGCTCTCCCAGTTTGTTTCGGGCCCCACACATCAAGCAGGCCACACGCTGGATTTGATCTTTGGTGCCGGTATAGATGTGATCATGTCTCCTTCGATGAAGGTGCCATGGTCTGATCACTACGCTCTGAAAGCCAGGATTGACTTTCCACCCCCACCCTGCTTAGGTGGCGAGCCGATTTGGGCTCGCCCGCAGAGGCTGATGGACCCTGATAGATTCCGTCAAGCCTTGCGGGACCTTGCTCTCCCTGGCGACTCATTGACTGAGCTTGTTGAGGGCTGGAATACCCAGCTCCTGGCAGCCATCGATGAGATCGCACCTAAGCGCCCTCTGCGACCCCGCAGAAACCGGGCTCCCTGGTTTACCGAGGAGCTTCGGAAAATGAAGCGGGACCTCAGACGGCTAGAGCGAGTATGGCGGGGTGCCCGTGACGGAGCCTCAAGAACATCTTATAGGGTTTTTATGAAAACCTATGAGATGGCTGTGAAGGCCGCTAAGAAGTCTTACTTCTCGGCCTCCATTGCATCCGCTAGCTCTCGCCCGGCGCAATTATTTAGTATAATTCGGTCTTTAACGTCCCTTGATGGACAGCCAAATTTAAATAACAATCTGACACACAGCTGTGAGGCATTTGCGAGCTTTTTTGCGGAGAAGGTCCTGTTGCTCCGCCATGACCTCCCTGCCAATTTGGATACAATAAAGGAACTGGAGGCCCCTCGACTGTCCTCGGGTCCAGTATTGGACCATTTCGACCGGATATCTCCAGCCGATGTGGACAGACTCCTCCAAGCTGGAAAGCCCACCACCTGTCCTCTTGACCCGTGCCCGTCATGGCTGATTAGAGCGTGTCCAGACGAGGTGCGGGCCCCCCTGGGGGATATCATCAATTTGTCCCTTGGCACCGGGATATTCCCAGGGGAACTGAAGGAGGCAGTGGTGCGTCCGCTCTTAAAGAAAACATCATTAGATCCCTTAGATCTATCCAATTACCGCCCGGTCTCGAATCTTCCATTCCTGGGTAAGGTGATTGAGAGAGCGGTTGCTGAACAGCTTGGTAGGTTTCTGGATGAAACATCTGCTCTGGATCCATTCCAGTCCGGCTTCCGTGCTGGTCATGGGACCGAGACGGCTCTGGTCGCCCTAACAGATGATCTCCGTAGGCAGCTGGATCGAGGCGGGTCGGGGCTGCTGATTCTTCTAGATCTGTCAGCAGCCTTCGACATGGTCGATCACGAACTCCTGGACCACCGCCTTGCCGACGTGGGAATCCAGGGCACAGTCCTTCAATGGCTGCGCTCGTTTCTCTCTGGTCGGGGACAGAGGGTGGCGCTCGGGGGGGAATTGTCATCGCGCCACTCCTTGGTGTGTGGAGTGCCTCAGGGTGCGATTCTCTCCCCGATGCTTTTTAACATCTTTATGCGCCCCCTCGCCCAGCTTGTCCGGAGTTTTGGGCTGGGTTGCCATCAGTATGCCGATGACACCCAACTCTATCTGTTGATGGACGGCCACCCGGACTCGGCCCCAGACACACTGATCAGATGCTTTGAGGCTGTGGCTGGATGGTTACGTGGGAGCCGGTTGAAGTTAAATCCTTCGAAGACAGAGGTCCTCTGGCTGGGGCGGGATGATATGGGATTGAGGGGGCAACTCCCATCTCTTGCGGGGGTGCAATTAGTGCCAGCACCGTCCGTTAAGAGTTTGGGTGTAATCTTCGATACCTCCCTCTCTATGGAGGCGCAGATTACAGCTATAACAAAGGCGGCATTTTTTCATCTCCGCCAAGCTAAGCAGCTGGCCCCTTATCTCTCTCGCCCTGACCTAGCCACTGTGATCCATGCGACGGTCACCTCCAGACTGGATTATTGTAACTCGCTCTACGTGGGGCTGCCCTTAAGACTGACCCAGAAACTCCAGCGGGTGCAGAATGCCGCGGCGAGACTCCTTATGGGGTCTTCGCTGCGAGATCACATTCAACCGGTACTATACCAGCTGCACTGGCTCCCGGTGGAGTACAGGATCAGGTTTAAGGTGCTGGTTTTAACCTTTAAAGCCCTATACGGCCTAGGACCCTCGTACCTACGGGACCGCCTCTCCTGGTATGCCCCACAGAGAAACCTACGGTCTGCAAATAATAACATCCTCAAGGTCCCAGGCCTCAGAGAGGTTAGGCTGGCCTCAACTAGAGCCAGGGCCTTCTCGGCTGCGGCTCCAATCTGGTGGAACGCTCTGTCACAAGAGACTAGGGCCCTGCGGGACCTGACATCCTTCCGCAGGGCCTGCAAGACAGAGTTGTTCCACCAGGCCTTTGGTCAGGGCGCAGCCTGACTCCCTCCTCTGGCAACCTGCTTAGAATCTTGCTTAATTAGTTGCCATTAATTTGATTTTAATTGATTTTTATAATGTAATATTTTTAGAATGTGTGAATATCTGATGGTTTGATTGTTGATTGTTGTTAGCCGCCCTGAGCCCGGCTTCGGCTGGGGAGGGCGGGATATAAATAAAATTTATTATTATTATTATTATTATTATTCCTGCAACAATCCTGTGAAGTATGTTAGCAGGACCTGTTAACTTAATATCTTTGCAGGGGCATTATTGAAAGTGTCCTGGGTCCCAAAACTACTATGCTTTCGCCTGCCCTTCTGACATGCTTGCCTCACTTGGAACGACTGCCCAATGGTTTAAAAGAATCCCTTGAGAATCAAAATGGAAATGGGCTTCACAAATAAATCATCCTCACTGACCGCTGTTGGACTAGTAAAGAACTTGGCGAGAGTGCTTCTGAGAGTACAAAGGACTTAATGCATCTCTTTCAATCATTTCTCAGTTCTCTTTAGAGCAGTTCTGTAAGATGGGCATGGATTACCCCCAAAGTTCAGGTTTTGGCAAGTAGGGGGCAGAAAGATGAAGGGTTGCCTAAGACCTGCTATTCCTTGCATGGCTATTCAGTAGAGAGCTTGCTGTTTAACAAGGCGAGCCTATTTTTAGGATTTCAGTGATTTACAGCAAAGTTCTGAAGTAAGGTCTTGTATGTGAAGTCTTCTATAAACTCCTAGAAAGCAGGTTCCTGATGCATATAGTCAGTGCTTTTTTTCTGGGGGGACACATACCCCATAACATTTTGTGAATCTATGTTTGGCCTCATTGAGGGGACAGTATTTCAATATGAGTAGGAAAATGAGAGTATCCCTAAACATTTTTTTTAAGAAAAAAAGCACTGCATATAGTAACTTGTACATAAACTGTACGCGGATAAGATCTGCATGTATAACAATGCACAAGTTATGCGCAAGAGAACCCGGCTTTCTTAAGTGTCTCCAGTCACGCCCAAAATTTGTTTGCACAAAGTCTTCATGCTTTATGTGTAAAGGGGGGGGTAGTGTGCACTAGGCCTCTGCTCTCTCTGTGTGCTATATGTATACATCATGCACATACAGCTCTCCATGTGTACCCCATCATTTGATGGTATTTTTGCCACATAAAGCACTGTGTCACCACTTTAAGCTGTCATGTCTTCCCCAAAGAATTAAGGGCGCTGTAGTTTATTAACGGTACTGAGAGCTGTTAGGAGACCCATATATTCCCCTCCCATAGCTACAATGCTAGAGTGGTTTAACAGCCTGTCCTTCTTTGCAGGAACCTCCAAAACTTGTTGCTCTGTAAGAGTGAATTGAATCCTCCTAGACATGAATTATGTGAATATGGCCTTGGTGCTTTATGGAACGCCTTGGGACAATCTCAGGGTGGAGAAGCTAAATCTTCTAAAGAAAGCATTGCAATACAATAAAAAAACTATATGCAGATATTTGCAAGGACAGTATGGAGAGGAACAAGAAAGGCAATATCCTTTGATGCAAACTTTCTGAAATCTCTGAACTTAAGATCCCTTCTGAGAAAGATTTGTAGTTTCCTTTGCTTGCAAGCTTGGCTTGCAATTATAATGTGGTTTTGGTCCAAAACAAAATGGGTTACTTCCTATACCTTAAGAGGCAGGTGGTTGGTGCAGAATGTCTTCCCCTTCACAATTGCAGCCAGCTCTTAAGTGTGCTTGCCTCGGAGGTGGCCTAGATTTGCTGACAACATTGTGCTAGAAAGTAGAAGCCTGTTTAAACCTTTCCTTATCATACTGATCTTCACCCAAGTGAAGGAAAACATTGTAGGGGGGCACCTGCAGTTTGAGGAAATGGCTTCTCCTCCCTCCCCCTTAAGAGAGACTTGGGCCGCATTCACACTATATATTTAAACCATTATCATACCAGTCATGGCTTTCCCCAAAGAATCTGGGGAGGGTTCTGAGAGCTGTTAGGAGACCCCAACCCCACATTTAAAGGGGCAGAGGAAAGCCAGACCACACGGGGATTGGGGAGGATGTTGTGTGGATGCCCCTACATTAATGGGAGGGAGACAGGCAGGTGCAAAACTACAACTTGTTCTTTGTGTGTGTACAAGCCCAGATTTCTCATGTGCAAGGTCTTTGGTTGCAGCGCATAGTCTGGCAATCACTTATTTAGATCCTTCTGTTATCATGTGTCTCTTGAACCCTTTTTCTGGCTGCTTCCCTTCGCCGTGCTCCCCCGGTATCAGGAGCAGCTGATGAAATAAGAAACAAGTCGAAGGGGTAGGAGGCCTCCCTTCTCTCCTCTCTCAGCTTCTCCCCCCCCCCCCAGTTCATGAATGCCCCGGGTCAACTCCCTGCATTGTAGTCTTCTGTGACAGCTGAAAAGGCTAGTCCATTAATATATTAAAATGAGAACTTTTCTCTGGAAATGTCATGGTGCCCTGTGAACTGGATGAGAGCCCGGGCAATCCCTAGCTATTATTGGGGCCCCTCCCAGCTACACTAAGCTTTTTCTTCTTGTCTGCCCTCTATTACTGTGTGTTGGGCTGAGGCCTACAGAACTGAGATAGTGGAGCCATAGGGATCAGTGTTTACACTCAAGAAGGGCAGAGCGGTACAGCCTTTCCAGGAGGGTACTACTTCAGACTTTTAGGGGTGTGTGATTGATAAATTGCATTTATATCCCACCCTTTCCTCCAAGGTGGCATAGAATTGTAGAGTTGGAAGGGACCCCGCTGCAATGTAGGAATCTCATCTAAAGTATCCATGACAGATGGCCATCCAACCTCTACTAGAAAACCTCCAAGGAAGGAGAGTCCACCATCTTCTGATGGAGTCCGTTCCACTGTCGGACACCTCTTACTGTTAGAAAGTTCTTTCTGATGTTTAGTCTGAAGCTCCTTTCTTGTAACTTGAAACCATTGGATTGAGTCCTACCCGCCAGAGCAGGGAAAAAACAAGTTTGCTCCATATTCCATGTGGCAGCCCTTTGAGATATTTGAAGATGGTGTACACGGTTCTCCTCCTCCTCCTTTAATCCCCACAACAGCCCTGTGAGGTAGGTTAAGCTGAGAGGCAGCGACTGGCCTCCAAGGTCACCCAGTGAGCTTCATGGCTGAGCCCCGCTCTCTCCCAGGTGCTAGTCTGACATGCTAACTCCGGCATAGGCAAACTCCGACCCTCCAGATGTTTGGGACTACAATTTCTATCATCCCTGACCACTGGTCCTGTTAGCTAGGGATGATGGGAATTGTAGTCCCAAACATCTGGAGGGCCGGAGTTTGCCTATGCCTGTGCTAACTACCATACCACACTGGCTCCCTTGGGCCAGGGCGGCAGGGGGAATCCATTTTGGAGCTTAGGAAGTTCGTCTCTGGTACCAAAAAGGGTGCAGCTCCCCCCCCCCAATCAAATAGATGGCTTTCCTTCGGGATCACAACAGGAGAAGGGAAAGATTCGATTCCCCCCCCCCCGCCCCCCGCACTTGCTCAGACCCTGTTACTTATTGGGATTCCTCTGCCAACACTGCAGTTATGCTTTAAAAACACACATACACACCCCTCAGTGGTGGCTGGTCTCTAAGTTGGACGGAAGTCAGTCACCTCTGAATGGTTGTAAGCAATAAGTCAGACAAGTGGGGGCTGGTTGAGGGCAGGCCAAGGTTGGTGGGACAGTGCCTTATTTGCCCTCATTGACCAGCCTTCGCTACATGTGCCGTTAGGTGCATCTTGTGTGGAAACCACTCTATGCTCAGTCAGTTGAGCATGAGACATAATCTCAGATTCGTGGGTTTGAGCCCCACATTGGGTAAACGATTCCTGCATTGCAGGGAGTTAGACTAGATGATATTTGTGGTCCCTTCCATCTCCGATTCTATGAGGCTAGAATAGGATTTGCAGCAACTGTGGGCCCCATTTGGAAGATGGAGGGAGCTAAAGATGCAAGGAGGGGGCTGCTGAGGGAGGGGAAGATGAGAAATGGTGACAAATCACTCTTGGTATATTTATGTGGCCATCTAACTTGTTTTTAAAAATTAAACTGCAGTTATGCACCTAATCCTCTTTAAATGTTATAGTCGGCTTACAGCTAGTCTTAATAGAAATAGATTGCAGCCTCAGGAGAGATGCACTTTGACAGCCCTTACTTTGCATACGTAACTCAAGACAACAAATACATGCATGCAAACTATTGCATGCAGTCCTGGTCTGTGGCCTTCATTCTTTCATGGCTGCCATGTTTACAAAACCAAACCTCAGCAGGTTGAAGTGTGATGGTGATGATGATGATAATGGTTGATTGATTACCGCCCTTCACCGTAAGATCCCAGGGCGAGTTACAGCAATTTAAACTTCCCTATTAAAGGCAGTTTACAATAAGTTGTAATCGCAGGAATGGGGTGGGACCAGAAAAATATATATTGTGTGTCAAAGGCCATGGCAAAAAGGTGTATCTTCCTGGACTGTACCATCTTTGACTGCCAGGGACCACTCTTTTTAATGTTTCTTTGCTCCATTAACATTTTTTAAAGTGACAAGAAGCTCTATATCTCTTGGTGCACACTTTGTGACCAGAACATCCTTGACAGTGAAACCTTTATTTCCTTGCCTGCTGTCTTAATTGCGTTGGTTTGTTTTATTGTGGGATTGTTTTTAGCTAATAATAATAATAATGGATGCTACAGACTAACCTCCTTCCTGTCACACTGATATTTTATGTTCAGGAAGTACTCTGTTTTGAAAAGGATTTCTGCCACTTCATGTAATGTTGGTGTTTTTTTAAAGGTTAACTGTAATCTGTCAAAAAGTTGGCATGACTTTTCGATTTGCAAAGCTTGTTTTTTTGTGTTTTTTTTAAGTGCTGTGTTTTGGGTGGGAGGACATTATCATTCTTCCTTTCAGGATTAGGCACACTGAAAGCTGGCTTTCAATGTCCCAACTCTTGGTCCACCTAGCTCAATACTGTCCATCGCAGTGGTGGGAAGCCTGTGTCCATCCAGATCTTGTTAGACTGTCCAAGTCCCATCATAGGATTGCAGAGCTGGAAGGAATCACAGCTAAAGCATTCATGGCAGATGGCCATCAAACCCTCTGCTTACAAATCTTCAATGAAGGAGAGTCCATCACCTTCCGAGGGAGTCTGTTCCACTGCCGAACAACTCGTACCATCAGAAAATGCTTCCTAATGAAAGGAGCTGGAATCTCCTTTCTTGTCATTTGAATCCATTAGCTCGGATCCTATCTTCTAGAGCTGCAGAAAACAAGCTTGCTCCATCTTCCATGTGACAGTCCTTTAGATATTTGAAGATGGCCCTCATACCACTTCTCAGTCTTCTCTTCTCTAGGCTAAACATCCCCTTCCACTGTTCCTCATCAGGCTTGGTTTCCAGACCCTTGATCATCTTGGCTGCCCTCCTCTGCACACATTCCAACTTGTCAACATCCTTCTAAAAATTGTGGTGCCCAGAATTGGACATAGTATTCCAGGTGTGGCCTGACCAAGGCAGAATACAGCAGGACTATTACTACTTCCCTTGATCTGGACATTATGCTTCTGTTGATGCAGCCTAGAATTGCATTGGCTCCCCCCGCAAGGGCTTTTCCACACTTTGCCCTCCTCTTTCCAGGCACTGGTCCACATTTAAAAGCTCCAGGTCCATGCAGTTTGTTTGTTTTCTGTCCTGAGCTTTCTCCAAGAAAATCTGCTCTTTAGTGCTCAATCACAGCAAGCAGCAGTTCAGGTTTCCTGAGGACTGCTGATTGCTCTCACCGAGCTTTAAAGAGCGGGGTTTTGCGGGGAAAGCTCTGGAGCTAAAAGTGGGAGGTGGGGCGAGTTGGTTGGATACAGAGCTTTAAAGTCTGGTAAGGTAAAGGTAAAGTCTAGACTGTGCCTAGAAAGAGTGGAGGAAAAGCAAGTGTGGATAAACCCTCAGTCCCAGTTAGCATGACCCTTAAGGATGAGAGATGCCAATTTATGTCAGAATGCTGTTTATTGATTATAGCTCAGCTTTTAATACCATCCTGACATTCTTATTAAAAAGCTGGTGGACCTGGACCTGTCCCCTACCTTATGAGATTGGATTAAACTACACTTGATCTTAGCCAAAAGGCCGAGAAGCGATCATATGAGATTGGATTAAAGACTTTCTGAGCAATCACACACAAATAGTGAGGATTGGGCCTGTTACATCTATCTCTCTCAAGCTCAGCGCTGGCACCCCACAGGGATGTGTGCTGAGTCCCTACCTGTACTCATTGTATACATATGACTGCATTCATCTGATCCATCCACTGCAATTATTAAGTTTGCAGATTATACCAACGGGTTTAATTACAGGTGGAGATGAATCAGCATATAGGGAGGAGTTTCAAAAAGTGTCCACATGGTGCCTAGAGAACAACTTGCACCTAAATATATCAGCAAGACAAAGGAGATGGTGTTGGACTTTCGGAGGAAGAGAGAGGAACTAGCCCCGTTGTATATCAGGTGTGTGTGTGTGTGTGTGTGTGTGTGTGTGTGTGTGGAGAGTCTCTTCCTTTAAATTCCTGGGAGTTTACCTTAGTGAAGACCTCACTTGGAAAATCAATACAACCCAGGTGGTTAGGGTGGCCCAACAGAGACTCCATTTCCTCAGGGTCTTGCGAAAGAACCATGTCAAACAAAAATTGATGATCTCCTTCTACAGGGCCACAATAGAAAGTGTCCTTTCATACTGTATTACAGTGTGGTACGCTGGTTTGACAGCCACGGACAGGAAGTCCCTACAGAGGGTGGTGAATACAGCACATGACATCATGGGCTGTCCTCGGAGTTCGCTAGATGACATCGTGGGAGACCGCTGCCTCAGGAGAGCGAGGAAAATTCTTAGGGATGACTCACACCCTGGCCAGCACTTCTTTAATCTCCTACCTTTGGGCAGGAGATACAGAAGTATAGTCAGCCGCACCAACAGGTTAAAGAAAAGTTGGGCTGTTGGGCTGCTGAATGGAAAAAAAATAGTGGTGTAATTGACTTCTGATAAGCACACAGAGGCGCGAACAAGACTGAGTGTAGGGGGGGGGCTCATTTAATTTCACTGCACACAGGCGGTGTAGTGACAATAAAGGTTTATTTTTTTTAATTATTATTATTATTATTATTATTATTATTATTATTATTATTATACCTGAACCTGGAACCTTTTGCATGCAAGGCTAGGGACATCAGGCTAAGTTCCAAAACAATTGCAAACAACGAAGCGCTGCATACCTTCGACATTATGGAAGGACTGATGAAGCCCCAAACGCACAACACATTTTCTAGCACTGAACTTGCTGAAGCTAGGATGAGAAATTGGCTCGGAGCCCTGGTCGTCTCTATAAAGCCATCCCTGTGAAAATCCTGCTCTAGAGCAGGCAGTCCCAACGGTGGTGTGCTCAGGGGCTCTATGGAAAGTCTGGGAAGAACAGAAGGAAGGACGGCTGCAAATGGTAGAGCTCAGTGGCTGCTCTGTCCTTCTGAGAACTTGTGATTCACCTGCAAGGTAAGCATGACGGACCAGAATTGGTGGGGAGAGGAGGCACTTGAAAAGACTAGGAAGGATTCGCGTGGTGATTTAAGGAGAGCCTTACAAAGTTCACACAGAAATATAACAATGTTAGGTTTAACTCATCTGCGGAAACAACTCAGAGGTTATTAAGAAGAAAAATGATGACAACAAGAAGACTGGAAGATGGGTTTTGTGAACATCAAAAGCAGCAGAAATATGAGATGATTGGACCCTCACTGAGCTTGAAACATGGGAAACCCCCCCCCCCATTTTTTTTTTTAAATTTGGCAAAATATTTGGACTATAAAATATGTATTGGTATAATTTGGAATAATTAATGTGATATGATTGGATTGTTAAATGGAAAACTTAATAAAATTTATTAAAAAAAGAAAGGACTAGGAAGGATTAGGAGTATGAAAGATGGAGAAGGAGGAAGCAGATAAAGAACACGGATGAAGGAAGCAATAAAAAAACCCCTGAAAATCTGGCATGCAGTGCATTGTAACCGCTGTGACAGGAAGAAAAATCATGATGTGGTCTGTCTGGACCCTCTGTAATTTTTAAGCAGTCAATGGGTGAGGTGCGGGAAACTTGAGTAATAGAAGTACCAAGACAGTTCCCTGCCCCAAGCAGCTTACAATCTATGCAGTTAGACATCGAGTAGGGTGTCAGCAACTTGACTTCAGTGAAACAAGACAACAGACGGATCAGCCAAAGGGTTCAATCCCAGCATGCTGTGGTGCAGTCAAACCATGAGGACTCGAATCATAGCTAGCAAACATGTATTTTTGCAGGATTTCTAAACTTTATTTTGTGCCTTTATGGGGGGGGAAATGGTTGAAACGTTTTGGCCTCTTTTCTTTCTACTCCACATATTGTGTACATTTTACATACTCACTAAAGTTACCTTGTTCTGGTGACTAATATTCCCCTTTGAAAAAGAAAACAAAGAACTTCACTTTAGCAACATATTAGAGAGGGTCTCTTACCCCTCCCACTTCCCCCTGCCAGTGTACCTTTTACTGGAAGGCTCTCTGGGTAATTGGAAACCTTGTGGATCTGTCAACAAAGCATAAAACCTTACAGAGGGAGGAAATGATTTTGAGTGTGACCTTTTAAAGCTGTTTATTCAATGCTAACAGCCTGGAGACCTCCAGAAGAAAAACATGTTTTGTTATGGGTTGAGGAAGTTCTTAGTCTGTACTCAGGATTGGGGAGAAGAAAAAAAGTGGATTAAATATATCTTTCAGATGAACAAATTACGTAGAGATCCTCTGTTGCAAGCTTCTTTCCCTCTGAAGGCTCATAGCTGCTTTCCTTTTTTGATCTCTTTCTAGTAGTATTTAAGACCGTCATCACATTCCTTCCCCGACTCAATTTTCTTCAAATGTTTTGTAAGATACCCTCATCCTCTGTACGGCACCACACTCAGAAATCTTTAAGAAGGACATCTGCCTTAAGCGAAGTTCTTCGAAGGTCAAATTGCTGGGTTGTATAATCAAAGCATCCATACCATTAAACCCTTAATTATGTTTATTTGGAAGGAAAGCCCCTTTGAATGCAGTAGAACTTACCATGGGGAGGTGGTATTTGGAGATTGCAGCCACGCATGAGAACTAGAAACGTGGATATCTTTCAAAATGAAAATTGGGAATTTCAAGATTTTCTGCTAAGTTGGGGATGGAACTGTTGTGTTCCTATGGTTTCTTCCATATTTAAGCAAGTAGGTCCTACCTCAGTTGACTTGATGAAACTGGCAAAGTTTAGGGTTGGTGCCGAGTAACTGGGGGACAGTTTGGTTGGTGGGGAGATGGAATGCCTGTAATAAGTTTTCTCACAAAGCTTTCTGAGTCCTCACCTTCTCTGTGTATGGAAGTGCTCTGTGAGAGAATGTTCTTGGGTGGAGGCCAATCTTCTTTGTGGTCCATTGGAGGAAAATCTTGAGCCAGGAGCCTCAGCCAAAAATAGTTTTTGTGTGTGTGTATTTTATGGTAAAAGAATGCATACAACAGAAATAAGATTTAAAACAAGGGCCCATCAAAACATAAATGTGAGCACACTCAAATATTACAAAGGGCAGATGTGTTTTGACATCAAGTCTTCACTGGTGGCCAGAATTATGACCAGATAGTAGGTGGGGGCAGGAAGTTTAAAATAGTACCTGAGGAGAATACGTATCTTATTGTGGCTAAATCTTTATTCTGACACTCACCCTTAGGCTTAAAAAAACAAAAAACACTCTTCATTTCAATAATGGGATCAAACATCAGGATACAGGATGTTTGAACCCTACATAAAAAAATGGTAACAAAAAAATGCAAAGGAGAACGTTAAATGCAAAGCTTTTTAAATAATTATGTGCAGGTTCGGTCTTCAGTCTCACTCCTGAGTAGGAATGAGGGAGAAAATCGATTCACTTCACATTTAAAGTTAAGTATATCAAATTTGCACTTTTGAAAGCAACATGAGAACCAAAATACAGCCATCCATCAAAATTAGCACACATCCAAATTTTGTAATGCAGTCGCTGAACAAAAGAACATTTACAAAAGCCCACATATGGGGGGGGGAATGGGCATAAAAATAAATATATTGGTGAAAATGATGTCTGAAACTGCATTGCATTAGAAGGAACTGCATGCCAAAATGTGTTAATTAGGACATATTCACGCTAAAAGACTGAAGAAGTTTTCATTCTGCCACCTACAATGGGAGCTTTGCTAAGTGGTTTTAAGTGGCGTTCAGGCCCTATGAACAATCCTTCTGTCTTTTGCAGCCCTCTCCCCACCATGTTCTTAAAATTTCATAGAATAATAGAATTTTAGAGTTGGAAGGGACCCTAAGGCTCATCTAGTCCAATCCGCGACAACCCTCTTTTTGTCCAATGTGGGTCTCAAACCCACGACCCTGATATTAAAAGTCTCATGCTTACCGTATATCAGTGGAGCTGTTTATTCCACTGACTTGGCAATAACAGCCAGCAGCCAAATGGTTAAATGCAGAACTCAGCAGCTGTAAATCCAGCTCCTGAGATATCTCTATTTCCCCCATCTCACAGGGCACCCTTTTTTCCGAATTAAATGGCTGTTTATTTTTCGGCCTTTAGCTTGCAAATGATTAACTAAGGCCAAGGCAGGGAGCTGAAAATAGGATAATTCAGGTGTGCATTCCATTATTTGGTCTCCTGCTATACAGTGCCTCAAGCTGCGCTGATTAATGAAGAGTAGAGGAAGGAATCCATTTATGGCACCACCTCAGGCTCTAGCTCGGCCAGGTGTGGTCTCCCCGATGTCATATGCTCTGCCTAAATGCACGTTGCAAGGAAACAAAGCAAAAAGCAAAGAACACCCAGCATGAGGGCTAGCACCATGAGGCATTTAAGGCTACCGATCACCCAAACTGAACTTACGATCAAATGTTGCACCCCCTTGGCTCACCTGCCCATCTGACTCTTATCTCGAGGTGGCAGGGTGCAATGAAGAGGGCGACCCATGCACTTTGCATGCGGCATCCTTGAGACACGAAGACCACATTCTTTTGCAGTCAAGTGGTAGATAAATTTTATGAAATATAATACAGTGGTACCTCGGGTTAAGAACTTACCGTATTTTTCGCTCTATAAGACGTACTTTTCCGCTCCTGAAAAGTAAGGGGAAATGTGTGTGCGTCTTATGGAGCGAATGCAGGCTGCGCAACTATCCCAGAAGCCAGAACAGCAAGAGGGATTGCTGCGCACCAATCCCTCTTGCTCTCCTGGCTTCAGGGAAAGCCACGCAAAGCCTCTTGAGCGCAGCGGGAGCGCTCCTGCCTCTTCGCCCAAGAGGCTTTGCATTGCTTTCTTGTTTCTTGTTTTCCTCATCTAAAAACTAGGTGCGTCTTATGGTCAGGTGCGTCTTATGGAGCGAAAAATACGGTAATTTGTTCTGGAGGGCTGTTCTTAACCTGAAACTGTTCTTAACCTGAAGCACCACTTTAGCTAATGGTGCTTCCTGCTGCCGCTGCTCCGTTGCTGCACGATTTCTGTTCTCATTCTGAAGCAAAGTTCTTAACCCCAGGTACTATTTCTGGGTTAGCGGAGTCTGTAACCTGAAGCGTCTTTAACCCAAGGTACCACTGTATTACTACTAGCCACGATCTGGGCCCTGCCCTTTTTTTGTGAATGCTACTGAAGATTGCATTAGATCTGTCAGCAGCTGCATCAGGATGCCTGCTCATCTTCTGATCAACTTAAAGCATCTTTCTTTGGGTGGCAGGAAGGAAGTGACAAGACAAGATGACCTCCTCTACACTGGGAGAAACTTCTAGAAGCCAAGTGGAGGAGCCTGAAATAGGCATCTCTCTCTCTCTCTCTCTCTCTCTCTCTCTCTCTCTCTCTCTCTCTCTCTCTCTGAGCAAACTGACACTTGCCATTTCTTTTAACAGAACCATAGATTTGTGGTTGTCCAGGCTCCTGCCAAGGCCTTCCTCGTGGCCATATGGTCTGTTGTGCCTTAGCTGCAGAAATGGCCCTCGTGGAACCTGTTCCCATGGAGGCTGTTTGCTTGCCTTGCAGAGGAAATGAAGTCCCGCTGGCCTCAGCCACTTAATGAACCTTTCCCATATCTAGCAAGTGCCCAGCAGATGGCCAAGCGAATAACTCGGGAGAGGCAATTCCAAAGTCTCTAATTTGATGACACCTTTCTTATTGACTTACTCTCTGTTTGTGCACTCAAAGCCTTTACAGTACTCTTTTTAACAGTGCACATGTTAAGATCTAAGCCACTGATGTGCTTGATCTCCTGCAGAAGCCTGCCACTGCTTTGAAAAAGATGTCTGCAAGGAAGAAGGAGCAGAAGCTCACATTTTGCCAGTAAGACGGGGTGAGGAATTTCAGGCCTGGTGCTGAATGCAGGACTTCAAGGCCTTCCCAGATTAGTCCCAGGGAATTGTAGCTCTGTGAAGGGAACAGGAGTCTCCTAAGAACTCTGCACTGTTAACAAACCGCAGCTCCCATAATTCTTTGAGGGAAAACATTATTCAAAGTAGTGTGTGTTAGGAGAAATTTTCCTGAAAATGCTGAAGAATTTTCATCAGGATTCTTAGAAAGAAAACCCGCAAGTTGGCTGCAGAAATGTGGAGAATCGAATTAAAGCCTGGGGAAATGAGAAACGGAGAAAACTGAAATTAACAGATCTTCCCATCCTTAATCCACGATAACTTCATAAAATGTGTACACGAAAGGACTGCACACCCACTGGTACTTTGCAGCTACTCAGCCTTGCTGCCTGCAATGTGATTGCAGAATGACTTGATGCACGTGAAGAGGGCACCCGATATGGGAGACCCTGTGGTAGCGAATATCCAAGCAGGCTTGAGACCTGGGCATCTCCCTCTCGTTTTAGAAATCTGATAGTGAGAAACACTATCGGAGCAAGAGGCTCATTTGACCTTGAGTTGAGACGGTGGCAGATTGAGCAGGACGGGCTCAAGGGGGCAGTCAGTGAAGCGACTGGAAGAAGGTTAGGTCACAGGTCTCCAAACATCCATTCTCTCAGTTCTATAAATACATGGTTTGGTTACTCACTGCATAAGCTTTGGAAAAGGCCTCTTTATTGACACTTTGGCATTCTCTGAAATCTCTTGATGGAAAACCTTTCAACCGGAATGTATCCAAAGATGGAGAAAGACAGAGGGGTGGAAGGTCTGGGAACCCAAGCCCTGTGAGGAGCATTTGAAAAAGAAAAGCTGAGTGCATTTAGTGGTATTGTTGAAGGAGGTATTGTTATTTACATTTATATTGCACCTTTCCTCCATGGAGGCATTCGTGGTTCTCCCTCTGTTTTGTCCTTCCAACAACTCTGTGAGGTAGGTTAGGCTGAGAGACTGTGACAGGCCCAAGGTCACCTAGCGAGTTTTGTGGCTGAGTGTGGGGGCTTGTGAACCCCGGTCTTGCAAATCCTAGTTCACAGCATGGATGGTAAGAACATCTGCGTCTGACTCTTAGCATCTGGAATAATGGCAAGGTCCAGTTGTACCCAATA
The DNA here is from genome assembly GCF_964252035.2 of Podarcis erhardii. Taxonomy (NCBI): domain Eukaryota; kingdom Metazoa; phylum Chordata; class Lepidosauria; order Squamata; family Lacertidae; genus Podarcis; species Podarcis erhardii. The sequence goes on along the minus strand of NC_138514.1, from coordinate 28,642,088 downwards.
ATTCAGCAGGGTGGCCTGTCCATTGCAGGGGAAGCTCTGTGCTTTGTGATGGGCAGCAAAAGCCAACCCCCCCCCCCATTTTTTCCTAACTCCCCAAGGGACTGAGTCGCCTAAGTCAATTTGGGGTCAATTTGGGAGAGTCAAAATGGCTTCAGGATTGCTCTCCTGTACTATTTCAGGCACGTGGTTTATATACTTATGTATGTGTTCGCCTTGTACATTTTATGAATATTCTTTCTATATTTGAGACCTTAGAATTCTTTATAACAGCTATTAGCCCACTTCCAGTCAGGGAATTGTGGGAAAGGTATTATTGATCTTTGCACTGGGCCCCAAATCTCCTCACTGGTTTTAAACAGCTAGTTGTGTTTCCGAAGAGCGGCATTAGTGAGAAAGAGAAACCCAGACGCCTACCATGTTAATTTGATCAGGGGCAAGTTAAGCCCTGTCAGCGAGAGCGAGAGTTTGTCTCTCACACAGCCTTCACCAGCTGCCCATGGAAGTCTTCCATCTTTGCAGCGCATCCCTCAAAGAACCCAAAGAGAGAACTGTTGTTAAGGGTATTGGGAATGATACTTCTGTGAGGGGCAAACTACAGTTCCCATTGTTCTTTTTGGGGAGGTAGGGGGAGGAATGTTGTTTAAATATATGGGGTGTGTGTGTACAGCTGTAGTTAGCATATACATATTTCATGCACATTTCTGTACTGTCCCACATAGTAAGCAAGCTGCCTCAACCTGTACACATGAAACAGTGCTTGCAGACGCCTTTGGGGGTTTTAATATCTCTCAGCAGCCCATCAAAACAATCAGAAAATTACTGCCTTGGGCACTGCCACTGTTCCAAAATAAAGGTGGCACCTTATCTGCCCTTCCTAGTACTTGTCATCCAAAAGGAAAACACGCACACGTTAATTCAGCCTTCAGTTTGTTGTTTGTTGTTTTTTATATCCAGTTGGTTTCTTTTCCCTTCCTCTTCCTTTGTGCATATGTTCTGGATGAGGCCCCAAGGTTTTAAAATCCTTTTCCTGGAAGCCAAGTGTCTTGTTTGCCTCTGTGGTCTTTTTTTCACAGCCAGGATTCCTTTCTGGTTTTTATATTCAAGCCAAGGCGTTTCGAAGAGTCAGAGTTGCACTTAGGCTGTGTACATACTACTGTTTCTTCTGGCTCCAGTGAGCTCCCACTGCTGGCATGTGAAACTGAGGACGCATAGCTTTAACCACAATCTATATGTATTGTCTAGCTTCTTGAGAAATGTATAGAATATTCGGGGAAACCCGGACGTATGTCAACCCATGTCAGGAATGGAATGGGCGGGGGGAGGGATTTCCCAAAAAACCAGGTCAGAAATAAACAAAGCTGAACAACTTTTATATCTGGATTTTCACTCTCTGAAATATGGCAGCCCTAAAATATAGTATAAATACTAGGGGCTGTTCCCCTGCTAGTTCCATTCACAAGCCCTGCTGCCATTCTGCCTCACATTAAATCCCTAAAGCTTTCAGATCCCACCCCATGCAACTAGTAAGCTCACTTGACCTTCCCAACTCCATTCATATCCAGTATTGTGATCTGGCACTACAAATCCTCCAATGGGGGCTGCGTGATGACAGCCTTACATTTTTATGTATATAGGAAGATATGCAAAATATATTTAAGATCACTAATAAAACATATCATACACACACAGTGCAATGTGAACAGTTTTATTTATTGCCCTCCACAAATAGGATCTTTATGCTTAAACAGCAACAGTGCTTTTTACCTGGCACCTAAAGGTGTATAATGAAGGCACCAGGCGAACCTTCCTGGGGAGAGGATTCCAAAAATGGGGAGCCACTGCAGAAAAGGCCTTTTCTTGTGTTGCTGCCATCCAGACCTCTCATGGAGGAGGCACACGAAGGAGGGCCTCAGATGATGATATCAAGGTTTGGTTAGGTTCATATGGATTTACAAGCTTTAATGCTTTCAAATTTAATATTTATTTCGCAATAATTTTTTAAACGCCAGCTTTCCAGTGCTGTGGTAGCTATTATCCTACTTTAATTAAGCTCACTTGGGTCAACATCTTATAGTTCATTTCCTGCAGCCTGATCACAGTAATAACGTGGGGATGATATTTATTTAAGGTGAAAATGAATCAACAGAGAGAACCTTTGTTAAGCCTAGAAAATCCACAGTAAACCTTTCGGATTTAGCTGCAACCTGCTATGTAGTGGAAAGCAATGTTCCAAGTGTCCTTGCAGCCACTGGGCAGGTGAACGACCAGGTCATGAGCGTAGCCGGGGGGGCAGCTTCCCCCCCAATAAGTAAAATTCAATAAAAATACATGGCAACTTGAGGTCCCCCCCCCCAACAAATGGCCTGCCCCCTGCCCTAACAAAAATCCTGGCTACATCTATGGACCAGATCCTTGGGCTCTCAAATTAACTTGCATAGTTTTTCTGGGGGGGGGGGGGGAGGAGATGCATAAAAATGGAGGCTGGTCCATAAGGGTGAATGGAGGTCTGCTCTACCAACCTAAGCATGACCCTACCTGCCTGCCTTATTTATATCTGGCCCAACGGTTGGCACCAGACATTGGATTCCTCTTTCGTGGTGTTGGCTCTGTAGAACACAACTAGGAGGATGGGGACAAACTAGATTCAGTGGTCTCTGGGCCTGTCCATACCTCTGCTTAATATAAATTGCCTCACGACTCCTTTAATTCTCCTTTGTCCATGTGTAATTGTGGAATAAATGAATGAAAATGATATTTATTCTTAGGGAAGGTATGGTGAGGATGACCACGCCTGCCTTAAGACCGATTCTGCAAACAAAGAGGTTCAAAGAAGCCACAAGGAAGGGTCCCTTTGCAGAACTGTTTCTGCATGTTTTACAACCTGAGTTGTAAATGTCTTAACATCCTGAGATGCTGAGACAAAGCAAATGTTGGACTTAAAAGCTTGACTCCCTAAGAGGCTCTTTTCCTGGATAATGTTACAATTAATTAAAGAATGTATTAGAAGTAGATGACCCGACATAACAAGGAGAAATAGCAGATGATAGTTTAAGAACTAGTACCCTTGCTCAAATGCTTCATGAATATTATAAAACACACCCCTATTGTAAAAACTGCTCATTTGAATGGACATGGGATGTATGTTATTGTTGGGGGTACCTGTTTTACATGTTTAGGAGCAAACATGATGTGGGTGGATCAGGAAGCCTGTAAACTGCAATTTCTTAACCAATAGGAATTGTAGTAGGGATATTTGAACGGTCTTATCTGTGATGTGAACTGGAATGTGCAATCCCCTCTTTCCAGCATGAGTTGGGGGGTTCTTTGCCCACAGTACTGTGTCGACCAGCAATAAATCTGATTCTGCTTGATCATGTTGTAGACTCCTTTCAAAGAGAAATTTGAATCCCTCTGGGAAAGATCTCTGGGTCGGATTTGTCCAACTATCGTTCTCCTTCTGCTGCTGTCCCACAGTTTTTTTTCTGCCCTAAATCCAGAGATGTCTTATGCTTTGAAAATCCAAATGGGGAAAAAGGGACATTGATCGCATAGGGAATGTCCAGATAATAGGGAAGAGAAATCTGAAGGGTGGCGGACTTTGCACCGGGAGGAAAACAGAGCTCTGGACATTTCTTTCCCACCAAATTTGATACAGGGAAAAAGAGGTCTGTGGTGCCCCTCCTTAGTCCACAACTTCATGCCAGAGTGTCGTCCCTCCTAAATGACCAGAAGCGTTGTGTGTGTGCGCCTGTGTAATGATATGGGATTAAAGCATTAGTTGGCTAATTGCACTGATTAAAGTCTACAACTGCTTCCCACCCCTGGCAGAATGTTGTGAGGCAGGATGTGGTGGTGGAGGTGCTGGAAATCTCTCTAATGTAGAAGAAGGCCGTAACTCAGTGGCAGAACTTCCCCTATTCCATCCTTTGCGTATCCAGGTAGGGCTGAGACCCAGGCAAGCCACTGCCAGTCAGGGCGAACAAGACTGAACAAGATGAAACCTTTTCCAGACCCATGAGGACTAGAATCTTGAAAATGTCTTAGGGTTGAATCTCTGGCTTTTCCCAGGTAAGCCTGGGAGAGACCCTTACGGGAGACTATGCCAGTGGTCTGACTCTGCATTAGGCACCTTCTTGTGGTGAATCAGTGTGTTCTGGGGGTAATTTGTATCATGCAACAGCCATGGAGAATCTTTATTTGTATTTTCCCCCCTTCTTTTGTCCAGTACAGGCAGCAGTGACCCTTACTGCATTGTGAAAATTGACAATGAAGCCATTATCAGGTAAGTGGTGAACATTAGAACACCCACTTCCCCCCCTCCCTCTTTCTCTCTCTCTCCCTCTCGCCTTGCCCTGCAAAGCAGAGGAAAGGGGCCCAAATCTGGACTTAATCCAAGCATACTTTTCATGAGTTACCCCTTGCATTTCAGATTGTGTATGACAGGGGTAGGCAATCTAAGGCCATGGGGCTGGATGCGGCCCAATCGCCTTCTGAATCCGTCCTGTGGATGGTCCGGGAATCAGCATGTTTTTACATGAGTAGAATTTGTCCTTTTATTTAAAATGCATCTCTGGGTTATTTGTGGGGCACAGGAATTCGTTCATTTCCCCCACCAAAATATAGTCCAGCCCCCCACATGGTCTGAGGGACTGTGGACCGGCCCATGGCTGAAAAAGGTTGCTGACCCCTTTTCCTTTTAAGCACCTGGTCCTTTTTATCTCTCCCTTCCTCTCACCAGGACAGCCACTGTGTGGAAAACACTATTTCCTTTCTGGGGCGAAGAATACGAAGTCCACCTCCCCCCCACCTTCCACTGCGTGTCATTCTATGTCATGGACGAAGATGCACTCAGGTATGACATCACTTCCTGCGGAGATGAGGCTCTTCCTCCTGGCTCTCCTTTTTAACGGCGCTGCATCTACGCAGCAAGTTTTTGTGGACTCCATGCTTCTTGTGCACACAAGCTTTGTGGAGCATCCTCGCAACACCATCCTCATTGAAATGCCACCCCCCCCCCTCATTTTACTTGCATTTACCCTTTCGGCAGAAATTTCAATAGGTTCAAAATAAATATATGTGGAAGTGATAAATCTGGAAAACATAGTGCCTTGCACCTTAAAAGCTGCAGTGGTAAACCTTTCTTAAGTTTTCTTTTCTGTAAATAAATAAATGAATAAATGTGCTACTGCTAAGCTTGGGTCTGCTGACACCTCCCTGTTGTGTGTGGCTGGTGCCATTTCTTAAAAAATTATTATATTTATATATCACTATTTATTTAAAATAATAATAATCTTTTTTAGATAATATTTTTTATTAGTTTTTCAATTACAATAATCAAATAAATGCCTCATTATAACAATGCCAAATTATTATACAATTACTAATCCCAATCATTCCGATGCCAAATTATATAATTTAGGTGCCTCCCACATGCTAGAATTGATGGTTTGATGATTTACCCAGTACTTTATTTAAAATAATAATAATCAGAGCGGTTTACATCAGTTGTACATAAAACCATGCAATAAAGACCATATTAAAAAAAACCTTAAAAATAACTATTGTGGAAAGATGTATTCTTAATGGCCTGCATAAGCCTGATGGAATAGAAAAGCTTTCAGCATGTATTTGAAAGTCGAAACAGAAGGTGCCTGCTGAATCTGTATTGGCAGAATGTTCCACATTACTGAGCGGATGACAGTACAGCATGCCTGATAGATGGGCCGGCTGGCCAGGCCTGGATATGTACCTTTTGCTACCTGAGGTGAAGGACAAGATTGTAGCCACCCACCCCATAACACAAGATGGTATCCCACCCCCCTGTACAGAATCTGACCTGGTTGCTAATTGAAACATGAATATCACAAGATCTCCCACTTTATCTGTGGGGTTCAGGGGAATGGCGGGTGGGCTGTTGCCACTCCCAGCATCCGCTGCCTGAAGCAGGTACATCACTCTGCCTGGGGCAAGGACCGGCTCTGCACTCATCCTCTTAGGAATTATGTGCAAGCAAGAAGAACCCTGAGCCCAAGGCAGCCTCTTCCACTGCCAAGAAGTTCTTTTACCATTTGGAAATAACATTCTGGGGAAAGGTGTCTGTTCCTAGTGCTAAAAGGAAAAGGAGTAGCATTGGGAGAGGGTTTCTCAGATGGGTCGCCAGGAAAGGTTGTTGTATCACATGTCTTTAGGTGATACTGTGGGTTTCAATGTGAGACAATCTCCCTCTCTTGCCTCCAGTCCAATTTCAGTTCTAGTCCAGATCAATAAAACCTGAAATGCCCCAGACTTATACTCTCTGGTTTCTTGGACATCTCATTTACCTTAGGTTTTTTTGTTTTTGTTTTCCTTTCTCGTGCCAGCCGGGACGACGTCATCGGGAAGGTCTGCATCACCCAAAGTCTGTTGGCTGAGCACCCAAAAGGTGAGATTATTCCCTCTGTTGGGAGAGGTAAATAATTTTGAATGAGTAAATTGAACAAATTTGGTGCACGGTCCCTGCCCCAAAAAGTCAGTATCTGCAGATGGAGTCCTTCCCAAATAACTAAAGCAGGCGAACCTCCCATTTCTTTCTCATTTTCTTTGCCTTCCCCCCTTATTCTTAGTAAACAAGGATGTTTGATGGATAACAAATTTGGCAACAAATTGTAACATCACATTCATTTTTTTTAAAACAGTGTTTCTGGCCATACAAAGAGTGCCTTTAAACACATGGGACGGTTACCTGAGCCTCGAGATGCATGTGAACTCTGCACAACCCAGTCTTGACTGTTCTGTGCAAACTCTCATACTGTAACTGCTGCTCATGATCAGCTATACAGCGAGGGGAGGGGAATGTGCAAATTAAATGCAGATATGTAGATATTCCTGTTTTGCACAATTTATTCCAAACACAGACTGTAGGAGTGAGAGGACCCCCCTAACAGAATCCTCTGCTATTTATCCATGCAGATTCCAGATTCAGCTGCTTCTCCCTCCAATTCATATAGGTCCCATTTCTCTCTCTTTGTGTTATCCTTGTGGGTCTGAACCCAGAACAGGTTTGAGGGCAGCAGTCAAGTACTGGATCCCAGCTGGATCTCCTGCTTCCACCCACTTCCATCTTATCTGTCTACCTTCCTAAACAGGAGCAAAAGAGAGGACGTGATCTGCTGGCTCAAGGATCAGGGGATGTCTTGAGAGGCCCAGTGACTCATCTTTGGGATGGAGGTGGAGAGAGAGATTGTGTCTGTGAAAAGAATCTTCCTCTCTTGACCTTTGGGGTGGTTTCTGCCCAGTAACTTAGATGCTTTCCCAAGATTCAGAGGTGATGATTGCTTTCTTGGCTTTAGGCCTGGGTTCAGGGTCTCCTGGAGAACAAATCCCTGAGCTGGCTGTGTGAATATTGCAATGTTTTCATGTGGTTTTGTGGGTCTGCTATGCAGGTCATTCATCTCTCAGGAGGACAGCACGCCCTCCAACATCTCACAGAGCACACTTGTAATGCCACAGTTCTTTGTGAGTTGCTCCACTATAGTTTTTTATTATTATTTGTTGCAGATATGCATATACAGTTTTTCATCAAATGAGATTGCAGATACATTTATGAGGAAATCAGACAACAGAATTAAACAGTGCAGTGTATCAGCCTTTGACAGCCTAGTTTCCTCCAGAGTCTAGAGCAGAGGTAGGCAACTTAAGGCCTGGGGGCCAGATGCGGCCCAATCGCCTTCACAATCCAGCCCACGGATGGTCCAGGAATCAGTGTATTTTTACATGAGGAGAATGTATCCTTTTATTTAAAATGCATCTCTGGGTTATTTGTGGGGCATAGGAATTCTTTCTGTTTTTTTCCCTAAATATAGTCCGGCCCACCACATGGTCTGAGGGACGGTGGACCGGCCCACAGCTGAAAAAGTTTGCTGACCCCTGGTCTAGAGGTTTTAGACTACAGGTCCCATTTTTGTTTTTGTTTTTTCTCATGGCATTTGGGTAAAAAAAAAAGCAGATACTGTGTTGCAGGCTGGCAATGAAGAATTGAATCCAATGCTTCTTTGATGAAAATAGGGACGTCTTATTCCATCATCATCATTTTATTATTTAAACCCAACCCATCTGATTGGGTTGCCCCAACCAATCTGGGTAGCTTCCAACGTCTATAAAAACAAAATAAAGCTTTGAACATTAAAAAAGCTTCCCTATACAGGGCTGCCTTAATATGTCTTCTAAAGGTTGTATAGTTACTTTATCTCCTTGGCTCCTGGGGGGGCGGGGGTTGTTGCATAACTCCATACCCTCCAACATTTCTGTGATGAAAATAGGGGCATCCTGAGGAAAAGTGGGACATTCCAGGATCAAATCAGAAACCTGGACAGCTTCTGTGAATCCGGAACTGTCCCTGCAAAATAGGGACATTTGAAGGGTCTGCAATGCTAGCCCTACAGAACAGACCAGTAAACTGGAGCAAGTGGTCCATTCATTTTGTGTGAAATTCCCTCCCTCTTGCATCACTGCAGCAGCTGCATTCTGTTCGTTGACAACATTGCATGACTGACTCTTCCCTGTCTGCAGCTAATGAGTTACTTCCTTTTTCTGCTGCATTTCTAAGTCTGAACTTTAAAATGCTGTGTCTGTGTGCTTTCGCTTTGGGGTTTTTTCACTAGCACACCCCCCCCCCATGAAAACATGCTCTTTACCGCTGAATCGGACCAAATGGCAATCTGCGAAAAAATCTGAATTGAAGTTTGTTTTCTGACTTAGCGTTAAAAAGCAGGTTTTCCTGGGGAAAGTGCCAAAAGCGGCAAAAAAAATAAAAATAAAAGTGCTCAGGCACAGAGCTTTAAAGTGCCAACCTCTGCCTAGAAAGCGCAGGGCAAAAGGTAGGCGTGGATGATCCCACGCCTTTAGCCCATAACTTTTTCCTAGCATAGGCAAGACCCAGCACATTTACTGGCTTGTTCCAATAAATGGGTTGGAAAAGATGAACAGGGTGACAACAGTGCCGGATTTATGTATAAGCTAAACAAGCTATAGATTAGCGCCCCTGGGCCCCCCAAAAAATTAAAGGGGGAAAAAACTGGATGTACATTTCCAAAATATAAGATAAAAAATAAAATAAAACCTACATACAGCAACAGTGTTTTGTGTTGTGTAGGCTCCTATGATGTAAGTAATGAGCCCCGCCTTCTAGCCTGCTCCCTAAAATATCACTGGTTTGCTCATTTCTATATATAGGGTGCCTCCATTCTGCATGGACTGGTTGCATGGTGACATGTGCAAATGGCTTTAGATACCTATTAGGTCCATAAATTACCATATAACAGTGACAATTTGTTGTTGACAAAGGACAGCTGGCCATATAAAGGGCCCTGTTACCTTCAGTAGTTTAGGGGCTCATCAAACCTAAATCCGGCCCTGGACTAGGTGGCAAGAGGACAAAGAGCTAAGGAAGACTCCAGAGTCAGAATAAAATGTCAAAGAAGTTTTTAACAGTCTCCAGCTGTGTACACACTCCTGTTTAATCCACATCAGGATGCTCCCACTGCTGGTTTGGGAAGCGTTAAACACATAATGTTAGCCAATATCCATATCTGTCTTGTTGCTTCTTAGGAAATATATATATTTATTTTGGTCAATAACTAGTAGAGTTCTTAGGAAATATTTTTACACTGTATTTTTGTGTTGTGAACTAACCTGAGATCTATGGATGAAGGGCAGTATACAGCATTTTTTTTAAAAAAAAGTAGTATAAACACCGACAACTGGGAAACACTGGCCTGCGAGTGCTCCAAATGGAGAACAACCTTTACCAAAGGTGTCATGGACTTTCAGGACGCTTGAAAGGGGAGAAACATGCTAAGAGGAAGGCACGCTTGGCAAACCCTCACCCGGAAACCCATGTCCCCACTGTGGAAGGATGTGTGGATCTAGAATTGGCCCCCACAGTCACTTATGGACTCGCTGTTAAAACCATGTTCATGGAAGACAATCTTACTCGACTACGAGTGATCGCCAGAGAAGAAGACAGATTTTTAAAAGTAAAAAATAAAATACTGTTTTGTGGTGCGGTTTTCAACAAATCAGCTTCGACCGGAACTGAGAAAAACAATCTATCTGTGCTTCCAGCTGGTAATGCGCACTCAGCCTTCATGACCCTTGTGGTCCTTTTCCAGCTCTATGATTCCGTGATCTTCTTTGACCCTGTGCCATCCCTGTGAGGGTAGGGCACGGTTGCCCCTGAGTTGAAAATCCTGTGCTTCCTTCTCCCTGTCTCTGTTCCCAGGCTATAATGGCTGGCTGAACCTCACTGAAATTGACCCAGACGAGGAAGTTCAGGGGGAAATCCATCTCCAGATTGAGATCGTTGACAGCGGTGCCGTGAGAAAGCTGCGCTGCACTGTGTTTGATGCCAGGTAAGGCTGTGCTGTGCCAGAGACGAGGTTGCAGGGCAAGGGTTTGCAACCTCCCCTCCCCTGTGACCTTATGCCATCCAGCCCTCTGTCTGATTTTAAGATGCTTCCACAAGCTGTAAAGCCAGACCCTTTGGCTGGAGCAATCTGCCCCTCTTCCCCCACAAAGACTCCTCAGAACTGTAGCTTACCCCTCACAGAACTACAGTTTTCAGCATCCTTAACAAACTACAATTCCCAGGATTCATAAATTCATTCATTTATGCTTTTCAAGTTTATACATTTCACTAATTTTACAATCATTTTGACATTTCAAAACTTGACTTCCTTCCCCCTCTTTCTGCGGTTCCTTAAATTTATTTTTAATACCTTCCACATATTCAGATTAACGTAATTTGCTCATTTATTCATTTACTTTAAATATATACTCTGGTCAAACTGCAGGTTATTACAATAATCTTGCCAGTGTTCTTATCTGTTTACAATTTACCTGTAAATATTCAATAAACCATTTCCATTCTTTGCTTAAAAGTTTGTTATCTTGATTTCTTATTCTTCTGGTAAGTTTAACCATTTCTGCATATTCCATAAATTTTTGCATCCATTCCTCCCTTGCTGGGACTTCTGCTTATTGTCATTTTGGGGCGAGTAACATTCTTGCCACTCTAGTCACATACCTGAATAAGTTTCTATACAGTTTTGGTAGTTCTGCCCCTATAATTCCCAAAAGAAAAGCTTCTGGGTTGTTGTATTTTACAAATGTTATATTAAACATCATTTTCAATTCATTACATTATCAGTTCATTACATACCCCACCCATCTGGCTGGGGGAAACCCAGGCGGGGTATAAATAAATAAATTATTATTATTAAATTATTATTTCCCAGTAAGCTTTAACCTTACTACAAGGCCACCACATATGATAAAAAGAAACTTATTTCTCTTTACATCCCAGGATTCCTTGTTGGAGCTCATGTGCTCCATGTGTGGTGTGGTGTTTGCTGTACAATGTGTGGTGTTTGCTGTACAATCTGAGTCAGGCCACCAGCCCTTGCAACTCAGTCTTGCCTACAGCAGCCTTCTTGGGTTTCTGTCCTGGCTCCCAGGTCTACTCAGAGATACTGGAGATTGGAGATGGGGCCTTCTAGATGCAGAGCATGCACTCTGCCACTGAGCTACTCTGCGTGGAGTCTGTCCCTTCCCCCCCTGGAGGATCAAGCCAAGCCCTTTGTCAGGGAACATTCTGAGCCCTCTCTAATTGCAAGAGCCCTTAATCATGGGCTGACTGAAGGAATGAGCTGTGCCGTTCCTTTAAGAAGAACAGAGGGAACACAGGGCGGTAATGCTGGGTCAGATAGACAGCCCTTCCAGCTTATTAATAAAAATTATTAATGATTTCGGTGAATAGCACTTGTGAAAGTGCTTCCCATAAATTTTCTTGCTCTAGAGCTGGCACGGTACAGCAGCTAAGAGACTGAGCCTTCACAGGGATTTTATTTGTCAAATTTTTTTTGACTACATTTTATTTTAGTCAATTTTTTTGTTGGCAATATATTTTATATTACAAATTTCCCATATAATACATAATCGTTTTTTCTTTTATCGACTTCCCATCCCATTTTTCATGGTGTTTTTTTTATTCTTCCCCTTTGCTGCACCCTATCTTTTTTCTTTTATATCATAACCACAATACAATAATCTCTCATTCTTTCTGTTGCTCGTAGTTCGAATCATGCTCACAAATTCATCATACTATAATATTTCTTCAAACAATCTGGAAAAGGCTTCCATTCCTCCTTAAAGCAATCATCGTTCTCTAATTTTAGCTGTTAGCTTTGCAGATTTAGCCTAGCCCATTGGTTATCCATTCTTCTTTGGTGGGAACTACTTCTTCTTCTTTTCATTTCTGTGCATAAAGAATCCTAGCTGCATACATAAACAACCTAACCATCTTTTTTGGGGACTTCCGTCCTTATAATCCCTAGATACGTTAGTCGATTTTTAAAAAGTCTATATCCCACCTTTGCTCAAAGGGGCTCAAGGCGTCGTGCGTGGCTCTCCCTCTCTCCCTGTTGCCCTCACAACAACCCTGTGGAGTAGGCTAGGCTGAGAAACTGTGACTAAACCAGGGTCACCCAGTGAGCATCATTACCGAGTAGGGATTTGAATTCTTCCAAGCAGCTATTGACAAACGAGCCTCTCTCTCCTGGCCTCAGTCCCCTTCCGTGTTTGTAAAATGGGGAATAATGCTGATGTACCTTACAGGGTTGTTTTTTGCTTTTATTTAAATTTGCCTTCTGCCAGGTCAGACCCGTGGTTCTAGCTGAGACCCATCTAGCTCAGATTGTCCATTCATTGACTGCTAGCGGCTGTCCAGGATCCCCAGCTGGGGAATGAATCGGGGATCATCTTCATGCAAAGCTCTGCTGTAATAGAAATGCTGAACCCACTTTGACCATTTGCGTTAAAAATCAGAGGGGGTGGGCAGGGAAATCAACCAACATAATTGCATAGCTGGTATGAAACAGCGCAAGGAGGATTCATGGTTTTGTGGTGGGCACAGCAAAGATGAGACGGAAGGCAAAGTTCAGGCTTGCGAGGGTGTAGCAGGGAATGCCTGATCATTGCTGCTGTGCAAGCAGAGGATCTGGCGATGTGAGTCAGAGATGCGTTTTTATAAAGCAATAAACTTTCCCAATTTTCCTTTCTTTACTGTCTCGCGGTATCCACCAGTTCTCTGCTGGAAATAATCCTTTCATTAAAATGAAACTCTCAAACTCGGCGGGAGAAAAACATTGAATGTTCAAAAGGAAGCCTGTGCAGAGTGACGCTGTGTTTGAATGCTGGGCCCCCGGAAGAGGGTGCAAAGCCATATGCTAAGGGCTAGTGGGGGTGTTATTGTTGTTGTTTAGTCGTTTAGTCATGTCCAACTCTTTGTGACCCCATGGACCAGAGCATGCCAGGCACTTCTGTCTTCCACTGTCTCCCGCAGTTTGGTCAAACTCATGCTGGTAGCTTCGAGAACACTGTCCAACCATCTCGTCCTCTGTCATCCCCTTCTCCTTGTGCCCTCCATCTTTCCAAACATCAGGGTCTTTTCCAGGGAGTCTTCTCTTCTCATGAGGTGGCCAAAGTATTGGAGCCTCAGCTTCACGATCTGTCCTTCCAGTGAGCACTCAGGGCTGATTTCCTTAAGAATGGAGAGGTTTGTTCTTCTTGCAGTCCATGGGACTCTCAAGAGTCTCCTCCAGCACTATAATTCAAAAGCATCAATTCTTTGGCGATCAGCCTTCTTTATGGTCCAGTTCTCACTTCCATACATCACTGCTGGGAAAGTGGGGGTGTTAAGGGATGGTAATACTACAGAAGAATGTTAGAAAACAGCAACACAAGCCCTTTGACAGAAAGAGAAAACGAGGGGAGCAATTTAGGGGAGCCATGGCAGCGTGACAGAGATTGTGATGCCATGTGACTTTTACTTTTTTGTTCATTCTTTGTTTACGTGCTTTCTTCCGAGCCTCAGATCTAAAAGTGCCCAAATTTGCTCATTCTTCAGTTTGCTGTATAGCCTTCTCTGTTTCTCTTATGTAAAGCTATGTAACTGAGGTTGCGAATAAGGTTACGAGTAATAGGCCGAACCAAGGCATTTTGCAGAAGGAAATTGCAACCCCACCCTCAAATAAAGGCAGGCTGTGTACACACCATATATTTAAAGCACCCACCCTCGCAAAAAATTATCAGAATGGTAGTTTGCTGGGAATTTCAGAGGTGAACTACAGTTCCCAGAGTTCTATTATTTGGGGTGTGAAATGTGTTTTAAATGCACCTGTCAGTTTGGGTTTCTATGTTCCTCAGTTTTTCAGTCTTAACTTCAGTTTGCAACATTTCCACGTCAGTCTGTGGAATGTAGAGAAATTTTTAAAAAATGGGAAATGATATACAATGAGATGAAGAAAATGTTTAAAATGACATTTGTAAAAAAACCAGAAGCATTTTTGTTAGGGATTGTAGGACAAGACCTGCCAAGGAAAATAAAGAATTTATGTATGCTACAACAGTGGCAAGAGTCTTGATTGCGCAAGGATGGAAGAATGAGGAAACCCCAACAAAAGAACAGTGGCAAGAGAAATTGATGAACTATGCAGAACTGGCAAAATTGACATGCAAATTGTGAGGCAAGGACAACTGTTACTTTAAAGAAGATTGGGAGCCTTTTTCAAATTATCTAAAAAGACAACAAAATGAACTGGACTCCTTGGCAGGTTTTGAATAAACATACACAAATTTATTGAGGGTTAATATAGTAGATATATAATATAAGGATGTATACAATTTTACAAAAAAACCACCACTTCTGACGTGGGTTGCCCCGGACATTTTAACCGATTTTTGGAAATTCCACCTAGGAGCTATTTCTGACAGATGAATTCCAGATGTGTCCGGGAAAATCCCAGACATATGGCAGCCCTGCTTAACGTACCAGTTCTAATCAAATCCTAACATTTATTAAACCCCAAGCATTTAGCACCCGCAGATCTATAACAATTCTCTCTCTCTCTCTCTCTCTCTCTCTCTCTCTCTCTCTCTCTCTCTCTCCTTCCTTCACAGAGATTTGGCTCGGAAAGACAGAAACGGAGCCTCTGATCCCTTCGTCAGAGTCCGCTATAATGGCAAGACACAGGAAACTTTGGTGAGCTCCAGCTGTAAGGAGAACAAGATTCCGGTGTGGGGATGGGGATAGGGGAAGGGCTACATAAGGCATTTAAGGGCAGGTGCATGCCATGCACAGAAAGTATGTTGCTTTCCCCCACAAAGAGCCACGGGAACTGTAGTTTAAGGCCTTGTTGGGAATGACAGCTCTGTAAGGGTGAAACTACTGTTCCTAGAGTGGGGAGCTGTGAGCTTTAAATGTGTGGTCTGAGTCTGCGCTCTGGAGAGGCAGCCAGTGTGCCTGCCAGATATATCCCACTATCGTATTTGTTTCCCCAGCCTTAAGTCCAGATGGGCAGGGTACAAATACAGTGGTACCTCTGGTTACAAACTTATTTCGTTCCGGAGGTACGTTCTTAACTTGAAACCGTTCTTAACCTGAGGTACCACTTTAGCTATTGGGGCCTCCTGCTGCCACCGCCACGCAATTTCTGTTCTCATCCTGAGGTAAAGTTCTTAACCCGAGGTACTACTCCGGGTTAGCGGAGTCTGTAACCTGAAGTGTTTGTAACCCAAGGTGTTTGTAACCCGAGGTACCACTGTGATAAAATTATTATTATGATCACTGTATATTAAGTCCTGTACAAGCCTAGGCGAGTGGGGCCCAAAACAGCAGAATGTCCCAGTGTGAAGCGTTCTACTTCAGGATACTCCTTTTCATTCCTCCTCCCAACTGGCTTTCCATTCCCTGTTCACTCGGTGTATGAGTCCCCGTTTGACTCTTTTTCTCATACCACTTTTATTAGTTCCCCCTTCCCTCCGCAAAAGAAAGATATTTGGTGCTTTGACAAATTTGGGGAATTGCTGGTCCCTCTCTTTGGCTACATAAGGACCAGGCCTCAAAATAATGGAGGTCATTTTTAGCACACACAAATGGAAACTCTGCCCCAAACATTGCGGGTGTGTGCGTCTCAGGAAGAACCTTCACAGCTCTCTTTTTTCAGGAAGGGGATGGTCCAAAATGAGGCTCCAGCTGGTCAAGTGAGAGAGTGAACGGGCATGTCTTATGAGTTTGGGTGGGTCAGTCTGGATGACATCCTTGGCTCCCCAGCAGGCTCTTCCTCCTCTTCCTCCTCCTCCTCTTCCTCCTCCTCCTCCTGTTCTCACCAGCATCTTTTAAAGAATTTGCTTTCGGGAGGAAGAATTTGCTTCCTTTATTGGCTTTGCCTGTCGTCCAGGTGATCAAAAAATCTTGCTACCCAAGGTGGAACGAGACCTTTGAGTTTGACCTGGACGAGTCGGCTGTGGAGAAGGTCTGCGTCATCGAAGTCTGGGATTGGGATCTCGTCAGCAGGAACGATTTTCTGGGGAAGGTGAGCAGTGGGGAAGGAGGGCTTGGAAGAAGACACATTTAAACGTTCCTTTTTTTTAAAGGAATTCCCGCTTTCAGGAATAACGTTCTCCTAGCAAGGGGGCTGTCCTGTTCAAAGGCTGATCTCTTCGGTTTTCTGCCTTTGCGTTCTGTGTACTTTTTTTTTAAGGAATTCCCACTTTCAGGAATAATTCAGGTGGGGGAATAAACATTTTGAAATCAAATACGATTGCAGCAAGCATAGAGATATGGAAAAGGCTTGGAGTGACGGGCAGATGGGAAAGACGGTCCTACATTTGGCGTGCCTCTTGTACACTGCCCTGTGCAATTGGAGGGCAAGTTATAAATGCTTCTCGTATATAAAAATAAATGGCAAAAGCTGCCGCTCAGGGAATGTGGCTCTCAACAGAGAAGAGCACTGTCCACTCACAACATTGAATTATGGGGGTGCTCAGAAGTGTGGCTGAGCCACCCCTGCCCAGTTTTTAGTATATATTGTTAACCAATAGGTCTTTCTCATTCCCTGCTCCCAGGCCTGCACAGAGTTGGGGGTAGTCAGGTACACTTATCCCAGGCCTCAGAGGGCTAAGCCGGCTGGTGGGCCCTGTCCTGCCAGTTTATAACTTTATTCTAACAAAATTCCTGCCCTGAGCCTCAGACAAGCTGTTCATGGGCGTACCTGCTCCTATCGGGTTATGTTTTTTGGAAATGGGAGGTGCTGTGGAGACATGGGGAGGCCTTGCTTCAGATGGGAGTAAGCACAACTTTCTTTTCCTTTCCTTTTGCAGGTAGTATTCAATGTCCAAGGGCTACAGGCGGTCCAACAAGAGGAAGGGTGGTTTATGCTTCGACCGGACAAATCAAAGCCAAGGCGGGATGAGTGAGTCTCTGTTTTTCAAAGGGGAGCTTCACTTGTTTGCCCCTAAGTCAACCTGTAAAGGATTTTGCTGCTGCCACAGTCCTGCTAGAGTGTTTAAGGAACGCAGGTGGCACTGTGGTCTAAACCACTGAGCCTCTTGGGCTTGCTGATCAGAAGGTCGGCAGCTCAAATCCCTGTGAGGGGGTGGGCTGCCATTGCTCTGTCCCAGCTCCTGCCAACCTAGCAGTTCAAAAGCATGCCAGTGCAAGTAGATAAATAGGTACCGCTCCGGCGGGAAGGCAAACGGCGTTTTCGTGTGCTGCTCTGGTTTCCGTCACGGTGTTCTGTTGCGCCAGAAGTGGTTTAGTCACGCTGCCCACTTGACCTGAACAGCTGTCCGTGGACAAACGCTGACTCCCTCAGCTTGAAAGCAAGATGAGTGCTGTAACCCCATAGTCGCCTTTGACTGGACTTAACCGTCCAGGGGTCCTTTACCTTTAGAGTGTTTGCCTTACTTATCTTAATAGACTTGTTACTGACAAAATAGTTTCTCCTTGGAGCCAGGGGCATAAAAATCTCTTCTGCCCAGGGGCGGCGGCAGACGTCATTTATTTATTCCTTTCGTAAAATTTCCGTCCCGCTTGACTGTATAGAAAAACCTCAGAGTGGTTTCATAAATGCAGCCCTGCATCCTAGCATTACCCAGTCATTGCTGTTCCGCTATAACGCTGGAGAAGGAAAAGACTTGAGAGGGGATACGAGAGCCATGGTCAAATATCGGATGGAGAAGCTTGTTTTCTCCCTCTCCCGAGGGCAGGACCCAAACCAATGGATTCAAAGGGTGAGAAAGGAGAGTCTGGGTAAACATTAGAAATAACTTTGTGGTTGTATGAACTGGGGCATCAGACTCCCCTTCGTTGAAGGTTTTTAAACAGAGCTTGGGTGGCCGTCTTCATGGATTCTTTATCCGCCATTCTTGCATTGTGGGAGGCTGGACTTAGA
This sequence comes from Podarcis erhardii, assembly GCF_964252035.2. Taxonomy (NCBI): domain Eukaryota; kingdom Metazoa; phylum Chordata; class Lepidosauria; order Squamata; family Lacertidae; genus Podarcis; species Podarcis erhardii. Next base: position 28,623,819 of record NC_138514.1, on the reverse strand, counting down.
CGACCCTGGGAGTCCCTTCAAAACAGAACCTAAAGACTCCTACAAAATCACAAGGGCCTGTAGCTCATGTCCTATCTGAAGAGGGCCGAGGAGCCTGTGGCTCTCCAGTCGTTCTTGCTGGCTGGGAGTGATGGGAGTTGCAGTTGGGTAGCATCGCTCCTGAAGGATTCTGTGGTCCATGGTGGGACCATGTAGTTAGTTTGCGTCAATCACATTGCCCCCTTTCCCCTTCCTTTCCAGGGGCAACCTGGGCTCCCTACACCTCCAGTTGCAGCTTCGGGATGAGACAGTGCTTCCATCCCTCCACTACCAGCCTCTTGTCCAGCTTCTGTGTCAGGAAGTTAAAGCAGGTGCCCAGGTGAGATCCATCGCTTTTGGCGGGCAGGCCCTTGAACTGGGGTGACCCAGGTTCTTCCCTTCACTCAGCTGTAAGGCTCGCTGGCTCACCAGTCATTTTCTCTTAGCTTAACCTACTTTGCAGGGTTGCTGTGAGTATAGAAATGCATTTGGAACCCATGCGTGCTGCCTTTAGCTTTTTGGGAGAAAGGTAGGACAGCGATCTTGGAGATGCACCTGTTTAGACATGCATTCTCCTGATCTCCAGGCCTGAAGCTCCTGATCTAATCGCTTTGTTAATGCTGTTTTAATGGGCTTGTTTTATTGTACATCTTAATTATGCACGCTTGGAATGCCTTGACGAAATGAACTTACTGTGCACTTTGATTGCACATGGATATATTTTGTAACTCGGTTTTACACTTGTAAGCTGCTTAGAAGCCATGTTGGCAAGCGAGCAGAATGTGTATATAAATAAATAACGCTGTTAAAGAAATATTTGATGACGTTGAGAATAGACCCCCTAATTTTGTGCATGCAGGTGGAGTGGGGGAAACTCTCCATCACGCTTTAATTGAATTTTTTCCTCCTCCTGAGTTTCACGTGTGTTACAGCCTCCCTGGGGGTCTAACTCCTCAGTCACTCCCCTTCTTTTTTTTCCTCCTGGCAGGATGGGAAAGTCCACTTAATAACCCTGATTGACGACACCACGACCGCCGAGTGCAGGCAGGAAGTTGCCGTCAACCTTGTCAAGCTCTTTGTGGGCCAAGGGTTGGCCAAAGAGTTCTTGGACCTCCTCTTCAAACTGGAACTGGATAAAACCGGTAAGGATCCCGGGCGCATGACTGGGACATGGGAGGCTACCATGCTCTGTGCAGCTGGGGTACCATTTTATTAGAACGTGGGTGAGAGTGCAATGCATGGGGCGGGGCGAGGAAGTCCAGACCTGCTACAAAAAAATTGATCGGTTGGACCCAGGGGCATCTTACCCATAGAGGCTAGTGGTGCGGGGTGCCAGGGCGCCAAGTTCTGGAGGGCGCCAGGGAAGAGGCAGAGGCTGGACGCAGCACCTCCTGGCATCAGCTTGCCGTCCTCACCCGCCTCTGCCATGCCACACTGAAGCAGCGCCGCGCCCGGAGCTTCCGCCTGCCGTAGCCACCACAGCACGAAGCGGCCAGCTGAGCCGAGAGCCACCACGTCCAGCCTCCGCATCTTGCCTGCTGGAGGAGCTGCCCTCCAGCCACTGCCCACCTCCTCCAGCCCCACAGACCTGGGCGCAGTGCCATCCTCCTGAAAAAAGGTGGGCAACTCTGGGAAAGGGATGGTGGTTCTGGAGGGATCTTTGCACCACAGCGCCGGATATGCTTAAGACAGCCCTGGTTGGACCTGGGCATGGGCAGTTCCTGTCCGCCTATGGCATTTCTAGAGTGCTACCATAATTTGGGTGGGTTTCAGTCACATGCTGGCAAATCCAGGTTCCTAGAATCATAGATTGGGCAGCTCAGTAGAAGTCAGCTTCCTATGTTCCTGTGTTCTGTTTCAGATGAGCCAAACACTCTGTTTCGAAGCAACTCTCTGGCCTCTAAGTCAATGGAGTCATTTCTGAAGGTACTTGATGGGTTTGTGGTTTGCTTGTGTGAATCTTGAGTATGTTTATGTCTTTCTGTTTTTCCATCCATCTATGTATCTCCTGGGATAGCTCAGTCAGAGCACGAGCCTCTTGATCTTGGGGTCGTGGGTTCAAGCCCCACGTCGAGCAAAAGATTCCTGCATTTCAGGGGGGCTGGACTCTTGGTCTCTTCCGACTCTACGATTTTATGATTCTACACTGCCGTCTGATTGTTCAGTCCGCTGTCTCTCCTGTCCTGCCCCAAAATCTTCCCATCTGCAGGTGGCAGGCATGCAGTACCTCCACAGAGTCCTTGGGCCGACAATCAACCGAGTGTTTGAAGAGAAGAGATGCATTGAGCTGGATCCCAGCAAAGTGGAGAGCAAGGATATTGGGTAAGAGAGCCGGCATCGGGGACCTTTCTCAGGCTGTACATATTGCTGTGAGTTTCGAGAGCGGCGGTTAGTATGCAGGATGCCTAGGTCCCTTCTAATTTCTGGGGGTCCTGGATTCAGTAGGGGTTAAAACTGAGTAGGTTGGTGAAGTAGGCAGAAAGGCCAGCTTCTTGCTGGATGAGTTGATAGCTCTCAATATTGTTGGTAGTATAACAAAGGAAGCTGTGCCAGAAAGCAAACGGGTGGGCCCCTCTCCCTCACCTGGCTGCTAGTGAGTGGGAAGAACTATAGCCAAGAATGGCTGAGCTGGGCTAGAAGCAGGCAGAAGCAGAGAGTGAGAGTCGTGCTTGATTTCTGCTTCAATCCAAGGCTGTGAGCAAGACCTTCTGGGGTGTTGGTGTTGATGTGATCCCCTCTATCATAGGCTCAGGTTGTATATATATATATATAATGTGTAAATAAACCCTTTATCTTAAGGACACCCCGTCTCCCCTGTCCCTCATTCCAAGGAAACCGAACCCGGGTAAGCACCCGGAACCACCAAAATCTTGCACCATTCAGAAATGTTCGTGGTGTGCAATAATATGTGCAGACACACACACACACATACACACATGATATACATGTGTATATCACAACACTCCACTACAACTAGGAAAATACAGCAATGACTAGGAAAATACATTGTTCCATTTCCATAGAGCACAGTTAAATTCTTAAAATGTGGTCACGTGTGTGGAGGCCCAAACTGTGGTCCCTTGCGGTTTACTCATGTTTGCGATTTACGCAAGAAACACCAGATTTTATTTGTAAAACCAGTTCATACATTTATATTCTGCCTTACCTCCTGGGAGCTCAAGGCAACGCATGTGCTTCCCCTGCCTCCCGTTTAATCCTCACAACAGCCCTGCAGTGTAGGTTAGGCTGAGAGAGACAGCGGCTGGCCCAAGGGTCACTCACGGCAGAGGGAGGGGATTTGAATGCCTGCTCCCTGCAAGGTCCTGGACTAAACCACTCTGGCTTATGCAGATGGCAGCAATGATGCTGGAAAGGTGGCACAGTCTCGGGGGCGGGAATTCATTTATTTCTTTTTCTTCCTCTCCCTGCGGCAGCTGCTCCAGCCTCCATCGGATCCAGAGCGAAAGCGACGTCATCCAGCAGAGCGCTCAGCACCTTCGGTCCTATCTTGGCGACCTGCTTGGCACCATCGCCAAATCTGCCAGGGCGTGTCCCACCATCATCCGCGCCACTTTCCAGCTGCTCTTCAAGAGGGTTGGGGAGCAGTTCCCCGAAGAGAAGGACCAGGTCAGCACAGTGGGATCCTCCTCCTCCTCCTCGCCTCTGTCCTGGCCTGCTCTGACCACTGAACTGCACCGCTTCACCCACTGCGGACCTTGGGAGGGCTTTTCATCATGTTTCCTTGGCAGGCGCTTGAGCAGCACCAGCCGTTGCAGGGGGCATCCAGGGCAGTGTGGTTGCCGAGAATTGTCCCTTGAGGACTAGGAGCTTGGGCCTGGCCTGCAGATGTTGACAGGTGGCTAGCACAGGCTCTTTCCCTCCCTTCCTCTCCCCCTTTCCCCATCCCTTTTAGATGTTGACATCTGTGCTACCACTCCTTTTCCACTTGCAGAACGTGAAGTTCATTGCCATCACCAGTTTCCTCTGCCTTCGTTTCTTCTCTCCGGCCATCATGTCCCCCAAATTGTTCCACCTGCAGGAGAAGCACGCAGACGCCCGCACCAGCCGCACCCTCCTGCTCCTGGCCAAGGTAAGAGCCAGCCTGGACTTCACCTCCTGGACAAGAAGGGAGAGCACCCTGCCTGTAAATCCAGCCCCAGCATCTGCACACAGAAAATCCTGGCCCTGTAATCAGTGCTGGCTGCCATTTTAATTCCCCACAATGCCCCTGATGTTAGCATCACTGAGGAATTGTGGGAAATGGGAACGGCAGCTCCTGGAGCCAGCCACCATTTTAATTTCACACATAGCTCCCATTTTAATTTCACACATTGCCCCTGGTGTTAGTTTCACACTGGGGAATTGTGGGAAATGAGAACAGCAACTCCTAGAGCCAGCCAACATTTTAATTTCTCACATGGCTGCCATTTTAATTTCCCACAATGCCCCTGGAGTTAGCATCACTCAGGGGAATTCTGGGGAATGGCAGCTCCTAGAGCCAGCCACCTGGTGCTAATTGAACGCTACTTCTGCTTCCCACATTGACTGTGTCCAAGGTCTCCCAGAGAGCTTCATAGACTCTTGGAATTGGAAGGGACCCCAAGGGTCATCTAGTCCAATCCCATGCAATGCAGGAATCTCAACTAAAGTACCTGTCACAGATGGCCATCCAGGCTCTGCTTTAAAACCTGCAAGAAAGGGGAGTCCACCACCTGTCGTGAGAGTCTGTTCCACTGCTAAACAGCTCTTAACTGTCAGAAAGGTTTTCCTGATGTTTAGTTTGAATCTCCTTCCTTGTAACTTGAAGCCATTGGTTCAGGTCCTACCTTCCGGAGCAGGAGGAAACAAGCTTGCTCCATCTTCCATGTTGACAGCCCTTTGGATATTTGAAGATGGCTATCATAGCACCTCTCAGTCTCCTTTTTTCCCAAGCTAAGCATACCCAGCTCCCTTGATGGTTCCTCATAAGGCTTGGATTCCGGGCCCTTGCCCTCCTCTGCACACCTTCCAGCTTGTCAACATCCTTGTTAAATGGTGGAGCCCAGAACTAGCTGTGCAGGACCTGAAGCACAGGTCTCCTCCGTCTCTTAGGCCCCAGTGTCCTCTCTGCCATGCACCACACCAGCTTTTCACTTTATTTGTGGAGGCCTGTCCTTGACCTGTGGTCACCTCTCTGAATTCTCGCTTGCCAGGCTGTTCAGAACGTGGGGAACATGGATGCCGGTGTCAGCCGCACCAAGGAACCCTGGATGGCTCCACTGCAGCCCACCATCCAACAGGGCGTCACACAGATGAAGCAGTTCCTCCTCCAATTGATTGACATTGAGGAGAAAGAAGGTTGGTGACTGGGTCTGGTTCATTCTTCTGTGGATTGGAGGGAGGGAAGTTGCCTTGCAGGGCAATCATTTTCTTACTGGTGTGACCAATGAACAGCATTTTATTTGAGGTGGCGCTTGGGGGTTGAGCTGAAAACCAGGAGTCAGGCACCCACACTGTATATGTAACATGTATTTAAAGCACGCTCCTTCCCACAAAGAATCTTGGGAACTGTTTACCCCTCGCAAGGCTGCAGTTCCCAGCAAGATAAACAAACCACATTGCCCAGAATTCTCTGCGGGAGGCATAGTGTGTACACAGGCAAAGCAACTGGGCTGTGAACTATGGCCCTCACCCCTGCCAGATCCTAGGTGGCAAACCATTCTTTCTCTTTCTCAGGATGGATCTACACACAAGGGGAAAATACACTATAAATAAGTCAGAAATTAAATCGTTCTAACAAAAGAAAAGAAAAACCCGATATAAAAACCGCACAGAAAATTTGTTTGCTCTCTGGCGCCATCTGGTGTTGTATGTTTATAACACATTCAGCGTGTTGTTTTTTTGACTAATGTAGCTGAGTCCTCAGTCTTCCTCGCTGCAATATGGGGCTAGATAATAATGACCTACCTTACAGAGTAAGTTGTGTGTGACACTTTGATTGCTAGGTGTGTTTATTTAAAAAATAAAAGCCAGTCAGTTTTGTTCTGGTTTTGTACTGTCTTTGCAGAATTAGACCCGCAGAAGTCCCCCTCCCTGCAGACCCAGGTTGTGAAAGAAGGGCCTCTGTTTATCTATAAGGCCAGAAGCAAAGGCCCTCTCCTCTCGTCCTCCTTTAAGAAGCTCTACTTCTCCCTAACCAGCGAAGCCCTCACCTGTGCCAAGACACCAAGCTGCAAGGTGAGGAGGCAGCAGGAAGGGCTGCTGCTGCTGCTGTCATGGCCGCCTGGTGGACTTTCCGGAAGGTTCTAGAAAGCCACGGGCACAGAGTATCGGATTAGACAGGCTTTCTCCTGACCCAACAGGGCTCTTCCGCCTGTGACGTACTTATGGGACTTGTCTTTTCAGAAAAGCTCCTTCATCACGCCAGCCAGCATCCGGGCAGCCGAAAAGGTGGAGGAGAAGAGCTTTGGCAACTCTCACGTCATGCAGATCATCTACGCCAATGAGGCCGGCCAGACAGACACAGCTTACCTGCAGTGCAAGGTTGCTGTAGTTGGGGATCCAGTTTAGATGGAGGGGGAGAGCCTACAGTGGGTGATGACAGTGGTTCCAGCAGCACCCCTTCTGCAAGCCTGTTTTCTCCAGAGTCTTGGAAGTGGCACCTGGCTTGCTCCTTTCGTCCTGCTACTTTTTCATTGGTCCAGCAGGTTTTGCAGCACTAACAAAAACAAACAAACCCCCAAACAAAAAAAAACGCCTTTCTTGGAAACAGGACCTGCCTTGCTTGCTTGACCCTTGGGCAGAAAACATGAGCATCTGACACACAATTTTACTTGTGCCATTTCAGCATTGTGTGTGGCTGAAGGCCAGCCAGTTGAAATCACACACGTTAAATGCATGGAAGGTGGAGCACTAGAAAACAGGGTTTTCATGGTGCACAGAAAGAGCTTTTACATGCTTTGCCTTGCGTACTGGGCTCTGGGATGCTCTCGCAAGATCTTGCCTGTTTGGGGGGGGACAAGGCCCCCACTTGGCATACTGCTCTGGAAAGATGTGTGTTTGGGGGGCGATTAGGGGACGCGGGTGGCACTGTGGGTTAAACCACAGAACCTAGGACTTGCCGATCAGAAAGTCGGTGCTTCGAATCCCCACAATGGGGTGAGCTCCCGTTGCTCAGTCCCTGCTCCTGCCAACCTAGCAGTTCGAAAGCACGTCAAAGTGCAAGTAGATAAATAGGTACCTCTCTGGCGGAAAGGTAAACGGCATTTCCGTGCACTGCTCTGGTTCGCCAGAAGCGGCTTAGTCATGCTGGCCACATGACCCGGAAGCTGTACGCCGACTCCCTCAGCCAATAAAGCAAGATGAGCGCCACAACCCCAGAGTCGTCCGCGACTGGACCTAATGGTCAGGGGTCCCTTTACCTTTGAAGGAAGTGGTTCCAACAAATTTTTGCATTGATGTGCCATCCTCATGTTGTAAGGTGCCTTTTTTTCTGTGATGTACGTATGATGCCTTTTGGGTGGTTTTTGGCTAAGGGGTTAGGCAATTTCAAAAGTATTTAAAGGTTCTTGCTGACCTTTGCTCTAGGTCCTCACCTCCTTGCAAAGGTGGAGGGGGGGAGGAATCTGTTTCAACAGGTGGAGGGAATTAAGATCTGCCTTGCTTTCCCTGGATGCTGCCTCCATCCATTCTTCTCTGACTGATAATGGAGGAGTTAGGGAACACTGAGTCCTTTGGGGAGTTTGGGCTGCAAAAGCGAAACCCCCATTTTCCTGTAACATCTGGAATGTAACAAGCAAAACGCAGTTGTACTGTATACTGAAGGGCTGTGCTGGATCAAATGCATGGATGATATAATCCTGCCCTCTCTGTCTTTCGTGGCTTTTCAGTGTGTGAACGAGCTCAACCAGTGGCTGTCGGCCTTGCGGAAGGTTTGTGTGAACAACGCTGGGATGCTGTGTTCCTACCACCCAGGCGTCTTCCGAGGAGACAAATGGAGCTGCTGCCACCAAAAGGACAAAGGCGGTACTGTGCCCTTTATTGGCCAAAGCTACCCCAGTGACATAGAATCATAGAATTGTGAAGGGACCCCCAAGGGCCATCTAGTCCAACCCCCTGCAATGCAGGGATCTCAGCTAAAGCATCCATGACAGGTGGCCATCCAGCCTCTGCTTAAAAACCTCCCGTGAAAGGAGAGTCCACAGTCTCCTGAGGGAGTCTATTCCGCTGTTGAACAGCGCTTACCATCAGAAAGTTCAGTAGGGTGGCAGTTGCCTTCAACCTTACTTTTAAATAAGAAAATAAAGCCTTTATTTAGCAAAATATAAGCTGTGAAGAAGTGGGCAGAATTACACCAGGTCAACAAAATAAAATAAAAGGATTTCTGTGTTCTAGCCCTTGCCAACATTTCCTGTGGTAACATGGAACTCCCTGCCACAAGAAATGTCATTTTCTGTGACCTTCTAGATGTTCTTAGACTGCAACTCCCATTAGCTTTGTCTGCTGACCAGGGATGATGGGATTTGGAGTCCAGTAACTTTTGAATGACCACAAATGTTGTTGTTGTTCCATTATATGCCACCTTTTCCCGCCAAGGAGCTCAAGGTGGCATCCATGGTTCTCCCCCTCCTCGTTTCAGTCCCTACAACAACCCTGTGAGGTAGGCTAGGCTGAGAGACTGTGACTGGCCCAAGATCACCCAATGAGCTTCATGGCTGAGTCGGGATTTGAACCCTGGTCTCTCCCAGGTACTAGTCCAGTTGTACTCTAACCACTGTAGGACACTGACTCTCAGTCACCCCTGGCTTAGCTCTCACAGCAGCCCTCCTTTGACATGTGTATTCTCCCTCAAAACACATAGCAGGAACAAAAACCCTCCAGCCTTTCATGAAAACTGGGCCTCCTTAAAGAAACCTCACTTTAAAACAACAACACTCCTTTGCCTGCCAGGACTGGGCTGTGACAAAACCCGGCATGGAGTTACTCTGCGGGAATGGAATGACCCCTTAGATCCCGACTTAGAAGCTCATTTGATTTTCCGACACTTGCTTGGGGTGCGAGAAGCAATGAGGTAAGTTGACTGGTCTTTCCTTCCTTCCTTCCTGAATTACAAGGTATGCTGAGTGGGTGGGTCTCACTTTTAATTGTTTTATGGGTTTTTTAAAATGGTGTACTATATAAATAACCAAGCCATAGAACTCTCATTCTGTTGCTGAGGTAATTCTAGGGTGCACTAACTCTCCCTTTCATTTCTTACTGTTCAAAGGGAAAAATATTTGGAACTATCAACTCTGGAGAAAAATGAAAATCTTCATTTGACCCAGAATGAAGGTATGACTCATCAGTACCATTTTAAGTGTGGAGAGCGGAGTGGACTGAGGCTGGATTGGTTCATAGAGCCATGGAGTTGGAAGGGACCAGTGTGGTGTAGTGGTTAAGAGTGGTAGTCTCATAACCTGGGGAACCGGGTTCGCGTCTCTGCTCCTCCACATGCAGCTGCTGGGTGACCTTGGGCTAGTCAGACTTCTTTGAAGTCTCTCAGCCCCACTCACCTCACAGAGTGTTGTCGGGGAGGAAGGGAAAGGAGAATGTTAGCCGCTTTGAGACTCCTTAAAGGGAGTGAAAGGGGGGATATCAAATCCAAGGGACCCCATGGGTTATCTAGTCCAACCCCCCGCAATGAAGGAATCACAGCTGAATAATCTCTGACAGATGGCCATTGAACCTCTTTTAAAATGGAGGTTCCAGTGGAGGAGAGTCCATCGCCTTCCAAGGTTGTCCATTCTACTGTCAAGTAGCTCCTACCCTCAGAAAGTTCTCTCTAATGTTTAGCTAGAATTTCCTTTCATATCATTTGAAGCCATTGGTTTCCTCTCCACTGGAGCAGCAGAAAACAAGTTTTCTCCATCTTCCCTGTGACAGCCCTTCAGATATTTGAAGAGGGCTCTCACATCACCTCTCAGTCTTCTCTTCTCCAAGCTAAATACACCCAACGCCCCCCACTGTTCCCCATAAGGCTTGGTTTCCAGATCCTTCAGGCTTTATCAGTTCACTTTCTCAAGGGGAACAAAAGACTTTTCAGGCCAGCTTCTGTAAGGGAGGGAGAGTTGTCAGTTTGGCTGGGATTATAACACTGCAAAGCAGCAGACTAGAAAAGAGATCCCAGGGTATAGGGAAGCTCAGAGGCAAACAGCGTGAAGGCTTGACCCAAAAGTAATGAAGTAGTATGGAAAGCAAGGGGTTCTTTGGTTGAAAAATTTCAATTTAAATATGGGAACATGTCTAAATCAAAAGATGTTCAATAGAAAGTTCAGCAGTGGGAAAGCTTCCATGCTGTATCGGTGGCCTTCAGCCTTGGTTGCCTCTGCTCTTTTTAAAGAATACTGAACACTTTGGGTTGAATCCTGAAACATAGATGGCTCTCTCCAGCTTACTGTTGTTGTTTTTGTTGTTGTTAAAAGGTACTTCTTGCAGCATGACTAAGGAAAGGGAGATTCATGCATCCTTACTGATATATTGACAAACTACCGTGAATGGACTACCTGCACATAATCCTGTTCGTTCTCTCTCTCTCCTGCTACAGACTCTGAAAATGCCGATGGACCTAGCCGGCTTTTCCAGGTCTTGCAAGATCTTGAAGAAATTCACAGTAAGGAGCTTTCCCGGTTGAGCGACTTGGCCAACCAGGACCGAAATCATCTTGTGGAACTGCAGACGTGACTGTTCGCACAGGCTAGGCCCGTGTCTGCCTTCTTCGGGCAGTTCTGCTGCCAAACATCTGGAATAGAGGGTGTTTCTCCTCTTTCTGTCTCTCTCTCTCTCTCTCTCTCTCTCTCTCTCTCTCTCTCTCTCTCTCTGGACTTGTGATCATCTGATGAGATGGAAATGGGATAGAGTGGGGCCCTGATTCTCATAACCTGCATCACCTTTCCTTTTGGGAATGACTCTCCCTGCCAAGTCCTCTGAACTCTGAAGACAAAACTGAGATCAATTTAGGAGACCCAACCCAAAAGCATTCATCTTCACCAGTCTAAAAAACAGCAACTATAGGGTTGCCATATTTCAAAAAATTTGGAGCTTTTTTAAAGGAAAACCCGCAAGGTTTTTTTTAATGCCCTAAACAACTACTGTAGAAGTTCAGCCCCTAGCCTTAATGGAACACCAAAGCTGGTTGTTTTATTGCCTGCGATTTTCATCCAGAACTTTGCATTCTTGAGAACTGCAGATTTAACTGTTTGAAAAGAATAAGAAAAAGTAGGTTTCTAGACCTCATGACAGAGGTGCTTTTGAAAATATGTACCTGTGGTCTACTGTGTTTGAGGGGGAAGCAATGAGTAACCAGAAGCGAGGCCTTGGCGTTGTAGTGGATAGCTCAGTCAAGATGTTAGCCTCGTATGTGGCAGCGTGAAAAAGGTAAATTCCATGCTAGGAAAGAAATTGAAAACAGAACTGCCAGTTATCCTGTTGCTGTTAAACAAATCTATGGTGCGGCCACATTTTGAGTGCTGTGTCGCCTCACCTAAAAAGGATATTGTAGAGTCGGAAAAGGTTCAGGAAAGGGAAAGGGAAATGATCAAGGGGATTCCCTTTTTCGTTTCGAGAAAAGGCGAGCAAGAAGAGGGTCGCTTGATGGAAGTATATGAAATTCTGCATGTCATGCAGAAATGGAAAGAGAAGTTTTTCTCCCTCTCTCTCATTAGGCTAGAACTTGTAGACATTCTGTGAAGCTGAATGGTGGAAGGTTCAGGATAAAAGAAAGGACTTCATGTAGCGCATAACTCAATCCCTCCCACAGGAGGCAGTGATGGCCACCAACTTGGATGGCTTCAAAAGAGGTTTAGACAAATTCAGGGAGGAGAGGACTATCAATGCCTACTAGCCATGATGGTTGTTTATCAGCCTCCACTGACCGAGGCAGCAGTGTTTCTGGAGACCAGTTGCTGGAAGTCACAGGAAGGGCAAGAGCTCTTGCGCTCGGATCCTGCTTCTGAGTTTCCCACAGGGATCTAGTTGGTTGCTATGAGAACAGGATTCTGGGCTGTTCCAACAGGCTTTTCTTAGGTTCTTATGTTGCTCTTTATTTCTTCCTTTTGTGGCCTTTACACATGTGTACCCCTAGGCAGCTAGCAGTCTGAATACTGGGGAATGGGAGAGTCCGCCCTCTCAACTCCATGGGAGTTCTTACTGATATGATAAGCAATGGTTCTCCCAGAAAGGCCACATTATCTGGAAAAAAGGGTCCCCAGCTGGGATTAAGGCCGGCCCTACCATTGTCCAGGCCACTGCAGATAACAGATTGGAATTAAAAGACAGAGCTGTGAGAAAGAAAGGGAACTGCAGCCTTGGTTTACCAGCCTAGATGGCTTTAAAAGAGGCTTTGAGAAGTCCATGGAGGAGAGGTCTACTAGCCATGCTTAAAAGCAGTGTACCTCCCAATGCCAGATGTTGGTGACCTTGGACCATAGAAAAGGGTTGTTGGCCTCATGTCCTGTTTGTGGACTTCCTTGTGGCCACTCTAGGGAAATAGGGTGCTGCACCTGGTCTGATCTAGTGGGACTTTCATGACTTGATTTGTAGTCTATGGTTACTATAATAGGAGTAGAGGGGGAAACGGTGCCATTTGAGTCTTCTGCCACAACCCTGCAATTACCTCTGAGCTAGACCAGGTGGGGCATATATATTTCCAAGCTCAGCAGTAGCTCTAGGCACGGGAGGAATTTTAAAATTATATAATTTGCATGCAATAAAACAAATGAATATATGCCATTGCATGGGAAAAAATAGTTGAATGGAGGGTGTTGTTGGACTCCAACTCCCATCATCCTTGACCATCATCTGGGCCTGATGGGAGCTAGAGTCTAACAACATCCAGCGGGCCACTTATTCTCTATCCCTGGAATGGCTGTTTGATCTGTCTGGACAGCTGCCCCTCCAAGCCAGCAGCCACTCTTGATGTAGAATAAAGTCTCTTTTATCACACCCTCCCATCTTGTTTGCGACTATCTGGCTAGTTACAACATGGTTTGCCCTTTGTTGCTTTTCCGCATCAACGCTCGCCTTTTGGAACCTACGTGGTAACAAGAGTGCCTCTGATCATATATGGATTTTACCTTATTGCTCACTAGGGAGTAGCCACAGGAAAAGCGGCAACCACCAGGGATGGAAAAGAAGGAGCTTCCTGAAACATTTAGTGTGGGCCATTGCAGCAATGCAAAAGGTAGCAGCACCTGGAATGATTTTTATTCCTTCTCCAGGAGGCCTGAAAGGGGCTTTTGCTGGGTTTAGGGTTGTATTTCTTCACAGCGGTTTATTTTGGACACGTACAGCATCCATCAGACTTTGTCCCCACACCATGTTGTATCATTTCCCTCCTCCGCCCAGTTTAATCCGGATTTAATGTTTCCATGGAAAATCTGATAAATTTAAATACACACACAGAGAGAGATTAAAAGATACCATTAATAATAAGCTGTCACATGGAGGCGCGCGCGCGCGCACACACACACACACACACACACACACAGCAGGCCCCTGTAAGAGGCTGCGATTTCCAAGTCGGCTCCAAGGTCCATCAGCACTTCCATATTTAGGAGTTTAGGCCGTGCCCACTCTCTCGTTTACCATTTCCCATCCTGGTTTTTTAATCTGCATTCATACAAAACTGGCCAAAAGGCCTATGCATCCTATGCTTTGTTATGAAATATAAAGTACGACCCTCTGATTTGTTGTTCCTCCAACCATCTTGAGAGTCCTTCACCAATTCTAACTCTGCTTGATTATTGATTATCCATTCACCCGTATTTTTCGCTCTATTAGAGACGCACCAGACCACAAGACGCACCTAGTTTTTGGAGGAGGAAAACAAGAAAAAAAAATATTCTGAATCCCAGAAGCCAGAACAGCAAGAGGGATCGCTGCGCAGCGAAAGCAGCAATCCCTCTTGCTGTTCTGGTTTCTTTGATAGCTGCGAAGCCTGCATTTGCTCCATAAGATGCACACCCATTTCCCCTTACTTTTTAGGAGGGAAAAAGTGAGTCCTATAGAGCAAAAAATACGGTATTTCTCTTCGTCAGAAGAGGCCACGTGGTGGTTTTGCAACATGCAGCGCAACAGAAATGTTGCAGCATAAAAATCAAAACAATTCTATAAATGCAACAAGGGTCATCTTGTCCAACCCCCTGCAATGCAGGAACCGCAGCTAAAGAATCCCTGCCAGATGGCCACCCAACCTCTCGTTAAACATAACGAAGGAGAGTCTACCACTTTCTGAGGTCTTCTTTTCCACTGTTGAACAGCTTTTGGTGTCAGAACATTCCTCCTAATGTGTGTACCAAACAAGCAAATCTGACACCAGTGTGCTGATGTGAACAACTAGGGGGTGAAGGGAGCTGTGAAGCACACCGGGCAGCGGAGTGGGGGGGGGAACACAACTTCCCTGTTCCCTAAGGTAGACACACCTTTCAGCTTTGCTTGGATTCAGGGTAGGTTGGTAAAGACTACTTGACAGAAAACAGTCCTCTGTTTGAAGGGCTGTATGGTCCAACACTGGTTTAAAGACAAAGATCAGTTGTGAGAAATGCCTGGACAGCGCAGTTGGTTAGAGCGTGGTACTGATAATGCCAAGGTGGCAGGTTTGATCCCTGTATGGGATGGCTGCGTATTCCTGCATTGCAGGGGGTTGGACTAGATCAGTGTTTCCCAACCGGTGTTCCGCGGCACACTAGTGTGCCGCGAGACGTTGCCTGGTGTGCCGTGGGAGGGAGGCGGGCGAGAGCGCAAGGCTTGGGGCGGCAGCTGGCAGCGCGGAGCACGGGGCGCCCTTCGGAGGGCTCCGCGTGCTTCGGGCAACAGGCTGCCGCCCCAAGCCTTGCGCGCCCGGCGGGAGCTCCTGCCGGGCGCGCAAGCCTTGCAGACACTCGCCCGAAGCACGGGGAGCCCTCCGGAGGGCTCCCTGTGCTTCGGGCAACAGGCTGCCGCCTCAAGCCTTGCGCGCCCGGCGGGAGCTCCGCGCGGGGCAGACATCTGCAGCTTAGGGAGCCCTGCAGGACTTCCCCGCAGGGCTCTCCAAGCTGCGGATAGCAGCCTGCTGCCCCGCACGAGGGGCGCTCTTAAGCAGAGCGCCCCTCGCGCGGGGCAGACATCTGCAGCTTGGGGAGCCCTGCAGGACTTCCCCGCAGGGCTTTCCAAGCTGCGGATAGCAGCCTGCTGCCCCCCACGAGGGGTGCTCTTAAGCAGAGCGCCCCTTGGGCGGGGCAGACATCTGCAGCTTGGGGAGCCCTGCAGGACTTCCCCGCAGGGCTCTCCAAGCTGCGGATAGCAGCCTGCTGCCCCGCACGAGGGGTGCTCTTAAGCAGAGCGCTCCTTGGGCGGGGCAGACATTCACAGCTTGGAGAGCCCTGCAGGACTTCCCCGCAGGGCTCTCCAAGCTGCGGATAGCAGCCTGCTGCCCCGGACCTGTCCTGAAGGCTTGCAGCGGGAGGAGGGCTTTCCTCCCCACCGCCAACATTCAGAATGCTGTTCTGAATGTTGGCGGTGGGGAGGAAAAACCCTCCTCCCACCGCAAGCCCCGGGAAGAGAGGAGAAGCTGTGCGCCTTCTCTTCTGTTCCCGGACCTCCCACCACAAGCCTTCAGGACAGGTCCCAGAACAGAGGGGAAGGCGCGCAGCTTCTCCTCTCTTCCCGGGGCTTGCGGTGGGAGGAGGGTTTTTCCTCCCCACCGCCAACATTCAGAACAGCATTCTGAATGTTGGCGGTGGGGAGGAAAGCCCTCCTCCCGCCGCAGGCCTTCAGGACAGGTCCGGGAACAGAGGGGAAGGTGCGCAGCTTCTCCTCTGTTCCCAGGGCTTGCGGTGGGAGGAGGGTTCCCCGCTGTCCCGGAGATTTCCCTATGGGCTTTCGTCTTGCGAAGCAAGCCCATAGGGAAATTCGTCTTGCGAAGCCGCTAAAAAAATCGGAAAACCCTTTCGTCTTGCGGGTTTTTCGTTTAGCGAGGCATTCGTCTTGCGGGGCACCACTGTACTTTATATATAGTCAATATAGGCACAGAGTTAATTTTTTAAACATTTTCTAATGGTGGTGTGCCTCGAGATTTTTTTCATGAAACAAGTGTGCCTTTGCCCAAAAAAGGTTGGGAAACACTGGACTAGATGATCCTCAGGGTCCCTTCCAACTCTACAATTGTATGATTCTATGATTCATAAGAAGGGACAGCAGGAGGGCCTTGGAGCTGTGCATCAACAGCGAGGACCAGGCCAGCAGGCAAACGGCTCACCTGCTCCAAAGTGAATGTAAGGTAAAGGTAAAGGGACCCCTGAACATTAGGTCCAGTCGTGACCAACTCTGGGGTTGCAGTGCTCATCTCGCTTTATTGGCCAAGGGAGCCGGCGTACAGATTCCGGGTCATGTGGCCAGCATGACTATGCCGCTTATGGCGAACCAGAGCAGCGCACAGAAACGCCGTTTACCTTCCCACTGGAGCGGTACCTATTTATCTACTTGCACTTTGACGTGCTTTCAAACTGCTAGGTTGGCAGGAGCTGGGACCGAGCAATGGGAGCTCACCCCGTCGTGGGGATTCGAACCGCCAAACTTCTGATTGGCAAGCCCTAGGCTCTGTGGTTTAACCCACAGTGCCACCCGCATCCCTTGAAAAGTGAATGTACCTACGTATTAATTTATTATGATTTTGCATAGGGCTTCAATTTCCATCCCCACCCATTGATGTTGAAAGCAGCTAGCAAAATTGAAACTCGCTAACATATGAAAGGGTGGTCTTAAAAAAAAAAGACAAAAATAAATAGCAGCCAGCTGAAATCTTTTTTAAAAAAGGACTGCTGTCTTCAACAAACGATTCAACTGGTTTTTGAAGCCTCCCACATTTAAATGGAACTTTTCTATTTAAATCGGGGGAGAGAGCGCGTGTGTGTGGCGGGAGCTTGCGTTTCCTCCTCTGTCCACAAGGGGGAGGTAAAGACGGGAAAGGGGATAATAAGGCCGGCAGGTTGCGTTTTCTCCCCGTGGCCGCCAGAGGGAGCTATAGGTACGAAAGCGATCGCTCTTCACTCCGAACGGACTGCGGAGCGAGTGAAAAGCACCCGGAACCGGAAGCGTGACTCCAACCCGGAAGCGGTTTTCCCCGTTGCGCCGGGAGCCGAAACAAGCGAGCGGAGAGCAATGAACGCGCCTCCGGCTTTCGAGTCCTTCCTGCTTTTCGAAGGAGAGAAGAAGTGAGTGAGGGGAGGGAAGCTAAAATGGCCTGGGCAGCGGGGAGGCCTGTGACCATCTTGGGGTCTGGGTGGAAATGAAGGGGGACCACATATCAGTGGTAGAGCATCCGCCGTGGGGGTTGGGGGGGGGCGCTGGGCGGCACTTGCTGGGCGCCAGGGGGTGGACCAGAATCCCGCTTCCTTAAGTTTCTAGCTTGTGTGGAAGCCGAGATTATTTATTTATTTTTGCAGTTTTGTTGTTGTTTAGTCGTGTCCGACTCTTCGTGACCCCATGGGCCAGAGCACGCCAGGCACTCCTGTCTTCCACTGCCTCCCGCAGTTTGGTCAAACTCATACTGGTAGCTTCGAGAACACTGTCCAACCATCTCGTCCTCTGTCATCCCCTTCTCCTTGTGCCCTCCATCTTTCCCAACATCAGGGTCTTTTCCAGGGAGTCTTCTCTTCTCATGAGGCGGCCAAAGTATTGGAGCCTCAGCTTCACGATCTGTCCTTCCAGTTTCAGGGCTGATTTCCTTCAGAATGGAGAGGTTTGATCTTCTTGCAATCCATGGGACTCTCAAGAGTCTCCTCCAGCACCATGATTCAAAAGCATCAATTCTTCGACGATCAGCCTTCTTTATGGTCCAGCTCTCACTTCCATACATCACTGCTGGGAAAACCATAGCTTTAACTATACGGACCTTTGTTGGCAAGGTGAAGTCTCTGCTTTTTAAGATGCTGTCATATTCCACTTTTTCTTCCAAGGAGCTCAAGGTGGCGTACATAGTTCCCACCCCCCCTTCCCATTCAGTCCCCACAACAACCCCGGGAGGTAGGTTAGGCTGAGAGGCTGTGACCTTCCCAAGAGTCAACCAGTGAGCTTCAGGACTTGCACAGTTAAGGGGCCTGATGAAGTTGGGCTTTCGGCAAAGCTGATGCAACGAGCCTTGCCTCCTATCAAGGAAAGTCTTGTATTAGCTGGCATTGAAATTAGCCTTGCATTTTCAAAACAGTTTTAAAAAGTCTCTTCTCTGCTCCACCTTTTCCTTCCAGGATTACAATAAACAAGGATACCAAAGTGCCAAATGCCTGCCTGTTTACCATCAACAAGGAAGATCACACTCTGGGGAATATCATTAAGTCGTGAGTAGCAATGGCTCTTGTTTTACAGCAAGGTTTGGGTGGGGTTGTTTGAAAGCAGCACCTGTCTCAAACAAGGATGATGGTCAAGGACAGGCATAGGCAAACTCTGGCCCTCCAGATGTTTGGGACTACAATCCCTATCATCCCTAGCCAACAGGACCAGTGGTCAGGGATGATGGGAAATGTAGTCCCAAACATATGGAGGGCCGGAGTTTGCCTATGCCTGGTCAAGGAGACAATGAGGTTGTTGCTTTTCCATACTCCTGGTAGGCTCTGGGTGATCTTCCCCAGATTACTTAAGGGAGCCCTTGGCTTGTAAATTGATACAAATATACCTATGAAAATGGGAGTTTGTTGGACACTGTCAAGTGTTTTTGACTGGCTAAATTACCGAAAGCAAGGATGTTATATAGGCTGCTGGGGAAGTAAAATGTGACATGTTCATTACAGGTTTTAGTAGTAATGTTCTGCCACTTCCTTCCAGCCGCAAGGAAAGAAGTCAAGCTCCTTCTGGAGACCTCAGTTCCTTGGATATTATGCCCAAAGTAGAGAATAGCATCAGATATAGTGAACCTGTGGCCTTTAAATATTGCTGGATTGCAACTCCCATCATCATGGACCCTTGACTATGCTGGCTAGGGCTGATGGGAATTGACATCTGGATAGCCATCCCTGTAGTAGACTGTGCTCCTAATTGGCATTTAAGATCATAAGATCCTGGCATTTAAAATTATTTAAGAGCCTGCTTAAGCCAATCTAGTTTAAGATCCTGTTGAACCTCCCTGGTTCATTCCACAAACAGGGAACCATTGCAGAAAAGGCCCAATTACAGTGGTACCTCGGGTTAAGAACTTCATTCGTTTGGGAGGTCTGTTGTTAACCTGAAACTGTTCTTAACCTGAGGTACCACTTTAGCTAATGGGGCCTCCAGCGCGATTTGTGTCCTCATCCTGAAGCAAAGTTCTTAACCCAAGGTACTATTTCTGGGTTAGCGGAGTCTGTAACCTGAAGTGTCTGTAACCCGAGGTACCACTGTATCCACTGAGGCCCTTCTTCGTGTGCTCCTTCACAAGAGGTTTGGAGAGCGGCAACATGAGAATGTTTGGCCGATACCCAATGCCCTTTTAAATGTGTTTTAGGAGTGGGAATTATTAGTTTCTTTTTCTTCATATTTTTATTATGTATTTTGTTTTTTCACATTGTCATTTTATGCTGTGAACCTCCCTAAGATCTACTGATGAAGAGCCGTGTACAAATTTTAGTAGTAGTAGTAATAATAATAATAATAATAATAGTGCTGCCAGAATAGAGAAGTCTGCTCTGTGTTTTGCACAGCAGCCACCAGATATTTCAAGATAGCTTTCACATCTCCACTTGATCTTTCCTTCTGCAGGCTACACATTCTCATCTTATAACCATGCTTTATAGGCCTTCTCGGGCTCCATCTGCCTGCACCTTTGAGGAAGCTCATCTGAGCTGGACGCAGTATGGAGGCTTGCTCAGCTGTAAAGCTGGGCGGTGTATCTCAGCTGCTTCTTCCTTCCCTAAGGTGAGGAGGAAGCAACAGCCAAGATGCATTTCAGACATTGTGATATATCAGTCTATTACAGTATTTAGCTGCTGGTATATCATGAAGTTGAAAACCAGTTATCACCCAGCCCCCGTTTCCAGACTTTTCACCATCTTAGCTGTCCTCCTCTGGCCTAAGGTAGCTGGTCCTTGGTCTGATCTAGCAAGGCAAACCACATTTTTCACAGTATACTTTCTGTGTGTCCCTTTTCTTCCTCCCTTCCCCAGGCAGTTATTGAAAGACCCTCAGGTGCTGTTTGCAGGATACAAGGTCCCTCATCCACTGGAGCATAAGATCATCATTCGTGTCCAGACCACCCCTGATTACAGTCCCCAAGAAGCCTTCACCAACGCCATCACAGATCTCATCAGCGAGCTCTCCCTCCTTGAGGAGAGGTTCCGGGTAAGTTGGCGCATTTAAAGTTGCCTTGGCATTGCTTTTATGGCGATGAGCTGTCAGTGGGAGGTGTCTCCTCTGTGTCTCAAGATATATAGCTGTGAACAGGGTAAGAAGCTGCAGTTGGGTGGCAACTGCTTGGCATGCCGCCAGATTGGTTAATCCACCATCACCCAGATGAAGCAGGGGCATATTCTGTCCTTTCAGACCCCAGGGATAGATGTTTTGGAGCCGTCCAGGGTGGACTGACCCAGGGGTTCAAACACTGTTTAAAGGCAAAAATGAGCCATTTTCTCTTGATAGGGAGACACATTCAACTAGGGGTAGCTCCCCCTATAAAGAGGTGTCTTGCGGGAGCATCCCTAGTAAGACCTCTGCTGGTTCCTCACTTTTCAACATGGGGCAGACACATGGCACTTGAAGCACCAATGAGATCTTGGGAGACTCAGGACCATTTCCTTAGGACTCCTTTCTCTCAAAAGTGCTGATACTTTATCCTCCTTCCTTTCTTAAATTCAATACACTTTTTCACAGACCTTAAGCGCTCCCCCCACCCCAATTATTTGTGTCCTCATCCCTGCTACATGTTTGAGTGGGTGTGGCCCAAAATGGAATCCACCAATTCAGAAAAAAACAAATCTGCAGGGATGAGCTAGTCCCTGGGCAGCAGTCGCATTCATAGTGAGTTGGAGGGAATTTCATCTGATTCAGTTTGCCATGGAGGGTGAGAGAACCACCTCTGCAACACAAAAGTTTGGGGCCCTGTGTGGTTCTGCTGTTTTCCTTTGGTAATTCTGCTGTGGCTAAGGATGGGATACAACCCACCTGAAGTCCAGACTCTTGTCTTCTGTAGTAAGTACAGGTGATTAACTGCAGAAAAGGAAGGTCTCTTAAACTGGCTTTATGTAACCCCTACTTTCTGTTTGAGTCTTAATTGAAATTGTTTTTCCCCTTTTGTTCCTGCTCTACCACAAAATAGTTGATTTCTGTGAGAAAGTGGCTCAAACTTCACTAAGAGACTACTTGTCTGCCTCTCTTTCAGGTTGCCATCAAAGACAAACAAGAAGGAATTGAATAAGTACATGACATTTTTGCCTATCTGTTGTAAATGCATAATTTAGTTTTTCCTTATATAGCAGGCTAATAGCAAGTGTTTAATAATGCCTTTACATTGCTTTGCATCCTCCAAGAAATGTGTGTATATGTGTAGAAGGCAGCTGGACATGAGATCCCATTGATTTATTTTATTTTTTAGCTAATAAAGTATACTTAAGTTTTTCATCCAAGTTGCTTTGTTTGAAAAGACTGGTAAAGACCTGAAGGAGACAAAGCTAATATAATTTGTGTGCCATGTTTCAAGAGAGTGAGGGAAAAGGGTTCTGCTCTAAGGTTGAGGATCTGAACCCTACTTGCAAAGAGACTACTGGAAGGCAAGAAGTACAAAACTTCGTTAAATTCTAAATAATCCTAACCACTACTTAAAATGCTTAATCTACTCAAACATATTTAACATTTTCCCAATTTTGAGGGATGTGTGTGTCATTTTTAAGTGATATATGCAGGATGTTAGTGCTCAGCAAGATGGTCCCTGTCAACTCTCCTGCCTGCCATAATTTAAAAAGAACTTCAGCTAGCTTTTATCAAGTTTTATTAAATACTGTCTTTCTATAAAACAAATACACTTTAAAACACCAATAAAAGTAAAAGTCACAGTTAAAAGATGTGGGTATTAGCCAGCACAGGCTTCAAGCCAACCCTTCAGTTGATTTTCCTTGAATTAATTCACATGAAGTTTAAATCCCCCCCCCCCCACCCCAACCTTGGTTATTTCCAGAATGGTCACAAATACTGCACTACTGAAATGTGGGCGAAAAATGTGGCTCCTCTTGTGGGGCCACGCCAGAACAGCTAGGCTTTCTTCCATATTGCGGCAATGTTTACGTCGGTGAGAGCAACCAGGTAAGTGAAGGTGGGGTCTGTGACTACATTGTTCACCAGGACATCTGTCAGCAGCTCACCATTTGCTTTCAGTTCTGGCCACTTCAGGACCTAAGCAGAAAAGATTGAGAGGGAAGAGCTTACTGTCTCATTTTATATACAATTCAACCTTGTTGCAGTACACTTTCTTCTAGAATGCAGTATAAATACATTTTTATTACCGTATTTTTTGCTCTATAGGACTCACTTTTCCCCTCCTAAAAAGTAAGGGGAAATGTGTGTGCGTCTTATGGAGCGAATGCAGGCTGCGCAGCTATCCCAGAAGCCAGAACAGCAAGAGGGATTGCTGCTTTCACTGCGCAGCGATCCCTCTTGCTGTTCTGGCTTCTGAGATTCAGATTTTTTTTTTTCTTATTTTCCTCCTCCAAAAACTAGGTGCGTCTTGTGGTCTGGTATGTCTTATAGAGCGAAAAATACGGTAAATGTTCCAAACCATTTTTCGTCCTATACAAAATTCTAGAGTTAAGAAAACTCTTTCAAAGGTGATTTACTGTATCGTTTAAAATGACTTTAACCTCTAAATAGCTAGTAACATATTTGAAATCAAATATACATTTGTACCTGTTGTCCCATAATTGAACATCAGGACACAAACCCCAGAAAGATAAATTGCCCCTGTACCTGTGAAGGCCCTATTCTCTTAACTGACGACTCTTCCTTTGTGGCACTCAGAGTAGACAAGTGGTTGCTGAGGTCATACATCCAGACACTTCCTTTCTCATCACCACAGAACACGTACTCTTCTGCTGCAGGAGCAAAAGGGTCCAAATCAAATCAATATTAAGGTTTCAGTCAGAAGAACAGAGGGATATAATTCAAAGATGCATGAGTGCACCTGTAAGGTGGAGAAGTCAAAGCAGGCCAGATCCTGCCCAGCTCTGTCCCACTGGATACCCCCTGCAGCACAAACTCAGGCTAGAGGGTTTGGGAGGGAGGTTGCTGTGGTTTGCCAGAGTTTTTTCTCCCTGATTGGGAACTAGGGGAAGAATTATAAGGCCTGCATCTAACACAGAGTCTTAAGAGAGATTAAAGATGCTCTTTGTGTACTTCCCACCCAGTTGCCCAACACACACTCTGTCTAATGTATTTTTGACTGTGGTGTTAAAGGAATCCCAGATGATAATTATAGGAGACTTCAACATTGCGGCTGTTGGACCAGCTCAGGATTTCCTGGCTCCTACAACCACCACAGGGCTGTCTCAGGTTGTCACGAGCCAGTCACAGAGCAGGACACACCCTTGACTTGGCCTTTGCTCCAAGCATGGGAAAAGGTGGTCAGAAAGTGGGGGGGGGCATTCCTCTATTATTCTGTCATAGTCAGACCACTTCCTGGCAAAGTTTGGATTCACAGCCCCTGCTCAGCATTGCTATCAATGCCCACTTTCAACTGGGCACTAGTGATGCTGCAGCTACACAGCTTCCCTCCAGGTGGGCTTATCTGGTGCTGTCCTGCTTTTTGAGATGGAAACCAGGTGGCCAGCATGACACACTTCATGAAATACAATGCCTGAGAGACATGAGAGGGCAGAGCCTGCCACCCAGCACCTCTAGATGCTCAGAGCTGCCAGGGACCTAAGTGGCAGAAGGCACCAGCAGCACTGGTGAAAAGGGCAGGGTCAGCAGTATGGGAGACACTTACTTGGACACGTGCTTAGGGTGAGGTAAGGCAGATCTGTTGAGGACCACTCCAGTTCAGCCAGGATGACGGCTTGCACTGTTCTGCGACCCCCCTTCCCTTGCTTGAAAGAGCGGCTCCAGCTCCAGAGGTTTATGGACCCTGTCTTAGAACTCTTGGTAACTGCAGAGGAGAGAAAAGAAACATGCCTTGCTAGGTAGTGTTCCTGCTGCCGGAACACTGCATCTTCCTATGAAATTAGCTTTTATCTGTTAAGATACAGTGGTGCCCCGCAAGACGAACGCCTCGCAAGACGGAAAACCCGCTAGACGAAAGGCTTTTCCGTTTTGGAGGTGCTTCGCAAAACGAATTTCCTATGGGCTTGCTTCGCAAGACGAAAATGTCTTGCGAGTTCCTGCGGGGTTTTTCCCCCCCCCCCCCTTTTTCTAAACCGCTTATCTGCTTATCCGCTAATAGCGCTAATCCGCTAAGCCGTCAATGGGCTTGCTTCGACGAAAAAACCGCTAGACAAAGAGACTCGCGGAACAGATTAATTTCGTCTTGCGAGGCACCACTGCACTAATTTTCAGTGGTAGAGCACTTGCTTTGTATCCAGAAGGCATCTCTTCCCTAAGTAGAGAGACTCCCATGAAATCCTGGAGAGCTGCGACTGCCAGTTACTGTAGATAGACCAGTGGTCTGACTCAGTACAAGGCAGCTTCCTATGTTCCTATGGTCTGACAGAAGGTGATGGTTAATAATGGCAACACAAAATTTACTTTCTGGTAATGTGCCAAAGAAAGCCAAATGAAGTCATAACCTTAAAGTGAAGCTGAGGGACCCAATACTGCACCTGATTCAATCATACATTTTTTTCTCACAGTAACTTGCAGTGCAGTTGCATACCAACATCTCTACCCAGAAGTAGGTTCCACAGAATTAAATAGGACTTATTCCACCTACATGTGCTCATTTAGGACTGGTTTCATATGACTTAAGAGAGGAGCTTGTCATACATGGAGTGCAGAATACTTGCTGTTCTATAAGAATCACCAAGGAGGGGGAGCTATGTGGAAGACTTGGGGCCTTTCAATAAAGATAACAGGTTCACAAAGCATAAACCCTGAAATGAGGAACAAAAGAGGTTTCCCATTCTCTGTAGAGAAGTCTTCAAAGTGCAACATTCTCTTTATCTCTTATGACTTGGCAAGCATGGAAATGGGAGGGAGTCAATGCTGTGCCCTGGCACTGAAGGTCATCAGCTTTGACCAAATAGTTTGTAAACTTTTCTAACCCATCTTCTCTGGCATTTAGTCTACTTTTATCTCTTTCTTTAAAAGTGTGCATTAGCCCAAAGGGATTTTTTAGTCTACTTACTGCCAATTTGTCTAGAAAATGTTTATTCTTTTTCTAAACGCCCCCCCCCCCCATTTTATTAAAGATGTTTCTAAGTGCAAAAGAAGAAAGCAAGCTGGGGAAGTATGCCAAAGGCTTGTATCTTGTGTAACTAAAACATCTCAACAAACATTGGCCCACTTCATACAACACTATGCAAGACCCTGCCTAAGTATGAACGAGGGAGTGTGCGAGTAAATGGAGAAATTTAAGAGCGGTTTCTAGACTGAAGGTATTCCTTCCAGACACCCAGAAGAAAAGGATGCAGGCTTCAAGTGAAAAGATAGGCCTTTACTGAAATACAAATGTGCATAGGGGCAACCTCAAAAATAAAGAGGCTGCAAAGAACCACATCCACAGCAATCTTTCATATACACTTCCAGGTTACACACATGATTTTAGTTCACCAATCAAAGGATCACAGCAATCTTAGCAGTTGCAACCCAATGTTATCATCACTCAAAATCACTTAACTCTTCAGATCAGCTCTCATCATCATATCAAGTGATGTCTTTTATAATTAAGACATTCACAAATTTTTCTATGCATTAAATGCCTCGCAATATCCTTTATCATCTTTCTACAAAACAATTCAAGATTGAAGGCCACCATAGATTTTGACAGCTTATTCTTTTTAGTATTCCGGAATGGACATTCACTATATACAGTACCTAAAAGCAACTAGTTCTGTACTGTAAAAAGTAGGCAGGCACAGCTGTTCTTCAGTTTAGCTAGGCCATAAGCTCAAAAGAAAATGGAACCATCAAAATGATAGAGTTCTTTGAAAGTATTATGTTCTCCATCATAATCAAAAGAAAAATTGCAGCTGCTTTCCTTCCCCCTCTGGCCTTGCTGCTGCTGCTGCACTATCCAAAACTAAGCCACAGTTTGACTTATTGTTACATGGTTTGCTTCCTCCAGGCAAACAAAAATAGTGAGCCAAGAACAAACCTTGGCTACAGTTCAAAGTTTGTATGGACAGAGACAAACGACAACTCTGGGTTCGAACATGTGGCTTAGTTCAAGGTTGTGCAGCAGCTGGCAAAGCAGCCACAATTTTTCCTCTTGAGTACCCACACACTTGCTCATTCACACATAGCTAGGTTTGGCTTAGTGTTACATGTGAACCAGGTCACTGAAACGATGTCACCTTACGCATGCAGTCGCAGGAGGTGCTAAACTATCTGAATGCAAATTTCTTACCCACAATGTCTTCATTCAAAAAGGCCAGACCATCCACACGATGGGAAGCTGTTTCATTCCCCTCATCATCTGGGAACTGGAATTCTACTTC
This sequence comes from Podarcis erhardii, assembly GCF_964252035.2. NCBI lineage: Eukaryota > Metazoa > Chordata > Lepidosauria > Squamata > Lacertidae > Podarcis > Podarcis erhardii. The sequence continues at coordinate 28,597,207 of NC_138514.1, read as the reverse complement.
ATAAGGTCTGGAACATTGGGTAGAGCAAGATCACTTTTTTAAAAAAGTATTGTGCAACACTATTGTGCAAGCACCATAACTGTACAATTAAAGAGTAACTTATGTCTTCGGTTTTCAGTGATTTTTAATGCATAAATAAAAGTAAGTTTGTGGTTCTCATAGCAGAGGAGCATGTTTTGAAAAACCATAGCAATTATATTGCAAGCATCTATGGGGGTGTGACCTCAGAATGCCAGAACATGTGCTTTGCATGCAGAACAACCCAGATTCCATACATGGTATGGCTATTTTAAAGGATGAGGTAGGTAGGCAGATGATGGAAAAGCCATCTGCCTTAGACCCTGGAAAGTACGACCTGTCAGAACAGCCCAGTCCTAAAGCAACGTGGACAAACAGGCATCTCTCTATGTTTTGATGAACTTACAGTCTCCAGATGGATTTAATACTAGGAGACCCTGGTTCAAAATCCCTCATCAACCATAAATCTGTGCTCAACATAATGACAGGGCAGAGAAAAAGGTGTGAATCGTCAGAAGTTATAGAAGAAATCAAGAATTATTTACAGTATTTTCTCCGGTTTCTGAGAAGAAGCAATTTGGAAATCCTAGCCTAAGATACATGTTACCTGTTCTCTATTTTCTCTCACTATATTTGCTACCTTATTTCTTTTATTTGCTTATGGTATCTCCATGTACTGAGGTCAGCAAAAGCTCTAAACAGAGCAGCTTGACCCAATGGACTAAAAAGTACCATTTGTTTTAGCAGAACAAACTGGAGCACAATAGTGAGTTATGTACACTTCTAACGCGTTATCAACGACAGCCGCACCATGACCTGTGCCCCCTGATTTATGGCAATAAATTACAAAACTATCTTCAGCGTCAAGGTGGAAGTTGCAGCCATCATACAGGATAGTTGGATTTGATAATAGCAGCCTAAGCTTATTTGCATATAGATACAATTATGCAAGTGTGCCACCTCTATTTTCTGATTGGGTGCAGTTGAGTAAGTTGCCTGTTATGGAATTATGCCAGTGCTATACTTAATTTCCTAGATTATCACTATTGAAGATGTCATGAGAATAAACTGAGGCCCTAGAGAACCCCTGCCCAGCAAGGAAAGCTAAACTGAATACATAATCTTTGTAAAATTATCGTAATTGGTCTAGCAGTATAAAATGTGCTTATGTGGTATAATTACCACTCTCCTCTACCTCCCCTGCCCTGGTAACACCAGGCATGATTTACTCACCTGTTTTTCTGCTGCTTTTCATCCAGTCTAATGTCCCAAGCAAAGCAACCTTGCTCACAGCCAGCCACCAAGTATCGGTCTGGGCAAGAGGGCACGAGGGCGATGCGTAGGGGTGTGGCAATGGTCTCTAGCACCATCAGATGTCTGGCAAATGAAGCACATTTTAGTTTCCACCTTCCATTCACAGTTCACCCCTTTTTGCTAACTTTGGTTATGGTGCCATTACCTTTCTTTGAAATTATAATCAGAATCTGGAACTCCAATGTCCCACATGCATATTTTCTTGTCATAGGATGCAGCTGGGAGAAAGAAGAGAAAATATGCATCCTGGTGAGGATAGAGGCAGTCTTCAAAATAACTACCCAAAACGTGCCCTTCATCATAAAAGAACCCAGGGGAACAATGTGAATACAACCACACTGAGCAGAGGAATGAGAGCCCTGGGAGAGGCATGGACCCAAGGTGGCTTCGAGGCAGAAGGAGGAGGGAGAGAGAGAGAAAAAACACCTCAGTGGTTAAAAATTAGAATATTGATGACCTTCTCCACTTAAGAGTTAAGAAATTAAGAAATGTTGTAACATCCTGCATCTTAAAAGTGTATGTCATAAACAGGGCATGGGAAGGCATATTAAGCCACTGCCTTGCTGAAGTTAGTGCCTACAGGAGGTTTCACTTGGAAGTTTCCCTTTTCCTTTTACATTGGATTTCCAGCAAGAGAAGGTAGACTTCACCTTTTACCTATTCACATGGATCTGACTTCCTGCACTGTGCCCACTCCAGCCCTCATCTGGTGACAGTGCTTCAGCTGGGCAGCAACAGTTTCCATCCCACTGCAAGTAATGGACTTAAACAGCTATGGCTGCATTCAAGATTGCAAATGTAGATGGTGCAGAGATAAATGGTTACCACGTGTTCAGCACCTGCTAACTGCATGTTTAATTGAATTCAAATTAATTAGATCAAGCAGATACCTATGGAATCTGCATCATTTTATCAGCCATAGGTGAACTTGAAAGATACTGCTTTCACGGCTGCAAAATTCTGGCTTTAGATTTGTAATAAATTAACAGTCCTACCTATGGAACAGACAAAGACAGCATTATTTTGTATTGCCTGAGGGAAAAAAGGCCTTTTGGCAAGGGCTGACTGAGTGAACATGGAGGGAGACTTACTGAAAAGATGGGTCTCAGAAGTTGGACTGAAGCAGGCAGTAGCAATGGGTTTCTTGTGCGCCTTGATCTCTCCGTAGCAGTAATCAGCAGTCACATGAATTAACTTCACAATTCCTCGTCTCCCAGCAGCAGCCAGAACATTGTGCTTTTTCTTTCGCCCCTCACTAGTGACCATAGTCAGAGTTGTCCATGCAACAGTGAAAAACTCCTGGAGGGGGGAAAAGTGTCATCAGTAAAGCAAGCTGTGAGGCAGAGGCACTACAAAAGGTATATAAACACTTTGGTCCCACACAGTCACTTGGCATACACACAAAATGTCCTACTTTAGGTACAAATATGCTCAAAGCTCCTCTGTGCCTTTGCAATGAAAAGTAGGGTATAACATTGTCAGGGGCTCAGGCGCTGAGGCACAGGGAAGATGGGAGATGGAGAGCGAGGGGGAGGAATCCGAAGGGAGCGTAGGAGGAGACAGTGGTCCGAGGGATTCCATGAGCCTCTCCAGCGAATCGGAAGATTCACAGAGGGGAGCGCCAGTGGCCAGGGGCAGGGGGGTCCCAAGGGGAACGCCCCAGGAGCAAGGGGGCAGCAGGGACTCCCAGAGCAGTAGTTGGAAATCAGGACCAGCTTCCCCACCAGAGCAGAGTGGGGGGGAAGAGTCCCAGGCATCGGGGCCAGTGCTTTCCACACCAGGGAGAGGAGACGAGGCAGAGCCTACCACGCCTTCCTCGGAGAGTCGGACAACGGAAGGGAGGTCAGATCCGGCCAGTGTCACGGAAGAGGGAAGCAGTGATAGAAGTAGTGTAACGGTTAGGAGAAAGGTCACTGGGTTGGCGCGAGAAGCAAGTTCAAATGTACAGGAGCGCGGGACAGCAGAGAGTGAGGATTGGGAACCGGGTCCTAAAGCACGCCGGAGGCAGGGGGAGGAGCTAAGCGACTCAGCGTCGGAAGAGTCCAGAAAGGGCAATGCCCCAGAGGGCAGGAGGACCCAGAGGAGAAGAGAGCAGCGCAGGAGGTGGAGCAGGGCTAGGATCTTAAACTGGTGTGGAAGGGGCGGAGACTCAGACGGGACTTCGCCGATCTAGAGTTTAGACGTAGGGCTGCACGCTCTGGCTTTGAAATGGAAATTAAACTTCAATAAAGACTTTTGTACATAACATCAGCCTGGCGTTGGTCCTCTGTGAGCTGGGACCTAGAGGCAGCTCTGACAAACATCTTTTTAAAAAAATAAATAAATCTTGATTGTCATTTTGTTATGAGAGAAGCAGCACAAGTTACATAGAGACTTTTCACAAAAAAGGGGCAACAATGAAACACAGTAAATCAGGAAAGCGGGAGGGGGAAACCAGGACATAGCAAAAACATGCTAAGCAATACATAGCAATACATGTACAGGGAGAGGAATAAGAACGTTAATCTTCTACAAAGCCTGTCCACACAGTAACCTGGGAAACTGGAGGTTTGGCAGGTTTTGCTCAGTTTGGAAAGGCCTAGCAAACCAGCAACCTGGAAAACCAGTTTAGCAAAAAGAAAGAAAGAAAGAAAGAAAGAAAGAAAGAAAGAAAGAAAGAAAAGGCTAGACCCTATCTCTTAGGGGAGACCTTTTATAACTATTGAGCAGAGCAAAAGGGCAATTAGCCCTGCAGATGTGGGGAGTTTATCGTCAATCCACAACTGCCAACTCTGTTCTTCAAAGGCTGACAGATAGATAAAAGACCATCCATCTAACTACAAGCTGTAATACTCCCTTTTCTAGGCATCAGAGAGTATCTATTTGTGCTTGGCAAGCCTTATTTAACAAGCCAAACTCACAGCTGTGGTTCTATTGCCAGAGATCCCTGAACCACAAAAATAAGGATGCTGAGCAGATGGGAAACAGAAAGGAGAGAACCACGGTTTGCTTGTGCATTTGGAAGGTCAAACCTGGTTTTGTTCACAGTTTGGTGCTGTGACTGAATGTTGTCAGTGAAAGGAAAATTAAACAACAGTAAGAAAGAGAATGCAACATCTCGTAAATGAGTCCTGGAATTGGTGGTGCTGCTACAGCAACAGCTAATGCATGCTAAAACGTCTAATTATATATTTAGTAGCATTGCAGAATTTTCAACTTTCATTCCCATCCCTTGTTATGGAAGTCCCTCTGGTCACAGAGATGAAAATGAGTTGGCAGTTTCTGATAAAAGATTTAGTAACCTGAGTTCTTAAGGGAAATATCTGGGGAGGAAAGGCAGGAAAGATCCTACTCATCGCTCTCATGTGCTTGCTTTGTACTTTTGATTCCAGTAACACAATTTTTGCTTGCAGAATACAATATGTTTGGAAACACAGAATTCAACACAGCACCTGGGTTTTAAGTCACCATCTCCACTTCCTATCAGGAGACATTCTTGCATGAAGAACGCCCTCAGCCAATACCCCCCCCCCAAAAAAAACCCCAACACCTGGCATTCATGATCAAGCAAGACATTCTTGTTTCCCTACCTCCCCAGTCACTTTGTACTTTTTCAAGACAATGCCCGTCTCGCAGTCCACCAAACAGACAGAGTCTCCACCACAGGTAGCTGCTGTTCTGGATGAACTCACCACAGGATCTGAATTTTTTAAAAAAGAAACAGTAATTGTAACCCCCGTGTTCCCATTTGACCTGACATTTAGCTCCTGGAGGTGTGGGGAAGCTGTGGAAATACTTTTTGTGTGGGTATAGCCCCTTATACAGTACTTCTATTGTGCCAAGTGCTGTACTATCTCTGCTTTGCTCTCAGTGACAGCCAATGACAAATGGGCAACTGAGGCCAATAGTAACTATACACCACCTACAGTGTCCACACTTACATACCAACTTAAAACTTCTCAGGGAAAGCACCATCTTTTATTTATATAAAACATAGCATCATTTTCCTTGACCAATGATTTTAGGTGCTCTATGTAACTAGAAACTTAAAACACTACCTAGAACAATACAGCAAAATCTCAGTGCTTTTTTCAGACAAAATGCTCCTGCTCCCTGGAGTACAGCGCCTACACTCACTTATCCCTAATGCACAGATCTTCCTCCTTGAGCTTGTCTGAGGTGCCAGCTTTCTCCTTTCCTTCAAGTCCTTCATCAAAACTCATACTGGCCTTGATTTAATTCCTTGTGATTCAACAAGGCAACCAAGCTTTAATCACGTGTTAACTGATTTTGTGGCATGTCCTCTGAACACCGTTTCAGAGGTTTGTGTTTTCTCCACCCCTGAAGCAAGGCGCGGCTTTCATTGTTTCACTCTGACGCAGTACAAGGCAGATGTTTTATGTTGTAAGCTGCCCTGAGAACTTCATGTTACAGGATAGCTTACTTATTAAGTAAGCAATAAATCTTACCCTCTTAAGGCGCCTTCAAGCAATGTGTACACAATGTGAAAATGGCAACGTGACTTTACCAAATCAAATAGCAGTGTGTAAACTGGGCCTTAAGAAATTACAAGGCTAGGTCTAACCAATAAATTATCCCTCATAAATTGCAGTCACATTGTGGACAGCAGCTTCTGCCTATATAAAATTGGTATAACTAGCCTGCACACTTGAAACAGAAATACACGATCCACTGGAATGATAAAATGAGTAAAACATAAGGACAGGGAACAGGTCAGGCAGGCTAATGCTCAGAATGAACTTTCAGACGGCAAGAGCTGTCCAACAGCAGAATGTATTACCTCAGAAGATGGCAGACTCTCCTTCATTGGAAGTTCTTAAATAGAGGTTGGGTGGCCATCTGTCAGCAATTCTTTAGCTGTGATTCCTATATTGGAGTGGGCTAGGGCTAGATGATCTCAGGGTTCCTTTTCAACTCTACAACACTATGAAATCCTTGAAACTATTAACATAATTCCTTCTCTGGTATTTTACTTTTAAGTCTGCCAAGGCCGCTCAGCCATGCTTACCTTTTCTCGTCCCACAATCCAGTGGTGGCTCAAAGACACAGGCCCATAACTGGGTCTTAAAGTCGTCCCTGTTGTTGCCTTTACTGTGACACTGTAGAAAATGGACAGGCTCCAGGCTGATCGTCTCCTATAAGAAAGCAGGCCACTGTAAACGTAAGCTCAATGCCAATGGCATAAAAGGCATAGCCTTCATTTTACAAAGGAGAGAACTTGAGTTTTCTGAGCAGAAACTGAATGCTGTGGTCAGGCACAGAGACCCATGTTCAAAACCCCATTTTGGGTTGAAGCTCTTTGTGGGTGGTCCTAGGACAAGCTACTATTCTCACAGCCTAATCAGCCTGGGGAATGTATGCATATGCATTAAATCTGGGGAATGTATGCATATGCATTTAATCATGCCCTTTCAGAACCATGCAAAGACAGTTTTATTTGTCCAGACTATTTTAAGCTGTCTATAGTGCTGTTTTAGGGTCACGGGTGGCACTGTGGTCTAAACCGCAGAGCCTAGGGCTTGCCAATCAGAATGTCAGTGGTTCGAATCCCCGCGATGGGGTGAGCTCCTGTTGCTCTGTCCCTGCTCCTGCCAACCTAGCAGTTCAAAAGCACGTCAAAGTGCAAGTAGATAAATAGGGAAGGTAAACAGCATTTCCGTGTGCTGCTCTGGTTCGCCAGAAGCGGCTTTGTCATGCTGGCCACATGATCTGGAAGCTGTACGCCAGCTCCCTCGGCCAGTAAAGCGAGATGAGCACCGCAACCCCAGAGTTGTCCATAACTGGACTTAACGATCGGGGGTCCCTTTACCTTTAGTGCTGTTTTAAACTGGCTGGCGGCTGCTCCATTTCCAACTTGCATAGTATATATGAGCTGTTCTGGGGGACTTTTGCCTGAAGTGGAACAAAAAGCTTCTAAGAAGAAACAGTAGGCATACTGTTGCCTGCTCTCAGTCCATCAGATAGGAAAGTTATCAAACTAGTAGGGTGCAGAACATTGGGATGTTAAAATAGTTGTGACCCAGACCCTCACTGTAGAGCTTCTGTGCTTCCAATGCACGCACAGGATACCATGTTCTTCAGAGCACACCAGCTGTGTCTCATCAATAACCAACTGAGGGAGATAGAGAGGGGTGTCATAGATTTAGCAGCACCCCCTACCTTTCCCATCCCTTCAGTCAAGTGACTGGTACAGAGGTACCTCTAGTTACGAACTTAGTTCGTTCTGAAGGTCCGTTCTTAACATGAAACTGTTCTTAACTAGAGGTGTGCTTTCGCTAATGGGGCCTCTTGCTGCCACTGTGCCGCCGGCACACCATTTCTGTTCTCATCCTGGGGCAAAGTTCTCAGCTCAAGGTAACTCTTCCAGGTTAGCAGAGTCTGTAACCTGAAGTGTTTGTAACTTGAGGTACCACTGTAATGGAAGAGCTGATCATGTCCATCATCTTTTCTTGGATGCACAGTCTGCTGAGACTAGAAGTCACAGTCTTCTAATCTGTGGAAGGATTAAGATCTATAAAAGGGCATGTAGTAAACCAGGGCTAGGCAGACTTCGGGCTTAGCAGACCTACTTGTTTTTATTTTTACTAGAACCCCAAGATCTACAAGCCTGAACTGGGTACCCCCCAAAAAATGGAATTAAAACTCAGGCTGCCTCTGAGCACATTCTGAATCTAAGAATTTGCTTTCACTACCAAAACTAACTGAACCCACAGTCCTTTTGCACAAAAGGAAACTGCTAGTTAACTTTCATCACTTAAACAGCCTAACCTAGGTGGAAAAACTAGTTTTGCTGCTGCTATTGTTAAACAATTGGGAGTCACAAACCTTTTCTGATATGCCACAAGCAAAATGTGATCTATCTTCTGTCCAGCCGTGTAATTAACAGTATAGTATTTTCACTGCATTTTTTACAGGAAATTCCTATTAACTTATAGAGATATGCGCATGAACCTTAGAATTCCCTGCACACAAAAAACTAGCATGCCAGAAAGAACAATATAGAACCCTTCTCCCAAACATGTAGTTTACTAGGTGCAGGGAAATTTTTTTGTACAGTGAAACACTCAGTTCTGTGTGTTCTCACTTGCAATTTGAAGTCAAACAGCTCACCCCAGGAAAAAACGAGCCTGAGAGGATAAATACATTAGGAAATGACGTAACATAAACTTGATAATTTTGTACTTTTGATTAACTATATATGCGCTGGGTGTCACATATCAGTTACTTTTCAAGATTTGAAAAGTGTACTTGGTTTACCATGGGAAAAACATGGTTTATCCTGATTCAAGTCTGCTTTGTAACTCAAAACATGTCAGGGTATTGATAATCTCCTCCAATAAATCAAAATCATCAGTTTTGATGTTTCTCTATATATTTTTGTTGGTACAAGGCTCCTTGTTTTCTTGCATTCATTGCTTTTTGCAAGCCTACAAACTCATTATAAAATTTCCAGTTTTAGGAAGGTTGCCCTCTTGCCCCAGCAAGCCCTACATTGGAAAACTCTCCCGATACCTCGCCTTCCAAGTCTTTGATTGGAGTGCTACAAACATCTCTTGCATCCTCCTCTCTGTGCTCCTCTTTCTGCTGACTGGACCTTTTGTGGCTGTGTGCTTTTGGAAGACGCCCTCCATTCCGATGGGCCCCTTCAGAATCCTGAGCATCCTGGGATTCCTTGGTCTGTGGGCGAGATGCTTTTGCCCTCTCGGGGCTGCGCTCGTCCTGCAAGCGACTGGGCTTCTTGGGGCTGGGAGAGGCTTCCTCATTGGAACTGCTGCGAGAATGGGATCTCTTGCTTGCTCCTCCTTTGGAATGAGCCCCTTTTCTTTTGCTGGGGGTTACTGTACCCTATTAAAACAAAACACAGAAGCAACTCCTGGCTCGCTCATTCATTCTCACAACAAAACTCAAAAGCTGTGCTATCGTTTCACAGTGGCTTGCACAGCATAGTGACAACTTTTACTTCAATCTACAACGTCCCACAATCCAGTAACATTTCTGTTGTTTTTCTGAAACACAGAACAAAATCCACTGGGGATCTTCCTATTTAAATTAATGAGATGTGTTGACAGCACTTCAGATTTTCCCGTCTCTGCAAGCCTTGTCCTACCTCCTGGGGTGGGAGGGTGGCACTGAGATACACAATGACAAAAGATATTGGTACCCCACAACCTCTCACCAACAGCTGCGTTCTCTATAGCCCTTTCCCCACTTCAGGCATAGAAAGAGCAATGCTGCCTAAAGTGGCCAGTCACTGCTAGAATGCGGCATGCTTTCTGAATTAGGGAAAGTGACTATAGGAGGAATGCATAAAAAAAGGGAGGACAAAGTATGCCTCCACGCCATTTGTATTGGGTTAATATGTATTATGGTGAACAAGGTCATAGACTAATTTCTGTGGCTGAAATTCCCAACTTCCTCCCTTTATATCCTAATGAATGTGGGGCCCAGGTGATAAGGAGGAAGCTATGTTCTTATTACAGAAGGCTGACCATCTTATTAAGTTCATCACAGCCAAACTTTAATGCTTCAGTTTATGAAATGTATGACAAAATATCAGGCTGCTAGTCCATCTAGTCCACTTCTGTTAACTCTCTTAGCAGCTGTTCAAGGTCTCAGGCAGACCTCTCTCATTCTTGCCTCCTGATGACCCTTTTAGTCACTGATGCCAGGGATTGCCCCAGAGTCCTCCTGCATGCAAAGCATATGCTCCGCCATTAAGAAGTCATGTTATACTTGTGGGATAACCTGCCTCATATAACCAACATGCTTAATTATAATGGTATAGAGTAAACTGTCCTGTGAGACTTAGCTAGGTTACTCCTACTCACTTTGGGAGGAAGGTAATCAAGCCTATTGTTGTATCTCAGTCTACCTGAGAAGCTCAGCATGTAAAGAGGTCTGAGCTGGTTGTTCCAAGCTCAAACCATGTGGCTCTAACAAGCCTCTCCTGAGTTCTTCTACCAATAATTTAGATAATTTCCCCACTGTAACTAAACCAAGTTTTACTGCCTCTGTAAGTTTTCTACATGCTACATGGAAAAGCACATGACCCTGACCTTTGAAGAGTTTGTAAGTAAACCATTTTTAACTTGCAAACATGTGGTCTCTTGGAAGTTTTGGAAGGAACTCACAAGAGCATATTTCAAAGGTTTAACAAGCCATCTCCATGGCTTGGTTTGACTGAATATTTTGTGATTTTAAATCTCTGCTGGGATTCTCTCACCAAAGAGTACTTGCCCCAAACTTGGATCTTGGCATCCAGGAATTCTCCTTTTTATAAGCCTCTCTCATAAGCCTCTCTTATGGATTACAGTGATACCTCAGGTTAAGAACTTAATTCATTCTGGAGGTCCGTTCTTAACCTGAAACAGTTCTTAACCTGAGGTACCACTTTAGCTAATGTGGCCTCCCACTGCCGCCGCGTGATTTCTGTTCTCATCCTGAAGCAAAGTTCTTAACCCGAGGTACTGTTTCTGGGTTAGTGGAGTCTGTCTCCTGAAGTGTCTGTAACCCGAGATACCACTGTACCCATAATTTCCTTGTCAGCAACAATACTGGATCAGGGTATTGGTCATCTAACTTAGTATTGTCTACACTGACTATCAGTGACTCTCCAGGATTGCAAGCGGCCCTACCTGGAGATGCCAAGAACTAAACCTGCATGCAAAGCCAATGTTCTGACTGATCAATGTCCTTTTTCTGCCTTTCCCCAACTGGCTAGTGAGAGTAGCCAATAACTTCCAAAGACAAGAGCTAGAAAGATGTTAACTGACACCTACTGGGGGAAGCATATTAATTTGACTGAGGTGGTCAGGGTATTCACTTGCCAAATTCTGACCTTAGTAGCAACCTTATTTTCAGTATCTGAAGCATTTTCCATAATTTCTTCTTCTGTTTCTTCTTCTTCCTCCTCCTCCTCCTCTTCATCTTTCTCCTCCTCTTCTTCCTCCTTCTCCTCCTCCTCCTCTTCTTCCTCTTCCCCCTCCTCCTCAGCCGATTCTTCCACTTTAGGAGCAGCCTTGTCTTCCTGATTTAACAGTGAAGTCAAGAATTCCTCTGCAATCATTTTCACCTAATAGAAAAAGATAATGGAGAATGGTCAAATTTTAATAACAAGATAGATGCAGAAAGGAAGCAGTTTATAATACCTGTAAGAGGGATCAACAGCTCTGCATTTCTCCAGAGGCCTTAAAAGACAGAATAGTTTCCTCTTTAAACTGTTTAACAAGGGTAATCAGCTTGTTCATTCTAGGCTTAAAGGAACCATTTCTTAAGAAAGATCTTAGATTTTCACTGTCAAATGATTTGTGATATGGCCATGGTTAAGACATCTCAGGCAACTTTCAAGTGCATTGATTTTTTACCAATTCTTTCAAGTAGCCCAGCAAAAAGTGTAAAAATTGGACTGGAATCCTGCAATTTATTCAGTTATTATTTTGTTGCCCATTAGCATTATCAAAAGAGTCATAAGGCTACCAAATGCATAACATTGCTGAAGATTATAAAAACTGTTTTTAAGAGAAAGTTCCTCAAAAAGCAGGATATATAATCAGGCCTGTGTCAAGCTTGTCTAAGGCCCAGGGCGAGAGTCTTGTTAGAATAAAGTTATAAGCAGGCAGTCCGGTTACATAAGATGGCAAGGTAGCTTGGATAAACCTGGGAAATTTGAAAAAATGAAAGTTCAAACACTTTTTATGCTGTACTCTACACTGATCTAATGAGTATTGTGCACTTCTCAACTATGCTTGCAAAACTACTTCTAAACATCTCATTCATGCCCAAGCCCTGCCAATGCAAGATAATGCCAGCAGCAGACATGTGGTTCTGACAAACTTGTAGGCTATGAGATGCACCACCTCCTAATATGATCTGACGCTACACAATAGTACACAGTAACACAGGTCCAGATTTTACTGTTCAAGCCTTGCAGTGCCTATGAAAAACCCCAAAAGGCTGCAAAGGGTAAAAATCTCTTTGGATGAAGCTGTGTGCAGACACATTTTCAAGTCACATGGAACTCTTATCTAAGATAGACTGTGAATGCTCCATATGTAAGAAGACTTTATCTTGCTGTGGTAGGCATAATATAAACAATAAAAATAGCTATTTCTCAACTGTAGAGAATGCATGGCTTTATGCCTCAAATTCCAAATCAATTTACTTGAAAGTCATTAGTTTCCATTTCTGTCAGTAGAACATTTTTTGAAATCATTTTTTTGATCTCATTTTTTGAGATCATAAGGCATGCACATGCCTACTCTATTTCAATAAGTTTAGGCATCCCTAACACCACAAAGGATATTGCAGCTGAAACCTAATACCCTTTATCAATACCGTTCAGCACTACTGCATTTTTAGCAATCCCAACATACCAGCAACGTCAACTTTTAAATAAGGAATTTTACAGAGAAGCCCTATTGCCATGATCAGGAAGGCAAAATGTAGAGAAGTCGGTCTGAAGTTCTTGGTTTTCTGTTAATTTCACAAGTCAATCAATCAATCCTTGGTTGAAAGGCCTCTTGGCAAAGCATGCAGATTTTTACCCTCTTGCCTAGACAAATTTCAGAGTCACTGAGCTGTTTTTTGGGGCCAAATGATTCCGCCCCCGCCCCTGATTTATATTTTGGCAATTTATCTGCATAGCTGCAGCTGCCATCAAGATTCTATGTTAGGTATCAGATGCTGCATGAAGACCTAATATACAAAGGGCAGCAGAGAATGAATGGGGGTGAATTTACCCGCCATCGGGTGAAGCCGCTGAGTGAGCTGGGTCCATATGCTACATGGGCTTGTGCAGACTTGATGAATTTTTTCCTGACTGATTTCAACTGCTCTGGGGACGGAGTTTTGGGCAGCTGCTTCCGGAAGTTTTTCCCCCAGTGAGATCTGACCTAGACAAAGAGAGAAGCGTATTAAACTTACATACAAAATAATAATATACAGAATATCCTAGGTTTCCTTTGAATGTATTAACCTGCCCAGGTGTTGAGATTTTTTTTAAAAAAATAAATATTTATTAAAGTTTTTAAATATAAATGCACAAATAATAAACAATCTTACTTCTGTCACAAACATGGTTTCATCACTTCTTTGGACTCCCTCGCGTCTCCCGCTCCCATTTACATTGTTAAAAGTTTTTTCCAAACAAATTATCAACTTGTTTACAATCTCATGTCCACTCATTCAAATATAATCTAGCAATTCTTCCAAAAAATTTTATATTTTCTTTAGTCTCACTTATCATCAAATTTAAATCTAATTTAGTGGTGGCCGATTTTTTATAATCTAGCATCCTTCTTAACATTCAACCAAATTACAATGTTTTTGTAGATAGATCTTAAATTTCTTCCAGTCTTCCTCCATCTTCTCTTCTCCCAGGTCTCGGATTCTGGCAGAATCCAGGTGTTGAGATTTTTAGGCTCAGACCTTGCTCCAGGTGCTCCATCAGGTGAGATGGACAGCAACTGAAAACTCATACCAAGTAAAATGGGGACGTTTGGTGATGGTTTTCAATCTGTAAATTACTTTCTGTTTTATGGGCAGATTTCTCATGTTTGGTTATTATTTCTATTCTAATACATGACATTTTTAACTACCTGTCAGTTCTTCACAAACATGAGAGCTGGTGATACAAACTGCAATCTGGTGTCCACCCAATGGTCAAATTGGGTCATACTGACAGGTAATTGAAAGCTGAGATGGGCGCTTGCTAAAAGCAGGTGCCCAAGTGTCTCCTTCACTATTAGTCCAGTTTGGCTGCAGGTCTAGAACATGCCAAAGTGAACTTAAGGCTATGTGAATAAACCATATGTTAACAGAAAAGGCAATACTGAACAATAAAGATAGTTATTTACAGTCAAGCTGGCGTCAGTAACAAAAATATTACTTAATCTTCTTGTAAGAAGAAGAGAAATTATTTGATTATAGTGATGCTGGAATGTTGAAACACATCTATTGATAGAAAAACATATTAAATTATAAAATGTAAACATTACTTCATGGCAATAGCAGTTAGTGAAAGTTAAGTGAAGCAGAAATAACAAGAAGATATATAAGGCTGTGCACCCAGAAAAGGGACAGGATGCAGCAGAACAAAAGAGGTAAAGACAATGTTCCTCACCTGACTGGAATCTAGAGCAGCTGAGGTAAATTTCTGAGATTAAAACTAAGCTCATTTAATTTTTTTATTTGCTTGCTGTGCCATTATCCTCATGCTAAGTTTTAATCATACCTGTCCTACGTTTAAAGGAAAGAAAATAGATGCCACACAAAACCTCTGCTGAACCCACGGGAGTTGGCGTATCCACCCCTTCAAAGATAATGCACTTCTAAAAGTACAATACTAAACATGTCTGCTCACTATGTAAACCTACTTATTGGAGGCATCTGCAACAGTCAGCACTCAAAGCTGTAGACGTTACTACATTTATATCCAAATGCCTGCAGACAGACAGGTCATGTATCCACAGCAGTGACCAGATGAGAAATGCCTGCTGGGAGGAGCGTAGAGAGAAGAAACACTATGCTGCATCTGTAAAAGCGAAACTGGGTGCCTTCATCTGCCCCAGATGCAATAAAACATGTTTCTCCCACATTAGTTTCTATAGCCACAGCAGGCACTGTAACTCTCCAGCGGTTTGACTTTACCCTTGATGGCACACTCTTCCATTGCCTCTAGAGACAGGTGGATGCCAACATTTATATCCAACCTTTCTTTTCCAATGTGCACAGGATGGCTGCCTTCCACCCACTGTATCATCACAACCCTGTAAGGCTGAGAAAGTATGCCTGGCTCAAAGTGTGTGTGGGGGGGGGGAGTTTCATGCCTGAGTGGGGATTATAAGTTGGGTCTCCCAGTCCTAGGCTAACCCTGCTATGAAGGCAGCATCCCCTTTGTTTGGATCAGTTCCTCTTACATTTATGAAGATCCCCAAAATGTGCCTATTTCAGATCTTATCTATTTGGTTAAGATCTTACTGTGATTGTCTTTGCTTACCTTTCTTTATTACATGCAGTGCTTTTTTCTGGGGTGGGGGGACACAGGGGTATGCATACCCCTAAACATTTTGTGAATCTAAGTTTGGCCTCATTGAGGGGCAGTATTTCAATATGAGTAGGAAAATGGAAGTACCCCTAAACATTTTTTTAGGGGGGGGAAAGCACTGATTACATGTATCTATTTCATTTAAGGTTGTAATTCCATCAATGCAAATTCTATTATTTATACCGAACAGCTTTTTAAACATATATATAATGTGCAGTTTTCTTTTATGCTCTCAAAAAATATAACCATCACATGGCTTACCCTACTGGTCAGCTCTCGACTATTGACAACTCTCACATGGCTGGCCAGCTTGGTGATATCCTTGCCATTCAGTTGTCGGAGATTTTGCAGAAGAAACATGACCTTATAGTCATCACTGGGCTGGGGGGCAGGCAAGAAAAGAAAGCAGCCTTACAAGATGCCCTTTAAGTAAATCTCGCCAACTTTACTCCAAACCAAGCATTTCATATAGACTATGTATGGCCCAGGGCCGGCCCACTGAGGAGGCAAGGTGAGGCAACCACACTGGACGGAAGGATCCACAGGTGCAGCAGATTCGGTCTCCAAGGAATGCATTGCCCATTGCTGCTGTAGCTGCCATGGTGGCACCAATGGCTGTGAAGAATTCCTTGGAAGCCAAATCTGCCTCCTCCTTGGCAGACCCCACCCCTCATAGTGCCTCTATAGCAGCCTCTCAGAGAATAGGAGACACTGCTCAACTCCTCCCACCCCTAGGGAATAAATGGTGGGCTCTGCACCTGACTGGCTTGATTCAGAGTGGGCCTCTTTCTTTCCTTCCACCCCCACCCCTGCATGGAAGCCTTTGTTTCCCACTTCAGTTGTTGAGTAAGGCTGATTTGATTGTTCCCCTTGTTTCTGATGTAGATCTTTTTTCCATCCTTGTTCCCAATTTAGATCTTCACTCACCCCTGCTTCCCTGATGGTGGGAGGGCTGTGCCATTTTTGTGGTTGGCCTCAGGTGCCAAAATGTCTTGGGTCGGCCCTGGTATGGCCCGCCTACTGTGACAACTAAGAGAGTTAGCCAGCAATTGAGATTTTAGGTTTTAAAGCATTCCTTTAAAAAAATTGAAAACATTAAGTAACATTTGGCTGTTAAGTGTCAAAGAAACAAATGTTTAAAGAACAGAAAAATGCTTGTAATTCTTGTGAATCCACAAAAGGTAGTTAACTGGTCAAGTAAACATATTTCAGTTTCTCTAAAGTCCATGCAACAGTAATAGCTAACTCACAACAGTAACAAAAATGAATTTTTATCTTGCAGGGTCTAGCATGGGCTGATCCAACGCGTGGCCCTTGGGCCACGCGTTGGATCAGCCCGTGCTAGCAGGTATAAATCTTTTTCCAAAGCTAGAAAATAGGCTTTGGTTGTGGTCTGAGGGTTCCATGTCTTGGTGCTCTTGTGGCCTACTTGGTATGAAAAGTTGGGTCGCCCTTTTCCAGATCTTGCATTCAGGATGAACTTGGACCATGTTACAGATCCACCTGTTATCTTTCATTGAGTATAACCCCAAGGGACAATGAAATGCCTGAACAGGTGTGGGAGTTGATTGACACATTGGCAGTCCCACTCACCCCCCATGAGGCATGCAAAAAATGGCATACATTTAATCTCTATTGCTCAAAGAGCTAGAAACTTGACTTTTAAAAAGTGGGGGGAGGAAGAACACTCAGCTTCTCAGAGGGGCATTGCATCCCCTTTCACCATCCACCATCAGAGCTCTCCAGGTTTAAGCTTAGAAACCCTGTTAATTGTCAAGCACTGTACTTACTGTCAGGTATACATTGTTCACATAGGTTAGCTCCTCCAGCTGTGGAAACTGCTTCAGGGATGTCACGTCTTCCAGGTTGTTGTTGTCACAGTTTAGGATACGGAGGTTTGGCAAACTGAGATTGTCAGGGAGCCTCTCTATCAAGTTGTCAGAGAGGTCGAGTTCTTGGAGGTGGCGGAGATGAGAAAATAACTGTGGTTCCAAGTCTTCTGTTGTTATCTGCAACTTGGACAAGCTGAAGAAGAAAAAGGTTCTGCACACTACTGACTCCCATGCCATCAAACATTTTGCAATGCTTTATAGTAAGTATAAAGTGGGAATGTTGAGATAATTAGATATTTATTCACAGCAGCAAGAATGTCAACAGCCACTAACTGGAGGAAAAGAAAGTACTTCCATTTCTGTTATGATTGGTTTTATAGGCCAGATAGATAGAGATAGATATAGTTATACAGGTAATGCTTAAACTTACATATTATATCTAGACCTGCACAAATGAAATGAAAACCTACATGTAAAGAAACTGAATTTTGGAATGATAAATTTAGTAAGAACATCCATACCTGTACATTGTTTATGATGGTGTAATGAATGAATCTCTTTCACATTAGCTTTTATATTAATAAATTTATTAATGACTGAAGCGGGGAGGAAGAAATCCCAACAGTATAGACTGTTGGAAAAATCTCTGCTCTCCAGCAGAGGTTAATTTGTTAATTAGTGGTTAACGCTGCAACTAGGCTCAGCAGAGCACAGCTCCCCTTCCCCAAAATTTTCAGCAACAAGATTCAACCCAGAAGATCTAAAATAGTATGTGGAGTTTTCAAAGCAATACAAGCAAAAACTGTATTTCAGCAATGGTGGCTAATGAACAGTAAAGGCCAGAAATAGTTTGTGAAGTAATCAAGAACTTAGGGAGGAAACCCTATCCTACAACCTAAAAAGGATAAAGTAGTGATCTGGGAACTTGACAGTCTGTAAGTATGAAAGTTAAGGAAAACCTCTCATATTTGGGTAGCATGATGGGTAGCTACCTTAATGCCCTATTTGTGAGCTTCTTGGTGCCATCAAACTGGCTGCTGTTGGAAACAAGATGCTGGACTAGATGGGAGGGCAGGGCTCTTGTTCAGGAACTCTTACAGATCACAGCACCATCTTAACTGGAAACTTTGGGTTTTTTAAATTATAAAATGCTTCCTGAATTGTACCTGCCCCATTTGAAAATGCATCTTAAGGACTGTAACCAAGCAGAAAAAGGACTCCATCCTCATTGGTAAATGAATATTTACCAATATTTATTGGTAGAATGCATTGCTTGGAAATGCATGCTCAGTTTTACATTTCTGTAATTTGAGGCATTTAATTTAATGCCCTGATTTTTCTGTGAAAGTAATATTACAATCGCTTAAGCAACTCAAATTACTAAAATCTAACTGCACCAATTATCTTTCTTCTTTTATAAACATATGACTGCACTTACTTCAGAATTTTGATTTTTCGCAGCCTTGTAGATTTAGGCACTGCCCTTTCCAACAGAAGTTCTGTGGTAATTTTGGACATTTTTAATCTTTTCTGATTTTCTGCAAGCCCAAAAATATTGGATGAAAACTTCCTGGTGGAAAAAAGAGAGAAAGAATGAGAGCACAATCCTAATCCAGTAGCAATAAATTGTGTTGCCAAACAGAAACAAAGTAATCTGCAGTTGGAGCCAAAGGTTGAGGGTTTTAAACAACCATCTGTCTGTGAGAATATAGAAAGAAAAGTACAGTTCTATATTACCAAATCTCTTGCATTCAATTGCAAGCTGGAGACATCAACTCCACAGAAGCCTACAAGTGGGTTCTGTTGTGTACATACTGTAATATGTTATTACAGCTACTTTGTGTTCAAAATAAAAACTATGTAACTTGAATTATACTAAGCAGAAAACTTAATCTTTGTATAAATATTAACATACAGCCAAGTTAACTGACTGCTTTTGTATCTATCTGCAGATTTATCTCTAAGAACTTTCATCCTGTACCCGGAAACTGTCTTTCAGGGACTTAGAAACCGTGTGCTAATTTTGGGGGTTCTTTAATTGTGAAAAGTTGAGATTTACAGAGAATAAAGGTACTTATTTAAATGTATTCATAACAGTAATGGACCCTGAAGCATCCCAGAACTGTGCACCTATTCCTTGAAAGGGATAGCCCCATCCAGGGCAAGTATACAACCTAATTCCTGGACCTGGGACTAACCCATCTTACTAGGACTCTCAGTTTATTAGCACTTATCGAACCCATAATTGCATGCAGGCACTGGTTTAGGACATGCAAATTACTGATTCAGATGCTGCAGAGAAATACAGCTGGGTGTCATCTGCATCCTAGTTACAATTTGTTCCAAAACTCCTAATGACACTCCCCAGCTGCTTCAGATATATACATTCAACAGCATGGGGAGGGGAGAGATCCTGCCCTATAGCAGCTGCGAAGGGGCAGAGGCACATTTGCCCAGTACTAGTCTCTGGAACCAAACCAGTATTGAGGTGTGAAACCACTGCAAAACATTGTCTCCAACTCACAGGAGACCATGGTCAAGCATAGCAAAAGATGCTGAGGAACAAAGGGATCCTACAAGGCTGTACTCCTCTTGTCCTTCTCTCAATAAAAGTCATCTATCGAGAAAACCAAAGGAGATAATATCATAAAACTGGACCTCGTCAGGCTAGAACGGGCCAAGATAATCAGTCTCATTGAAGGGTGTCTGCAGCTGAACTGCCACCACCTGCTTTAAGCAAAACAAACCACAATTCCTGGTTTGGACCGAACACTAGTATTATGGCTTGTTGCATGGAACACAAGTATTGTGGCTTGTTGCATGGAACAGACACTTAACTACAATTTGCCATGATGTGCAAACTGGGCCATGGTGTTGCAGGGCAAGTCTGCTGTCTCACTTGTACAATTTACAACTCGTGAGTAGGGTTGAAGGATCCTGCTTTTAGATTTTGTGAATTGTTGCATATATGATACCTTGTCTTGCAAAGCAGCTTCGGATTTGTTTCTGAATGAAAGGGGGGGGGGCAAAAACAACAACACCAAAGCCATATGCATTACTGTTACTACCTATCAATTCTGGGAGCAGGGAGACTGAGGTTTACATGGAAAGCACAGTCTTAATGGCTGTGCACTCTGAATGAATGCTCTCTGTGGTTAAACGCGGGTTGCCGCCACGCATATTTAGGCAGGGCTGCTGCTGCTTTAATTTCATTTTAAAAACCCGTGGTCGTCGTCCCCGCCGTACCACCAAGCTCCCACGATAAGCCGGGGGTTTTCTTTGAGGGGAGTGGGAAATGTCTTAAACGGGAAAGGGCGGTGTGGCGGGAAATAAACCTCCGAGGCGGGAGTGAGCGAGGAGGATCCTCTCCCTGAGGCAAACCACCTCACGCTGGCATCCGAGGTGCGGGGGGGGGGGCGCGTAAGACCCGCGCGGCCCATTTCTGAGGGGCGGCATTGTCTCAAAAACCAAGGCGAGGGGCAGTGAGGGGCCGGCAGCTGCTCCCCTTGTCTGAGAACAGAGATACGGTGGCGGGGCCCCCCAGAAATTTCCTCTTCCCTCCCCACTCATCTTGAGGTGGGGAGGCGGCCAAGAATACACCCCCTCCCCCCCCCCCGGCTGCTTGGGTGGCAACGGGAGAAACGGCCCGCGACGGTTTTTTTTTTTTTCCCCCCCCTCTTCTAAAGCACACAAAGCCCGGCACTACAACTCCCGCCATGCCCCGGGAGGGCCCGAGAATGCTTCTCTTGCAGGCGCGCCGCGCAAGGCGCTGCTGGGAAATCGAGTCCGCCCTCCTCCCCACCGCTAAAGCCACCACCAGTCTGGCGGGGCCTTGGGAGGAGGAACGTTGGGCGACGGGCCGCTTCACCTCAGCCTCCCCGCCGCGTGCGCGCCTGAGGCGCCCGGAGCGCAGCCATCCCGCCCCCTCCAGCCCCGCTCTCCACCTCCTCGGCCCCGGGGCCTTTTTTTCTTTTTATTTTACCTCAGGCGGGCGAAGGGGCTCCTGCTCCTGCCGCCGCCGCCGCCAGGGCTCGGCGAACCGGAAGCTCCGAGGGAGGCCCTCCCGACAAGGCCGGTGGCGGCGGCAAGAGCTACCGGGGTCGGGATGGAGGAGGAGGCGGCGGTGGCGGCCTCCGGAAGAAGGGGAGCGGGAGGCGAGCCCGGGGGCTGCTGCGGGTGCAAAGGGGTCCGCGGCTGCCTGCTCTGCGAGGCCGCTCCGCCCCCGCAGGTACCACGCGCGGCCTCGGAGGAGGAGGAGGAGGAGGAGGAGGAATGATGGTGGGGGAAGTGGGTGGGCATTCAGGGGCGAGGGGGAAGGTTTGGAGGAAGCGGGGAGGTGTGGGTGTGGAAAGAGGAAGGGGAAGGAGCCCCTGCCTGCTGCCTTCGGCCGAGGGGTGCAGAGTGGCCCACCTTTGCTGCAGTAATAGTAGTGGGTGGGAGGAAAGGGGCCGCAGGAGCCACTTCGCTGCGAGGAAAGGTTTGGGGCTCCTTTAGTTTGGGGGGGGGGGGGGGAAAGGCGCGGGAAAAGTGACACGACCATGGCAATCATGGAGAAAGTGGGTAGAGGAAAGTGTTTTCCTTCCTCTTTCGCCTAACACTCGAACTCGCGGACATCCCGCGAAGCTGCATGTTGGGAGATTCAAGAGGAAAAAGCCCTTTTTCACGCAGCACATCGTTAAAACTGTGAAACTCGCTTCCCGTTCATTGATGTCCGTGAAATGAAATACTAACGAGGATTCTTTCGAAGCGTTGGTTCTATCATGCAAAATAGACCGCTCGGCTTTGGAGCACATTTTTAAAAGGAAAGCCCGACAAGGCTTTCAGATACATTACAATTGAATAACCTGTTAAAGAAATTCCCCAAGTAACTGATGTGGGAGTTTGAAAGTCTTGTTTATTCCGTTATATTTTACTCCAAGAAGACCCATTTATCCTAAATAGAACCTAATAGGGCAGACATGAGAAACGTGCTAAGAGGAAGGCACGCTTGGCAAATCCACACCATGATCAGCTCCCGCCCAGAAACCAATGTCCCCACTGTGGAAGGACGTGTGGGTCCAGAATTGGTCTCCGCCGTCACTTACGGACTCATTGTTAAAACCGTGTTTATGGAAGACAATCTTACTCGACTACGAGTGATCGCCAAAGAAGAAGAAGAGAATTTTTTTAATGTGTTCCCATTGACATCCCAAGATTAAAATTTGGGTAGCTCTTAGAAATTGTAAATAATCAATACAATTTTGGGAAAATTTTCAATTGTAACTTTTTTGCAGTGTTAAATTTTAAAGTAATTCCATCCTGTGACATTTCATATTAAAGCCCATGAAGTTCTGAAGACATTGGAGTTTTTGTTTTGACATATCTCAATTCTTGGCTGAGCTTTTAAGGTTTTTGCGTAGTCTGACAAGGCCAAAATTGTCAATTTTTCTAAATTTCAAACCCTCATAACTCAAATGGGATGAGACATTAAAATTTTAGATTTAAACTTAGTTTTGATCATATTCACACCTCAAGATGCTAAGCTACCACTTAAAATAACAATAATGTTCACAACCCATGAAGTTTTCTGTCACTTCACACTCGGCCCCAGGAGAAAGTGCACAGTGCCTTCCCCTCCTCAGTGATCAGTAGTGTCATAGGCTGTACTGCTTGCATTCTTTAACCTTTATTGTTTGCCTTTCTTTTACAATGGAAAAGACAAGGAGGGCTTCCATCAGAAGTTATAAAACAACCAACCTATAAACATCAAAGACAGACATGAACCATCACCAAGGGTGGTGCCTTCAATCATGTCAGCACACTAAAGCTGAAGCTACTGTCCAATACAACCGTTAGCCCTAAGGCACAAGTGAGGAACTTGTGATTAGATTCCAACTTCCATCAAAGGCCCCTTCTGAAATAACGTTTTCCACATGCTCAAGTGGCATACAGGGACAGATCTACTATGAAACTAATGAAGCTTAAGCTTCAGGGGCCCCAATTCTGGAGGAGCCCCAGAAGTGACTTTAGTCCGTATTGCTTAAAATTTTGGGGTCTGGTAAATGCGGGTGGCGCTGTGGGTTAAATCACAGAGCCTAGGGCTTGCTGATCAGAAGGTCGGCGGTTCGAATCCCTGCAATGGGGTAAGCTCCCATTGCTCAGTCCCCGCTCCTGCCAGTTAGAAAGCACGCAGTGCAAGTTGATAAATAGGTACTGCTCTGGCAGGAAGGTAAACGGCATTTCCGTGCACTGCTCTGGTTCGCCAGAAGCAGCTTAGTCATGCTGGCCACATGACCTGGAAGCTGTACGCCAGCTCCCTTGGCCAGTAAAGTGAAATGAGCGCCACAACCCCTGAGTTGTCCGCGACTGGACCTAATGGTCAGGGGTCCCTTTACCCTTTAGACCAGTTTGAGTCACATTACTCAAATTGATTGATTTTTTGTTGTATATACTTCAACAATCCCAAAGTTTTGAGAGTCAGTAGCACAAATGTTATAAAGGTATTGGGATCTGTTGTGGAACAACCCCATTGAAGAAGATTACATTAGCTACCCAGACCTTGCTACTGGTTGCAAAGGGGCCCACATGAGAGTCCAAGCTTCAGGGCCCCCAAAATGTACGTCTGCCACTGGTGGCATAACACCTTTGGGCTGTAATCCTGGTATTTGTCATACCACTCCTTTGTATAAACCCATTTATATTATAATTATGTCCACCTGTGTTATAAGGACGCCAAATGCAGAAAGCTTTGAAACCAATTATTTCAGATTATTATTTTAACTATAAGTGGTCAGAAATGACTAATAACAGAATCAGAAGTAAAACAAATGCTTACTCACTTTGCCTTTCAAAAACCTTTCAAAAAAGAACTTTTTTTTTTGCTTTTGTCTTGCCACTTTTTAACTTCCTTTTAGTGCCAACAGATGGATAATAAGTATCATATGCTATTTCAGGTGTTAAGAAGCTCCTTCATCAGAAAAAGCATTAATGTAACACTGTGTGATTCAGTAGAGAATTTTAGTATCTGAAAGACTTCCCTTAAATCATCCTTAAGCCTCAAGGAAGATAATGAAATCATAACAACAATTGTTTTTTGTGGAGTAACTTTTAATTCTACAAAAGCACATTGTTACTGTCACAGAACAACAAAAAATACAGATTTGATCATGCAAGTGGGACTACTGCTACCTGTTCCTGTTCTTGAGTATCCATACTGAAAATGCAAAAGTCTAATTTGCTGTCTCTTCTTTTCTCAGATAAGTGCAAATTTTGTGTACTGTCCACTGACTGGCTTTGCTGTGGGAGAAAAGCAATCAGAATTTGCAGGCTGGGCCTTTCTGTTTCCAGGAGTCTTTTTACTGGAAGGGTTTATAAGTGCAGATGAAGAATGCAAGATGGTTGAGCTGATGGACTGCAGTGCTTGGAAGCCATCACAGTCTGGCCGAAGAAAACAGGTCTTGTCCTCAAATTGAAATTCCTTCAACCCCAACTTTGTCTGGTTTTTTAAAATGTGCATGGCTTTCCCCTCTTCCTCCTCATCTCCCTCTTTCTGCTTCAAATGCAGTGGTTAGTGTGTTGGACCAACACTGGGGCAACGTGAGTTCCAATAGCCACATATACAGCCTTTCCAATATGACACCTGCATACACAGCCTAATTTATTTCTTTTAGAGTTTTTTTGTATGTATGTATGTATGTATGTATGTATGTATGTATGTATTGCCATCCAGAAGTAGGGCTGTGCATTGAATCACCATATTGTTGAAATAACATAATAAGTCTTTCAACAAAGCTATATACCTTGCAGATGATTTGCAGGTACAGTGTCTACTGCTCTGTTTGTTCTCTCCCTTCTCCTAAGGACAAGAAATGAAGATAAGTCCTTACAAACCAGCAAACACTTTCAGCTTCACCAGTATCTTTTTATTTAGAGCTCAGCTAAATATGCAGAGTCTACTAATAATCCAGGGGAAACCCTCCCACAGCTAGACAATCAAAGAGGCAAAGTAAACAAAGAACTGGAAAGCACTTATTTCTTCCCTCACCAGTGAAAAAAAGAGGGGGAAGAGTTTTCATTTTCATTTTCTGGTGGTGTTTATGTCATTGGTTCCCCCTAAATAGCTTTCCTCCATATTAAAAAGGGTGATTTTAAAAAAATAAAAATTAAAGGAGACTAACTTTGCTTGCTGGCCCTCCCTCCCTCCCTTTGATAAAAAAAGGAAAGACTGGTATTATGAAGGCTTGGAGGGGGGCTTCTGTGGGGGGGATGGAGGGGAGAAGATTTAGCTGGCTGCCTTATACTGAATGGGAGGTTGGGTACTGTGAGAACGATGGTGAGGGTGTTTTTCGAAAAGCAAATGTGTGTCTACTCACAAGCAAGCCCTACTGAATTTAATGGGCTTACTCCAAGGAAAGTAGAAGCAAGTTTAGTTCATAAATAAGTTGAAAATATATTAAATAGAATATATGGAAGTTTATTTAATATTTTTATTAAATCTACTACTTCCTTACTTTTTAAGGCCCTCCACCACTGCAGGGAGCCTTGTCAAGGCCCTTGGCTACTGCAGGGAAGTGTGGCGCAACCTCCGCTGCTGTGGGGAGGTATGGCAGGAGCCTCTGCCCCCGTGGGGAGGCCCAGCAAGGCCCTCCGCCACCGCAGATATATATCATTATATATCGAGATATTGTGATATTTAGCTGGGGATATATATTGTGATGTTGAAAACCAGATATCTCCCAGGCCTATCCAGAAGTACTCTGGGCAGCTTATAGTCATAAAGTGATAAAATATAGTATGATTAAGTGGCAATATGATAAAAACAGCATGCAGTCTTAAACTTCCAGGAATGAGAGAGATCAAAACCTACTAATTAAAATCACAAAAGTGGTGGTTTTGGTTTAAAACAGTAAAATCACTTTGTTTTAAGGGGGTGGGGTCTTCACCTGGTGCTTGAATGACCATAAGAAAGGTGCCAGGCCATCCACTTCCGGGAATGGCATTCCACACCCAGAGTGTCACTGTTGAAAACACCACTTCCCTGATAGTTACCTGCCACATGCCAAGAGCATATGTCAGAAGAGCCCCAGAGCACAGCTTCTGAAGAGGATCTTAAGGCTCCAATGGGGATTAGATGGGAAAATATGATGCTTTAGTTATATGAAACCAACTTTACAGACAGAAATATCCACCATCACGCCAGCAGGTGAGACAGGAAAACCTATTTGCGCAAGTGAAAGTATGTTGCACAAGTGGGCTGGATGTCATTCTTAAGATTTCTTCTATTAAGGGACAGCTGTACTTAATAAACTGCATTGGTAGTGCTTGTAAGGTGGGTCAGCATTATTATTCTCATACTGCCATTTGTGGACTAAGGACCAGCTTGTCTGAGGCTTCCTAGAGGCTTCATGGTCAAGGTAAGATTTGAACCAGGAAAAAGTGAAGCAGTGCTTTGTACCAGCTCAAGTAACCTTTTCTCCTCCTCCTCCTCCTCCTTCCTATAGGACTATGGCCCCAAAGTGAATTTCAAGAAGCGCAAGTTGAAAGCAGGCAGTTTTGCTGGCTTGCCCAGCTTCAGCCAGGAGATTGTGACTCGAATGAGAAGCCATTCTGTGCTCAAGGACTTCTCTCCAGTCGAGCAGTGCAACTTGGATTATGGCCCCGAGAGAGGGGCTGCTATTGACCCCCATTGGGATGACTGGTGGCTTTGGGGGGAACGCCTGGTTAGCTTAAACTTGCTTTCAGCAACTGTGCTCTCCATGTCTTGCGACTCAGAGGATCATATCCAGTTATTTCCAGCCTTTCTTCAAGACAGCAAGCAGGTACACAGCTCTTTGACCCATGCTGTTTCTCAGGAGCATTGGCCTAAAGAGTCTACTTCTTCAGGAGGATTCAGAAGCACCACAAAGTGGGGAACTGACCCTTCTTCCCCCACCAGGTCAGTTTTGTCTAAAGAGGTTGTCGTCGCCATTCACTTACCTCAGAGATCACTAGTGGTTCTGTATGGACCGGCTCGCTACAGATGGAAACATGCCATTTATCGCCATCATATTAAAAGCCGCCGTATCTGCATCACCTTCAGAGAATTGTCTGCAGAGTTCAGTCTTGGGGGAGAACAGGAAGAATTGGGTCAAAAGCTCCTAAAAACAGCTCTGACATACCAGGGAATACCTGTATAGGCATCCATGTGGAGGAACTGAAACTCTTTAACTTGTTTGGATCCCCAGAAATTAAACTTCAAGGCCTTTCATAAACTTGGGTCTTTTTCTGATAATTCTACTAAAGTTGTGGTTTTCAGTGATCTTTCAAGGAACCCCTTGCTCCTCTTCCACCAGCTCTTAGGCACACTGATATTTCAAGGGACACCGGCAAGACTTCTTGGGCTTTTTTATTCCCTGTGAAAGGGCAGTGTACCCCAGATGTAGGAGATTAATTAAAAGTGCATGAAACTTGCACATATATAATAGCTGCAGGGCAAACACCACAGGTAAAAAGGTTATGAGATGTTGCCCCGTACCAGGTTAAACCATTACACTGTTTATTTTTAAATGTTGCTGAATTTCTTACAAAACACTCAAGGCAATTAACAATCACCAAAGTTAATGGTTAATTAAGACAAATTGAGAAAGCTCATAAGAAGTTGATGATAGGTAGCCGTGTTGGTCTGCCATAGTCAAAACAAAACAAATTCCTTCCAGTAGCACCTTAAAGACCAACTAAGTCAGTTCTTGGTATGAGCTTTCGTGTGCATGAAGTGTTGGTCTTTAAGGTGCTACTGGAAGGAATTTGTTTTGTTTTGAAGAAGTTGATGAGGTCAGCAAAGGTGAAGGAACCAGAAATGGGAACAACAGACACGCCTCCTGCAGTGAAAAGGTTTTCAGCCTGCACCAGAATACCAATGGAGGCAAGAGCGATTTCCCAGGGTTGTGGGCTCCACAGCCTGGGTCCTGCAGTGGAGAAGGCCCTTGTCTGTATTTCCACCAACCCTGGGAGGTGGTACCAGGCTATTTCTTAGTAAGCAATTGCATGGAATGCTACCTGCATCCTTTTTCTTACAGCTCCATAAGTAAGAGGTGTAGCTTTTCTCAGGCAGTGACACCCCTGGGGTCTGCTTGCTGCACTGTGCCTTGACTCACAGCTCCTGGGACTGAGCACTTTCACTGCTCTGCTTTTAAGAGCAATTAACTGGAAATTGAATGTGCTTTACTGTAGATTCTCCTTCAGTAGCCCATGTTCTGCCTGCACACAAGGATTGGCAGTTTATATAAAAATAATACAGTACAATCACACTAATGCTTCTCCCCCCCCCCAAACATAATTTTAGAAAGCTGGGAAAATACGTCTTAAATCCAGCACAGAATCCCAGCTGTCTGATAAATAAAAAGGATGTAAGGCATTTGACAACATGGGACATACTTCCTTCCCTTGAGGGAACCCTGCTCCACCCATGCTCTGCTTGCTTCCTGACTAAATTGTAATAGGAAGATCCCCAGACAGCAGGTAGCACCTGTGCTTTGACAGTAACCACAACAAGATTCTAGGGGCTGATGAAATCATACGCTCTATTGCACCAGTATTCCCCCCCCCCCCGGTATGCAGACACGAAACACAGCTTAATATTTGCCATGTAATTATATTCAAAAGTGTGAAGAATACCTACCATATATATATCACACAAATGGTGTATTTTGCTTTTCTCATGATGACTCAGCTGGCAGCTATGAGAGAGACTGCTACAGAATGAATAAATAAATAGGCATTGAAAGAACAGTATTTAAAAGTATCTGCTGGTGAAGAGAGGCTGAGGCTATGGAAAGCCCCCCACCTGCAGAATCACCTGCATGGAGAAGGATACAGGTGGTACAACTAACAGTTCTGTTACTGATTCAGTTGACTATTAAGGAAACAAGAAGAGCCCGTCTAGTCCAGTATCCCAGCATAATTCAGGGTCCTGTGAAAAATTATGCTAGCAGCTCAGATCCAATTGCCTGACAGTGTTGGGGGCACCTGGCTGGGTTTTTGAGGGGGGGTGGCGGGGGCAGAACAGCATCAGTAGTGGGCCCTGCTAGAGTATTGGGACCTTGGTGACTGCCCATGAATGCGAGGTGATGGTGCAAGTCCTATAATTCAGACGCCTAAAGCAGCTAAAAATACCAGCGCCAGATAGGTAGATGCCTGCTTGAATATATTTAAAAATATTTTGATCAAGCGGCACCAACTGGGGGTGTGCATATGTGGGGAATCTCTGGGGTTGGAGTTCCACAGTTTAAGCATCCTCCTGCCCAGCTCCCACTGGGGTTGCCATCAAATACATTATTAAGAAAAAAATGAATTGCTAAAACAGAGGGCAAATATATTGGTGACATTTGAACATGCTCATGTGTGCCTACACTAGCCAGGTGATAACTGTTTATTGGGAAACATCAGGACCTCTGCTGGTCTCCCTTTTGATGGACCAGGCAGCCCTTCACACAGAGAACTGTCCTCTTAAAAATAGGACACATGGCCACTCTGTCTCTTCTCACAGATCACTTTACAAAGGGAGAATCCTTTCTTCTCCCAAACTGCAATTATTCCTCTGAAATCTAGGGTTGGGAACAAGAAATTAGGGCGCAAGCCTGACAGAAGGACATAAAACGGCAACCGTGCTTTGCAATTCCTAGATACGCGAACAGAGATTTGCGAACTTGCAAAAATGGTTTTTAAATCTACAATTAATAATTTAAGAACGGATTTTGGCGCCTTTGCTACTGCAGTTGTAATAGCCTTAAAAGTACTTAAGAGTTTGACAGAACGTAAGCTGTGACTCTCAGCAATTTATTTTCTAAAAGATCAAGGGTAGAAAGTGAATTTGACGTGCTTCAGAAATTCAGTGCCTTGAACAAGCTTTGTCAAGGGGAAGGAGAATTGTTCTATCATGTTACCAGAATCCACTAATCAAAAGTGCAAATCAGCAAACAACCAAACATCCTTGATGAGCCACAATTTATGACAACAGTACAAAAAGGTTTAGCTTGGTCTGCAGAGCAGCTGTGGTTCCATACCACTTTTAATTAAGACAGAGAAGTGGTGGGTATGAGACCTTGGAAACCAGATAGAGATGAGAAGGACCTCATTAGCTGATTACAAGGATGAGAGAGGCCTGGTTACCTGAGAAGCTGGGTTAAGGGAGGGACATCAAAGCAGATGGTGATGCCGCACCAAGGCTGGCAGCAGTGGCCTTTATGAGATAATGCTGAAAGGAAATGCGCATAAAAGACAACAGGGAAGCTTGCAGAGATGCTGCTGGCATTTTGCCCTTACAAAATTTGGGTAAAGAAGGAAATGGGAGATTTCCCACTACTTAGCAATGCAGAAAGTTCTGGCACCACCTCTGAGCAACATAAAAAGTTGAGGGTGGGATTGTACTTGCTCTTCCACTCCCACTTCTCCCCCCCCCCGCCCTGTTCTTCTGTTCCCCATTTCTTGTAGCAATGTAGCTGTACGTGTGCATGACTTACAATGCTTTATGACTTTGAACACGTTTAAAAATAAATGCTAAAAAGAAGAGGGAAAAGGGCAGCAGATCCAAGTCCTGCCACAAAAAAACTTTGGGGCCTGGGTCACTCCCTAACAATGCCCATTTCCAGACTTAAGGGATTCTTCTGAAAGTCATTAGCCTGCAGCTGCTCACAAGACTTGGCAGAATGATTTATTCCTCCAAAGGTCAACCGTTTTCATTATGGCCAAGAATATGGCCTTTCAAGAAAGACTGTTCTGGATTTTACACACTTCGGATGGTTCACTGCTTCCACTAATTAGCAGCAAAAGAATTTTGCTCTTGCTTCTAGGTCACCCAGCTCATTGTACTCTCTCACACGCACCCATTTTTATTGTGAACTGACGCCTATCGCAAAGTATGAAAAATACTATTCTTCCTAACTGTCCACCCCTTGGTAGTTACTAGTTTTGTTTTTTTCGGTTT
Organism: Podarcis erhardii; assembly: GCF_964252035.2. Taxonomy (NCBI): domain Eukaryota; kingdom Metazoa; phylum Chordata; class Lepidosauria; order Squamata; family Lacertidae; genus Podarcis; species Podarcis erhardii. Next base: position 28,566,060 of record NC_138514.1, on the reverse strand, counting down.
CTCCATTAACGGCCCCCCTGCCAGAGCCACTCCCATCTGTGCAGCCATTTTCTCCAGTACTGTTGGGTAGCAGCTGCTCACAAACGAAAGCCTTGAACCAAGTCAAGCCATCGTTTTGCCTCATCCAGCACATTCTGCTGAAACCAGTGGGTTAGGGTTAGGGTTAGGGCAGTGGGTCTTCATGGAAAGCATGAGTTCTGCCACTGAGTTTTAGCCCTTTTGCTAGGAACTCAAATATGAAAACCAGGTTGGGAGCATGTCCAAACATGTCTTGGGGTGGGGTGCCTATTTTCTGAAGTCCAGTCCTTGGAAGATAGTGACTGGATCGTGTCCAAGGGAGGGCGAGGAAGACAGCAAGGGGTAGAGATGTTCCTAGGTCATTTTCACTAATACATGCATTTTTAAGCGCAATTCCCTCTAGTTTATGCACCTTTGTACATATTCCTTGGCCAGAGAACTGCACTGCAAATTTCAGAGAAGTGCAAATTTCAAAGGGTGTTTCAGTTTGTGTAGTTTCAGAAAGTACGTATTAGGTTCGCATATATGTGAATGGAATCAAATTTTCAACCTTTCCTCTGCTCCAAAGTGTAGGATGCAAACCCACTTCTTAATTATTATTTTGCCCTTTATCACCAGGTGATCCTAGGGTGGGCTACATAATAAAACAAGTACATACACTATCGCACAGGAAAAGAAATGTGTGGTATGACATTAGCAAGCATAACAAGATGGCAAAAATAATTTCATCAACTCCCTTGATATGCTCCTCTGTATTAAACATGGACTTCATCGTACAGTGGTACCTCGGGTTAAGTACTTAATTCATTCCGGAGGTCCGTTCTTAACGTGAAACTGTTCTTAACCTGAAGCACCACTCTAGCTAATGGAGCCTCCTGCTGCCGCCGCGCCGCTGGAGTACAATTTCTGTTCTCATCCTGAAGCAAAGTTCTTAACCCAAGGTACTATTTCTGGGTTAGCGGAGTCTGTAACCTGAAGCATATGTAACCCGAGGTACCACTGTATCAGGTGGTTGTTGAAGGCCTGGTAGAAAAGGAAAGTCTTTAGCTTGTGCTGAAAGCTAAGCGATGCCAGCACCAGCCTTACCATAGAAAGGGAATTCTGCAACGCTGAGAAGGTCCTAACTCAGATCAAAACACTGCAGCCTTCACCCAGAGCTGGAATAATGAGGACTTGCTTTGCTGGTGGATCTTAAAAGCCTAGGCAGGACAATACAGGGAGAAATTGTCTAGAAAACTAGATGCTAGGGATTTGTACACAAGCTCTGAGACCATGAATTGGCAGCGTAATTTAGCTGGGTCCACGTTGCAAGGAAAAGGATTCCGACTAAACATTAAGGAAGAACTTCCCAGCAGTATGAGCCTTTGAAAGTGGGGAAGAATAACCTTGGAAATTGATGAACTTGGCATCCCTGCTAAGTAGCCCTCCAGTCTGATTTAAAGTGACTGGAGGGCCACTTAGCAGGGATGCTTGAGCAGATTACCTGCATAGAGAAAGGGTTGGGCTTCATGACATGTCAGGTCCCTTCCAACGCCATGATTCTATGATTTCCCTCCACTGTGTTACAGATTTATTGATGGCATTTATCCACCACCTTTGTAATATTTATCCCAGGGTGGTTTACAATGAAAATTAAGAGAGTCAATATGTACTACCTGCAGCCCTCCAGTTCCTGGAGGCCTTGTTCTCAAGGAAACTTGCGACTTTGCATGCTGTTGTGCTGCCAAGGGAGCCCCACGCACTTGCATCACTGGGGCTTTCGGAAGAACTCGAAGATCAAATCCATATCAGGCTTGTGATTTGGGCCAAGTGCAGAAATGAGCTCGGGTACCCCATAATCGCACAAGCCTTTCCCTGACTCTAAAGGACTTCAAAGAAGTAACAGATTTTTTTTTAAGCATCTCAAAGATGGCTTAGAAGTATTTAATAATTGGCAGTTTAGGCAGATTTCACAATTTACACGTGGGGGTGGGGAGGAGTGAGGAGATGTAAATGTAAATACAATATACTTATTAGTTATAATATGATTAGCGTGTCCCGCCGGCAGCCAAGCATGACAAAGGAGGAATGAGGTATAGCTGTTAAGGACATACTACCAATATACAGATTAATTTAAACATTTTGGCAACAGTGTTTGTACAGCAAATAAGGTCCAAGGTGCTGTATTTTCTTTCAGAACAAGACTGTTACGCATACAAAAGAGCACTTTTTTCTGTTTTCAAGGTGCAGTTCCCAATGACCGCAAACTTCTCACGTACCATACAGTTATCCTGTTGTTGCAACACAGAAACGCCGGGGATGCCGTAAGCCTCCATGAAACAGGACACAACGGCTCAAGCAGCTGGCAGATGCTATGCGGGTTTGCTTAAAAGTTGATCCCAGCTCAACAGGGCTACTTCATCACAAATAATTTGTTGCTCATGTTGTTGCACGAGAAAGAAGCTTGGATGGCCCCTCAATTTTTGATTTCAGTTAGCCAAACACACTCTGAAGATTGGTGGCCAGGGGTGGTGGTGGGTGGCATCCTGTATAAATGCTGTTTAGGTGTCAAAGCAGCCAGCTCTTCAGGGAACAGAATGCTTCCAGGAAGAAGAGGCCCCAGTCCTTCCCTATGTCTCACCCCCATGATGTGATTCTTCTTCCTGTTTCTACGATATAGCTTAGGGCACACACAAACACGAAAAACTGCTCAAGCAGCAGCTGATGGCGGCTGTTTGGGCTTAGGGGTACCGGCCGACCAGCTCTGCTCTGTGTCAGTTTTCAAAACTTGTGCAATGTACAAAACTTGTGCAATATACAAGTGGACACTATGCCCATTCTAAAGCGCATTGGGGGTTGTGCTAGGAGAGAGATTTTCAGGCTACAGCCTTTTATATACACACAACAACAAACTTTGGTTATGCATTCACACCTGCATTTCTACTTGTGTAAAATACTACATGGTGCTCTTTAAAGCCCTTCTGTTCTTTGCTACCTGGTTTTTGTGTTGAAAGACAGATAATTTCCAGCCCTTCCACAGAGGCAATGGAGCCCTCGCTAGCCGCTTTCTCAATGGGAACTCTTTCCACCCTATAGAAGCTACTTGAACTGGACAGAGGAAAAACTCATCTCTGATAGCATCCACCCCCCGCCCCAGTTTCTGGTCTTGTCACAATTCCAGAAATAGTCCCCGCCCCCCCAATGTAAAAAAAGTCACTGTGGACACATTTCACAGATTTCCATAGATGTTCACATACTGCGATTTACAAACTCCTCTCCAAAAGTGAAGTTTGTAAATCAATTGACGGTGAGAGAATCACACCCCTTTCCTCACTTTGCATATAAGCTCCTGCAGAAAAACACGACCCCACTTCACTAAAACTGATGCATATTTTTTAAAAATTGCTTAGTCTGTCTCCCTTCCCACCCACCTAAAAATGTGGAAAGCTAAAGGACAAGCCCATCTTCAAACAACTGCATAGATGTAGGTAAAGGGTTCAGTTTTAACGACACAGTAACATCACCCACAGATTTGAAGAGCTGGCCGCCCAGAACGTTTTGGCATCTGAGAACGTTAGGCACCTGGGGGTTAATTCCTGTTATGAAAATCCTCAGAGCTGCAAACAGAAAGGCACCCGCTGGCCATCACACAACCTGCAGCCCCCGGTCGTGCCCATCCAGCTGCACTTTCAGTTTGTGGAGCTCTTCAATCTCCCGGTTGTGGCGCTCGGTTTTGTGGCGGACGAGGGAGCGGTAGAAATGGATGGTGAAGACGACAAAGATGATCCCCACCGGGACCATGATGATGGTGGAGATGAGAGCTGCCTGCCACCCTGTATGCTGGCTGGTCTTCTGGACAATGGCAGTGCCGTTTCTCAGCACGGAGTCCACGGGCAGGAACTTGATCCAGCACAGGAGGACGACCTCGGCGAGGAAGAGGAGGATGCCCAGGACAGTGGAAAAGCCCCAGGCCAGCTCAATGTAGGGGTGCATGCGCTCGTGGGGGGACTCGCTGATAGAGTTCAGGTTGTGGATGTTGCTCACGGCTTCCACGTTGGGGAGGATGCAAGTGCTGATGAGCAGGGCGAAGAGGTGGACAGCCACAAGGATGGTAGTGCAGGCACTGAAGGCAATCAGCAACATCGGGGGGTACTGGTACTGCATCTCCAGCTGGACCTCCACCATCGCCACCTGAAAAGCAACATCCGTCAGTGTGTGCTTGCCTCTACAAAACCCAGGAGAGAGTCGGCAGTAAATCACACCAGTCAAGTTGCTCCTTAATAGCAAGAACACAATTAGCACAGACTGGGCAGAGCGTTAGGCTTGATGAGCATGGCAGCTCATCCCTGGTAGGTCTTGCCTCATGAATCAGTTGCTGAGACTGATAGTCCCTCCAAGCAATTGGAGACTGTGCCTGCGTGCAGCCAACCTCTCCTCCGCCCTTTTCATGCCTCTTCTGGTTCTGGGATACTAGAGGGGAGGGGAGCTTGTCACAGCAGGAGAGGGAGAAACCTGTGATTCGTCACCAGCCTGACTCATCTCTGCCTCTTGGCCTCCCTCCTCTTCTGTTTCAACTTCTGCCTCTGATTCTGGACACCTCTTTGCCACGGACTCTCCCAGCTCACTAGGTCCTGTTACCCCTTCAGCTTCCGACACCGCCTCTTCCCAGTCTTCTTCCTCCGACCACACATTGTTGTCCCACCACCAATTCCTGGACTCTGAGCTTTCTTCCCTTGGGGGATTCCCCAGCTGGTTCCTCCCACCATTCCTTTGCATCCAACCAGTCTGTGACAACTGCTAACCCACAAGAACAATCCACACAAGCAATTGTCATTCACTCAATGCATGAACCAACATGGAATTCACTGTCATGGGACATGGGGATAGCTCAGATGGTTTTAAAAAGGGGACAAATTAACAGGGAATAAATCTATAAATAGTTACTATTTAGAATGCCTATGTCCAGAGGAAGAGTATTTATTTATTATTATTTGTTATAAGTGGGACTTGATCATTATAAAAGTTGACAGGTGGTTTCCCCCCTATATGTGGTAGCTACACCCTCGAAGGCATTTCCTTTTTGGGAAAAGTGTTTTATGAAGCTGCTTTAATCACTAAGCAAAACACGCCTCTAGATTCCAAGATCACCCTCTTTTCATTCCATGTGGAGGCTGCTCGGGATCTTTCAAATAGTAATAAAAAGTGTATAACTTGTTTAATGACTGCAGCAAGCCTTATAATTATGAAATTCTGGAAGACTTTAAATAGAGACCTTTTGGAAGCTTGGCTGTCACAACTTCGGGATCTAGTTTTGATGGATAAGCTAATTTCACCCATGCCGGGGGGGGGGTGTACAGGCATAATAAAATCCAAGACTTTATCTTCAATCTGGTGCAAATTTATTATGTACGCAACGCTGAAAGGACATGGCTACTGACCACTTGCAATGTGTGGCAATTTATGGAATGACGCCTTTATTCCATAAGTGAAATGACTCTTTGCACAGGATACTCGATTCAGTTCCCCCTCGTTTCCCCCTGCTGCCCAAAAGCCAGTCAATGCTTTTTTCTTTTCTTTTTTCAATTTAAAGGGGCAAGGTTAGCAAGCACAGATTTTGACAGGTTACCAAGACCAGCCAAACTCGGTGCTCCTCTGCGCTAGAGTGCACTTTCAGTTCACACAATGTTGTAAGGAAGCCCAAGGTCCAGGCTAACGCCTTGTGTGAATTCAGCACGCGCTGTAGAACATTCCTGCGTGTTGAAGGTTGCTGAGTTGGCACAGGGGTGCCTCAGTAGACATACAGAAAGGCTCCCTGAAGTGGGGGTGTGTGTCCTGAAAACAACTCCACAATTGTGCCAGACCAAGAAACCATCTGGGTCAGGTCTCTCCGGGAAAACATTTTCTAAGTAGGTTAATTCAATATACAAATTAGCAGTAGTCTGTGCTACAGTGCCTTTTTGCATGAAAATACACACACACCCTGGCTCCAAAGAACATAGGAAACTGCCTTATACTGAGTCAGACTCCTGATCTATCTACCTCAATAGTGCTTGCACTGACTGGCAGCAGCTCTCCAGGTCTTTCCCAACTCTGCCTAGAGATGTCAGGGATTGAACCTAGGACATTTGCATGCAAATCGTGGACTCCACCACTGAGCTTTTACAACAGCACATCTTAAGCAACACCCTCGGGTTTCTACTGCATAGATGTCTCCAAGGCGTCCTCATCAGCAGGCCTCAAGTTGATCTAACTTCTCTACCAGTAAGGTTTGCGCTTGCTGCAAGTGTAGCTTTGCACATTCTCAGGCAGGGAGACAAACATGGCACTGGGGTTGCAGGTCACCGCAGCATCTCTCTTGCCATCCATGTCTTTTGGTCCTACCTACACCGTGAGACAGCACTCGGGGCCTCCCCCTCAAAATGCCCATGGGGGCAGGCTCACAAAAGGCTTAATATTCTTAGATAACATGACATACAAAGTGATGCCTGTTCCATGCTACTACAGCTGGACAGAAGCCTCCTACACTGCTTACGTTTCATTTTCTCTTCCCTTCCCTTCAGGACTGTGGCAGGGGAAAGAGGCCAGGCCCTGCTCAGTTATCTATTCGTGCCAGATGGAAGGGGCCGATCAGAGCCGTTTCGACAGAACCGCCCACCTTATTAAATTTGTATACTGTCCTCTACCCAGAGATCTCAGGGCGCTTCACAACATAAGATCACAAAAAAATAAAAATGAAAACAACCCCCCCACACATTTTAGAAGGGTGTTGGATGCCAGTCAGCCAAAGGCAACTAAGGTCTAAACCCCTTTCAAAGCCCTCTCATTTGGTGTTCATAATGTGAGCTGAAGCCATCCAAAAGGCACATGGAGCCAATTTTTTTCAGACACAGAAATGAAACTGACAAGCTGCTTTTATTTCTACATTCAGGGGAGATGTATGCAAGAGCACCAGGAACCAGAATTGGCCCTACCATTAGGAAGAGCAAGACTCAGGGTAGCTGATTTGGGGTGATACTAAAGGGCATCAAATGATCAGCTATTTACCATTGCTGTATTTTTATTTTTACTGCCAGGACAGGGAATGGGAGAGGCGTTGGTGGGATTTTCTAGCACAGGTGTTAAAAAACTTGACTAGCCTTAGGCACATACCTGTCAACTTTTCCCTTTTCTTGCGAGGAATCCTATTTGGAATAAGGAGAGGTTAGGCTGGCCTCAACCAGAGCCAGGGCTTTTTCGGCTGTGGCCCCGATCTGGTGGAATGCTCTGTCACAAGAGACTAGGGCCCTGCGGGACTTGACATCTTTCCGCAGGGCCTGCAAGACAGAGCTGTTCCACCAGGCCTTTGGTCAGGGCACAGCCTGACCCCCTCCTTTGGCAATCTTCACAGAACTCTAGCCCAATGGTTGCCGTTAACCTGTTTTGAATTAATTTTATAATGAAATGATTTTAGAATGTTTTATCATTTTACTGTTGTTAGCCGCTCTGAGCCTGGCTTAGGCTGGTGAGGGCGGGATATAAATAAAATTTTATTATTATTATTATTAATGTGGGGCTCGAACCCAAGACCCTGGAATTAAGAGTCTCGTGCTCAGCTATTCGCATGGTGTGAGCGCAGATGCATGGGGTGTTTTTTTTGTACGCTGTAGGTTTTGTTTCTGCCTCAGGCTGCTTCTGATCCTGGGTCAGCATTAGAACATTCACATTAGCTATTAACCACAAGCTACAGACCAAACGGTTCAGAGATCAGAGCAGATTTTTGCAGACAAGCTGCTATGAAAACATACCATAGCAAATCCAGAGAGTAACGCAGAAGTCCGGCTGGAAGCTTTCAACTTGGCTCGGCTCAGGTACAATTTCCGCCATGAAAGGGCCTGGACGGAATGATGGTTGGATGTGACCAGCTCGAGGTAACTGCGACGAACCCAGTCTCGGTAGTCCATGCCCTTAGCGGCCGGCTCACTGCAACAAGTGGATGCGGGAGGATCCACTGGGACATTTAACTCGGAACTCATGATGAAAGGCAAGCTGTGGGAAGGTTGAGGAAAAATCAGCATTGCAAACACCAGATACACGCCAGGCGCTGTGCGGAAGTCAAAGCAAAACGAGTCCTGGCTTGCAATCTAAAAGCACATGAGATTAGAGGAGAGGGTAGCTGGAGCAAAATGAGAAACTCCCCACAAGTTGGAGAGTGTAGGAAAAGGGGGAAGGAGAGAAAGGATGCAAAATATTCAACAGTCAGCCCAGGACCAGGAAAGAAATTAAAAAAGCGAAACAGTGCATGGAAAGGTAAAACACAAGAAGGAAAAGATGAGTTTTCAATAACTTGTGAGACAAAGAAGTCTGCAGAATATTTTGAGGAAGACAGGACAGGACAGGAAGCAGGGAGATAAGAAACAGCTCGACCAAGGGTGAATTTAATAACTACAAAGGCAGATAAAAAAGAGCAAGATCATGAAGCGATTTAAAAGCTCAAGTGAGTAAGTTTAAATTCTATCCGAAGCAAGTGAAGGGGAACACGTAGGCCACCTTCGCATGTAATGTTAAGCCAGATTTTCTGGCTTATAGTGGTTTTTTGAGAATAAGCAGTGCTACACTCTGCCCGGTTGCTCCCATTTCCCTTCTCCTCAGTCTGAGCGGAATAAACAAATCAAGAAGCTTCCCGTTACATTATCAACCTGGAGCCCACAGCTTGCTGCTGCCTTGCTGGTCTTGGCAGGAGGAACAAAGAGCAAAGGGGTGAGGTTTCTTACCTTTTAGGCAGCTCCCTCTTGCTCCCTCTCACCCATACACCTCCTTTTCCTTTTATTGTTCCTTAACCACTCATCCCTGTCCAAACACTCTCATTCTGCAAAAACACTACTGCCAGGAGATATGCAAACGTAGCTGTCTATGGAGCAGCACTGTTTGCATAATGAGAGCAGAATGTGGGGGTGGAAGGTTCGGCAAGAGAGAGAAAGAGTATTTGCTCAACCCCCAGTTTCTGAGCAGGTTCTCTAGAATCCCTCTTCCTTGCCATCTACCCCAGAGTTTAAAAATCCCAAGTTGCTAAGCGATATGTTGGAGCAAAGGCATTTAGTCTCTCTCTCTCTCCCCCCTCGCCTTGTGCAAGGATTGGTTCTTTAAAATTCAATGCTCGCACCTCAAAACATTAGTATTTGCTCCAAGTATTCAAAGCCTCCTCCCCCTTTCCATCTACTTATAGGGTGGAAATGGAGAAAGCTTTCATTCATGAGCCACAATTTTAGAAAAAGAACTGTGTGTGTGTGTGTGTGTGTGTGTGTGTGTGTGTGTATGAAAGAGGAGAGAGAGAGAGAGAATGCAGACAGAAAAGAATTTAAGCTCAAGGTAATAAAGACTACAGTGAGATGGACCTCACTCACTTATAAAACAAGGTTCAAACAGAAAATCAGATGTGAGGGCTGCAAGGTTGGGAGTTCTATAGTAATTCCACGGGCCTGATCAAATAATATTCCCAGCTTCCTTACCCCCAAATTATGTATTTGCCCCAGAGATGCAACATGAAGATAGCCACAATACTGTATAGGAAGAATCCTGTACTGTGTTACTTTTATGAAGTATTGGTGCATTCATTTTCCCTGAAGCACACTAATTTCATTTATAGAACTGATCTTCCACTTTTCAGCTTGGAAGCTCTCAAGAGGCTCACTGAAGGAAAACATATTTAACATGGAAGATTCCAAAAATTTAAAAAATTTAAAGCATTCCCAAGGACTGTTTGGAGTACACTGTTAGAAATACCAATGGCTTTTGGGGGGACGGGGGTAAGGAAGGTGTTTGTTTGGTGCCTAAAAGAAGAAAACAACATTGATGCTGGCCAAGTGTCCCCACGGAGGGAATTTCAAAAAGAGGAAGCATTGCTGAAATTGCCCTGTCTATATTTGAGGGGGATAACTAGGGCAGGGTCCCAGGTTCATGTAGGGGAGAGATTCAAGAACGCACTGGTAAATTTAGGCTTGTGTAATTAAAACAGATCAAGCTTTGTGCAAGCAAATCAGAATGAATGCTCAATAAACAGGTCACCTGGGTGAGCTCAGAGAAGTCAAGGTAGTGTGTGAGGGGCTGGAAGTTGCCCTGTAGGTATGCTGGGTACCATAAATGTTTGCCACATCTTTGGCCTCTTAGATGCTGCTCATCTTGCCAGCTCGGCACAATCCAATCCCTGCACCACAACAGCTACCTTTATTTGGAAGATAGGACTTGAGTGATATCAATAAAAAGGAATGTTTTATAGATAAGAACATCTAATTCAGCATCCTGTTCTCACAGAGGCCAACCAGAAGTTTCTGGAAAGCCAGCAAGCAGGACCTGAGTGCAACAGACCTCTCCAGAGGCATAGTTGGGGGGACAGGGGGGGCACTGGGTGCCACACCGTGGGGGGCAGCACTTACCGTGGGTCGTGTAGTGCACCCAAGCCATGCGTCTCTCCTGGGAGTGATGCAGCAGTCTGGGTGCCTGCAGGCTCCATGCTGCCCGAAACGGCAGTGTGGGGCTTGCTTCTGCCCGCTGCCTCCCTCACAGCTGCCCTACAGCCCTGCCCTGGCTTGCTCTGCCCAGTGAGTAGCTTGTCCTGCCCCCATGGACGATTCATCCCGCCCCCGGGGCACCCGAGCAACTAGCTACGCCGCTGGCCCTCTCCCCACTTGTAAATTTCAGCAACTGATGTTTAGAGGCATACCGCCTCCGAAAGTGGAGACAGAACATAGCTATAAATTCTACCCTGCTCTTTTCAATGACTGCACCTAACAAAAGCTCACTGTTCTCTTCTGGGAATAATTCAATGAACTGCTGACAACCTATTATGCCCTAATGGCTTCAATCCAACATACCTTAACAAAGAGATTGTGAACCTGTGTCTGTAAGATGTTTTGGACTAGTCAGGTCAAAGCTCTGACTAGTGCAGCGTCCTGTACTCACAGTGGCCAACCAGATGCCTATGGGATGCCCAGAAGCAGGGCAGGAGCGCAATAGCACACTCCTCAACCAATATGGCCAATGGTCAAGGAGGAGGAGTTCTATAATCCAGCAACATCTAGAGGGCTGCAGGTTCCCCAACTCTGCCTTACAGACTGTCTTCTCCAATGACCCTGTTCTCATCTCCAAGCTCTGCAAAAGGTGACCTCTGAATGGTCCTACTGGTATATCAGGTTTGCAAAGGGAAGAAAAGAAATATGATCAGTAGCTTCCTCCAGGTTTCCTTCCCCCTGGAGACTCACTGAAGTCCAAGCCTGATCACCACCCAGAAGTGTTACTAGACCTCCCTTTGAGGATCACAAAAACCAAGATCTAGGATCATATTTTCAGTAAAGGATCACAATCAAGGATGAGCTTTCAGGAGGATCACAGCCAACTTAGAAAAGAGCAGAGAAATTCCTATGAGTTTTGTTGCGTTTTATTGTGTTTTAATGCACAGCTCACTCCTACGCTTTTGAGAGGCTATAAACTGAAATAGTGCGGGGAAGCTGCTACAGCAGGGACTGGCAATCGTTTTAGCCTCAAGGAGTGGGTGCCCTACGTCAGTGGGCATGGCTGGCAGTAGGTGTGGCAGTGGCTGGAGCCAATGTTGTCATTTATACACACACGCACATTCACACACACTCCAATACAGTGATTACAGACTGTGACATTCCCAGGTAGGCTTACATAATGCAAATATGCATAAAAAATATGTTTGCCTGATCATCACACATCATGACTACCAAAAGGGCATCTTCATGCCTTCTCCCTCATGGATTTAATTTTATTACATTTATAGCCTACATTTTCCCCAATAAGCTCAAGGCTCTGAACTCATCTTATGATCACAATACTCCTGTTAAGTCGGCATGTTAGTCGGCAGGTGAGAGTTAGTAACTGGCCTGATGTCACCCAGGGAGCTTCATGGCCGAGGGTAGATTCGAACCTTGGTTTCCCAGGTGCTAGCCTAACATTTTAACCGCTATTGGGTTATTGGATCCTAATTTGCATTCAATACAAGAACCTTTAAGACACCCCCTCCTCTCGCAATCTCAACTTACTCCACCAACCCCTGCAAAATGAAGCGGCAATACCAACTCACAGACTATATACTTTACAAAGCCGGAGGCTGGAAGAACATCAGATTATCACAAATTATTCATTGTCTTGGAATAAAAAAACCTACCCTGATTTTGAGAATGCAGCCTCTGCTAAGTCTGGGCCCCCGCTGTAATTCCACGGGCTTCGGTGGGCGTTGCCTTGGAGAGAGCATTTGGTCTCGCCACAAGTCATGTCAGCAAAGCACTCCGAAGAGGGGAAGTGCTTTAGGAGTGCTGGCTGATGCTGGGTTTGATCTTGTTTGTCATCTCTGCTTCAAAGGCAGCAGGGGGAAAGCCTTACATCTCTTTTCTTTCCCCCAAGAGCAGTGAACAATGTAAGCAAGGGTAGAGGGAGGGGGAAAAAATATCCTTGTATGCACCAGACTCAATCTTCTTTTTCCTTGAATTAGTTTTTCAATGCATAGTCTCTCCCCCCCCCCACAGCTATAGAGAGGGAAATGGGGGAGGAAAAGCCCATGAAATGAAGGAGGTACAACCTGTAATATTTCCATGCAAAACTTGAATTTGTCTTTGCATGCTTCCCGTAAATTTCACTCCATCTCTTTTCTCATCAAATCAGAGGTCCTTTCTTAGTACCCCTCTCTTGGGACCCCTTCTTCATCACCCCACGGACATTTGCAGGACATCAGTGAATCTCTGTTCTCTCCGTTCCCCCCTGCCTCTAACCGCCACTACTCCAGAGTTTTCAAATAATCTACTTTTTTCTTCCCATTTGTGCTGCCAATAGGAGACCAGCTTCCTATCTGTCTAAGAGCAACTGTTCCCTAAAAGATCATTGTTCCAGACTCCTCTGTTCTTCCTCACTCCACCCCTAGAAGTGTGTTCATTTCTTCCTCCCGACTCAATAGCCTTGCAGGCAGCAAACCGTATCATATTTGGCTGAATCAGATATACATGCCCCTTCTTCCATGTCTCCCGCAGATCTCCCTGCCCCCAGCCTTGTTCTTATGCATTCAGAGGCTGCCCTGTGCCACAATCGAGAGTGAAATTTTTTGTTCCAAGCAGATCGATGGATGCAGAGCCAGTGCTAAGAGGACGATTAGCTCTAGCACTGTTTAGCTGGTGACGGAGGGTGCATGATGAGTCATTGGAATGAGGCCATGATCTATTACTCACGTAGAAAAATGCAGGTTCATCGTAATGTCTGAAATGCAGCACATTTTGTTTCCTGCCATAAACACACAAATTGGGAGGCAGTAATGCTTCTGAATGGGACGTGGGTGGCGCTGTGGGTTAAACCACATATCCTAGGACTTGCTGATCAGAAGGTCGGCAGTTCGAATCCCTGCGACGGGGTGAGCTACTGTTGCTCGGTCCCTGCTCCTGCCAACCTAGCAGTTCGAAAGCACCTCAAAGTGCAAGTAGATAAATAGGTACCACTCCGGCGGGAAGGTAAACGGCGTTTCTGTGCGCTGCTCTGGTTCGCCAGAAGCGGCTTAGTCATGCTGGCCACATGAGCCGGAAGCTGTACGCCGGATCCCTCGGCCAATAAAGTGAGATGAGCCCTGCAACCCCAGAGTCGGCCACGACTGGACCTAATGGTCAGGGGTCCCTTTACCTTATAACTTTAATACTTCTGAATACCCGTTGCTGGAAACCACAAGAAGGGGAGGAATGCTCTTGTGCTCGAATCCTGCTGGTGGGTTTCTCAGAAGCGTCTGGTTGACCACTGTGACAACACGAAGCTGGGCTACATAAGCCACTGGCCTGATCCAGCAGCCTATGTTCTTAAACTGAGTAAGCAAAATGCACATAGCCGTGGAAGCCGCTCCACTGTACAAAAAGGAAAAGGGGAAAGTTGATGTCCAGCAGGCATCTTTCCCCTGTCTCTCCTTCAGTGGGGAGAAGGTGGATGGAATCATGCCTGGAATCTAGGGTGGTACCTTTTCATTGATGAAGTGAGAGAGTTAAGGATGCACTGAATACTCTTCCATGGAAATCCATAGGAATTAAAAGCATCTTGTATGTGGACTATGCTGTGTTTACACTTTGAGCTCTCCTCCCTCTCTCATTTGACACACATGAACACCTACTAGGCCAAATGAAGGTCTTCTGTTTGTCAAGCATTAAATGGAACCACCTTTGCTCTCTTACAGCTGGCTAAAACTCTGTCCCTGAATGAGTGAATGTTTATTATTACAGCTAAACAGCCCGCATAGTAAAACCTGAATCTCAGCATATTTTTTTACATGAATGTTATGTCCCTGAACATGTGCTGCAGCTGTGCCAATGCCTGCTTTCCCCACCTTTCAAATCCATCATCAGAAAACCACCTTTACCCACATGGCTTTTGGCTCGACCCTTTAATACCCACCCCCATCTGTAACTGAGCTTTGATCATGACTCGCCCTCATATGGGTCCTCATATCTCTCAATACTTCCCCTATTGTCTTAAATACTTCCCCTATTGTTTTAAATAACAAGCTCCTTCAAGGCAACAACCTGCCTATTTTTGTCTACAAAATTCCGTAAGGCAACCTGTAGCCCTCCAGATGCTGTTGCACTCCAGCTCCTGCCAAAAGTCAAGGTTACAGCGAGCTGTACACTCATGATGTATACTGATGCCCTGGGGAAGAGCACTCACAACATAATGAAGACTTACAAAATTACATAGGAAGAAACAAACAGGTCTCTGCCCCCAAGGAGTTTACAATCTTAGGGTGGTACTCAGTGCTAGCTCTTCATCAGAGTAGACTCACTGAAGTCATCATGGACATGACTAAGTTAGGACCATTACTTTCTATAGGTCTACTCTGAGGAGGATTTAGCTGACTACAACACTTGTAGTGCAAAATGTGCATTTACTCAGAGGTAAGTCCCCACAGTGTCTGGGTGGGGGCTTGGCGATACAAGCACCCGCATCACATACAGAAGGTATCGGGTTCAAAAACTGACATCTCCAGATAATTCTGGGAGACTCCTGCCTAAAAACTGCCCCTAACAGGCAATATGGAATTATTGTCCTTAACCGTAGGGTTTCTAGACATTTAATTACGTATTAATAACACAACATTATATCCACATTATTTACTATGCATCATTTCACACTGCATCGCACTGTATGGATGTGCTGCACATAGAATACACACATGCTGCTAAGATTTGGTTGGCGAGGTTTGTCACTAGTCCAATCCCTGCCCTGACTCTCCTCTCCTGACTCTTCTGTCAACAAACAAGATCTTAGGTATTGAGAGCCCTTTTTAAAAAACGCCACTAATGAATCGGGGAGAAGTGACACACGTCCCACGCCATGACGGATCCTATTCCACAAACGTGCAATATGGTGGAGCCAATTATTATTATTATTATTATTATTATTATTAAACCTCTTTATGCACCTATAGTATTATTATTAGATACTTTTGGTTTGTTTTAAGCCGTTTTCAATATTATGCTTTCCTAGGAATGCTGTGTTTTAATTGTAACCCGCCCTCGGACCTGGGGGGGGGGGAGGGAAATAAAATAATAACAACAACAATAATAATGGCAATCAATAATAATAGCAATATGCAAATATGCAAATGAGCAGCTCCCCATCGCAAGGCGTCTCCCCGAAGTCCAGCCCTCCTGCCGACTTACCCCACAGGCAGCAGCAGCAGCAGCAGCAGCAGGAGGAGCAGCACCGCCGCCCCAGCCCCACTAACGCCGCCTTCGCCGCTGCCAAGGCAACGCCAGGGTCCCGCCACGTGACCGCTCTGGAGTAGTGAGCACGTGACCAAGCCTCTTCTCTCTCTGCTACCCCTCAGACAGGTCTAGATTCCCGGCAGGCGAGAGGAGTCAGGAACGAGCGCGTGTTGCAAGAAGGGGTTTCATGTTTTTCGTTTTCCATTAAAGAGATAAACATATATACTCTCTGTGTGTATACATATACAGCGAGAGAGAGATACATACACATACACATACACATACACATACACATACACATACACATACACATACACATACACATATACATATACATGTTGTTTAGTCGTTTAGTCGTGTCCGACTCTTCGTGACCCCATGGACCAGAGCACGCCAGGCACTCCTGTCTTCCACTGCCTCCCACAGTTTGGTCAGACTCATGTTAGTAGCTTCAAGAACACTGTCCTACCATCTCGTCCTCTGTCGTCCCCTTCTCCTTGTGCCCCCCATCTTTCCCAACATCAGGGTCTTTTCCAGGGAGTCTTCTCTTCTCATGAGGTGGCCAAAGTATTGGAGTCTCAGCTTCAGGATCTGTCCTTCCAGTGAGCACTCAGGGCTGATTTCCTTAAGAATGGATTGGTTTGATCTTCTTGCAGTCCATGGGACTCTCAAGAGTCTCCTCCAGCACCATAATTCAAAAGCATCAATTCTTTGGCGATCAGCCTTCTTTATGGCCCAGCTCTCACTTCCATACATCACTACTGGGAAAACCATAGTTTTAACTATATGGACCTTTGTCGGCAAGGTGATGTCTCTGCTTTTTAAGATGCTGTCTAGGTTTGTCATTGCTTTCCTCCCAAGAAGCAGGCGTCTTAATTTCGTGACTGCTGTCACCATCTGCAGTGATCATGGAGCCCAAGAAAGTAAAATTTCTTACTGCCTCCATTTCTTCCCCTTCTATTTGCCAGGAGGTGATGTGACCAGTGACCATGATCTTGGTTTTTTTGATGTTGAGCTTCAGACCATATTTTGCGCTCTCCTCTTTCACCCTCATTAAAAGGTTCTTTAATTCCTCCTCACTTTCTGCCATCAACTCTGTATGTATACATATACAGCGAGACAGAGATACATATACATATACAGCAAGAGATACATATACATATACATATACATATACATATACATATACATATACACATACACATACACATACACATACACATACATATATACATACAGTATATGAGGGATTCCCTATATCTATCTATCTTGCTGATTTCACACACCTCCCTAAATGTGCTTGGAAACAAGCCTAAGTCTTCTGGTGGCAGCTCTTTCACATCAAGAGCCATGTGCTCTCCTCCTGCCAGCTTCCCGGATGACAGGCAGTGCCTCTGAGCATACAGAGAGGGCTCCTCCGGCTCCCCCCAATTGTTAAAATCAGTGCTCAGAGCAGTTGGAGCATCAGACCCATAGCTCTCAAAATTATGGCGGCGGCAGTTATTTATTTATTGATTGTTTTCCGAAAGGAATATAGCTCAGTCAGTAGAGCAGGAGACTCTTGATGTTAGGGTCGTAGGTTCCAGCCCCATGTTGGGTGAGATTCCTGTGTAGCGGGGGTTGAACTAGAATGACACTCATGATCCCTTCCAACTCTGATTCTATGATTGAAATGAATAAACCGCTTCACGGTAGGAAAAAAGCTCAAAGCGGTTTACAAAAAAAAAAGGAATAAAGTTATCTAAAAATTACAACCATAATTTGAAACATGTGGAAAGTTAAAGCCACAGTAGAACAAATACAAACTTTTGAAACATCTGGATAGGCTTGCCTATTATTTTATTATTATTATTATTTAGAGCATTTGTTCCTCCTCACACTAAAGCCAAAAGGGGTCCCAAAGTGGCTTACATACAATCCATTAAAGCTAGATTGTAAACCTGCAGGGAGGGACTAAGAAGCAGGACGCAGAAGGAAAACGGGACAGGGAGGGAAGAGGAAAAAAAGCAAATTGCAGCACTTGTTCTAATTACATTCTTATATCTTCCTTCTGCTTCTGGGGATGGGTGTGTCAGAGCATACAGGATGAGTGCCTCTCTTTCACCTCTGGGTATGTATGTATGTATGTATGTATGTATTGTTATTCTATACTATTTATGGACATGGCATTTACAAAGAGCAAGTATGAAAGTGCTTAAGTGTCTAAAAGTAAAGCACAGGCTGCCCCCCTCAACTCTAAAATTAGACCTGACACAATAGAGCATTTCACCTTCATTTTCTATACCTGTTATAAGAATTTTAAGGTCTTATATATATAAAATAGATGTTCATAAATGTACCAAGCAAACACATACAAGTATGTAAACCACGTGTCCAACACCCACAGAAAAGTCCTGAAACCATTTTCACTCTCCTAAAATGACCTCAAATATTTCTTTGCAAGGTTAAAGGAAATGGGAAATCTCCCCATTGTCTCTTTCACAAATCCTGTCTTAAGGGCACATTTAAGATATGAATAGGGTGAGCCTGTGACCTGGACTCAAGAACTGAGTATTTACCATTACAAAGGAATCGCCAGACTGCCCAAATAATGTAATCAGTTATCATTCTCAGGTAACATGGCAGACAGGTTTTCTCCTGTAGACCGCCTCTTCTGTGAAGTAGGTATGATGTATCTGGGGGGTGGTCTTAAGCTACAGGGCGGGCAATTTAAAATGTCTATATAAGGGCTTGTGCGCATGGCTTGGTGTTCTCCTCTTCTCTCCTGCGTGTGGGGGGAGCACCCTGTTGCAACAGCTTTAATAAAGATCAGGCTTATAGCCACTTTGCTTTTGTATATTCTGGTCTGGTCTCTGTTCATTTCCTGACCTCCCCAACGCTCTCTCCAAAGGTCTAGTCTTCCTTAAGAAGCTGAACCCCTTGAAGGGACCCCTTTGAAGCAGCTCAAAGGTGTGTGTGAGGGGGGAGAACAGAGATATTGTTAGTCGAGTAAGTCCAAGGAGACTCGTTCTCTTTGTAGCCCCTGAAGAACTGCCAATTCTAAAACTGGCCCTGGATTGAAAAACCAGCCTTCTCTGTTCCCAAGCTCTGCCATTTATTTTGTTTTCCCACAGATTCTGTCCCTAAAGGGCTCAGGACTCCAGAGGTGGTAACATTCTAAGAGCACCAAAATACATGAGAAGTTGGCTGGAGCGGAATTATTTATATAATGTGAACTATGTTCTACACGAGAGCTTGGATGTACTCTACAAATAGGTTGAAGGCTGTTTGGTTTCTTCTATTAATAATGCAGAAATGAGGATGATTTTCAAATTGCATGCTGTGAAGTCTAGGAAAAGGTAAATGTGTTTTCTGCCACTAAATTAGTCACAGCAAGTCTTTGTTGAAGCATAAAATGGTGGAAATAGCAGTAGAGGAAACTAAGGTGAGATTAACACAACACTCCTATGAAAACCTATCTTGAGAGCAACCTGTCTTGAACCCAGCAGGACTTTCTAGTGAGTAGATACGCCAAGACTGGTCTGCAAGATAATACAACAAAATTAAGTGTTTAATCAAGAGATGTGAGGAGGGGAGCACTGAACCAGGAGGTGGCATTTCAGCAGAATATGTGAAGTTGAAACCATTACCCAGTCTTTCCTTGTGACAGTTTTCTCCTATAATTTTGCACTTGAATCAACAAAACCACTGAGAATTAGACAGAAGCCCCCATTTCAGTCTGCTGCTAAACATGCTGTTGCTCCTCATGGAGGGTATGGCTGGCAGTGGCTACTTGCCATGATGGCTAAACTACGGCTCCACCGTTAGAGGCAGTAATGCTTCTAAGTATCAGTTGCTAGAAGCCACAGCAGCTCAGGCCCTGTTTGCGGGTTTCATCTGGTTGGCCACTGTGAGAACAGGTTGCTGGTCTAGATGGGCCATTGGACTGATCCAGCAGCCCCTTCCTCTGTTCTTACAAGCACAAGATTACCATCACAATACCAGGAGGCTTAAATCTCCAAATGTAGGACCATATGATTCCCTTTTCCTTAAATAGATACACCTGACTCCCAGATCTCACTCCCAGATCTCTCCCAAGTTCCCTGCTCTTGTCTTCACACACACCTGGCCTTGTCCAATATTTCTGCCCTAATACCTGGACACATCACTTCCTGTGACCTTCGCTTTACTGCCTTCAGCTGTCCAAAGGCTTCTCCCTGTCCTTCCTTGTGCCTTGAACTGCCTCCTGAAACACCTCAGTCCGGCCACCTTCCTTCTTTCCTTTGTGGGAGAACCAGCCTCATATAACCAACATACTCAAATCTAATTAATGCACAAAGGGGTTAAAACCAGGCTTAGTTCACCTGGGGAGGGACTAGGTGATCAAGTCTTTGTTCGCCTTCCTAGTCTACCTGAGCTCAGTGTGTAGATGTCTAAGTTGGTTGCTCCAGTTTAGCTGCATGACTCTATAACAAGCCTCTCAAGTTCCTATACCAATAATTTAGGAATTTTCACCACTTTGCAACTAAACCAAGTTTTATGCCCTTCTCGATTTTCTGAAGCACATGAATCTGACCTTTGGAGTGTTCGCAAGTTCACAACTTGCCAAACATGTAGTCTTCTTCTATGCTGGGGGGAAAGGGCGACTTTGGAAGGAACTCAAAAGAGCATATTTTAAAGGACTAACAGCCTATATTTCCATGCTTTACTTTGCTGAATATTTTGTGATTTTAAATCTCTGCTGACGTTCTCTCGCCAAAGAGGTCTAGCCCCAAACTTGGATCATGGCATCCAGGAATTCTCCTTTTATACTTATTTTATCCTTGCACCTACATCCTTGAAGTCCCTTCTCAAAACTCAGCTTTTCTGTGAGATCTCTGCACCATCCTGGGAGTCTCCATACCACACTGCAGTGGTTGCCAAGCTTTTTAGGCTCAGTGGGTCTATTTAGATTTTTAAGTGACAGGCGCAATCCCTCTCTGCTCACTTCTCTCTCTTTCACCGTTAATTTGCCCAATATAAACAGCCATCATGAACAGGCAAGAAAACACTCAGATGTCCCCCTTTTATTAACTTTTAGGGCAGAAGTTTTACATCACATTTTTGAAACAAAGAGAGCGATCTCCTCGCAGTGTTGCAGCAGCAAATGTGAAGACAACCCCAACCGAAATTCCTGAATAAGTTTGTGTCAAGTTCCGTTATAGAAAAAGCCAGATCACTCTCTGCCCGAGAGCAAAGGCCACGCAAACCCATTTGTGTACTTGGGTCTCTCAGGGGGAAAGGGTCTGCCTGAAAACACAGATGGATAAAGCATTAGCTTTCAGAGAGACACCACTTTGGAGCAACGCTAGGAAGAACAAGAAGGCCCACAGAGGCAGGATGCTGGCATCTTGCCCCAGAAACCCTGTAAGCAGACTGCACAGCAGTTACAGAAGCAAGCTTGGAAGAGGTTCTCGTTTCACATGGCTCCGATGTCGATACCCCTGCGGGGTCCTTATGGCAACACCTCTGCCGTGATGGAGGTCTGAAACAGCTCAGAAGAGCCTGCTCAACTGAGATGCCAGGCTCTTCAACAGCACCTGGATACCAGCCACAGAGTCAGCGCCATCATCTTCTCATCCTGAAGCTGGGCTTTTCAGCATCATCCTCTTCCTCAGAAGTACCTTCGTCTTCCTCTTCACTGGTCTGCTGCTTTGGGGAATGGTCGGAATCTGTAGCCGGTAAAAGACATGATGATCAGGCTACTTGCTTGAGGGAAGAAAGAACTGAATATTATGGATTGATAGGTAAATGGAACCATCAAATTCAGAGCTCTGTGGATCAGATGGTGGAGATAAAATGCATTTCTGGCCTACTTGTGAGCTTCCAGAGGTATGGCTGGCCACTTACAGTTGAGGTTTTTTGGTCTCCCCCAGCAAAGGCAAGGCAATTCTTTTCTCCCTGCCTTCCCCAAAATGGCGAGGTACATTTTAGGCCAGGGATGTGGCCTAAAACCTGTGGTCCTCCAGATGCCAGAGTACAACTCCCATCCCTGACCATTGGGCATGCTGGGTAGGGATGATAGGAGTTGGTGTCCAACAAATTCTGGCAGGCCTGTTTCAGGGAGGAAAAATCCTCCTAATTCTCCAACTCAGACTGGTAGGGACAACATTCGGCAACTCTTCCTCATTTCAAGAATCAAGGTCATGTTCCCCACTGGGCTGCGAACTCTACAGCCTCCCCTTCCTACAGACATTGCTGCACTTAGGTGAACCCCAACAAAAACTTGGAAGCAACAGTCCTCCCATTGCCTCAGGCACCCAGGATTAGGATTACTATACGGAACAGCTCCTCCTTCCTTGGTTTTGCAGATATTTGAGAGTTATTTGTCCCTGCCGCAGGGGTGGCTGCTTTGCCTACACTCATCCGAGTCCATGGACCTTCTGATCCTCCAATGGTGCCCTCCACATGTTTTAGACTACAATTCCCATCAGTGCTGGTTGGGACTGATAGGAATTGTAGTTCAAAAGCAGATTGGGTTGGGGAAGGCTGCTCTATGCAACCTCTTTCTTTCTCATCAGGAGCTGTGCTGTCGTTTGGTCTGACTACCCTGACAGAATCCCAAAGGACTTCCCTGGAAGATACCCACATCTGGATGCAGGCAGAAGCTGCAGAAGCTCAACTCATTTCAGTGGGGACTTGAGAGCAGAAGAAGTTTCCTGGTGAACTGAAATCCAGAAGATGTGTTTTCACATTACCTGCATGTTCGCTCTTTTGTTCAAGCTTACTCTTCTTCGCCAGCATTTTCTTCTCTTTCAACTTCTGCCTGTAAATCAAGAATTAAATGCTCCAAATGAACAAGCTGCCCTTTGCCCCAACATTTTGCAGATTCCAACCCTGATGCTAGCAAAAAGAGAACTGAGCTGTGCAGTTGTTCAAAGGCCAATTCTTAATGCTCTGGAACCCAACTTATTTCAATGCTGATGGAAGAGCATGTGAACAGCTTTGAAACATGTTTGCCTTGTTTAGCAGGAGGGAACTGCTATCTGTTCCCAAATTATCCTAGCGGTAGGATGAAATTTGCCTCTCTAGGAAACTGTTTCCAGGAACTGCAGAGAGGTGGACTTGCAGCCACCTAGAGGTAAAAACTGGAATTATTCCTTCATAGGACTGGCAGCTACATACAGTGGTGCCCCGCAAGACGAACGCCTCGCAAGACGGAAAACCCGCTAGACGAAAAGGTTTTCCGTTTTGGAGGCGCTTCGCAAAACGAATTTCCCTATGGGCTTGCTTCGCAAGACGAAAATGTCTTGCGAGTTCCTGAGGGTTTTTCCTTTTCCTAAGCCGCTAAGCCGCTTATCAGCTGATCCGCTGATAAGCCGCTTAACAGCTGATCGCTAAAAGCTGCTAAACCGCTAATAGCGCGAATCCGCTAAGCTGTCAATGGGCTTGCTTCGCAAGACGAAAAAACCGCTATACGAAGAGCCTCACGGAACGGATTAATTTCGTCTTGCGAGGCACCACTGTATCCTGTTTTCTGTCAATGGAGATTTTCCCCACTAAGGCTCCTAAAGGTAAAGGTAAAGGGACCCCTGACCATTAGGTCGAGTCATGGCCGACTCTGGGGTTGCGGCACTCATCTCGCTTTATTGGCCGAGGGAGCCGGCGTACAGCTTCCGGGTCATGTGGCCAGCATGACTAAGCCGCTTCTGGCAAACCAGAGCAGCGCACAGAAACGCTGTTTACCTTCCCGCTGGAGCGGTACCTATTTATCTACTTGCACTTTGACGTGCTTTCGAACTGCTAGGTTGGCAGAAGCAGGGACCGAGCAACGGGAGCTCACCCCGTCGCAGGGGTTCGAACCGCCAACCTTCTGATCGGCAAGTCCTAGGCTCAGTGGTTTAACCCACAGAACCACCCGCGTCCCTGCTAAGGCTCATAGCCACATGGAAAATCAGACCACTATGCCAATCCCAGCAGGACAGTGTTGAGATCAAACCTGCTGACTTCCCATGGCAAGAACTTCTCCTCACCCTGCGCCTGCAATTATTTAAGGGAAAACAAGATAGGTAGCTCCATGCTACATATTAAGGAAGAACCTCTAGTCTGGCCCTTAAGTCATTTTGGACTGTAAACAAATATTGAACTATTGCCCTTGACCCTTCCTGCCTCCCCTCATTCTGGATCCTGTTTCCCTAGGCTTCCTGTACAGCTTTGACCTCACCGTTTCCTTCTGCGCTTGGCTGTCTGTTCTTCCGCAACAATCTTGTTCTTTTCTAGCTTCTTCTGATATTCCTCATCCAGTTTTTGCTGCGACAAATCACAGGGAACATGTCATTACAATCCCAGGGCGGGCTGCAACCATTTATTATTTAGAAAGCTGAAACAAATTACAGTCAGGGGAATAGGGTGGGTTTTGAAAACAACTTTTTCAGGTGCAAAGGTCAGAGCGAAGAGGTGCATTTTCAGCATTCCATGAAAACTGTAGAGTGAAAGTGGCAGACACACCTCTCCGGGGAAGCAATTCAACAACCGAGGAGCTGCTGCAGGGAATGCCCTCTCCCAGGCTGCCACCCCCAAACATCAGAGGATGGCACAACTACCAAGAGGTAATTCTCCACTGATTTTAACACCTGATAGGGTCTGTAGGGAAGGAGGCAGTACAGCAACTCAGAAACGGTAAGCCAAAGGAATCACCCAACCTTTTCAGCCATGGCATCCATAAAATCTTGCCTCTGGTATTCTCGCCGGCGAAGGTGTCGGTAGACGTGGAATTCCCCACTGCCAGCCCCAGCACTGGAACCTGCCAAGGAAGGGGTCACAGCTTATTGACAGAGCAGGTGCATTACAAGTGCAGGCGGCGACCCTGGTGCCTCCTAGGATCTCAGGTAGCAGGCGATGGGAAAGCTGCTGCCAGTCAGAGGAGACAATACAGTGGTACCTCGGGTTACATACGCTTCAAGTTACAGACTCCTCTAACCCAGAAATAGTACCAAAGGTTAAGAACTTTGCTTCAGGATGAGAACAGAAATCGTGCTCCGGCGGCGCAGCAGCAGCAGGAGGCCCCATTAGCTAAAGTGGTGCTTCAGGTTAAGAACAGTTTCAGGTTAAGTACGGACCTCCAGAACGAATTAAGTACTTAACCTGAGGTACCACTGTAGATGTGTTGTTGTTTAGTCGTTTAGTCGTGTCCGACTCTTCGTGACCCCATGGACCAGAGCACGCCAGGCAAATATTAGTTGTCTAGATACAGGCTCGTAATGCTCCCTAGCACAGTGGGAAAGCTTATGATTTACCTGTGGGAATGGGATTGTGTATAAACCATGCTATAAAGACAAAGCACAAATTTGCATGTTTATTCATTGCTGGACGTTGCGGTGCAGCTCAGTTTGCTTAGAAGGGTCTGCATGTGGTTAAAAACCTCCAAGCCGCCTCTCTCCCTTTGATCTCTGTGCTGACCTGTCAGAGAATCTTTAGTTGTGATTCCTGTATTGCAGACAGTTGGACTAGATGGCCCTTGGGATCCCTTGCAACTCTACAATTCTGTGATTCTGTCCTTGGAAGTCAAAGCTGCATCCTCTTTCATTTCTGTCTCTCCTCTCAAACTTTCTCCGGAACTCAAGTGGCAAATTTATTTCGGAAGTATCTTCTGAGAACAAAGAGGCAAGCATGGCTTCTTTGTTTCACCAACTACTTAGTTAGCTAGGACAAAAGAATTCTCTCTTTAAAATAATGAACTTCCCTTAATAAACTTAAACTTTCTTATTTTATACTAAGTCTCATTCTGAGTGCCTTCCATTTAAAGGTGTGCTCCAAGTAAGGATTCATTTCACTAAAGGTAACTTCTGCTGTTACACACAAACTCTATATGCTAGCATAAATTATGCTGAATTGAAAAAAATTTCCAAATGTTAGTATTTTGCATATTTATTCTAGCTTTATTAGTCACAGTGAGGGTTAAGAAGCTATGATGGACACAGAGATCTTGGCTACAGGCACCTGAAAATTAATCCAGCAACTCCTCTGGTTTCTTAGATCTCAATAGACCATTTTGAAGGATATCCTTTCAGCCATGCAGGCTAGAAACCTGCTTTTCGTCTAGAGTGAAGACCAGGGTTCTCAGAAAGCAACACTCCTGTAGGATCATGACAGATACACAGAGCCCTGGCTACAGAAGACCCAGATTTGGAACCCCATTTGTCTAGGCTGCTTCTCATCAGTGTAAACATTACTTTTTTAAGTGTGCACACATCTCAGAGCCTGAATCATTCACTCTTCTGATTCTCTGTGTTTATGGTCACAAACGTCACACATGATTTCAAACCGTGGGGATTCAGAAGTGTGACTCATATCAATAATCACTCAAATGCGAGTGAAAAATAATTGGTAATATGGCAAGGGCAAGATGGCTGCAAGAACACCCCCTCATCCCCTTATCTTTCAAGCCCCTTATCTTATGACTACTCAATCCTCATCTATTTCCCTTCCCTATTAAGCACATTCCTCTAGAACCACAGTGCTTAAGCTAAGAAGCCACCTAAAAATAGCTACTTACCCATAACATCTCTGACAAATTCTGGAGGCGGACGGGGCGCCCATTCATTGAGCTTTTCAGGAATTGGAACTGTCTTATCCTGCAACAAGAAATGAGCAATACTGTGACACTGTTTCTCTAGGAGGAGAGAGCAATTCTTCAAAGCTATTAGAGCACGGATCTAAACAGAAGTGGGAACATTAAGGAAAACAGAACTGATCTTTTTGCCCGAGAATTTATTGGGCATTTGGCTGCAGACAATACAGTGTCACACTAGCTATATCATGGGTGATAAATCCTTTTGATCTGAGGGCTATATTCACTCTTGGCCACCCTCTGGGGATCACATGCCAGGGTGGGTGTGGCCTTCTCACACACATTTACACAAAGAACACACACATGTACATATAGGTCACACAGACCTCCCCTCTCCTCAACTCATCTCTCTACTCTTATTACCCCATGTATCAAATGATCAATCTGATGACTGGGGAGGGGATGACTTGCGTCCCCATCAGAGTGCTGGATTGGGAAGTTTGCACTTCTCTGCCTGCCCCAGTGTTGCAGCTTATCTATTTTTTTCTTTCTTCTCCTGCTGCCAGAAAAACCAGTCAAATGTTGGCTCAGGCTCTCAGAATGGGGATTAACCACCCTAACCCTAATGTCACATAGAGGAGGGAGAAAGGTTGTTTTCTGCTGCTCCAGAGAAGCGGACACGGAGCAATGGATCCAAACTACAAGAAAGAAGCTTCCACCTAAACATTAGGAAGAACTTCCTGACAGTAAGAGCTGTTTGACAGTGGAATTTGCTGCCAAGGAGTGTGGTGGAGTCTCCTTCTTTGGAGGTCTTTAAGCAGAGGCTTGACAACCATATGTCAGGAGTGCTCTGATGGTATTTCCTGCTTGGCAGGGGGTTGGACTCGATGGCCCTTGTGGTCTCTTCCAACTCTATGATTCTATGATTCTAACCTATTATCTGTATGTGTGAGAATATAATGAAGTAACAGGTTTTCTTGTTGAATACAATCCCATGCTATGAACATACATATATGCATGGATGCGCACGCGCACACATGCATACACACACACACACACACACACACACACACACACACACAGCAGCTCAGAGCAATGGACAGAATTGGTAAGATCTCTGCTGAATGTGCTTAGGAGAGTAGGGTCAGGTAGCTGTCCCCACATATATAGATGTGTGTTCAGAAGGGAACTGCAGGATTAAAGTTACTTATGAGTAAAGGCACTAAAATGAGATAGGAAGTGAAGAATAGGACACTAAGCTCTCCCCTGCCCTTCTCCACAAGCACTCACTGCAATAACTGGAATTTATGCATTTAATTGCATTTAAGAATCTACACACACAAAGTGTTCAGGGCAATGCACATTTAAAAGCATGTTCTACACAGGACTGCAGTCCCCTTCTGGCAGTAAGCCTCATTAAGTGGAGACTCAAGTCACCTCCAGATGTTGCGTGGGGGACTAGACCACATTGCATCAAAGCAAGTGTTATCCCAGACTTTTCAATGCATCTTCCCGTCACTTTCTGTAGCAGTTAATTCCAATCTTTCACGGAAGCAGTTTTGTTGCACAAAAGCTTCACATCAGCTTTCTTTGTGTAGCCTGAGCTTGCCAGGATATGGCTGAATCCCACCTGAAAACACTGACAGCCTGGAAGCACCTTTACTTCACAGTCAACATGCACTATGTTGTAAGAATAAGTAACTTTTACTTGTTGGGCTGACCACAATTTTAAAGATCCGCTTCAGAGGCTCTCCAAGTGTCCCAACTCCCTGGTAAGGTGGGTGGCCATGTGGGAGAGGCCCTTCTCTATGGTAGCCTCACAGCTATGGAATTTCCTTCCCTCGGATATTTCCAAATTGCAGGCTTTTTGAAAAGGCCTATAATCTTCAATTGACCTTTCAGGCATGATGTTTATTAGCTGAGAGATGGCCTGGGTGAAGAAGTTTTTATCTGGCTCTGTTAAAAAGAAATTTAATGCTGAGTTGTAGTTTTAAAACTTTGCATTGCTGTTTCTTGTATCTTTTTGTTGATTTTGATTGTACACCAGTTTGAAAAGGCATCTGCACAGAAAAGCAGCCATACACACACACACACACACACACACACACACACACACACACATTTTAATGGATGCCCATTTAAATATATGCCTTCTCTTTTTATGCTGCCATAGAGGCATCAATGGAGAGCTACCCTAGGGAGCTCTGTTCTGTTGCAGAGTAGGCAAGCACAAAGTAACAGGAGTCTGTTGGAGTGCTCTAGACTGTAAGGTCTATAGGCAGATGCCCACTCCCACCAAGTACAAAACCAATGAGATTCAAACTACACTTGTAATTTGCCTCAAAGACCTAAATAGGAGAAAGGCAGCACATACCGTATTTTTCGCCCTATAGGACGCACTTTTTCCCCTCCAAAAATGAAGGGGAAATCTGGGTGCGTCCTATGGGGTGAATGCAGGCTTTCGCTGAAGCTTGGAGAGCGAGAGGGGTCGGTGTGCACCGACCCCTCTCGCTCTCCAGGCTTCAGGAACACATCCGCAGCCTAAGCAACCCTGTGGGAGTTCCCGCAGGGCTGTCTAGGCTGCGGATAGCAGCCTACCGCCCGGCGCGAGACACGCCCTGAAGCAGAGCGCCCCATCCGCCGGACAGACATCCGCAGCGTGTTGGAGCCCTGCAGGAGTTCCCCACAGGGCTCCACATGCTGCGGATAGCAGCCTGCCGCCCGGCGCGAGGGGCGCCCTAAAGCAGAGCGCCCCGTCCGCCCGCCAGACATTGGCCAGCCCCACAAGCTCGGGGGACAGCAAGGAGGCGCAGCGCCGCCATCCCGCTGTTCATCGACCTGGTTCGGTTTCCCCGACCTGGTTTTGGGGGGGAAACAAAGGGGGGGGAATTCCTTTATTTCCCCCCCCAAAACCCAGGTGCGTCCTATGGGATAGAGCGTCCTATGGGACGAAAAATACGGTAAATTTGTTCAATAAATGCATACATGCAAGCCAAGAAAGACAAAGGCGGAAGGAGACACTCACTGCCAAAGGGCCCGGTTAAACAGGATGGGATGAGGGCACCAACACCTTCAACTTCGTATCATATAAACCTACCCAGGTATTAAGCTTATCTGCAGATGGACACTCTCAGAGTATAGACTCATATTGTGTTGTGCCACCCGATCTAAGAAACTCCCACTCTACTTGTTTCACTTTTGGGGCACCAGGCAAACTCTGTTCTATTCTCCCAGACCTCTAAAGTTCCCATTCAACCCTTCATTTTTGTTTTTGCCATCATTTTTGATGAGTGGTCTAGCATGACCTAATAATGCAAATGCATAGGGGAAGGATAGGGATCAATAGGATTGTGGCAAAGGAACATAAGGAGAGCCCTGCTGAATAAGACTAGAAGCCAAGAATCCTCTTTCCCCGCAGTGGCTAACAGAATACCCCTGAGACACCCATGATCACAGCATGAGCACAATAGCACTTTTCTGCTGTTGTTCCCTAGCAACTGGTCTTCCGAGACACTCTGCCTTTCTTTCACGCTAGAGGTAGAATATAGCCATAATGCAGCCTTTATCCTCCATCAGCTTCCCCATTTCCTTTTAAAGCCTTCTAAGTTGGTGTCCACTGCCACGTCCTGTGACAGTGAGTTCCACAGGTTCCATACTGTGTGAAGAAGTACTTCCTTTCGTCTGTCCTGAATCTACCACCAACCAGCTTCATCACATAAACTCAGGTTTCAGTATTATGGGCGGAGCGGGGCGCGCGCGCGTGGAATTTCCCCCTTACGTGCACTTGATTCCCCTTGTGAGTAAGCAAATACAGTGGTACCTCTGGTTAAGAACTTAATTCGTTCTGGAGGTTTGTTCTTAACCTGAAACTGTTCTTAACCTGAGGTACCACTTTAGCTAATGGGGCCTCCTGCTGCTGCCGCGCCGCTGGAGCACGATTTCTGTTCTTATCCTGAAGCAAAGTTCTTAACCCGAGGTACTATTTCTGGGTTAGCGGAGTCTGTAACCTGAAGCGTATGTAACCCGAGGTACCACTGTACTCCCTTCTTTATACAAGTTAACTAGGAATCGGGGGAGGGAAAAATATATTAGTGGACAAGCCTGGTGAGAGCAGATCAGGACTGCCAAATATAAGAGAAAAGAGGAAATAAAAGGGGGGCCTCTACCTCTTCATTGAAGCAAACTGAGTAAGAGGGTAGTTATTGAGGGGAGAAATGGGGGGGGGGGGTTTCCACCTCACCTATCCCCAACTGGAGGCCCTGGTGCCTACACTGCAGGGGTGGGAGCGGGGAGAAGTAGCCACGCCCACCAACACTTATGCCCCGCCCCCTCACCGGATTCCTCATGAGCCTCTCCAGCTTCAGACGCTGCTCGTCCGCTGCGCTCCGGGGGATGACCAGCGGCTGCGGTTCCTTGCGGGGCCGGGAGGGCCGCGTCGGCCCCGCCGCCATCCTGCCCCCCCCTTTTGGTTTCCCCTCCGCCTTCTCCTGCGCAAAAGGCCGCGGCCCCGACCGATGACGTCACGGAGGGCGACGGTCATAGAGGCATCTTGCGAAAGGGGCGGGGCGGGGCTCCCTTCCTTTCCTTGTCCCGCGCCTTCCCCTTTGCTCCGCCCCCTTTCCGGCAATATTCATGAGGTCTGTTACATATTAATGAAGGCGCGAAAAACAGGCCAGAAACGGCGGTTGGTTTTTCTTTCGAAATGCGTGTTAGCGTCGCTACTGAGGCGAGGGGGGAGGGGGGAGGGGGGAGTTCCCAGAATGCTTCGCGGTCTTGTTTTGTTTTGTTTTTTTGCATTCTGTTTTTTTTTTATATGCCAAATTTAATTATCCTTCACACAATGTAAGGATTAGTTTTGTTTCTTTTATTCTCAGGGCTTGGCAGCTAGTGATAATTTTTTAAAAATAAAAAATGCACCACAGCATTATACCAATGGTGTCACTGTTAGTTGCCAGCTGCTTCTAGGAACTTTATTGTTCAAACGTTAAAGCTTCATATTGCTGCATTTGCAGAGGGTTGAGGCAGATGATCCTCAGGGTCCCTTCCAACCCTACAATTCCTATTCACGCTTTTGATGAACATATTGCCTGGCAACTTTAAAAAAATACCAGTTACCTATTGCACTTTTAAGTGGTGACCTTGCACTCTATCATAGATATACTAGCACAGATTTTAGCTGGTTTTGATCTGCACTGCCAGCAGGAGCTTTCAGTGGAGTCTCTTCGCTTACAGCAACAGCCTAACCTTTATAACCTAGGAAAGCAGAGCTTGTGGTGTGTGAATTTTTTTTTAAGGAGGCTGAGTTAAGTGATATTTTAAATAGATTAATTCATGATCTTTCCCTCCTGAACTACCTACCCAATCAACCACTTTATAGCCCTTGGCAGGGCTCTCAAACATCTACAGTACAAATGTCCATGTGGGTACAAAGCAGTTGAAAAATCTACCCTAAAGGCAACAAAATTTGCTGAAATCACAGCAAGATATGGCAACTACAACAGTAAACAGCAACCACCTAGCCTACTAGTCCAAAAAAACCCGAACAAACCCTGGGGCAGGGGTATTTATTTGTAGCATTTAGATACCACATTTTTCTCCAAAGAGCTCAAGGTGGCATACATAGTTCATGGCCAAGTGGGATTTTGAGCCCTGGTCTCCTGTGTTTCCTAGTCCTACACACTAACTGCTATAGCCACACTGGATGAAATCTTAACTTTCTAAAAACCAGAATCGGGCCAATGCTGGGTGGCTTTCTAATAAGAGAATTATTCTGCACAATACTGTTGCTGTAGATTAGACTTTAAGTGAATCCACCATACACACAATTTGGGCAGCAATATCCTATTTTGAATTGAAAATTTTGTATCGGGTTTCTTTTGGTTTAAAAATTATGTAGGAAATTATCTGGGAGAAGGAAACGATATGTGTGAAACATTGTGAGAATGATTGCTCTTTTTGCACTCAGGGTTAGCAAAATGAGCAATGCAACAGCCTCCAGGGGGCTCCACTTACAAATTGCTACATGCAGGGCAAGCGAAACCCCTGGGGATATTAGCAGCAGATGGAGGAAGTCGTGCTTGGCCTGCCATGAGTGCAGCAGCAACCGCTGCTTCCTGGCAACTGAAAGATGCAACATGATCTGCATGCAAACCAGGAAGTGGCAGAAGTGCCCATGGACCAGATAGTGATCAGGCCAGATGCTACATCCTCCACACAGCAGCCTGTGACCTTTTCACAGCTTTGGGGCGGAACCCATCAATTAAATGTTTTGACTCAGCCCTGCGAAATTGAAGGTTGAGGTCTATTCTCACATTGCCTTTTACTAATGTTTTGCATAGAGCGGCCACTTATGTGTCACCAAAAAAGACAAGGGGGAAAGATACCAGTTTGCATAATGTTTGCATTTGCTAATGCACACTAATAGGTGCAAAAAATAATAATAATATTGGGGCGGGGGAAATACAATAGGTTAAGTAGAAGTACAATTTATCTCAGCATTATGATTCCTGATGGGTAACTTCTAGGCCCTTCGTCTCCCTTATTGGGATTCTTTATCGTGAAACAGAAATTAGATGCTTTCAAACAGAGAACAGTCCTCTGTAAAGCAGGATTTATGGACACCCTATTTGTGTAGACCTGTCCTTTTATTCCTTTTTTGTTCTTTACAAGAGTTACTATTTCATTGATAGCTTGCAAGCTGTTACTATTATAACATTTTTCTTCATGGGTTATTGCGATACCTGTAGTGGCGTTTTCATTATTACTGAGGTGTATTAAGTGAGAGGCCCACTGTTGTCCAATGCTATTACCTGGCCACTCACAATGCAAGGAGCAAATTATAAAGATTGGGAGGAAGGTCATTCAGTGTGGCTTTATCTGGCCAAAATGGATTAGGACTCGAACCAATGGCTTCAAGTTACGAGAAAGAAGATTTTGACTATACATATGGAAAAACTGTCTGACAGTAAGAGCTGTTTGACAGTGGAATAGTCTCCCTCGGGAGGCTGTGGACTCTCCTTCCTTGGAGGTTTTAAAGCAGAGGTTGGATGCCCATCTGTCAGATTATTTGGTTTGAGATGCCTGCATTGCAGGGGGTTGGACTGGATGACCTTTAGGGTCCCTTTCAACTCTACGATTCTACGATTAGGACCTGGGAGATAAAGGTTCAAATCCCTACTCTGTCACGAAGTTCACAGGGTAACATTGCACCAGTCATTGTTTCTCAGGGTTGTAGTGAGGATAAAACGGGGCGAGGGAAAACTGTGCATGCCACTTTGAGCTCCTGGAAGGAAAGGTGGGATATAAATACAATGGTAAATAGACTGTAAGTATTGGCAAGTGTACTTCAATCACACATCACCAAATTCAGGCTACACAATTAAAGTGGATTTGGTGCTCTTGCACAACAGACCTGCTTCCCTCCCAAAAGAATTGATGCTTTTGAATTATGGTGCTGGAGGAGACTCTTGAGAGTCCCATGGACTGCAAGAAGATCAAACGTATCCATTCTTAAGGAAATCAGCCCTGAGTGCTCACTGGAAGGACAGATCGTGAAGCTGAGGCTTCAATACTTTGGCCACCTCATGAGAAGAGAAGACTCCCTGGAAAAGACCCTGATGTTGGGAAAGATGGAGGGCACAAGGAGAAGGGGACGACAGAGGACAAGATGGTTGGACAGTGTTCTCGAAGCTACAAACATGAGTCTGACCAAACTGCGGGAGGCAGTGGAAGACAGGAGTGCCTGGCGTGCTCTGGTCCATGGGGTCACGAAGAGTCGGACACGACTAAACGACTAAACAACAACAACAAATATGGTAAAATGACTAGCAATTGTTAAAGCAATCATATTTTTGGCCATCAGATGGCACTAGCACATGCTTTAAAATGATTGTTTAAAAGTATTTATTAGGATGAACAGCTTTTAAAAAGAGATTCCCATATTTGCCTTTATTTTAGACCCATGGAACATGATGGCTGGCCATTTTTTCAAGCACCACAATGCTAGACTGAAAACCATCCTTTTCCAAAGGCAATAGGCTTCTTTTAATCAGTATTAAAGTGTAAGAGATTGCTACTATATTCTCAGCATGGGGATGAAACAGAGGAACACTTAGAAGTTTAATCCCCACTGAAGTCTTTATGCGTCATGGCCACTCTTGTTATGTATGCAGTTTCTCAATCTGATCTTTAAATCTTGCCTGAAAGGAAGTAACATATTGACTCTTTCCTTTCCTATCCTAGGAGAATTGTTGCAAAACCAATTATCTTTTGGTAAGACTGACACTCCTCTTGTCAAAATCCTCCATATATGTGCTCCTCTCCCTGTATGAACCGACCTAGACCCTGCACTTGCCATCTGAGGCCTTCCTCTATGTCCCCCATCCCAGAGAGGTTCAGAGAATGGCAACAAGAGAATAGGCCTTTTCTGGGGTGGCTTCCCAATTGTGGAATGCTCTCTTCAAAGAGGCTCGTCTGGCACCATCAACATATATAAGCTATATGTCTGAAATAGTACAGGAGAGCAATCCTGAAGCCATTTTGACCCTCCCAATGTCCTCAAATATTCCTCTGCAGTAAGGAAGGTAAATGGGGAAAGTCTTTTCACTTACAAATCCTGTCTTAAGGGTGCGTTTGTGTATGAATAGGGAGAGCCTGTGACCTGGATTCAGGAACCAAAGTATTAACCATCACAAAAGAATGGCCAGACTGCCCAGGTAAATGCAATCAGAGACCATTATCAAGTATCCTGGCAAACAGGATTTCTGCTGTAGACAGCCTCCTGTGATGTACGCATGATGATAGGGGGGTGGTCTTTGGCTAAGGGGGTTGGGCAATGTCAAAAGTCTTTAAAGGTTCCTGCACACTTTTGTTCAATGTCTCTCCCTCCTTGGAAGAAACTCGTGTTGCAACAGAAAAATTAATATCTGCCTTGCATTCCACTGGATCCTGCCTCCACCCATTTTTCTCTGACTGATCATGGACTTAGGGGACTCAAGAGTCCGATGGGGAGTTGGGCAGCCCAAGCCCAAGCCCAAGCCCAATTTTTACATCAATTACCAGCCAAAAACATTCATCTTCACCCAGGCCAATGGCTATTAAATAATCTATGGCCCGTGAAAGTGTAGGGAAAGCAGACTGTCATTACGATGGTTATTTTATTATTAGGCTGTCTCCCACTATGTTTTTATCATTGATGTTCTGTAATGTGGTTTTAAAGTTGTACACAGCCCTGGAAACTTCTGATAAAGGGCAGCATATTAATAGAATAAATAATATTTAGCAACACCAATAAAATATTACGTATAGTACTTCCAATGTTCTAGCTTGTTCAAAGCTTGTTTTATTCCCTGCACCCCTCAAAGAAAGATCAGAACACCATTATTTTTTCCAGTTCTTTTACAAGTTGGTTTTGTAAATAAAATTAATTTATTCTACAGCACATTAAAACTTTTTTTCACATTTAAAAAAATCGTATTTACAAATTAACATTTCATTTTGTAATTGCGGCTCCTTCGGTCCTCATTTTCTTCCTTCGTTCTGATTGGCACAGAAGAAATCAATATGGACAAAGGTGCAATTCCAGCCATAATTCTCCATGAAGAAGGGCCCAGCAGTGGACTATAGCTCTTCTGAACATCATTAATCCCTTTCTTGAGGGGTGGTGGAGGAGCAGGTATGAGGTTATCTACAAAGGTTCCCTCCTTGCTTTTGTATGACATTGTACCACGTGTTCCTGTTGCAAAAAAATTTCCCAGTATGTTACATCCCCGCACAATAAGGCTGCAATGCCTTCATTTATAGACATAAAGACAGGTTCTGGATTTGAAAGTCAAGAGGCATTTATCTCTTGACTTGCTGCTCTAAAAGGTTGCTGCTCTAAAAGGTGCTCTAAAAGGTGCTACTGATCAAATGCCACGATTCAGAACTTTCTTTAAAGGAAGAGGTGCAATCAGCAGCTGCCTATGACAACTGTTCCTGGTGAAGAATGGAAAGGCACCACTTCCGTCAAGAGTTTCCCAGAAATCTTAAAGAAAACCATGGAAACAGGTAGGTGGTAAGGCTACCAACTGAGAACCGGTCCCAAGAAAACAAACAGGCAAGGTGGTTTTGCATTCTGCATTCAAAGCTCTCATAGTTGTGGTGTTTGGCCTAAGAAACACTGATGGGACAAGTAGTTGTTCTTCAACGTGGGACAAATGTAAGATCACCTACAAATTAAGGACAACTTTGGTCAATTTAACACAAATTACTCATCTGGAAACTCCCTTTGGTGCAACATCTTTACTGCACGTGCTCATGTAATATTGATAGGAATTATTTAGGTTTATATTTAAACTAATATTAATATTTGAAGTCCATCTTCTAATTTGACCCTATTATAACTATGTCCCTTCCTTCCTTCCTTCCTTCCTTCCTTCCTTCCTTCCTTCTAACAGGAACTTTTTTTTTTAGTCAAAGGAACGAATACCTCACACCTGGAATTACTGCTTTCGTACACAATTATCAGTTGGGAATGTTTTGAAACCGCAGTACTGCTGTTACATTGCCAAGCTGATCTGATAGGTGAGTGACAATGTGACAGGCTAATAAGAGCAAACACTTCTTTAAGAGTGGCTGCTAAGTGACACATCTCTCCAATCTCCCTGGTTTAGACTGCAATCCCAAACAGACTCGGTGGAAGCAAGGGTCAAATGAACATAGCAAGGCTTCTTTTCAAGTAAACATAAACAGGATTGCACTAGAGTTGTGTTGCAAACCCAACACAGTAGTTTCTTCAGTTTCAGTATTTACACACAGGTGCTGCAACAGTGCAGGGACCACCCCCCCCCTTTATCTCCAACATCCCACTTGATTTTGATTCTGGGTTGATGTGTAGCTTAGTTAGTAGTTTAGGGGGGGGGGAGAGCAAGGGAGAGATGACAGAGGTGTATAAAATTATATATGGCAGGGAGAAAGTGGATAGAGGAAGGTTTTTGTCTCTCTTGCCTAACCACCAGGGCCATCCATGAAACTGAAGGGTGGAAGATTGAGGACAGAGAAAAGGAAGGAGTTCTTTACACAGTGCAGTTAAGCCAAGGAATTTGCTGCTGTGAGATGCAGTAGTGGCCACCAATTTGAATAGCTTTGAAATATGTATTTGCGGAGGATAAGGCTATCATGCTGGCTACATTGCTTCCAACATCACAGGCAGCATGTCTCAGTACCACTTGCAGTTGCTGTTGTACTTGAGCCCTGCTTACAGGCTTCCTGCGGCCATCTGGTTGGCCACTGTGAGAAAAGGGTGCTGGACTACAGAAGCCTTTCGTCTCATTCCCAGAGGCTCTTCTTTCCTTATGCTCTTACAAAGGAGTTAATGGGCATTGTTTGGGGCTAGATTTCTTTGCCTTTAGCTTAAGACTCTTCAGTTAATTTGAGTTCCGAGGCTGCTTGGTTGAAGTTGTTTGATTTATACATATTAACGCTGAACAGGAATTTCTGCAAGCTAGACAAGGACAGGTTTATGATGTCGAGTTTGCAGCTTCCTGTCTCTGCTCCGGGCAGGCTTCATTAAGTAACTGTATACAGTGGGTCAGAAACCTGAGATTCCTTGAAGATTAAGCCATAATCTGTTATAGCTCAGTTTACAGGATTCTAGTGGCTCTATCCCATCACAAGCATGTATTAGAACAAGGGTGGGCAGTAGGTAGATCAAACCTACTAGCAGAGCGCCAGATAATTTGAAAAAGATTGACATGGGACTCTGACTTCCTCTTGTGTAATAATTGGGGGGCGGTATTTTCCCCTTCCCTCAATTAGGCTGCTGAAGTCAATGTAGCTTGTGAGTAAACCAGAAATCTTTTTTTTTGGGGGGGGGGGTTGAAATCTCTGCTCTGTAGTAGCTCAGGTATAGCTTTGTATAGGCTAGTCACCCATTGTATGACTCATAGGGTACATGCATATATTTCAACACCACTTTGCACTTGAGGTTCTAAGGAAAAGCAGGCCATGGAGGGAAGTATACACCCTGTGAACCCGAAAATATACTTTTATGGAGTAGTAGAATTTTGCACTTGATCTGAGATTTATCTCATTCATAGGATGTGTGGGATTTCCCTTTGATAGCAGTAAGACCATTTCATTGAGAGATGTGTTGGTAACGAAACATTAAAAGACAGCGTTCTGCACCTAACAGCATCAGAGCCTTTCTTCATGTTCATTTCTTTCAGGGGACATGAGATGCAGGAATCCAGTCTTGAAAGGCTGCTGGAATTAAGATGCAACCAATGCTTTCAGGCCACAGCAGACATAACTGCAATCAGGATGCAATGCACCAACTGGTCCGTTGCTATCTGCCAGCTGAAACCTATGAACTAGGGACTGAGAACCTGGCACCCTCCAGATTCTCTTGTATGACAGTTCCCATCATCCACAGTCCCTGGTTATGCTGGTTGAGGCTGATGGGAGCTGTAGTCCAACAGGCCCCCTGTTATAAACCATTATCCAGTCATGTGTGGCTTCTGTTGTGCCAACCCCGCCTCCCCAAATACTGATCACTGAAAGCCCAGACATAACATTTGCAACACTGATTGAGTTGGGATTCTTAGAACCTGATGCATGTTTCTTTGTTGGAAAGTGGTGCAAAACGTGGAGACAATTCCATGTTGTGCGTCTGGAGTACAGTTAGGCAAATTAAGAATATATGGAACTGCCTGATGGGAGTGCTTCTAGACATGGACAATTTAGCCGCACCAAATCTTTGCTCTTCTGCCTGGAATTGGAACAACAAATCTGCTTTCAGACTCAGGTCCTTCTTACAATCATAAAATTGCAGAGTTGGAAGGGACCATGGGGGTAATCTAGTTCACCCCCTGCAAAGCAGGAATCTTTGGCCCAATGTGGGGCTCAAACCCATAACCCTGAGATTAAGATTCTCATGCTCTGCCAACGGAGCTATCCCTGCTTTTATGGAACCTTCCCTAGCAAATAAGTCCAGCCTATCTTTGTTGGTTTTTGAGAGAGCTCTAAAGATATATATATATATATATATATGTGTGTGTGTGTGTGTGTGTGTGTATAAATTTCAATCTGCATATGATTGATTGTTGGGCTTTCAGCAATTGCCCGTGCTCATTTTTACAGGGGTGTATAGTGATTTATACCTTGTTGTTTTTATATATTGTTAGATTTTTTTTTATATACCATCTTTTGAGGGCAATGTACTCTGAAAGGTAGTTTAAAATTAAACATTTTGTGGGGAAGGGGTTAAATACTGCTTTTCCCCATCCTCACTGCACTCCCAATTCCTTCTCTATTTTTTAATTATTTTTTTGGAGTGGGGCAGGGTGGGCAGGGAGAGAAAAGAAACAGAAATAAATGAACACTGTTTGGAAAGGGAAGAGGTACAAGTGACAGAGTTGATTCCTAGAGAAGAGAGGTGGACTATATAGAGAAATAAAAGTCTGCAGCAATCAATACAGGCCATATCCAGCCAAGGAAGCTACTAAATAGCAGCACAATAGGCCAGCTGCTCCTGGGGAAACTAGATAACTGTTCCATTGTGGGGCTTTCTGTGGGGTTTCTTTTAAGAGTTGGATTATCTTCACACACAAAAATGGAAACTGAACAGGGAAAAAACACATGGGAGGAGCATGTCATCATGCGGATACACCATAAAAGTAGGTGAACATGGTGTGGCCATTCCTCCACAGTGATTGCTCAGAGTGGAAGCCCTTATGAAGTCAGATTTCTGGGTCCATCTAGTCCACACCAAAAGGGAGCAACTGGTACCTGTTCCTTGGGCAGCCTGTGCCTCTGGTTTGCATCAATGTCAGGCAGCACCATACATCCTTTGCGCACAACTGTACTCCAGCACCAAATGTGGAGTTCTTCAAGAGGAGGAGACGAAGACTATCATGAGCCCAACTATTTACAGTGAAGATGAAGAGGACCACAGAACCCACACCACACAAGACAGCAGCAATCCAAGAAACAGTTCCTTTGTTAGCTTTCCCTCTAAAACCCTTGGGTCCTGGTGATGAGTTAGCTACTAGGGGGCTCAGTCCCAATGCAGTTAAAGTTTTACAAACACTTCCTGTTTCCATCTGAATGAGACCATTAGGGTGGGAACAAATAACAGGTAAAGAGGTCTGGCTCCATAGAGATGCAGGAAAGAGCATCCCTATTTCTGGATCATGCTCCTGATATCCAGGTGGCAACCATCAGGAAGGTGTGTGTGTTTTTCACTCTGTCCTTTAGCTTCAAGAGCTTGCTATCACTGGCTATCCTTCTGGCCCAGACAGGAATAGGAAGGGCCACCTTTAGTTCGTAGTATGGGAAGAAGACAGGGAAGGAAACCCTTTGTAGGCCAAAGAGATGGAAACACACACACAGCAGCCAGGAGAATGCCAAAACTGTTACGATAAGCAGTAAACCAGCAAAGAGGCAGAAACCTCAACAGGCTTATTAGATCTCCCCACCCAGGAGGGAGGGAAAAGAGAGACACCGGGCCACACTGAAAACCAACCATTCCCCATCAGAAGGATCAGTAGAATGAATATTGGTTCTCCACGGCTCTGGTTCTGTTGCGCGAGCCTTCGCTTTCGTGGTAATCCTCTGCCCCAATGGCAGCAGAATCGAACAGGCGCTCGGTGCTGTTGCTTCGGCTTCGGGTGCTCAAGGTCCCCTCCATCCGATGGTACAGCGAGTGGCTGGCTGAGGAGGAAGAAGAGGAAGTGGTGCCCTCAGAAGGGGAGGCTGGCTGGAAGGTGACAGGGACAAAGCTGGAGAAGTAGTGTTGCGACTGCAGGTCGTTTCTGCAAGTGGGCTGTTGAGAGGCCACAGCGGGGGATGGGCTGACCTCTGAAACAGGAAAAGGAAGGAAGTTGTCACAGACACCAGTAGCCACACAGCGGTGGGCCTGACCTATGCAGACCCCTGGTTTTTCAAACTGAAGTTTTACAATCACATATCCAACATACATAATAAAAACAAGATTCTAAAGAATCTCCTAGACTTCCCTCCTCCCCTTTGTGGGTCCTACTGTTAATCATTTCCTCCTGCATCTTTTATAATAATCCACATCTTTTACATCTCCATTATATCCAGAATTCACCATTAAACTACAAGTGTTATTCCAATCCTACTAACGATTTTAACTGTTTACAATGATTTTTAAGATAAATTATAAATTTTCCCCATTTCTTTTTAAAAATTTGGTCTCCCTGATTTCTGATTCTTCCAGTCATTTTTGCCACTTTGGCATAATCCATCAACTTGATCTGCCATTCTTCTCTGGTCAGGACTTTATCTTCTTTCCATCTCTGGGCCAATAACATCCGCACAGCTGTGGTCACATACATAAATAATCTTTTCTGCTACATTGGGCCAGCTACTGTATTTTGATTATGGGTCATTAATGTTTTTTAAACACTGAGGACTGGCCTAGTTCACTTCATCAGATGGGATAAAGTGTTATCCATACTTCCATGGATACGCACAGTGCGTGTTTGCATGTGTGGCAAGATAATATTTCATACATTTGATGAAGTGAACTGTAGGCCCACAAAGGTTTAAGCCATAACAACACTGGTTAAAGTCTTCTAGGTGCCACGAGACTCTAGCTTTTGTTGCATGGGACTAACCCCATGAAGACAGCTGACCACAGACGAATTATCTGTGGTTTTCATTCTTTGTTCAGGCAGGCCTCAGCTGGGGTTGAGACAGAAAGAATGGGGATTTAACCTACCTGGCAAGGGACTCTGGGCTACCACGTAGCTGCGGAGTGTTATATCAGCGGAACCGCCTGACTCCAGGGGTATGGGGTGCATGTGAAAATGCCTCAGCATATCAAATATAGTCTGGAACCAGAGATGTTGGACGTGGCACTGGCCGTTTTCATTCAAGGACAGGCGCAGGTGCTGTAAGAGATTAGAAGGTGAATGAATGAATGATTTTTAACCAGCTACCACAGAATCGTAAAATAATATTGTAGGAAGGGAGACCAATGGTCATCTAGTCCAACCCCCTGCAATGCAGGAATCACAGCTAAAGGATCCTGAGAGATGGCCATCCAACCTCTGCTTAAAAACCTCCAATGAAGGAGAGTCTGCCACGTTCCAAAGCAGTCTGTTCCACTGTCTAACAACTCTTACCATCAGATAGTTCTTCCTAATATTTAGTCAGAATCTCCTTTCTTGCAATTTGAATCCATTGGGTTCAGGTCCTAATCAATGGAGCAGCAGAACACAAGCTTGTTCTGTGTGGCAGCCGTTCAGATACTTAAAGACCACTTGCATCATATTGTTGTGTTTTGATCTGTGTTTCCAATGTCTTTTTAAATCTTATTTGTGCGTATTTCAGAAAGAGCTGTTATTTCCAAGAAAGCTCTGGGCTGGAACTTTAAAGATTTAGAATACTTATATCCCAATTTTATATTCCCCCAAAGTTCTTAAATCGGCTTTTGAAAGGTTGACACAATACAGACACATTCAAGTGGAGCATCAGGAACGGAAGTAAGATGGTGCTGATGCAAAACAGACCAAACCCGGGGGGGATCACTGCTGTCTTGGAACTTCTCACTGCTCAGAGAAGTAGAGTGAGCATACTAACAATTCATTTTAATTTCAGTAAGCTAAATTTCAGGTGGCGCCAACAGAACAGGATGGGAGAACATGGGGCTTCCATTGATCTGCCAGCTTTGCATCTGCTTGATGCATGCAAATGAACACATATCCCTCACTCAACTACCCCAAGTAGTGGCAAAGAATCAAGGGCTGTTGTGCCTGCAAGACACGTTGCAGCATTCCCACTGCCTCCCCCTGTTATTGGGAGCAGGCAAGGCAGCCGTGTCTTTAGATTTTGGCTGCTTTCCTCTACCGGGCACTCATGAAGCTCTCCATGCCAGACACCAGGCAATTAACAAGCCAAAGTAGTCATCGTGGTTTTGGTTGGTGGTTTCTAAGCCTCTGGCTGTTTTACTATTTTATGCTTATGTACAGGCATGTTGCCAAGTTCCAGTGACTCCTTTCAACCGGAAGGTTTATTCCCAGCCCCCGAAACAATATTTGCAACCAAAACCCTTCAGCGGCAATGCAGATCAGCTTGGAGATGGAGAGCTGCTGCCAATCAGGGTAGGCAATACTGAGCTAGATGGGCCAGCAGTATAAAGGCAGGTTCTTGTGAACCAAGAAGTCATCAAATCTTAACTTTAAATGCTCAAGGCAGGCTAACAGCTCAGGGAAACACAACTGTTGTAGCTCCAGGATAAAACCAAAACGGTCCCTTGAAAACTTGGGACCAACTTCC
Organism: Podarcis erhardii; assembly: GCF_964252035.2. Taxonomy (NCBI): domain Eukaryota; kingdom Metazoa; phylum Chordata; class Lepidosauria; order Squamata; family Lacertidae; genus Podarcis; species Podarcis erhardii. Next base: position 28,522,533 of record NC_138514.1, on the reverse strand, counting down.
TTAAAGGATTGCCTTGCCCCTTAGAAGCCCACCATTTCAGGTGCCACATAATATTAATTCTGCACTTGTAAGAAACTGAACTTTTAGCTTGGCAGCATCTACACTTTGGAATTCCCCCCATAGACCCCAGACAGACACTTTCATTGTTCTCTTTTCGGAGCCAGCTAAAAACATTTTTGTTCAGGCAAGCCTATCCCGATACGCGGGTGTATTTTAGTCTGCTTTGGGCTATTGCCAATTTTAATTCTATTTCAAATATTAATAATAATTACTGATTTTAATGTTTGTTTTATATTTATGTCTGTAAACTGCTTAGAGGTTTTGCATACAATCAAGCAGCACTTTTGCTTTATTTATTAAATGTATTGATCACTTTTCTACCAAGGTAACTCAAAGTGACTTAGAATATATTTAAAAATGCATACATTAAAACCACATTAAAATCTAAAAGACAATCCAGACGATTAAAAGCCATACAAACTCATGCCTGGTGGGAAATGCATATTATTGCCTGGTACCTAAAGCTATGCAATGATGGTGTCAGGTGAGCCTTCCTGGGGAGAGAATTCCATAAGCAGGGAGCTGCCATAGAAAGTCTCTTCTCATGTTGCCACCCTCCAGACCTCCCATGGAAGAAGGGCCACAGTTGAGAGTATATTGTTATAAATTCTGTTACAAAGATCCATCCATTCATGAATAATGGTCACCTGCCTTGGCTTTCCCCTGGAAGTTAAAGGTCAGCACATATTCGCCTGGCCGTGTTTCACTCTGTCGAATGACAAACAGCCCATGGCTTCTGGCTCCACCGAACAGGACTAGCTGAGCAGCTTTGACCCGTGATAGCGTCCCATGGAACCAAGGGAAGTCCAGAAGGTTGAGCTCCGCTTCTGTCTCGCTTTCCTCCCCTGTCCCAGTTGAGAGAAGAAGGAGGAGGAAGTCAAATGCTGGAATATTATGCTCCAAATTCTACTGCAAGGAAGTGAGATACGGGACCCTGCAGGTAGATGTTTCATTGAAGGTGTGTTCTGCAGCATGTTCTTGACATAGTAGCAAGGCACCAGTGGTGGATTTATTCTGCTTGTAGTTTGTTTTGCAGTGCTTTCCAAATGCTAACACATTATTGCTGTTTGGAGGGGCTATAGCCTAACTAAACTAAAACCAGAACCTCTGAGCTATAAAAAGTTAAGGGATTTCACCAGGAACTTACAGGATATGCACTGATTGGAAATGAAGCAGTGTGGCCACCCTAAAACATCTGCAGGAGGGTGTACTTTCACAGCGCAGGCTCTCCAGTGAGGAAAGTCGTATTTGTATGGCAGATGTGTTTTGCCAAATTCACAGATCACATTTTTAGGTGAATGTAACCTATGAGTCAGAACCATGTGATCTTGCTTTGGGATTACCTTCAGTTCTGAAAATTGGTACAAGTGTGGAATATAAATAATTAGGAACATTGGCCAGAACACAAACACCCGCACCCACACACACCAGCAAACCATCTGAACTGTTGGAAGGATGCATGCTATTCCATTTAACTGCAAACCTTGTGTAACTGATCTGGGCACAGCACACACATGGACAGAGCTTTGATTTGACATAGCAAGTTGCCTGATACCAGGTCAGACTGTTCATTTGTCCAGCCCAGTATTAAAGACCTGCCTCACTCAGCTGCCCCACTAGACCTCCCCTGTTCAACCAAATTGGAAGCCACACCAAACTTGCCATAGCTGAGGGTTGTCCCGGGAGGGAGAGCTCCAGAAATGAAATTAGCACTCTGTCTGGAAAATGAGCAAAACTGAACCACCTGTATCAACAGTGGGCCAACAGAGTACAAAGTACACAATTCCAAATAACAGGGGGAAAAAGTGTTATGGGGAGCAGGGAGAGCTGTTCACATTTCTTCCAGGAAACACGGTACCTGCAGTATGGCTACCAGTAGCTGATGACTCCAATGTCTGTAGGAAGTTATCCAATGGGACATGAGCTCTGTATTCTCCTGCAGAGTCCCTGATCCGACCATGTGGTGCTGTGACAACAGTGGCAGGATTTGGCATAGTGTCTGGGGCAGCAGAGCCTGCACATCTGTCCTGAAACCGGGAGGTATCTGGAAAAAGAATTCTGCTCTTAAAAAAAACCCCAAAATCCATTCTCAAGGCTTTAAACAACTTCTCTCTTTTTCTGCAAAGTAATTCCTGCATTGGACCACATGGCCCTAGGGGTGTCTCCCAACTCTACAATGCTATGATTCCAATTCACATGTTGTCATTAGCATTTATATCCCACTCTTCAGCCAGAAAAGGTTCCCAGAGCAACTTACAAATATCATTGATAATATAGTCCCTGCCTTCAGCTTCGCATTGTAAGAGACACAATACAAAAGGAAAAGGAAGTAGGAGGGAGCAGGAAAACATCAAGCTCAAGCTCAGATTCTTAGTTACAAGTATTATCATGTCACCAATGGGTATACATTCTGCGTTTATTGAATTTTTGGGGGGGGGGAGGGAGGGAGTAAAGCTTCATTAAATCCTAAGATATCTGTTTGAGCGGAGATTATAGCAGGACATAAGAAATGGGCGTGTGTACCCCAAGCAACATAGACTCTATCAAACTACCAGGAAAAGGGAGTTAAATAAAACTGCTGTAAGTTGTTTTGGTGATTTGGAGGTTTAATCCAAAATCAAGTAAGATTTAAGCTTGTTTGTGTCTCTGGTATCCTCTCTCCTATATTATGGATGTATGTTCTGTACTATTTTATTAATACTATTGCTGCAAGTTTGTCATGGCCTTTGGCTAGGACAATAAACTTACAAACTTGAACTTGTAACACACACCCAAATGTACTTCTCCAATCATAGAAAAGCCTCTTTTTTGTAGTATGCATGGGTTATTGGGGCCAGAGTGTACACTTTAAAAAGTAAATAAATCTGATTTTAAAATCTGATGTAAAAGTCTTGTTACCACCAGCCAGGAACTCGCAGCTACAAGAGGACACTCTGCTTGGCAGGCAGGCCCCCTGGGTGCAGGAGGAGAGTTCGATGTCGTCCCCACTGTCTCTGGAAGAAACGAGCAAGCAGTTGGATACAAGATATTGCACCAGTGACTCTCTGCAAGTATATGCATACATCTTCTTTTTTAAAAAGTGTCAGTGTTCTGGATTCACTGATCTCTCAAATGAAAGAACAGCTGTTTTAGACGCACCAGACCATGTACCATAAACAAACCCCATATTGCTAACATCTCTCCTTCTGTCTCAGGTGAGTGGAGACTCCAGCAGAAGCCTCCATGGCTTCAAGAAGGGCCCTAGCTGGAATGAAGGGCCTAGGTGATGTGGTTCCTCTTCATCGGTAACATTTCTACTGAATTATGTAGAAGGATCAATATGGAAAGTACATAAGGAAATGATCTCTCAATCTGTTAGCAGTTGCCAAAATTTTATATGCTGGCAAATGGAGAATGGCAACAGTCCCAATGGTCAAAGAATGGCACAATAAAATGAGCGGCTATACAATAATGGCAAAGTTAGCTTATTATACAAGGTTTAAGGAATACAGTTATAGACAAAATATTTGCATGTTAAGTTGGAATAAATATGTGGATTATTGTAGGTTTTACTGAGTATTTCTAAGTGTTTGTTACTGGTTCTCAATGTTCTGAGGAGGAGGATGAGAACTGCAGATTTTTTTGTTTGTTTAATCTGTCTTTTTTGTGTTGATATGTATGGAAGATTCAACATTGAATAAAATACTTAAAACTGAAAAAAATGCCTATATGTTTACCACTAATTGGGGGGGGGGGTACCATTTAGAGGCTAATGAAAATCAGGATCTTGAAAAATATTCTGAATAAAATCCCTGTGGAGCAGTACAAGCGCCGTACTGCCATATGCCTATCGCCATTTACACAACAAGCTTTTCTGAACTTCAAGGGCACTCATTCAGCAAACCCAATCTCAGCGCCCCCTGCCATCTTACCCAGGATCTATGCAGTCTTGTATATCTGCCACCCAGGAGTGTTTCTGCAACGAATCAATCGTTTCCAAGATATACTCAGCACCGTTTTCTACCTGGATGAAAAAAACACAAGAGAAAGCCATTCTTTGTGGTATCTTAAAACAAAAAGATATCCTTCATCTCTCCACATTCCCACACACATGTGCAAAGACTCGACGGGATCCAGGATTCACCCTTAGAAAAGTGTGAAGGAATAAAATGATTCCTCAGATCAAGAAAAGAGTGTGTTTCTCCCACCAGCTAGCACCTGGAGTCTCACATGTCCCTTATTATTGAAGGTACATGTCTGCATCATGCAATTCTAACACACAATTTCATTGTGTAGATTTCTCTACTATACGGCTGAGAGAAAGGTAGATGTTCAGGTGTGTGGTCCAGAAGGGAGGCTTTGTTTTGAGGGGAGCAACATGCCCCCCAAAGAGAAATACATGTGAGGTGAGGGAAGGGATGACGTTCCCTCACCTAAATGACAGGTTGAAACCTGGGTAGGAGACGGAAGGGGTCGGGGTCTGCCTAGGGAGTTTAAAGTGTGGTGAGGCAAACTTGGTTTGACTCCCCAACTTCCTCCATCCTAGCCTAGAAGCTGTACAGATAAATGGCTTCCTGCAGCCAATCAGAAGCTGCGCCTTAATTTTCAAACGGTTCCAGGACTCTGTGTGTGTGTGTGTGTGTGTGTGTGTGTGTGTAAGGTTTGGTGTTACTGGTTTTTTTAATGCATTTTTAAATTAATTTTCAATATTAACATAATACTAACCATAAAAAGAAATAAACAAGGAAAGAGACAATAGATATTTTAAGCACAGTATGTGCAAACATAGGGATTATATCTGACAGCAAAAGCAAAACGGAAAGAAAAAATCCACTAGACAAGAAAATACAGTGGTAGGATGAGATTTATGAGGATAATAAAATCTTAATATCTGGAAATATGGTCTGACCCCGCCAAAGGAAGATGGTCATTTAGTGGATGGCTAGTACAGGTTGGGTTAGAAAGGTTAAAAGAGACCAAGTTTCCTCAAATTTATCCTCTTTTTTTGCTCCGGCTAAGCTTGTTCTTTTGGGTCAATTTCTCTTGCACAGCCAATTTCCAAACTTTACACCACCAACAACCTTCTAATGTAAAAATAGAGGAGTGGTTCTATTTTGGCTGCTGCTAAAAGCAACAAAATTACTTGATTCATGTCCTCAGGAAAAACAGAAAACAGAGTTGAGACTGGGGTTTTAAGGAATAACCTGAGAGGCAACAGAAGAATTGGGGGCGAGGCAAAACCCTCATCCAAAAAGCACATGTGATGTTCAAACAACGTTAGTGGAATTTCAAGAAGCACTGTGAAAGCTGAGATGTATTGTTAAAAAGAAATAAGAGTAGTGGGAGGGAAGATTAATGACAATGCTAAGAAAGGAATGCGTAACCAAGAGGCAGAGATGGATGATTGACAGAGAAGCTGAGGGAAGTCCAAAAAAGAGAATTTGTTTGTCAAAGATTGGATAAAATTGTATATTTGTGTTGTAAATCAATAAAAAATATTTTTTAAAAAACAACCCTCATCCAAAAAGAGTGTACCATGGAGCAACTCCACCACATGTGAAAGGAAGTACCCAACCCTAGACGACCTCTCCAACACTTGTTGGAAGACCCTGGGTCCATGTGAACCAATTTCACATGAGTAGAATAGCACCTCAGCACCACTTTTATCATAGATCCCTTAACTTTGAAAAAAAAAAAAAAACCTTAATAGGGGTTTCTGCCATACCACTTTGCAAAGACTTATCACTGATAGTCCCAAGTAATCTTCCCCAAAAGCTTTTAAACTCACATTAGATTTCATGGAACATGACCGCAAACCTTTATAAATGATACGATTCCACTCTTGAGATTTCCCCCAGAAATATGTAAGTTTTCAAAGAATGCCAACTATCTCACTGAATCCCCTGTATGAACTATATGTCTAGCAGACAAGTGAATTTGAACTAGCAGGAACCATGAAGGTGTCACATCCTCCAGTTTTTCTAAAAGCTGGGGTGCGCTTGATGGTCTAAAAATACCCTTGGATTCCCAGCCCCTAAATTGTGCACATTTATCAGAATCTTTAAAACAGGAATGCTGTGTTAAGGGAATTAAAGGTGTTTACTGGTATTTTTAATGAATATTTTATATTGTTCTCTGTAAACTGCTTTGAGGTTTTTGTCCATTTCGTGGTATATAAATCTTTTTATAAACCGTTAAAAAGAATAACAATGCAAAGGCCAACCACGTCACGTCTCGTTTTGGCTTCGAATTTCAACTGATGCAAAGGCAATAATTCACCAATGATTGTTGCTGGACTGGGGCAGGAAGATTGAGAAAAGTAAATTTAGCCAGTAAGATGCCCCACCTCATCTCTCATCTCCAGGCCTCTCTGCATCTTATCCTCACCCCATGCATGCTCTCTATAAATTCAGGAAGCTGGAAAATTAATTTGGATTTGGGGGGGGGGGGGAGGACCTCCAAAAACCAGAAACAAACGAAATCCATTCCCCCAAATCCATTTGTGCAAACACAAAGCAAATGTCAACGTTTTCGTTCATCACAAAAGTGCCTTTTGTCCACCCTGACAGAGTGCTTGGATGGAAGTTTGCATAAGTTTGATTTGCCAAGGAACTGCTCATGCAGCAGCTAGGCCGGTTTCCATGACAACCCGGTCTGCCCGTAGGGCATCGTTTCATCCCTGAGTTGGCTCTTCAAAAAAGGGAGCTCAGCGCTTACAGGGAGGCAGGCGGTGCAATTTTAATGAAAGGGTAAAAAAAAAAAAAGGAGCGCTCATCACACAAGGAAGGTAGAAGGGCGAAAACTGGACAACGCTTTGAAACAGTGCATCTGCCTCTTCCTTTTGCAACAGGCTTTCAAAAATGGAGGTGTGTGAGACAGACTTGGAGATCTGGGTTTGAATCATGTTTAATGTAAGGTTACCAGACGTCCCCGTTTCCCGGGGATGGTGCCTGGATTTGCAAATCAGTCCCCATACAAAATCCATTGAAGTTGAAAAGTTTCCCCAGATTCATTGAAAAAAATCTGGTAACCTTGGTGGCAATGTAAAAAGGTGAAATGCTTCTGGGAGATGATATATAATGAGATGAAAAAAATGTTGAAATATACATTTATAAAGAAACCAGAAGCATTTTTACTGGGCATTGTTGGGAGTGATATAAATAGAAAGGAATGTAAGCTCTTTTTATATGCAATAACAGCAGCAAAAATATTATTGGCCCAAAAATGGAAGCAAGAAGAATTACTGATGATTGAAGAATGGAGGATGAAGTTAATGGACTATGCAGAACTAGATAAACTAAGAGGAAGGATTCGAAACCGGTGGGACCAGAAATTCATGGAAGACTGGAGTAAATTTACGGACTATTTGAAAAGTATCTGTGAAGATCAGACAACGTTTGTAGGTTTGCAAGAAGTTTTGCGAGGAGTATTATTGGAAGAATTGCAAAAATGGAGAAGGGGAAGGATGATTTGTTAAGAGATCAAAACAAAATTAAAAAATTCCTTCCAGTAGCACCTTAAAGACCAACTAAGTTAGTTCTTGGTATGAGCTTTCGTGTGCATGCATGCACACGAAAGCTCATACCAAGAACTAACTTAGTTGGTCTTTAAGGTGCTACTGGAAGGAATTTTTTTATTTTGTTTTGACTATGGCAGACCAACACGGCTACCTATCTGTAATTGTTAAGAGATGTAAAGGCAATAGAAAGTTAAGAAATGCATAAGAAGTGGTTAAAACGGTGGATCATCAGAGGTGCTGATGGAAGTCTAAAAAGATTGTATAAGTGATAAATTTTGTGGTACATTTTATAATTTAGATGTTAAAATCAATAAAAAATATTTTTTTTTTAAAAAAAGAAAAAATCTGGTAACCTTAGTTTAATGGACTGCTGACTGCAAATAAAGAAAGTAGGCACCAGTGGCTGATGTGGCAAACACAAGGCTACGACAGGGGGCTTCTCTACCTAAGGTGCCTTACCTTAAGCACAAAGGTGTTGTCCTTGTCTGGCATCTCCAAGGGCATAGTCGTGCGCACCTCGATAATGGCCGACAGAGGGATGCTGACCTTCGCTTTGGAAGCCTGGAGGCCAAAAGAGAAAGGGAGTTAAAAAAACAAAAAAAGTATATGACAATTGTTTTAGAAATAATAGTTTTCCTCAGGAGATAGCAGAGGCTTGTTCACAGGAAGGAAGGCTGTTCACATGAAGGCAACGTTATTAAAAATGCGATTTCCCTAATCTTCTCCAGCGATGCCAGAATCTTTTAATTAAAAGTACAGCACCCACTGGGAAATAGGAGGAGGAACAGGGAACATTTCATTTACATATTTTCACACACGGCTGTGTTCCAACATCAGCAATAATTTTACATTTCTAAACTTCTTCTTTTTTTTTTAAAGTCTTTAAACAGAAATTAACTATTCAAAAACTCCCATTAATAAAAAAGGTAAAAGCAGCCACAAAGAGCTAAGGAAGGGCAAAAGATTGTAAGAGGAAATATAAAAGGCTTTTTACACACACACACACACACACACACACAGAGAGAGAGAGAGAGAGAGAGAGAGAGAGAGAGAGGTGCGCTGGTACAGATAAGCTAAGATGGACTTCACCCCCCCAGGAAGGTGTTCTCCTGAGCAGTCTGATCAGAATGAGTGATCTGCTGGAGGCAGCTATTTTTCCCCAATCCCATTCATTCAATGTGGCTTACGCCCAGTAAATTGTATTCATAGAAAACTGAGCTCTGTTGTTGTTTTTCGTTTTTTAATGTATTTTTTATTCTGAACTCTGTTGTTGATGATGGACAGTGATAATATAATGGAGTGTGACAACAAATAAATAAATAAATATTCACATCCAGGACTCACATTTTCAGCCCTGAAATCGTATCCTCCATGGTAACATAAATGAAATATGAGTGGGTTGGTGGTTTTTGTTTTGTTTTGTATATTCTATTTCCAAATGCCCAACAGGAGTACTATCTTTAATTTCTTTTATAGCACCTGCTAGCTGAAGAGGGCAATGTCTCTGAGCATGTATAAACTGCCTATCCAGCAACGTTCAGTGGGTGACCACAAGAAATGCAGCGCTGCTACCGAAAACAGCAACCAGACATGTCACTCCTTTTCTCTTTGCAATGTCAAGTGGAACTTACCTGTGTTATAATGCCAGGACATTTTGCATCTCCCCTGGCCAAACTGGTTCACTGTCAATTATGTGCAACAGCAGCCGGGAAATAGAGAACCTAGAACCTTGGACAATATGAAATAGATATCTTCCAACTCTACAATTTTGGGATTCTGTGATTCCTCTTAATCAGGTGCACACCAATCTCCTCATCGGCAAGTAACAAGAGCCCCCATGGGACACTTTGACCAAGTTGCCAGAGGAAGGCTTTTGCCACTTGCCACCTAGAACAGAAAAATGTTCTACACCGATGCCACTGAACAATCTACTACATCTTCACCTGCTAGTTCAGAGGAAGTCACTCATTTAGTATGAAAATATTGTGAAACTGTTTTGAAATGTCTTTTATAGGGTGGTAGTATGTCGTTCTATATACATAGAAGTGTAAGGCTGTCATCGCACAGTCTCCATAGGAGCAGCATCACAATCCTGGATCTGCAAGAAGCCAGGACGCAGTGGCGGGTGGAGGGGTTGATAGGGTTAGGCAGAGTCGACGAGTACCGCAAGGAAAAGTAGAAGCCCCGAGTATAAAACACTTTGATCAATGTATTTATACTTTTGGTTGTTTCCCACCCCCATGCTTTCTTGTGAACTGCTTGAGTGTAGCATCATCATCACCATCTATTATTTATACCCCACCCATCTGGCTGGGTTTCCCCAGCCACTCTGGGCAGCTTCCAACAGAGTATTAAAAACACGATAAAACATCAAATATTAAAAACTTCCCTAAACAGGGTTGCCTTCAGAGGTCTTCTAAAAGTCAGGTAATGATTTATTTCCTTGACATCTGATAGGAGGGCGTTCCACAGGGCAGGAGCCACTACCAAGAAGGCCCTCTGCCTGGTTCCCTGTAACCTTACTTCTCGCAGTGAGGGAACTGCCAGAAGGCCCTTGGAGCTTGACCTGAATGGTGGTGGTGGGGAGACGCTCCTTCAGGTATACTGGGCCAAAGCCATTTAGGGCTTTAAAGGTCAGCACCAACACTTGGAATTGTGCTCGGAAACGTACTGGGAGCCAACGCAGGTCTTTCAGGACCGGTGTGATGTGGTCTCGACGGCTACTCTCAGTCACCAGTCTAGCTGCCGCCTTCTGCATTAGTTGTAGTTTCCAGGTCACCTTCAAAGGTAGCCCCACATAGAGTGCATTGCAGTAGTCCAAGCAGGAGATAATTAGAGCATGCACCACTCTGGTGGGTAGGTAGGGTCTCAGCATAAGCACCAAAGTAGTAGGAAAACAAAAGTAACAGAGTTTTTAGGGAGAAGAGCTTCCAGTTTAGCAAAGTTTGTGTGTGTGGAGGGGTGTGTGAAAGAGGGGAGGGGGCTTCAGTCCACACTTCTCTTTTCCTAGGGATAAATTAAGCACTGGCCCAGAGAGCTGCTTTAAGCAACCGGTCCACGACCTCCTCCTTGGGGATGGGAGAAAGGTTAGAAGGGAATGAATGGAAAGAAGATCTCTTGCTTGTTTGGCAACAGCCAGAGAGCAGGCACCATAAAAGGGTTTCACCGAAATGGGATTTTCCATGCGCCCTTGTCCGGTCCCCCCCTGCAGAGTGACAAATTCCCTTCGGCTCAATTTACAGAGACGCCGTGATGAGCGAGGGAAGGTTTCGTGCAAGGCTATGCTTGAACCCGGAGCAGGCACACAGGCTGTAGGCATGAAACCGCGTACGGCTGCTGTCTGTTTCACACCCAGCTGTCACAACAGCTGGTCTAGCAAGAAATCCAGAGAATGGCCAAAAAGGAAACACGCTCCACAAATCAGCAGCAAATAAGCCGCTGCGGTCACAGAGCGGTTTCTCGATACCAAGAGAAACTGCAGGGTGTGTGGAAAGACACCGGAAGGCTATAGGGACATAGGAAGCTTCCTTATACAGAATTAGATCAAGGGTCTGTCTAGCTCTGCATTGCATAGCCCTGGTCTACTCCAATGTTTCCAGACAGGGATCTCTCACACAGCAGCTCTCCCCACTTGGGAGATGTCATTGGTGATTTAACTTGGGTCCTTTCTGCATGCAAAGCATCACTCCATTACTGAGCTGTAACCCTTCCCCAACGATAATAGAATTCAGCTCCCCTGAAAATCCTAACTTGTATTTTCCTTTTTTTAAAAAAGCAAGCTGATAGCCCCCATTGTTTCTGTTATTTTTATCACTGCTTGGATTTGCCTCCCACATGTTTAAGGCCGCACTGGAATTCCCTGCGCAGCTCAGCCTCTCTGGCTAAAAATATATATTTGAACCTGTGGGCAACAGATGCCTACTGAAACCACAGAAGCCAGAGGGAGTGGCCAAACAAAATTTCCGCAAGGTCCAAGGGCCTCCTGCCTGAGGACACCCAAGGAAGGCATCCTTACGCAACATGGTGCCCATGGGTGCCAGACTAGATCCAGACCTGCTTAGCTTGTAGCGCTACAAGAAACTGGACCCCCTCTCACAAGTCACTTAGCATGACTGTGCTGACTGAGACTCATGGGAGTTGTAGTCCAAAACTGGAAGGCACCAGGTTGTTGTGTAGGCGGAAGGGGAAACTTTTAGGCATATATAACGGAGCAATTGTGAGAGAAAATGACATCTGGAAACAAGCTACAAAGGGCGGGGGGGGGGGAGGCATGAACAAGCTTCTTATCTACTGCCACTTCCCAGACTTTTAGAGAGACAATCGATTAAGGATAATAAAGCACGAGCGCACACACACAAGATGTGGAAAAAATAAGACAGGAAAGGATTCAACAAAAGACAAAGCACCAGCCTGGCTGGCAGTAATTCCTTTTGCTTTTACATGCAGCCTTTTAGGAAGGAAATGGGCCCCCGGGTACTCAAGGGAGCAAGCTGGCTCAATACTCCAGTAAAAGGATCTCCAGCACTGGAAGAGACTTTGGCCTGGGACCTTGCAGAACCACGGCCTTCTGAGCCAACAACACTGGCCAAGGGCCTGACTCAGTATACAGGATTATGTATATTTATCGATTTCATTAGGGTTCCGTTCCATCCTTCCTCCCAAAAGGAGCCCAGAGTGGCAAAGAGCATCAGCAAAACAATACAATGCGAACAAAAAATAATAGAAAACTATGCAGCGCTTAGTTAAATTATGGAAATCAGTCCCACAGCAGGCAGTGATGGCCACCAACCTGGATAGCTTTAAAAACAAGGATTGGAGAAATTCATGGAGGAGAAGGCTGTCGACGGCCTGCTAGCCACAATGGCTATGCTCTGCCTTCATGGTCAGTCGCAATTGCCACCTGGCAGCACCCAGTCATTCCATCGGGCTGTGGGAGAGATGACAAAAGGGGCTTGTTCCATGAGCTCAGCTGAAAAGCCAGCTCTATCAGGCACCTCCTGTCCCCGAGCTGTTTCTATGCCAGCTGGTCATTGTAAGAACTACTATTTAAAATTGGCACCCAAGTAACCTTACTGTATGTTGTGAAACATGGACCATCTCCAACTCCTTGAAAAATTGCCTAAAACTCCTTGTAAGTGCCATCTCCAACTCCTTGAAAAATTCCATCAACAGTGTCTTCGAAAAATTTTACACATCACTTGGGAAGACAGGTGATCTAACGTCAGTGTACTGGAAGAAACAAAGATCACCAATGTTGAAGTAATGATTCTTTGACATCAACTTATTTGGACTGGTCATGTTGCTTGGATGCCTAATTATTGTCTTCCAAAGCAACTACTCTATTCCAAACTTAAAAATGGAAAGCATAATGCTGGTGGTCAACAAAAGAGGTTTAAAGACTCTCTCAAGGCAAATCTTTAAAAATGTAGTATAAACACTGACAATTGGGAAACACTGGCCTGTGAGTGCTCCAAGTGGAGAACAGCCTTTACCAAAGGTGTCATGGACAAACTCAGAACGAAAGGGAGAAACATGCTAAGAGGAAGGCATGCTTGGCAAACCCTCACCGTGACCAACTCCCGCCCAGAAACCTATGTCCCCACTGTGGAAGGATGTGTGGATCCAGAATTGGCCGCCGCAGTCACTTACGGACTCACTGTTAAGATCAGGTTCATGGAAGTCAATCTTACTCAACTATGGTAAAGGTAAAGGGACCCCTGACCATTAGGTCCAGTCGTGGCTGACTCTGGGGTTGCGGTGCTCAACTCGCTTTATTGGCCGAGGGAGCTGGCATACAGCTTCCGGGTCATGTGGCCAGCATGACTAAGCTGCTTCTGGTGAACCAGAGCAGTGCACAGAAACGCCGTTTACCTTCCCGCCGGAGCGGTACCTATTTATATACTTGCACTTTGATGTGCTTTTGAACTGCTAGGTTGGCAGGAGGAGGGACCGAGCAACGGGAGCTTGCCCTGTCGCAGGGGTTCGAACCGCCGACCTTCTGATCGGCAAGTCCTAGGCTCTGTCATTTAACCCACAGCGCCACCCGCATCCCTGAGTGATCGCCAAAGAAGAAGACTCAGATACAAGCCATTTCAACTGGAGGTAGACTGCAGAATGATGATTCCTTTCACCCTTCTTAGGGTGAAAGTTCACTTTGAGTGCAGAGAAGCATTCGGCTTCCCGATCTCTGTCCTCTGGTTAGTTGGCTTCTCTGCACCTGCAATCCGACGCTCACCCCACTGAAATAAAAGCAAACAAACAAAGCCAATACACACATATGAAAGGCAGGTTTTAGCTACGGAAGTCCTTACCTTGGGAGGAACGTAAAACTCGAGAAGGAACTTTTCTCCCTCCATCTTCACAGCTTTCCTTAGCAACAACCGACACTTTTGCCACTGAGAACTCCCCACACAGTTCGTATCGTCAGCGACCATGTAGCGGAGGGTCCCTTCCCTCTGAATGTCCACCAGATCCACCTTGGAAGACTGCCCCTTCGAAAGGCGCAGCTTGTGGGTCCATTTCTCCCTGGAATCGCCATGCTCCTTGTTCCCGGGAGGGCAGTGTTCCCTGTCGGACCGCCTGCTTTGTGTGGCTTCTGCACCGGGCTCCGGGGAAGACCTCCTGTGCCACATCTCCTTCATGCCATCCACCACGCACAAGCTCATATTCCTCAGGGAAAAGCCTTTCTTGAACTTCGGCTTGGAGGTGGCGTGGACAGAGACATCCTCCGAACTCCGGGATTGGCCGTAGGAGGAGACCTTCCGGGCCTGGACCTGCTGTGATTGGCTCAGATACCTGCCGGAGGAGACGGGGTTGTCCATGCTGTCGAGGGACTCTGTGGAGGCCTGCTCCTTCCTCGGCAGGAGGTCCTGCCCGTAAGGCATGTGGCAGTTCTGAAGCCCGACAAATGGCACGATGTTGTATTTGGTGGGGGAATTGGAAACGAACACCCTGTTGACTTCCAAGCTGAAGATGTCCAAGAAGTTGGCGGCAAAGTGGTGGGAGAAGGAGGTCTCTGCCCCGGGGGTGTCGTAGTGTGGATTCTCCTTCAGGAACTGGCAGAACTTTTGGGCAAAGTCCACTGCAGCGGCCTGGGCGTGCAGCTCACAGAATTCCCTCCAGTCGGGAAGCTGGGAGGGAGGATCTTGACAAAAGGCATCACCATTCATGACTGGTCCATTCCACCTGCTGGCAAACTGCCCAAAGGCAAGAAAGAGACAGTGAGAGATAGGCAGTCCTGTTCGACACCACACAACCACCCGGTTAGAGCTATTGCAGGGAGGCAGAACCTTTTTTTTAGCCCGAGGGCCACATTGCCTTCTGGACTGCCTTCCAAGAGCCAGATGGCATTCGCGTGGCAAAAACTGGAAGAAGAATGATTATGAATGTTATCTTTTGTGCAGTAGGCTAGCTTCGTCACCGTGATGCATCCCTCTTCATCCCCCACCCAAGCATGCAAAGAGTATTATTGTTACCTGCATTTATCAGTCGCTTTATACAGTAAAAATTCTCAAAGCAACTTGACAAGGTAAAATGCAACACGTAAAAAGCTATTTAAAACCGGTGGCTGGGTGGGGAATCAGAGCGACGAACAATATAGAACATATAAAATGCTCATACAGCAACTTATTAATATGAACAAGTGTGGCCCACTCCACCAAGAGGTGAGAATCACTGTAAGAGACAACATTATTTAGCCAGGCCCCTAAAGGTGGACAAGGATGGCACCAGGCATTTATCCCTTGGGAGAGCCTTCTACAAATGAGGGGGCCACCACTGAAAAGGCCCATTTCCTTCACACTCTCTCAGGTGGAACGCACAGAGAAGGACATCTGATGAAGATCACAAGGGTTGGTTCGTATGGGGAAAGGCAGTCTTTGACATAATGCAGTCCAGAGCTGTATAGGGCTCTAAACATCAATATAAGCACTTTTAAATCAAAACCTACCCTGACCTCTGGCTTCATCTTCCAAAAGAAGGTAGGAGCCAGTGCCCAACTCTCCTTTCTAGGTGGTGTAGAATTGACCCCCGTCCCAGCTGTATATTTAAGAGATTCCTTTGGGACTGGATCCAGGGCACAGTGAGTGATCCCTAGGTCGGCCCAAGGCAAGCCAACCTGATTCAGGACCCATGGAATTGAGGCCATGGGTTGGGTGGGTGCTGTCCCCATCCCTAGTATTGTCTCCAGTCCACAAAAAATTGTCCCATAATAAATTTGCTAAGATACCGTACGACTTACTTTGCGGTACTTTATTTCATGTGTTCCTTTTGGGGAGAAGTGGGGCCCTATTTTGGGAACGACAGCCACAGTAGTCCGGCCTTGACTCATGGACACCCTAGATGAGTACAACGTGGTTACACAGTGAGCAGGCAACTCAACGCACATGGGGAAACTCTCTCGTCACCCGTCCTTTGCTGTCTGATGGTCAGAACATACACTCAGAATTTCAAGAGAGTTTCCAGGCCACGGTAACTTTTGATGTAGCTCTCCCAAGATCAGAAATAAATCAGCATCACAAAGCCTACTCTTCCTTGGGAAGTGGTTAACTCAGTTTGGCTAAAGAGACTCTGGAAAGGAAGGTTTGTGGACAGCTTTGCTAATGGGCCATGGGACGGACAGAATCTCCTGCCTAGTGGGAAACTCTTGGCAGTGATCAGGAAAGCCACTGGTTGGTATCGGTTTGAGGTTGATCCACCGTAAAGCAACAGAGAAACCCCAAACATTTTATTGTGGCTTGGAGTGCCTTGGAAGAACCAGTAAGTGCCAGACATAAAGAATTAGGAGTAACTAGTCGGCACTGAGAAGGACTCTGGGCTAAAGATGTCCAGAAATATCTGTTGTATGCTGGAACAGACAACGGAGACCTCTTGGTTCAGTGCTGAGGCTTCAAACACACATTCACCTCTCCACAATGCTGGAAGGGGAAGGCAGGCATGTGTGAGTCACACAGGCTCCCAACTGTCACTGTTTACCAGGAACAGCCTCTATTTTGCGCAATCTGTTCCTGTTTTCTGCAACAACACCCCTGTTCTCGCCTTTTGGAAATGCCTTATTAATCAATTTGGTTGGCTGGGCTTGCTACATTCAATTTCCCTTCAGGGGTTCTGGCCGCCTCTCTCCCCCTGCCTCTGCATCTCTGTTTCGCTCACTTGAAATATTTACAGGATGCTCTTCAGCAAATGTTCTTGGAGCAGCTCATGACAAAACAATAAAAGTCACAGTTTAAAAACAAGTCAACGGATTTACAATAAAACAAGACAAAGCAGAGCAATAAAGTAAGATCAGAGTGCCAGCATGAACCCTCAAGCGCATAAAACAGCCTGAGCAAAAAGGAAATGAAAGAAAACGTTTTCACCTGGCACCTAAACCAAAAATGGAATGAGTAGATGTTTCGGGGGAGAAGGTATTCCCAAGATAGAGGGGAACAGCAGAAGAGGGCTAACCTCTGGTTCCACCCGCCTCACATACACTGGTAGAACTGAGAGCTGGATTACAGAGGCTGATATTATTTATTATTATTATTAATTACATCAATTCATTCATAGATCTCAGGGCAGTTCACAATATAAAATTAAAAAATAAAAAGCATGATTGAGGAAGATACATGCTGTATCAAATAAACACTATAAGGCCATGTTAAAAGACATTGTTCAAACCGAAGAACGGCGCTGAATTTGGGGGTCACTTTCCTCTCGCAAATGCTAATTCGCTAAGCCAGAAAGCAACTCTTAGGTGAGCGGAAGAGGTTATCCACTGGGGCAGAGGTGGACAGCAACTGGACAGGTTCATATGAGGAAAGGTAACCCCTCAGGTAACCTTCGGTTACAAAAGCTCTGAGAGGTGAGGGGGAATACATCCCTTGTGTGAATGCACAAAAATGAGCATTAAGCCAGTGTAACAGTTAGAGTGTTGGACTAGGACCTTGAAGATCAGGGTTCAAATCCCACCTGCCCACCTCAGCCATGAAGTTCACTGGGTGACCCTTAGGCAGCCACCAGCTCTCAGCTTAACATCCCTCAAAGGGTTGTTGTGAGGATAATATGGTGAGCAAGCGAGTCATGTACACCACCACCCGTAGCTCTTTGGAGGAAAGGCACACTATCAAAGCAATAAACGAAAACTTTATCGGTGCATGACGTGTGTGAAGAGGGCAAGAATAGCAAACGGGCTGGGGAACTTCAGGCACAGGCGCTGTGGTCTTCAAGTCTCTCTCTGTCCCCTGGGACTCTCCCCAAGCCACCCTCCCCCAGCATGGCTTTGAGGAGCGTCTCCACCCGCATCACTCAGCCCAGACACTGACGTCCAGCTCAAATGGTCTTCTGGAGGCTCCCCCACTGCAAGAAGTGAAGTTACAGGGAACCAGGTAGAGGGCCTTCTCGGTAGTGGCACCCTCCCCGTGGAACGCCCTCCCACCAGATGTCAAGGAAATAAACAACTATCTGGCTTTTAGAAGACGTCTGAAGGCAGGGAGATTTTTAATGTTTGAAGTTGCATTATGTTTTATATGTCCTGTAAGCGGCCCAGAGTGGCTGGGGAAACCCAACCAGATGGGCGGGGTATAAATAATAAAAAAAATATTATTATGCCTGGAATATGCCTCTAGCTTTCCAAATCTGGTGTGGGGAACCGAAGGCCCTCCAAGTATTGCTGAACTACAACTCCCATTCTCCCTGGCTACTTACCATCCTTGCTTGTTTGTTGCTTTATGGTGCATTATGACCTGTCAGCTTATCCCTGTTAGGCAAATCAAGGCAGCTATTTTTTAAGAAATCCAACAAAATATAGTGGTACCTTGGGTTACATACGCTTCAGGTTACAGACTCCGCTAACCCAGAAATAGTACCTTGGGTTAAGAACTTTGCTTCAGGATGAGAACAGAAATTGTGCTCCGGCGGTGCAGCGGCAGCAGGAGGCCCCATTAGCTAAACTGGTGCTTCAGGTTAAGAACAGTTTCAGGTTAAGAACGGACCTCCGGAATGAATTAAGTACTTAACCCGAGGTACCACTGTATTATGTTGGAGAATCTCATGTGATGTACGCCCCCACTGGTGAAAAGGTAACAGTGCCTCTCCTCATAATTGTCAGACAACTAATCATATTGACAGAGGTGTGGGTTTTTTGGTTTTTTAAAGCCTTTTCAAGTTCCACAGGTTGAGTCAGGCTGTTTCAAATTCCCAGCTGTCCTTGCCAGAAACTATTTTTAATAAAGAGACGCTTGAGTATTCCAAGATGTGGCAAACGATAAGTAACGCAGAGCACACAAATTCAAGCCCCAACTATGTCAGTGACTCCAGAGAGGAGAGTCCTCAGAAAGTCAGAAGTTGCGAGAGGCATCAAAGGGCAGATCTGAACGTAGTTGCATGGATCTTTCAGGGGCAACTTTGCAAACCTCATTTATGTAGCACCACCGAAGTGCATGGCCCTTGACCACATAAGAAGAGCCTGCTGGATGACGCCAACAACCCATCTAGTCCAGCCTCCTGTTCTTACAGTGGCCAACCAGATGCCTGTTGGAAGCCTGCAAACAGAGCACGTTCCTGTCCTGCGGTTTCTAGCAACTGGTGTTCCTTAGAAGGCTTGTTTTTGCTGCCTCCAACTCCGGAGACAGTGCACAGCCACCGCGGCTAGTCAGTATTGATAGCCGCCTCCTCCTCCATTAATTCGTCTAATCCTCTTTTAAAGGCATCTAAGTTGGTGGCCATCAGTGCTTCATGTGGGAGGGAGTTCCACAGTTTAACTCTGTGATGCAGGAAGAAGCCCTTCCTTTTATCGATCCTGAACCTTCCAGTGTTTAGCTGCATTGAATGTCCATGGGTTCTAGCGTTAGCAGAGGGGAAGAAAAGCTTTCCTCTATTCCATGGGTAGGCAAACTAAGGCCCAGGGGCCGGATCTGTCCCAATCGCTTTCTAAATCCAGCCCGCGGACGGTCCGGGAATCAGCGTGTTTTACATGAGTAGAATGTGTCCTTTTATTTAAAATGCATCTCTAGGTTATTTGTGGGGCATAGGAATTTGTTCGTTTTTTCTTTCTTTCAAAATATAGTCCAGCCCCCCACAAAGTCTGAGGGACAGTGGACCAGCCCCCTGCTGAAAAAGTTTGATGACCCTTGCTCTATTCACTCTCTCCATGCCATGAATAATTTTACACATCTCTATAATGTCACCATTTTCTCCAAACCAAGAAGTCCAAAATGCTGCCATCCTTCCTCACAGGGGAGTCAGCATTAACCCCTTGGGTCATTTTGCTTTTGTTTTAAACCTTTCCAGAACTATACACAGTATGCCAAGTAGTCAGACCATAGATTTGTATAATGGCATTATGATATCAGCAGTTTTCGATTCCTTTCCTAATGATCTGTAGCATGGAATTTGCCTTCTTCACAGCTGCCCTGCACTGGGTCAACCATGTTTCATGTGCAGTCTCCTTGCCTGCAAAGAGCTTCCATGAACAATTTAGATTTAATTGAGGGAGGAGACAATTTGCCTGTACACATGACATTAGAGTTGTACGTAAACATGCTCATTCCTTTTTCCAGGGGTCAATGCTAACTTAAGTGCTGGAACAAAAAATGCTTTCAAATGTCATCATCATTAATGCACAGAGCTCTCCAGAAACCTTTTTTTTTCCCAAATGCAAAGATTGAAGCATCAGCAATTGGGGGGGGGGGCATGAACACACACACACACACACACACACACACACACACACACACATCTACTTTGACCGGGGATAACCTTTCGAGCTGACTGGGCAAAAAGCAGGCACTGAAGCCCACGAGACAAAAATCTAGGTAAAAGCGTGTAGTGAGGGGAGGAAGGAGGAGGTCCATTCAAGGTTCGGCTAACAAATTTACAAAGAGCCTAGTGGGGAAGGGAATTCAGAGTGGCATTGACATTTTGCTGATGCAAAGCAGAAGCAACCTCCAGGGCTCCTTCGCTGCCTTTTCTACCTGCTTCCACCATCGTACAGATATGGATGTGTTTTGACAAGTTACCCAATACAACTGTGAATACTGCTCAATTGCAACTCTCATCAAGCCCAGCCAGCACAGCCAATGGCCAGGGATGATGGGAGATGTAGCTCGGCTGACTCAAATGCATTTTGGGGGGAAGGGGGGGTCAGTCTGGATGAAACCTAAGGAGCCTTCCACACACCTACCACTGTGAGTGTTAGAAGGAAGACCGCTTCCTGCTGAAGGCCCATTTCCACCTGGCCTAGGGGGCAGAGCCCAGACTCACCTTGAACAGCTAAAAGAGGCTCCTGAGAGGCCAGAGGGACATTGCTGGAACAACTCGTGGGCTGGGGCAACTGGCTAAAATGTTTTACAGTGTTTTAAATTGCTAAAATTTTGGTTCCTCTGTTATGTTTTTGGCGAGTTGGTGTTGGTTAAATGTTTAGTTGGGGTTGGTGGTTATTTTAATTTGGGTATAACTGTAAACTGTTTATTGTTATTATTGTTGTTATTGGTTTTCATTGACTTACTGGTCAATACTTGTCAGGGAACTGCCATCAGCTCAGAGGCGAGAAATAGAAGGGCAGTTGTGTTACAGGGAGCCTCCAAAAGTCTTGTGAAGCAGTTCCTCTTCCGGAGAGGATGAAAGCCCCACCTCCAATGGAGAAGAGGTGCAAGGACCAGAGGATGCTAGTGAGAGCCTTAACGCCGCTCCTTGCCATTGCCCATCATGCGCAGTAGTCTGAGGCGCAGGGAGGGGCGGAAAAGGTTGGGAGAGGTACAAAAAAAGACCACTCCCGGATTCTGCTAGCGATTGAGCCAGACATGAGCCTTGGAGCTCTTCACTGTAAATAGTTTGCACCAAAATAAAGCCTGTTAAGCACAGGCCTGCTTACTCTCGAGCAACCGCAACAGCACCTGACAATACCCAACCTCCCCCATTTATCTTAAAAAAAAAAAAGAGAAAGTTGAAATCATTTAAAAATACAGTGGTACCTTGGATTACATACGCTTCAGGTTACAGACTCTGCTAACCCAGAAATAGTACCTTGGGTTAAGAACTTTGCTTCAGGATGAGAACAGAAATCGTGCAGCAGCAGCGGGAGGCCCCATTAGTGGTGCTTCAGGTTCAGAACAGTTTCAAGTTAAGAACGGACCTCTGGAACAAATTAAGTTCTTAACCTGAGGTACCACTGTAATAACTGACCACTCCCATAGGCCCCTGCTATGATGTGAAAAGATATTTCTTGACCACTTCAAAACAACCCCCCCAACTATAATTAAATAATGATAATAATAATAATAAAGTTGGCCACACCCACTCTGACACATGGCCCTCAGAGAGTCAACTGTGGGTCAATGCAGCCCTCAGCTGGAAAAAAGCAAGCCACCCTTTTCCTAGGAGACCCCTTGGTAACAATTAACAGCAGGTTTCAGCTCTGCATACTCCCACCCAATTGCTGTTCCACACCTCTTTCTACTCCTGGAACTAAGCGAGAGTGACAGCTGAACTCTTCCTTGTCAGGCAGATTTTCCATCAGACAAGACACAGCTAGCCAACCAGGTCACAAGGCGTTGAGAGATCAGCTCTTCCTTCTACATTAATACACAGAAGGTCTTCCCATCGTTCCCCGATTCCTCCCCTTCAGATATTGCTGACGTGATGGATGGGATTCACTCATCCATGAGAAGCTCAGCTGGTTGACCCCAGGGCAACAGAGCGAAAACACCCAACACATAACACACACCCTTTCCTTACTGATGTTTTTCAGCGAACTAAGAAACTTCAGGTGTACAGTCGTACCTTGGTAGTCAAACGGAATCTGTTCTGGAAGCCCGTTCAACTTCCAAAATGTTCAGAAACCAAAGCGCGGCTTGTGATTGGCTGCAGGAACCTCCCGCAGCCAATCGGAAGCCCCATTGGATGTCCGGCTTCCCAAAATAGTTCACAAACCGGAATAGTGAATTCCTCGTTTGCGGCGTTCGGGAGCCAAAACGGTCGAGAATTAAGCCATTCGAGAACCAAGGTATGACTGTATTTTAACCAAGGGTGAGCCTTTCGGGTCAAAAAAATAAAAAGAGCAAATGTTAGCACCTTTGTAACCTCAAAGCTGCACTACTGTTGTATGCCTCACACAGGGCTGCCCTGGTGACTATTTGCTAGAGATGAAGGGTGCTGCCCCAGTTCCAACATGGATTGGTCGACCTATAGGGGGGCCATGCACCCTATTTTGCAGAGTAAAGCTGCCCTGTTTGGAGAGCTGCCCGCTCCAAGTCTGGTTTAAAGGTACAGAACCCTAGGAAGGGAGAGCAGGAGAAGCTTTTAAGACTGACAGCAATTTGCACCTAGACAGCAGACAGCAAACCAGTCACAGCAAGCACATTGGGCTTATATCCACACAAATAATGTATCCTGTATCTCCAATTGTTACAAGAATTATTTCTAAATTCACGCCTATACATAAAATTAGCCTAGCACAAATTATATGCAAACCTGTCCCCTTTTGCCTTTTTAATCGAAGCCTAAGTGGCTGGAAATTACTAAAAAAAAACCAGCCTCATACATACAGCAACAATCACAGATGTCACAGTTATATTTCCTGCATCAAGCATGCTTTGTTTTATTCAGTACTTTTATTTTTAAAAGGACACTCAAGGCAATGTACGAAGCTTTAAAAAAAAAAAAAGACTTAAAAAATTAAATTTTAAAAAATTAAAGCAACTTTTAAAGCCTAGCCTAAAGAAGCCAACCATAATCTGTAAAAGATGCTTTTACCTTCAATACAGTGCATCCAGTTCATGGGGGCCAAGGGAGGGGTGAAGATTTGGCCACCCCAGTAGACTAGCTATATCTAAGTCTGGAGTAAATTACGGGAAGCGTCACCTCTCTCTCAAACCACTTCCTCAAATCCTTTGTTTGCTCTTTCCCCTCCATGTAACCAAGAATTTCCCCTATGAAGCCTTTGGAACAACTGTGTAGTCCTCTATTCCTCCTGAAACTAAGCCCTGGTATGTGTAACTGAACCAAAAGCATCTCCCCTCTCCCACCTGGTTCACTCTTGCCTTCATCTTCCTCCGCTCTTCTCTATGCCATATTTTAGATTGTAAGCACCTTGGAGCAGAGAACAAGCATTCTGGTTGTTACTCTAAAGCACCACGCACATTGATTGCATTATATAAAAAAATAAAGCCTTAGGCTTTATTATGACCACTTTATTATGATGTATACCCTGCCCCCCCCCCAATGGAGCCCAGAGTGGCAAAGAACAGGCAATAAGACAATAAAGACATTTTTAAAATAATCCCAGTACAGATGCAGACTGGGAAAGATCTCTACATAAAAGGCTTGTTGAAACAGGAACATCTTGAGTTGGCACCCAAAATACAACAAAGGACAGTGCCTGTCTTATATTCAAGGGGAGGGGATTCCCAAGGGGAAGTGGTGCAGAACAATAGGCCCAATTCCTACATTATGTGGAACAAGCTTCCTGAAAAATTGCTATACACAGGGGGCCCTCACCTGCTGAGTGCAGTGATCGACTGGTTGTGGTGGTGAGATGATCTTTCAGGTATCCTGATCCTAAACTGCATAGGATTTTATACCCCAAAACCAGGCCTTAGGGGACTGCTTGCTCTCTACCAATGCCACAAATTCCACCAGTGACTCATTCAGAGAGCTAGAAAAACACCCCCCCCCCTCATCTATCCAATCTACAGAAGGAGAGAGGTTGCATTCACATAGCAGTTTACTCCATTTCCCCAACTGTTGATTTTTACATTATATTTGAGATTTCCCATGACCTAAAAGCCCTTTGAGAAAACTAATGTAATATGGCACCAGTTTAGTGCTCATTTCCTGGGCTCCCCCCCCCCGCACCTCTCAGGTGGGCGCCATTCCCATTATAAGAGAACAAGGGAGGTGTTCATAGTGAGTTCCAGCACCTCTTTTCCTAGGAAAACAGCACTGGTCATTTCCATGTTATTTGATTCCGGGGGGGGGGGGGATCTGTTTGCAGCCCACTTAATTTGGAAAGTCATGCGATTAAAGTGATGAAATCTGGAGTGGCAGACCTGCATACAGTTCTTTCCTGCTGTTTTTAGGGGGAGCGGGGAAACACACATGTGCGTAAGGCGGGGGAGAAGTACTGACATTTTACAGTGATGTTCATTGTGGTGTCATACCACGCCTACTGATGTAGTCAAATGTTAGCATGATATATGGATAGGCATCAGTCAACAAGCCAGGGTTCCATAATTCAACAGGTACTGCAGTATGAAAAGTGCATTAGAAGCGGCAGCACTATAATTAGCAAACTATTGCAATATTCCCCCAAGTCAGAGTGCACCCAGAAAGAGTGCTCAAATGACAATCATTATAGGAGAAGCCTTCAGAAAACAGAGATGAGAAGCCAAGATACAACCAACAACCTAGGGGAAGGAACACAGGGTTCCTTCAGACAACCGGTTTACTGAGCATTCACCCCGATTTGCTTGCACATAGTGTTATAAGGAAAACTGCTCCTTTTCCCTTATGGGGTATTCCGGAGACTGTATAAGTGGGTTCGCTATCAATAGGAGAAAATAACAGAGGCCAGCCAGAGTACTTCGGGTTAAGAACTTAATTCGTTCCGGAGGTCTGTTCTTAACCTGAAGCACCACTTTAGCTAATGGGGCCTCCCGCTGCCGCCACGTTGCCGCCGCACAATTTCTGTTCTCATCCTGAAGCAAAGTTCTTAACCCGAGGTACTATTTCTGGGTTAGCGGAGTCTGTAACCTGAAGCGTCTGTAACCTAAAGTGTCTGTAACCTGAGGTACCACTGTATATTGAGAAGCAAAGTGGCTAGTAAGCCTGGTCTTTACTCAAGGAACTGTTGCAACAGGGTCCCCACTCACCACACGCAGGAAGGAGGAGAACCCTGAACAATGGTGCACAAGCCCTTATACCTGTACAGTCTTTTGAAATTGCCCACCCTGTACTCAAGACCACCACCCCAAAACATCATGCATACATCACAGAAGGAGGCGGTCTATAGCAGAAATCCTGTTTGCCAAGATATCTGATAATGGTTACTGATTGCATTCCCTGGGTAATCTGGTCTTTCTTTTGTGATGGTTAATAATACTTTAGTTCCTGAATCCAGGTCACAGGTTCACCCTATTCATGCACAAATAAGCCCTTAAGACAGGATTTGTAAGCAAAAAGGTAATATGAAGGCTTTCCCCATTTGCCTCCCTTACTGCAGAGGAAAATTTGAGGTCATTGGGAGAGTCAAAATGACTTCAGGATTGTTCTCCCGTACTATTTCAGACACATGTTTCATATATTTAGATAGGTGTGCATTTATGAATATTTATTCTATATTTGAGTCCTTAAAATTATTATAACGAAGGATAGCCTGCACATATCCTTTATTGAGCATTTGTTCCAATTTGCTTGTGGGGAGGTCAGATGGCAACAAGCATCCGTCCTAGCTTGTTTGTGGGGTGTTTCTTCCAATTCACCGTTAGTTTATTCCACGTTTTTCAGTACATTTCCCCATTGGGAAAAGTCATTTTGAAAGAAAAAAAAAGGGGGGGGGAATGGGTTCATTGCGTGGGGGCAAACATCGTGCTTTTAATCCACTTTAACCTCACAAACCTACATTTCCAGAATGTGGCTGAGCTGCATCTCACAAAATGCTGGCAGCCTGGAAACATCCACAGATAAGGGAGGATGATAACCCACCCTTGGCATGTAGACAGAGAGGAGAAAAACTCCCGCTATGGCATCACACATACATCCCTTTCATCCTTATGAGGCCAACAACTGTTCAAAGGCCCTCACTGGAATCAAACTTGAAAGAGACACTTGGAGAAGCAGATCTTGATCATTAGTGAAAATGCGCTTTCTTTCATCAGCCTCTGACATGAAAGCATCAAGGGGGGAGGCAGCCCTTTTGGGAAAGAAGGGTTTGGGGGGAGTGAAAGAGAAGCTGTGACCGCCTGCAGAAAAAAGGGGGCTGTTGATGCCCCAGAGGGCTTTTAAATCCAGACAACGGCAATTAGGATTGCACCATTTAATGGCAAGGGGGTGTTGTTGTTGAAAGCACCTCTTTCCTCAATGAAATAAGATGCAAGCTTTACACTGAGATGGTTAATGAACCAGAAGGAGAGATAATCATGGGTTGTAATTTAAAGCCCCTCCCTCCTGTGAGTTTCTGCAAATCATGACACAGGGACTATCTATGCGTTTAAAGAAGGGCTGTTTAAGTTTCCATCATAGGGCCAGGGGAGGGAAGCCTGTGTCCTCCCCACAGACGTTGAACCCCAACTTCCATCAGCCATAGAAGTCAGCACAGCCAAAGGTCAGGGATGATCCCTCTTGCAAGGGATGCAGCGAGGGTTGCCAGGTCAGGAGCATCTCACATCCTGAGATTTGAGGGCCCAAACTTGAGACTTTGGGGTGACCCCTGGTGATGTCACGGGGGAGGGCCCTTGTGGTTGTTCTTCTGCGCTCCCTCCCACTACTGAGCCCAGGAGACGGAGGTTAATTGGGAGAGGGGAGGAGGGAGCAGAGGAGGGCAGACCGCCCAGAAAGACTATGCAATAATTTGCAGCCGGCTTCTGCCAGGCTAAAGCTTGCAAGTTCCATGCATATTCATATATATATATATAAAATCTTTAGAGGTAACTCAGGCTCACCTGGAGATTCAACCCCTTTCCCTGCCACCAGAAGGGGGCCAAGCATATCTGGAGTCTTCAGGTCAGCTTAAAAGTCTGGCAACCCCAGATCAAATCGGGGATCCTCTTGTTACCATTCTCCATCCCCCCATTTGCCAAGCCAAATAAGGATGGCATGAAGAATAAAAGCAAGATTTTAGACGTGCAAAGAGGGGAGGGCAAACAGAGAGAAATGAAGAGAAAGTAAGCCAAAAGGGTCTTTCTGAGAAGCCCCTTCTGCTGAAGCAAGGCCCCGGGCAAAATGACCCCGTTGCTATAGCTCTTGAGGCCTTTGGCTGAAACTTGCAAGGCTGCCTTTTCACACTGCCATCTGCAATCTGTCTTCAGTCAAGCAAACAGTCATCTCTCTGTTTCGTACCAAGCTGGCCAGGCAAGCACCCCCCCACCCCCACCCCAGGGCTGGGTGTCCCAAGCTCTGATTGATAATAACTTTGCTGTGCAAGCCTCCCTTTCATGGAACAACTTCCTAAAGTTGGGGGATTTTTTGAAACCACCACCACCTCCACCCACCTGTACAACAAGGCACAGAAACTGTCATTTTGTTTTTCAGAAAATTTCAACTCACAAAGAGCCGTCTCTCTACAGCGGGGCTGAGGAAACCTTTCTCAGCTAGAGGGCCGCTCACCCAGTTGGGTGACCTTCTGAGGGCCACGTGCTAGGGGTGGAGCAACTTATGCAAATTTTACCTTTGTACAGTAGGCCGCTTTCTACACAAACACACCTCTCAGAGCTGGAGGACACTTTCCAGGCAAGTAAAATCACCCAAAGTTCAAAGCAGGCTCCAGTGATGGGTGCTGTCTAGGAAGAGTTCCGAGGGCCATTTGGAGAGAACTGGAGGTCCACATTTGCCCCCTTGACATGAGGTTTCCCAACTTTGTTGCAAAGTATCAGAGCAGCAAACATTCCCCCTTCGGGAGGAAATTGGAAAACACACAACTGAAGTGTTATTAGCAACCAGAGATGTGGTGCAGTTGATGTGTTTTTTAGCTCAGCGAATTATGGATTGTCCAGCCAGTTGGGGGAGGGGAAGAAATGCGCCGTTCATGTCAACCACTTACTGGGCTAATGCAACAACAGTATATAATAATCCCAGCCATCGACTGACATTTTCATTAGCAAGAATGGAGGCAGAGTGGTGGGAGAAAAAGAGGAAGAAGACCCCAATGGCTAAATGGCCATGATTCCCTGAAGAGATAGAGAAAAAGGTGGCCAGCAATTGGGTTGTGAGCCGGCTCCCTCCCAGGGCAATTTGATCGTCGCCAGTTTTGTTCAAGGTGTGGATAGAGGCACCCCCACAGACTCACTCCTAAGAAAAATACTGCTAGAAATTGTAGCTCTGTGTGTGTGGGGGGGGTGTCTCCTAACAACTTTCACAACCCTTAATAAACTATAGTTCTCATGTTAAAGCAGTATAAGAATGTTTTAACTGTATGGTGTGAATATGACCTAACTCGGCTTCCCTCACCCTGGAAATTGCCTTTGGATTAAGACAGAGGCAGCCACCCTGGGCTACATTGACACCTGGGGACCGGGGTGGCACTGTGGCCTAAACCACTGAGCCTCTTGGGCTTGCCGATCAGAAGGTCCGCAGTTTGAATCCCCATGATGGGGTGAGCTCCTGTTGCTCTGCCCCAGCTTCTGCCAACCTAGGAGTTCGAAAGCACACCAGTGCAAGTAGATAAATACGTACCGCTGCGGTGGGAGGGTAAACGGTGTTTTCATGTGCTCTGGTTTCCGCCACGGTGTCCCGTCGCACCAGAAGCGGTTTAGTCATGCTGGCCACATGACCCAGAGAACTGTCTGTGGAAAAACACCAGCTCCCTTGGCCTGAAAGCGAGATGAGCGCCACAACCCCAGTCACCTTTACATTGACACCATGCATTTGAAGAACTATGACACCATGTCTGCTTAGACATGGCTTCCCCCAAGGAATTCTGGGAACTGAAGTTTGCTCATGTTGCTGAGAGTTGTTGGCAGACCCCCATTCCCCTCATAGAACTGCAATTCTTGGGACTGGTTTAAAAACACATCGTTCTGCACAGGGAACTCTGGGAATTGTAGCTCTGAGGGAGAATAGGGTGCCTAACAACACTCAGCACACTTAACACACTACAGCTCACAGAATTCCCCTCTTTAAAAAATTGCTACTACCTCCAACATCATCACTCCCCCCAGGAATTGTGAATGAAATGACCCAAATTTGTATGCAGGTAGGGGGTGTTTAATTTTCATACAGTTGCATGGTTTCCCCTCCCCTTTACTTTTGTATATGTCAAGAAATTATATGTTCTTGATTAAATGAATAAACATAAATATATTTTTTAAACTTTTATTTTCATAATAAGCTAATAATCAGCTCAAAATGCTTATTTTGGAGCAAGTTTCAGTCATGCAACCAAAGTTCAGAAAGGAGGTTGCTTGTCTAATCTCAGGTGGGAGGGAGTTCCACAGGCTTGGGCCCACTAAACTGAATGAACGGCTTCTAGTAGTTACAAGCTGTGCTTCCAAATGGGAGGAAAATGCTATCGATGGCCTACTAGCCATAATGGAACCTCTGTGCTTAGGAATAGTCTAGCAATGAATACCTGATGCTGGAAGCATCAATGGAAACAAGTATGGCAGCTTTATACCCTGCTTGTGGGCTTCCCAGAGAAAGCCAGCTAGCCACTGGATGCTGGTTTGGTGGACTGTCTGCCAGATCTTGCATGGTTCCTCCTCCTGTGTTATCTCTCTTAGCCCAGCCTACCTCACAGGGTTGTTGTGAGGATGCAATTGGGGAGGAACAAATCAATGTATGCTCTCCTGAGCTGCATGGAGAAAACCGTGGGATGTAAATACAGTTAAATAACTAAACAAATCAGGCCTGCCTACTTTTTCCTAACACTGCTGGTGCACACAAACAAGCCTGAGGAATGAGAGAATCCAGGTCAGGAATAAATTTCCTTATTTAACATATTTTCTAGCCCAACTTGCATGTAAACATTGCCCAGCAGGAAACAAGAAAAAACGACAATCGTTTACAACACATAAAATAAATAATATCATACACTGGGGGTTGTTTCCAATGCTTGTCCTACTCAAAGAAGACCCACTGAAGTTAATGGAGATGATTAACATGGGTTCATTCATTTCAGTGGGTCTATGCCACATTGAACTTAGGGAGATCAACCAAAAGATTACTACATCTGAAGATTAAAAATTGTCCAATTTAAGATCCTAAGAAGAGCCAGGTGGTTCAGGCCAATGGTCCATCTAGCCCAGCACCCTGTTCTCACAGAGACCAACCACATGCCTGTGGGCAAGCAGGATTTAAGCACAAGAGCCCTCCCCCCTCCCATGGCTTCCAGCAACTAATATTCAGAAGCATTGCTGTCTCCGACCGTGGAGCCAGAGCACAGCCATCATGCCTAAAGGTAAAGGGACCCCTGACCACTAGGTCCAGTCGTGGCAGACTCTGGGGTTGCGGCGCTCATCTCGCTTTATTGGCCGAGGGGACCGGCGTACAGCTTCCAGGTCATGTGGCCAGCATGACTAAGCTGCTTCTGGCGAACCAGAGCAGTACACGGAAACGCCGTTTACCTTCCCGCCGGAGTGGTACCTATTTATCTACTTGCACTTTGATGTCCTTTCGAACTGCTAGGTTGGCAGGAGCAGGGACCAAGCAACAGGAGCTCACCCCATCGCGGGGATTCAAACCGCCGACCTTCTGATCGGCAAGCCCTAGGCTCTGTGGTTTAACCCACAGCGCCACCCACGTCCCAGGCCATCATGCCTAATAGCCTTCAATAGCCTTGTTCTCTGTGCATTGCTACAGTCCTCTTTTAAAGTCATCCAAGCTGATGGCCATCATCACTGCCTCCTGTGGGAGGGAGTTCCATAGTTTAACTATCCACTGAGTGACAAAGCCCTTGCTTTTCTCTGCCCTGAATCTTCCAGCTTTCAGCTTCATTGGACATCCACGAGTTCTAGCGTTATGGGGAGACAAACATTTCTCCATGCAATGTGTAATTTTACAAACTTCGATCATGTCGCCGCTTGCTCACCTTTTCTCTAAACCAAGAAGTCCCAAATGTTGCAAACTTTCCTCGTAGGGGAAAGACTGCATGTTACTTTTGGGTTGCCGTAGGCAAGATAAAGTGACTAACAAATGAACAATTTTTTTAAAAGGGGGAGTCGCTCTGTCCCCTTGATCATTTTGGGTGACATTTTCCGAATTTATTATAAATGTTACCCCTCTCCAATCACCTCCTGAACAGGATTCATGACAGGATATTGCAGCACTGAGAGAGTTTCCACTCGCTCCAGCTCTGCCTCATTGATGGTGGAGGGAGCAGAACTTGGAGAGCGGTGCCTTTTCACCTCTAATAACACCACCACACTGGTGTGGCAAGAAACCTCACTTCCTCCCAGACCAGCAACAGAGACGCCAGGCTGTATCCCTTAAAAATAGGAGTAGGCAATGTTTCTTCCCCTTTCCAGGGCCACACATTCCTTCAGGGGCAATTTGTTGGGGGCCACATTCTGAATTATGGTGCTGGAGGAGACTCTTGAGAGTCCCATGGACTGCAAGAAGATCAAACCTCTCCATTCTTAAGGAAACCACCCTGAGTGCTCACTGGAAGGACAGATCCTGAAGCTGAGGCTCCAATACTTTGGCCACCTCATGAGAAGAGAAGACTCCCTGGAAAAGACCCTGATGTTGGGAAAGATGGAGGGCACAAGGAGAAGGGGACGACAGAGGACGAGATGGCTGGACAGTGTTCTCGAAGCTACAAACATGAGCCTGACCAAAGTGCAGGAGGCAGTGGAAGACAGAAGTGCCTGGCGTGCTCTGGCCCATGGGGTCACGAAGAGTCGGACACGACTGAACGACTAAACAACAACAACAACATTCTGACTGTATGACTGCCCCTTTTCCACCTGCCTGCTGCCCTCTTCTTCTTCTGCCTCTTTTTTCTTTCAGGCCAGCTGTTCTCACAGCCAACAACCAGATATCTCTAGAAAGCATAAAACAGGACAGGAGGACAATTGCCATGCCCACTCGTGATTCCCACAGTAACTGGGATTCAAAGGCATATCGCCTCCAATACTGGTTTAGCACATAGAAGGCCCCAGGTTCAGTTTTTGTCACCTGAGACCATGGGAGCCTGTCAGGGCAGACAGTACTGCACTAGATAGACTTAGGTAAAGGTAAAGGTACCCCTGCCCATACGGGCCAGTCTTGACAGACTCTAGGGTTGTGTGCTCATCTCACTCTATAGGCCGGGAGCCAGCGCTGTCCGCAGACACTTCCGGGTCACGTGGCCAGCGTGACAAGCTGCATCTGGTGAGCCAGCGCAGCACATGGAACGCCGTTTACCTTCCCGCTGGTAAGCGGTCCCTATTTATCTACTTGCACCCAGGGGTGCTTTCGAACTGCTAGGTTGGCAGGCGCTGGGACCGAACGACGGGAGCGCACCCCGCCGCGGGGATTCGAACCGCCAACCATGCGATTGGCAAGTCCTAGGCGCTGAGGTTTTACCCGCGTCCCCTTAGATAGACTTAGTATAAGACAATTCTTATATCACAACCACTGTAGGCTGCAATTTATTTGTTGCATTTGTATCTCACCTTTTTCTGCAAGGAGCTCAAGGCAGCTGACATTATTCAACCCCTCGTTTATCCCCACAACAACCCTGTGAGGTAGGTCAGGCCAAGTGGCAGTGGGTGGCCCAAGATGGGCTTCATGGCAGAGTGGGGAATTGCTTTTGAACCTTGGTTTCCTACAACATGGCTCTCTGAGAAGCTCAAGTCGAAATGCATATGCTTTGCATGCAGAAGATTCCAGGAGTCCTGGCTGTCTCTTGGCAAAATCAGAATCTCAGCATGGTGGGAAGTTTTTAAGGTTTTATATAAGAAGTCAGTGCAACGTTCCAGCATGGGTTTACGGGGCTTCAAATTCATAAGGCACAGCAGAGATCTGTAATATGTCACCAGGTGTAAGCTGCTCTCTCCTTTTGAAAAGCAGGGCAGGCATAGCTATTTGCATAGCTGGTGTCCTTTAGAGGCTTGGCATGCAAGATTTTGTTTGTGCTGGTCTTGTTGCCTCCATGTCCTTGGAGGAGTTTTCGGAGCCATCTTGCCCTCAGACTTATCCCCAAGCATCTTTCCAGAAGGGGATGGTTCTTCACTGACTGGAAGGCAACTGAGACAGTTCAACAGGTGGGGAGGTGTTAGGCCAGGGGTATTTGATGACTTGCAGGTGAGCCATTTTCTTAACAACCTGCTTGACCCTTCACAGAGATCCAGGCCTTGGTCCCGCTATCCACTGTGCAAGTGTTAGGAATATGACAGGCGCGTTTTGCACCTGGCTATGAGCCACCTGCAACCAAGTGAAGATGCCTGGGTCCCAGGATGGCGCCTGACGTCACCACCATCTGGGGGTGCGTGCCTGAAAGATCCTTGGATTTTGACTGTTTTCACACACTAGCAACACACCCTGTAGAATTCTATCTGTATCGCACAATCAGAATGAGTTTCAGGAACCAAAACGTCTTATTGAAAAATACGGCTTTCTAGCTGCCTGGTCCCCAAATGGCAACTAGGCATTCTGTTTTGGTGGCTGTAATCTTGGTTTAAGGAGCCATTTGGGCGCCTAGCTTCTAGATCTGAGTTTCCACCAACCGAAGTGGCAAATTTCAAAAGCAGCCTCTTCCCATAAGCTTCTGCTTCCCCTAGCCATCAGTACAAGTTTATTTGGATGACAGCCTGCCAATGACTTTTATTTCCAAGCATGGACACTTCAGAGACGCAGCTTGAGGAGGATGAAATACTAGCAATGTTTTGTCTCTGGGTGAGCAGCATTCCTTCCCCACCTCCCTGAGATGGGAACAAACTTTTTCTTTTTCTTTAAGAAGCATAATGGGGATCTATAGAATATAATATAAATAGCACATCAGACTGGCTGTCTCTGTCGACTCCTGTTTGAGCCAGTCAGGAAGCTCCTGGTTTGGTTTTGTTTCTTTTCTTTCTTAATGCCAACTAAATAGTGGTGTTTCACCCCTCCCTGCTGAACAGTCAACGCCGCCTTCCCTTAAATGCAAGCTTTGACTTCCTGCCCAGACTGGCTGAAGGCTCCGTCTGTCACTCAAGGCTTAGGAAACATTTGTCCGAGGAGGCAATAAAACCTTCTTGGATTCTTTATCCGCTGCCCTATTAGGAATTCGTCCAGCGACAGAGTAAGCAAGCGTAGCCCTTGGCTCGGCAATCCATTCCGTTTCCTTCTTCTGATAAAAGCAAGGAAACAGAACAGAAATTTGCATCTTGTGCATAGAGCCAGCATCACCCGATGTTTGCACGAGTGTGTGCAAATTACCTAGACAAGCCAGGCGGCCTAAATCAGGGGCAGGCAGACTTCAAGCTTGTGGGATCTACCAATTTTTTTGCTCTATAAGACTCACTTTTTCCCTCCTAAAAAGTAAGGGGAAATGTGTGTGCGTCCTATGGAGCGAATGCAGGCTGCGCAGATATCCCAGAAGCCAGAACAGCAAGAGGGATTGCTGCTTTCACTGCGCAGCAATCCTTCTTGGTGTTCTGGCTTCTGGGATTCAGAATCCCCCCCTTGTTTTCCTCCTCCAAAAACTAGGTGCGTCTTGTGGTCTGGTGCATCTTATAGAGCGAAAAATACGGTACTTTCTGGGATGTGTCCTTGAATTTTGACAAAGGCACCTGCTTGCCTGAATGGAGGATAAGAGCGGGTGTGTGTGTGTGTGTGCGCGCGCGCGCGCACAAACTAGCCTAAGTTTTATCTATGTCCATTGCTCCACCCATTTTTGTCCCTGACCCCACCCACTATTGGCATGGAGCGCTCAGAAGATCCCACCCCCATTTGGCCCTTGGAGCCAGAGGTTCCCCATCCCTGTTTTGGAACAACAGCCAAGTGTCCTAAATTGGCTGAGGAATTATGGGAAATGCAAATCTATACCATATTAACAGCACTGCCATCTAACACAAATCCGAGCTGGGAAATTCAATTACATGCAGCATGTGAGCTGCAGTATTGCTACACTTGCTGCTAATTACTTTCAACGGTGCAAACTAAACAAGACACCTTGCAGGAATTCCCGCAATCCCCGGCAGCCTGCACAGAAATGCCTTCCCATGCAAAGTGGTCCTCTCTGCCACGGGTATCGCGGTACAGCTTCACCATCCAATCCTTCCAATATAATCTCAAACACTCCCCCGCTGGGTGTGACTGGACACTCCAGGTTGTGTCCAGTTTTAAGTCCTACACTCAGAGTAGACCTACTGAAATGGATGGGACATGAGCAGCTTGCTCATTTGTTTCATTTCTTGGTTGCATGTCTATACCACCATTGCAGCATTTCTGCACATGTGCAAACTACAATTTAGCGCTTCTGCACATGCGCAAGCGTTGAAACCCAGAAGTAACCCGTTCCAGTACTTATGGGTTTGGTGCGGTGCGCACACCGAAATCGCGCAACATTAAGTGTCTGTAACTCGAGGTATGACTGTATATCTAGGAAGTGGTATACTATTCTTTGTTTTCTTTCTTCACGGTTTTAAAGTCACTTTTTATGTGTTATATTTTAATTTAACAGCAACAACAATGTATATACCGCCATTTTATCCTAGGAGGTCCAGGTGGTGCACATGGTTCACTCCCTCCTTATTTAATCATCACAACTAGGCAGAAGGTGTCTCCAGCAGACATGGCTTTGACCCATACTGGGCTTGGCAGCAGCTGAAACAGGTTCCTGCTAGGCTCACCTGGTGAGCCCACCCCGCCCCAACAACCCCCCACTGCCAGGCTGAAAGGGATTTGATCTACCATCAATTGTACCCATTTCCAGTGGGGGCGCCGTCTCGGCCATGTTTGAAAGAAGGGACCCCAGGGTCATCTAGTCCAACCCCCTGCAATGCAGGAATCTCAGCTAAAGCGTCCAAGACAGGTGGCCACCCCACCTCTGCTTAAAAACCTCCAAGGAAGGAGAGTCCACCACATCTTGTGGGAGTCTGTTCCACTGTCTCACTGCTCTTACTGCCAGAAAAGTTCTTCCTGATGTTTAGTCGGAGTCCCCTTGTAACTTGAATACATTGGTTCAGGTCCCAGCCTCTGGAAAGACTTGTTCCATTCTTCATTTTCACAGCTCAGTAACAGCATCATCTGCCTTGCACACAGATTTCCAGGTCCAATCTCTGACATTTCCAAGTAGGCCTGGAGAGGACTCCCCCGTGAAATCCTGGAGAGCTGCTGCCAGTCAGTGCAGACAGTACTGAGTTAGATGGACTAACGGTCTGACTCAAGCCTGAGGCAGCTTCCTGGTCCTTTCCACAAAGCTTAAAAGACGCATCAAAGGTATCATGACAAAAGGAGAGGTGGGGGGGACCCCTGTGCTGCTCAAGCAATAGTTGAACTCCAAATCCCATCATTCCTGACAGCCGTATTGGCTGAGGCTGATGGGACTTGGAGTCCCAACAACATCTGGAGGCCATGAAGGAGCCGCATCCCTGGAACAAGGTTTCACTGATGGTGGTCCACTTTTTGAGATGCATGCAGCATTACCCCGAGTTATATAGGCTATATTTTAATAGCAGCCGGAGTTAACAGTTATAATTAACATTCGCAAAACAGTTGTTAGCGATAAGCACAGGCATCCTGGCATTTGGTGATCTAATTAACACATGTATTGTGATGAGGAAAAAAAGAGAGCTCTGGGTGGTAAGTTTTACTCAGAGTAGATCCATTGAAATTAAAAGGCCTAGCTTAGTCCTGTTCATTCATTCCAACTGATGTGCTCCAAGTATACAGCTGACTGCCACCCTTAATCACTATTAAAGTAGCGTTGCCGAATTTCAAAAAATAAAAACCAGGACATCCCAAAACTGTTGAGCATCCCAGACATCAATTCCACCTTTGAAATCCCAGTAATGTCTTGGAAAATCCGGATGTATGGCAGCTCTATATTAAAGCCAACGGTAACAGAACTGAACATTTTAATGAATTGATTTCAGCTATGTGGAACTGTTGCCCTGATAACAAGTAACATTACCTACCAGAAACAGCAGCTACATTTAAGCCGGTGGTCTCTACTCTCTGGGCAATATTCCTGGCAACCCTTGTCCCAGAATTTGCCTGGATTGGGAAATACCTTCTTAAAACTTCCATCCTTCTTTGGGATTTAGCCTCCCCTCCCAAGGCATCCTGGGACACTTAAGTCTCAGAGCAGGAAGTACACACATATTTACTTATATGTCACATTTATATCCCACCTCTTCTCTAAAGGAGCACATGGTAGCACACATGGTTCTCCCTGTATTGCAGGGGATTGGACTAGATGGCCCTAAGGGGTCCCTTCCAACTCTACAATTGTTAAGATTCTATAATTCCCTTTATCCTCACAACGACCCTGGCCCAAGGTCACCCAGGAAGCTCCATGGCTGAGTGGGGGTTTGAACCCTGGTCTCTCCCAGGCATTAATCCAACCCATGTGCTAGAGACAAGATGCATCTAGAATCCACAAACACTAAACCTGCAAACACACTGCAACTGCTGAGGTATAGTCTGAACTGTTGATAACATGCATTTTTTCAGTTTTTAATGTTATTTTGATTATTTTTTATCATGCCTTTCCTCAGAGCTCAAGCATGGCCTGCCTGCATTTTATCCGTGCCACGAACCCCCTCCGAGGCAAGTTAGGTTCAGAAAATGACTGACTAGCTTACTACTGTGAGTGCCATGGCCCAATGGGGAAAGCCATGGCTATTTAAAGTGGTTTTGTAGTGCTTTTAAATGTACGCTGAGAATGTGGCCTGCTGCGTTCACAAAAATGATCTTGCGCTGGTGAGAGCCCATGTCCACAATACCTGGCAGGCACTAGCTTGGAGAAGCCTGGCTTAGAGTGCTGGATTAGGCCCATGGCAACCAGGTTCAAATCCCCACAGAGCCACAAAGACCAACTCAGGTAACTTTGAGCCAGTCGCTATTCCTGCCAACCTCACAGGGTTGTTGTTAGATTGGAGGTCGGGGGGGGGGATTGAGGGAAATACATGCACCCCCCCACCCCTAAGCTCCTTGGAAAAAGGAATCACAAATGCATCCATATAAATTGTAATGCGCTTGGGAGGTGAGCAAATCCTTCAGCTGCCTACCCAACCTTCCCAAATCTTGGTCCCATCTTCTAAATTATTACAAGAAGCTAGGAAAGGGCTTATCTGCTAGAATGGCTGGGCTGCCACTCAGGAATTCATTTCTGAGATCAACCAACACATGTACAAGCTCCTTTTGACAGGAGCAATACATTCTCAACTGGTGGTGGTTTGTGTGTGGAGTGGGGGAGACACAAGGAGAATTAAGCATCCCTACACAACCCGCAGCCAGTCAACATCATTATTGAACGCTAGTTTTCTTGTTGCTAATGTCCTGCCAATGGTAGGAGCCCCCCACCAGGAAGCAGCACTTGGTTTTGTCCCATTATATGTGGCCACCTGCCATGGATGCTTTCTGCATTGCAGGGGGTTGGACTAGATGACCCATGGGGGTCCCTCTGTCCAATTCTACAGTTCTAGGATTCCTTTTCACTAGGCAACCACTACCCTTAATGGACTAGGATCCACGTACCTACGGGACCGCCTATCCTGGTATGCCCCGCGGAGGACCTTAAGGTCCACAAACGACAACATTTCGGAGGTCCCAAGTCGCATGGTGGTTAGATTGGTCTCAACTAGGGCCAGGGCCTTTTCAGTACTGGCCCCGACTTGGTGGGATGCTCTGTCACAATAGACTAGGGCGCTGCGGGACTTGCTATCTTTCCGCAGGGCCTGCAAGACAGAGTTGTTCCGCCTGGCCTTTGGTCTAGACTCAGTCTGACCCTTATGTTTCCCTCCCCTTATGGTTTTGATCTATGGGCCACTTTTAAAATGAGGCTGCATTTTAAATTGCATTTTAACCTGTATTTTAAATTGGTTTTTTCCCTCTATTATGTTTTTACTGTAATTTTACTGGTGTTAGCCGCCCTGAGCCTGGCTCTGGCCGGGGAGGGTGGGGTATAAATAAAAATTTATTATTATTATTATTATTATTATTATTATTATTATTATTAGACAAGGGCAAGCCCTTCCTCAATTCACTGCCTCCTCACACTTGAAGGATGTATTCAAGAGCATGTACCACACACACAACCCAAAAAACCCCGACAAGGGCCCAACCCCATTTGGTTAGGGCCAGAAACCAAAAGCTCACTCCATATAGAAGCCCGCTTCCAACTAGTGTGACCGACAAACGAAAGCCAGAGAATAAGAGATGCAGTGATAGAAATGATCAAGGGGCAAATTCAGTCTCCTCACAACATTCCCATCCTTCCCAAACAAAGCTCCCCCCCCCCCCAGGTGAAGGGTTGCCATTAGCCATTAGCCCTAAATTCTTCGGTGGGGTTTCCGCCTTGGCAGCGAAGACAGAAGCGTCCTCCACCTTTGACACAGATGAAATGTTTTGCATGCAGAGCACACGGAGACGGAGACACACACACACACACACACACACGCCTTGCCATTGCACCTTCTGCACATCCAGCCCACCATAATGGCAAGTATTCATGCACGGAGCTGTAGACTGGGAAGCAAAGAGGTGCAGGGGGCAAAGGGAAGGGTCAGGGGGTTGCTCAAGGAGCCTGCCTGCCCCACATCTGGAGCATACATCCACCTCACAGAGAATAATCTCCTTGCTCCCCTGAGTCATTTGCAGGGGAAAAACAACAGCCCAGGACCCACTGATGAGGAAGAAGGCAGGAGAGGACCCTACAGCCACTCTGACCCAATTATCACACTACATGTGGTCATTCAGTGGGGAGACTGGGAAGTCCCAGATACGGATTTCTGCAGCCGAACCTGTGGTTATCTGGTTAATCGCACCTGATGTCTGCCCACGCAGGTGTAGGTGGAAAGAGAGGAAAGCACGCAGGCAACCCACCGGCCCCCTCCCCTGCAGAAAGGCCTCCTCCCTTCACGGGTCTCCTTGCAAAATAATTGCAAGTCGGGGTGGAGGGGGCAGCCGTCGTGCTGCGTCTCCCAGATCTCATTAAGGGAAGGAAGGAAGGATTGGCAGGTTCATAGAATATGGATTATTCCCAAGAGATCGCCGTCCTCGCTTCACGCAACACCACTCAGGATGCAAAAAAACAAAAACCACGTCGATCTGGCCGTGTGTGTGTGTGTGTGTGTGTGTGTGTGTACGGCATTGTAATATGCAAGAGAAAGGAGGGAGTGGGAGGGAATCTCTCTCTCTCACACACACACGATCACCACCCGACAGAGAAAAGCACCGATAAATTGCAAACAAAACAGGCATAGCGAAAAGGAGGGAGGAGGAGGAAACATATTTCTCCCTAAATATTTCGCCTATGCATGCACATGCACACAAAAACACACACAGAGAGAGGCAACACCTAACGATTCTCCAAGAGGCAGTGCAAATTTACAAGAGGGGTTTGTGTGGATCTCCCCCCCCCCATAGCTGTCACGCACGCACGTGCAAAACACACAGAAGGGCCAAATTCTTCAGGACCAATTTGCACCCCAGAAGGTGGTGGCGTGTGTGTATGTGCATGCGTGTGTAAGTGGCGGCGGCGGCGGGGGGGGGAGCCCCCACACAGCTGCACAATCCAGATGTGCACCTCCTGTCATTTTAAGGTGGCAGCGCTCGCAACACACCCAGCAGGAAGCAAACCCCGCAGGGGGCTGCTTTGCTTCCCCAGCAGACCACCCATTCGCGCTTGCGTTTTTAAAACCCCCACAACGTTACAAACCAAACTGATCCGGAGGGTGGAGGAGCGTCCCCGCACAGCCTATAAAAGCACACACACGCAAAACAAGCGATGCTTAATGGGAAAGCCACAATTAAAATAATTTTTAAAAACTGCAAAACGAGACGATCGGTGGAAAGCACCATTCCTTGAAATCGCGGCCCTCCTTCGAGCCACCCCCAGCAAACCTTCCCGCTCGTGCAAAGAGCAAAATCTTGGGATTAAGAGCAGGAGGAAAGGACCGCGGAAAAGCAGCAGCAGGAGGCGGCGGATTTTGCTGCTTCTTTTCCTCGGAGGAGGAGGAGAGGGCGAAGGGGGAGGCGGCGAGGGCGCAGCGCTTACCGGGCTTGGAGAGGCATGGAAGGGGCGTCGGGTCCGCCCGGGCTCGGTCCTCGCCCGGCGGCGTCGGTACCAGGGTGCAGGGACGGAAGGGAAGCGCTGGGGCGGGCAGGCGAGCCGCTACCGGCGCGCAGCAGCTCCCGCTGCGAGGAAGAGGGGCCCCCGCCGGTGCCTCCGAGCCGGCCCCGGTCTCCTCCCACTGGCTCGGCGGAGAAGGGTTTAAAGGGCCCGGCAGGCGGAGAAGGAGAGGTCATGTGACGAGCCGGCTCTCGCTCACCGCCCCCCCGTCACACACCCGCGGTAGGCAGGGGTTGTCTTCAAAACAAAGAGCAAAAAAGACGCCCCTGAGCATGTGCAGAGCGCGTACCTAACTAGGCAGGGACAGCTCTGCTCCGTGTGAAGACGTGGTTATTTTTTCCACGTTGTCAAGCACGTACAGGGGGCGTGTCCCCACCCCAATGAATGACCAGGTCTGATTTGGAATCACAGAATTGGAAGGGACCCCAAGGGGCATCTAGTCCAACCCCCTGCAATGCAGGAATCTTTTGCCTAACGTGGACTTCGAACCTGCGGCCCTGAGTCTCATGCTCCACCAACTGAGCTATCCAGCTATCATACATGAAGTTGGGCTTTCTGAAACATACACACAGGCAGACAACTGGGGCTTAAGCATGAACAGAGGGCTTTCCTTTCCTTGTTTAAGTATAACCAGATACAGCTCGGATACACAGGGGGTTACTTTTAAGTAACAGAGTTGATTCGAGCATGTTGAATGAAACCTTCAGACGTGATATTCAGGGAGTTTTTAAATATAAAAAGTGGATTCTGTGAACTTGAGCATGTGCAGAGTGCATTCTCGCCACACTGAGTGAGCATGGCACTTAAAGTAGCCACAATTTAAAGGAAGGGAAAAATTGAGTTGGGGCAGCACATTCTTTCCTCAGCTAAGAGCCACCCATCTGCTTTAATATATTATACATGAAGTGATTTTTAAAAGGTCTTTGTGTACACAGAGAATGCCTTTCCATCCCTCCAAGTAAGTAAGCGCCACAGCAAATGCCACCCTTGGTGGAGGAATAGTCCTGCTTTAAAGAAAGGATAAACAGGGTGCCACTGAGAATGTGCAGAGTGCCTGCCTGCCTCAAGCACAGCCTGATGCTAAGACATGGCAATAAAAGGCAAGGGAGGGGGAAATGGGAGAAAAGACATTTTGCTGCCTGAGGCGCAGAGGGGACTGACCGCTAGGGCAAGGTGGTTCACTTCAAAATCCAAGGCTGTCTTGTATTCCATCCGCCTACCCCATTCATAACTTTCCAATCATTCAGAGACTGCCCAGAGTCTTTTCTGCCCATCTCCTCTGCTGGCCAATCACAGCTGTGAACAGCACAGCCAATCACAAATATTGTTATGGGCACCTGGTCTCACCCTTCAACTTTGTCTGATGGTGGGAGGAAGGGAGCTGGAGAAAGGGGCCTCTCAGCCTAGCCTACCTCACAGGGTTGAGTTCAGATAGATGCTAAGCAATTGTACGGCTGCATTTTAAGTGCCACATAATACTCGTTCTGCATTTGTAAAGAAATTGATCTTCACTGTAGTCTTTCTGGCGACTACTAAAAAGGTGTTTGTTTAGGCTAGCCTGTCCAGATATGTAGAACATTCCCGTGTTTTAATCTGTGTTTTGCTTATTGCTGGTTTTCATTATTTGAATGATTTAAATAGCTGGTTTTAACTGTTTTTGGATCATTTTATTCTTTTAATCCGTTTGAGGGTTTTTTGTGGGGGTTTCTTTTACAATCAAGCGGTATGGAAATTATATGAAAATAAATAAATAAATATTTGCAAGTGGGGAGGACAAGGAGAAAACCAGAACAAACTGACCACCTCCAGCTAAGGGGCACCCTTAGCTGCCTCCCTGGGTCCAGTGGTCATCAGCCATCTCTGTTGGGGTGAAGTATGAAATGGCATCTACACACCCCATTCTTTGGTTGACAGCCAAAGAATTTGATCTGGCAGCTCAATCTTACATCATCATCAGCAATGGGACAGTGTTCGTTCTCTCTCTCTCTCTCTCTCTCTGACACACACACACACACACACACACACTTGGGGAGCAGCATGTTAGTTTACGGGGTGACGGCCAGGCCACAGGAATGCCAGTTTGGTCCCCGTGACTAGGTGCCCGAGGCCATGAGTGCCATGGCCCTGACACCGAAATTTGTTGGTGCCCGGCCCCTTTCTGGGGAATTTTGTGGGTGCTCAGGTACCCAGGGAGTTGGCACCTATATTCCCGGCCATATGGCACAAACAGTTCTGCTTTCCAAAACCTCACAGCCCGAAACCTTACAGCACCTGCCGCCTGAGGCAGCTGCCATATCACTTTGCCTGATGGAAGGGCCAGACCCTGAACCTGAGCTTGCTTTATTTATTTATTTAGATCATTTGTGCCTTGCTCTTCAGCAAAAAAAGCACCTCCCCAGAGCGGCTTGCACATCCAATAAATTAAAACCACCTGCAGGTTTATAATCTAAGAAATCCAACAGACAAGGGAAAGGGGA
This sequence comes from Podarcis erhardii, assembly GCF_964252035.2. Classification (NCBI taxonomy): domain Eukaryota; kingdom Metazoa; phylum Chordata; class Lepidosauria; order Squamata; family Lacertidae; genus Podarcis; species Podarcis erhardii. The sequence continues at coordinate 28,478,609 of NC_138514.1, read as the reverse complement.
CAGGCTGGGAAGAGGGAGGTGGAGAAGCAAACTCAGGTGCCAATTCTCAAGTAGTCGTTCTTATACTGACCAGTTGGCATAGTAATAATCCCAGGGTAGGTGTCTAGTGAGGCTGGTCTTTCAGCAAAGCATATAGAGGGAGTCCTCCTTCCCATCTCTTCCACTGAGACAGCCTGATGGAATAGAATGTCAGTTTAGTATCCAAAGTCACTCCAAACTTTTCTTCTAAGTGCCAGAGAATGACGTATCCTACACACCTATACTTGGTAAATTATCAATACATCAGCCTTTTCCAACCTGGTGTTTTGGACTACAACTCCCATAAAACCAAGTTGTCTTCCAGGACATCGGGAGGGCACCAGGTTGGCGAAGCCTGCCTTGCAGCAGGGGTAGGGGAACATGTGGCTCTCTGGATGTGGCTAGTCTCCAGCTCCCAACATCCTGGCCATCTGGAGGACTGCAGGTTCCCAGCCCTGCCTTACAGGATGGCACAGATGACAGAAATATTAAGAACTTCCAAGGTTTCACAACAGAAAAGTGGCATGCGCTTGGAAAACCCCCAATTCTCATGCCAGGCTTCATTGCCCAAACCACAGACCTCCTTGTACACTCACAAAAGGGTAGCTACTTACACATCACCCAGAAAGGAAATGCATCATCAAAATAGCAGTCAGGAGAGGACACAGATTTGCATAACATTTGGGCTTACTGATTTATAGGCACGTGTGCACATTTAGAAATAATTGCTGTAGTTTAAATAGAGATGCAGAATATCTCGCCCCAGTGGGTGAGACTGTGATCTGGAGACCCTTATGCCCCTTCAGTCTCCTGTCTAGGTGTTCAAGTCTCCCTTTTTGTGGGGTAGGGCTGTAACTCAGTGGACAAGCACCTATTTTGCACAGAAAAGGTCCCTGGTTGGGTCCTCAGCATCTCCCAAGTAGGTCTGCCAGGGTCTCCACTGAGTCCACTCTGAAACCCTGGAGTAGGGTTTCCCAAACTTGGGTTTCGGGTGGTTTTGGACTATGATTCCCATCATTCCTGACCACTGGTCCTGCTAGCTAGGGATGATGGGAGCTGTAGTCCAAAAACTGCTGGAGACACTGCTAGTACAGACCAAGGATAGCCAATACGGTGTCTTCCAGGTGTTGCTGGACAACAGCTCCCATCATTCCTTACCGTTAGCTATGCTGGCTGGGTCTGATGGGAGTTGCAGTTCAACAACACCTAGAGGGCACCTTCTACTGAGCTAGATGGGCCAACGATATGATTTGTATGAGGCAGCTTCTTATGTTCCTATGTCTTTTGTTATTTTGCTCCCTAGAGCACCCATTTCCAGACTCTCCAGATGTTTGGGGCTGTTTGAACCCTAGCCTCCCCAGTCCCATGGCTGGCAAGAAGCGACAATTTGACCTAGGCCACCATACATCAGTCCTTTTGTGAAGAGGGCTTGATGGTTCAACAACCCCGAGAATTGCAATAGGGGTCTCCTAACACCCCTCAGCCACCTTTGACAAACAACGGCTCCCAGAATTCTTTGCAGGAAGCCATGATTGTTCAAAGCAGTTGCTGTAAATGTATGGTGCAAATTTGACCCTAGTGGCTGGGTGCCTCATGGTGGGCTACCTTCTTCTTGAGTTACAATTTCTACCCACCCTGCTTGGACTTGTGACTGTTTATCCACTTTATTCACTGCAGTCCTGAGGCTGAGGGGAAAGAGGTCAAGAAGCCTCTTGTACCATTGACTCAGAGAAGGCTCCAACTTTCACTCTCTCTTCCCGCCAATGTTTCCATTTCATATCGATTGTTGTTTCTGATGAGTCCACGCCGCGTCCTTGCTGACGAATCAAGGAAACTCGATCCACCGTCCTTGTCTATGAAGAGGAAGTAAAATCTTACACAGCAGACAATTTACCTCTCCCCACCATGCATCTGTTCTCTCCAAGCAAGGTCCAGTGACATCCTGAGGCTGGTGCTTCTTTTCCCAACACTAAGTTAAACTCAGGTTTACGCAATATTCAAGCATCACCCCCCCCCAAATACCCATACCCTCCAGGAAACTGGGGTAACACTGGTTTGAGGGGGGTGGGATGTGTTGTAGATTTTCCTCACATGATCAAGAGAGCTGTTGACAGGAATGCGTCTGAGGAACTCTGAGGTCAAGTCAGAAGGATATAAACTCCCTGCTCATTTGCAGCCTAACCTTAAGAAAAAAATTAAAAAGGTAAAGGTACCCCTGCCTGTACGGGCCAGTCTTGACAGACTCTAGGGTTGTGCGCCCATCTCACTTAAGAGGCCGGGCGCCAGCGCTGTCCGGAGACACTTCCGGGTCACGTGGCCAGCGTGACAAAGCTGCATCTGGCGAGCCACCGCAGCACACGGAAACGCCGTTTGCCTTCCCGCCAGTAAGCGGTCCCTATTTATCTACTTGCACCCGGGGGTGCTTTCGAACTGCTAGGTTGGCAGGCGCTGGGAGCACACCCCGGCATGGGGATTCGACCGCCGACCTTTCGATCGGCAAGCCCTAGGCGCTGAGGCTTTTACCCACAGCGCCACCCGTGTCCCTAAGAAAAAAATTAAAGGTGTCTTAAAACCTTTGGTTTTAATTGCGTGAGGCCCATAGCGCTCTGCTTGAAACTGAGCTGCAAATGGAGAACAAACAGCTTTCCAAAATATAGATAAACCTTCATAATTAAAACACTCAATAAAAACAACCCTTTTAAAACAAGTTGGCAATTTAAACAGGGAGGCTGGTTTAATTGTATTCAGGTTATTAAAGATTCTTTCCTTTAGATCTCTGTGCACATTTATTTATTTACCATTAACTGCATTTATATCCCACTTCTCCTCCATGGTGCTCAAAGTGGCATACATGGTTTGTCTCCTCCCCATTTCAATCTCACAACAACCCTGTGAGGTAGGTTAGGCTGACAGACAGTCACAGGCCCAAGGTCACCCAGTGAGCTTCAGGGCTGTGGGGGTTTGAATCCTTGTCTCCCAGGTATGAACCATTCCTCCACATGCTCATATGTATAGGATTGGGTTGTAAGATTGCAGTCCTAGAAGGCATTACTGAGGAAATGTGTTATCAACTGCCTCATGGGATTACAGTGGTACCTCAGGTTAAGAACTTAATTCGTTCTGGAGGTCCGTTCTTAACCTGAAACTGTTCTTAACCTGAGGTACCACTTTAGCTAATGGGGCCTCCCGCTGCTGCCGCCAGGATGAGATTTCTGTTCTCATCCTGAAGCAAAGTTCTTAACCTGAGGTACTATTTCTGGGTTAGTGGAGTCTGTGACCTGAAGTGTCTGTAACCCAAGGTACCACTGTACTCGGAATCCTTATGAGAGGATCCTTTCATTCCTCAGAGAGATGGTCACTAGTGGTGCACCACATGTATCTTTATATAACTCGCCCGAGAACAGATTCATTTCTTCTTTTCAGAATGTTCCAGAACAGGGGTGAGGAACCTGCATCTCTCCATAGGTTGTTGAACTCCAACTCTCATCTGCCCCAGTCAGGCGTGCTGGGAGCTGTGGTTTCAACCTTATCTGGAGGGCACTGGATCCTCACCCATGTTCTAGAACATTCTGAAATTAACAACTGACCAGTCAGTTTTAAAATTAAGGTGGTTGTCAGCCAGCAGAGAGACGTTTACTACCTATAAGCCATGGCTTTCAACCAGTGTGCCATGGCACCCTGGGGTGCCTTGAATGGTGGTCAGGGGTGCCGTGGGCGACACTGACCTGAGTCCCTCTTTCCTTTCCTCCCTCCTTGGATGCCCTCTCGCATCTGTGCCTCCCAAAGGCTTGCACGGCTGTTTGTTGCAGCAGCCCTAGCTACAAGCCCCCCAGGTGAATGGTGCCTCTGGGGTTGGCCAGGGGGTGCTGGTTGCCAGGAGCTAAGGCAGCCTTGGAGTAAGCATGCTAGTGGGTGAGGAAGCCCAGCCAGCCAGGCCACCCAGGCCCCTGTGGGGCAGTGTGAGGAGGCAGCTCAGAGACCAGGGGCTGTAGCAGCGGCTGCCCAGAGGACTCCCAAGAAGAGGGGAGAGGAGAGGAGGCTGAGGGAACACTCCACAAGGGAGGGTGTTCGAAAAAGGGTAAGAGGCTGCCAGCTCTGCAGGCAAAGGGTGACACACCTGGGCTCCTGAGTCCTGCAGAAAGAATGTAGTTGGTCAAGGGAGACTTGGACTGAAAAAGTCAAAAACCTCTTACCTATAGGGTGGTTTTATTCATGCTAGCAGCCATAAAGTTGTGGGCTACTTTTCTGACCCCAAACAGTGCAGACGTCCACCCCACCCCACACCTGAGGGCCGCCCTCTGGAGTAATAATAGCAATAATAATATTTTTTTTTATATATCCCGCCCTCCCCAGCCGAAGCCGGGCTCAGGGCGGCTAACAACAATCAAATAATCAAACAATCAAATAATCCAACATTCTAAAAACATTTCATTATAAAAATTAATTAAAATCAAATTAATGGCAACCGTTAAGCAAAATTCTGTGCAGGTTGCCAGAGGAGGGAGTCAGGCTGCGCCCTGACCAAAGGCCTGGTGGAACAGCTCTGTCTTGCAGGCCCTGCGGAAAGATGTCAAGTCCCGCAGGGCCCTTGTCTCTTGTGACAGAGCGTTCCACCAGATTGGAGCCACAGCTGAGAAAGCCCTGGCTCTAGTTGAGGCCAGCCTAACCTCTCTGTGGCCTGGGACCTTCAGGATGTTTTTATTTGCAGACCGTAGGTTCCTCTGTGGGGCATACCAGGAGAGGCAGTCCCGAAGGTACGAGGGTCCTAGGCCGTATAGGGCTTTAAAGGTTAAAACCAGCACCTTAAACCTGATCCTGTACTCCACCGGGAGCCAGTGCAGCTGGTATAGCACCGGATGAATGTGATCTCGCAGTGAAGACCCCATAAGGAGTCTTGCCGCGGCATTCTGCACCCGCTGGAGTTTCTGGGTCAGTCTCAAGGGCAGCCCCACGTAGAGCGAGTTACAATAATCCAGTCTGGAGGTGACCGTCGCGTGGATCACAGTGGCTAGGTCAGGGCGAGAGAGAGTACTATGACAGGAGAAAGGGTGGGATATAAATCAAATAAATAATGGAAAATAATAACTTGTAAATTAAGCCTGGGCGATCAGTCAACTGAAATGGGCAAATTAGAGAGACTTGCCTATCTAGGAGATTGCCTGCATTCCTCCGTAGTCAACCATGGTAGCAAGTAACAGATAGCAGAGAGATCTGAGCACAGCAAATCACCTGAGGCCAGGTGCAAGGATGTGTGGCGTTCTGCCCTCCTGGAGCTCAGCCTGGGCATCCTCAATCTTCTGTGCAGCCCCCTTCAAGAGCTCGCATGCATGGCAACATCACATAATCATACGTGGCAACATAATCACGTTGCACTGCACTGATTCAAACCAGGAATTGGAGGCACTTGAGGCTAAAGACTTGGAATTGAGGGAGGTCAGAAATTCCCAGAGACAGGGACTCTCACAAGTAGCAAAGTTTTCTCTGCACCTGCTTAAAATCTTGGTGGGTAGGCAGGGAATGTTGTTGGAACAACTTCACAGCTCCCGTGAAGTCCTGCAACTCTTGCAGCTAATCTTGGGACTCCTGAACTTTTGGCAGGAGCATTCCGTGCTGCAACATTTTGTTGCAGGTCTCACTGGGCGAGCCTGGTACTGCCTGCTCTGAGACATGACAGCTCTCCAGAGTCTCCCGCAAAGGTATTTCCCATCACTTGCTACCTGATCCATTTAACAGGAAATGTCAGGGATTGGATCCGGAACCTTTTGTATGTACAGTAGGAGCTCTGTAGCTGAGCTATGAAGCCCGACTCAGGGAACAAAATCGCAGCATCCTGCTCTCCCTGAGCACCAAGGACACCTTGAAAGTGCTAGGATGGGCCATTAGTCAGCAGCCACACAGCAGCTCTCAGGGATTTCAGTATATTACAACAAGTGCCAATGTTAAACACGGGCAAACATTTTGGATGGGACAGATCGGCAGGAACAAGAGTTGGCTTGTAATTAGAGAGCAGACAAGTTGCCTCGGTTCAACAGACTGGGTTCATGCAATATGCAATATAACTCCATGTGGATAGGATACAGGGATATATACAGTAGATGGGTGAATGGGTGAATCTGTCAATTTGGGGTTTTCTCAGTTTCTCATTTTGCCATTCTTCAATTCTCTATGTTTCAACATCAGTTGGTGTTTTACCCCCCCCTCTCTCTCTCACACACACACACAAAAAGCCCCCATGAAAGTTCATCAGCATTTGGGTGCAATTTTCTTCTAACATGCACGTTAGCATGCAATTAGGCATGCAATTTTTGCAGAGCAATTTCCCCTAATATAATGCCTTTTTAATGTTACTTTCACTAAAATAAGCATCTTAATGCACATTTTATATGCATTTCTGTACACATTACCTGGCTTGAGAACTGCGAAAAAAGTGGAGAATGGTGATTTTGTGTTTTTTTTAATCTAGCCTACCATCCCACCTTCGTCGCCAGTGAAGTGTAGGTGGGTACCCACAAGGCAAGACACAGTGATAACAGCAAGAACCTTTACTGAACTACATAACTTGAGAATGGTGACTTTTGAAGGATGGCTATGTGTAGATTAATGTATTGCGTTCTTTCAGAAAGTGTGAAATAGGTAAGTTCAACTTTAAATGCGAAATGAATCAAATCTCTTCCACATCACTGCTGCTCTGCCCCTTGGTTCAAGAACCCATAGACCAGCAGATCTATACCCACCTGTCCAGACAGCAAGCAAACAACAGATTTAGAAGTATTCACTTCCTGCATTTATAGGAACTCTGTGCTCCTCTCCACAGCACAGCTGCCTTTGGCATCGCTTGGGCAGGCGATCAATGCCTGAGTTGCAGAGAAACCCTTAATGAAATCTCAAGCTAAGAGCCTATTGATCCGTTCAGCTCTTTTCTTTAAAAATGTATATGAATGGGAAAGGAACTTTGGTGTGTGGGTGGCTGAGCGGGTGAGGAGGGGAAGATGTGATCAATGGCCAGGCAGCAAAGTAAAGGCAGGTGATGCTTGGCCCAAAATAAGTGCTCAGAGGTGCCCTTCAAGACAAGCAAAATCAAACTTGGGGATAACATTAATTGATGCCACCCTGTTAAAGAAATCTCAGCTGATTGCTCCTATGAATTTTAGTTAATTCATCGATTAAAAGTGCATTTGGGGGAAACAACACAGGGGACCCGTAATAAAATGTTGCAGCATATCCTCCTTCCTAATAGGAGTGCTCCTGTTCAGGATTCTATCCATTCATCCATCCATCACCTGGTTTTCTGTTTTTCTTTTTCAACTACCACTCAACTTTCTGTGCCTACTGAGCATGCTCAGTCTTTATTCAATGGGCTTTTTTTTGAGGAGGGACAGAATAGGAGCCAACTCCTGGGGGCCGAGGTCCCTTTGCCCCTCCCCAATAAAACAATTGAGGGGCGGGGCACCCCAAAATTGATGGGCATTTCCATTCAAATGGTGTGTTTGCACCACACTGTGTGATCAATTATGCAGAGCGGGGCTTACTCCCCCCCCCCACAATATTTTATTTAAGTTGGCACACCCCTACAGGACAGAGTGGGGTTTTTTTTGCATTTCTGCAACTCTTAGTTATAATATTATTTTATTTGTTTTTATTGCTCACTTATATCCCACTTTTTTCTCCAAGGTGGTGTACATGTGTCTCTCCTTTAATCCTCACAACAACTCTGTGAGGGAGTTTAGGCTGAGAGACATCAATTGGCCCAAGGTCACTCAGTGAGCTTTGTGACCAAGTGGGGATTTGAACCCTAGTCTCCCAAGTCTTAGGCCAACACTCTAACCACTACACCACATTGACTCTCACACTCTGAGAGTGTATCTCTGAGCACGCTGATATGCCCCTCTTGTTCCTTCCCAGTGGCTGATTTTCTGTTGTCACACCCCACCTGAACTCGATATTAGAGGGAGTGATAGTTCTAAAAAGAATAATATAATTCCTTTGTAGTTAGAAACACATATGCTTCACCAAGCATAATCTCAAAGAGACATTCCCTCCGTTGAGAGAGAGAAGAGGGGGCACCTCTTCTAATTAAGCACCTGCTGTCCACAGTTTCTATAAGCACTTACCGTACATTTTCTAACACAAAAATAAAAAATCTGCTTCCTTAAGGGAACCTTTTTCAGCTTGATGAAAATGTTTTCCCGTTTGATCAGTTATATATGCTCATAGTGACCGCATTAGTAGCTGTACCCCCAAAAAATACCTAGTGACAAAAAATGTTGGGGGCAAGGATCCCCTCCAAAAAAACAGCCCGACGAGGGCTGAGAAGATGTTGGCTGACTATTGGGAAATTGTAACTGCAAATTCAGGGAGGAAGAGGAAGAATGGCATGGCTGGAACCCTGAACTAGGGCACGCTGCAACATTTTGTTGTCACTTGTCAGTGAAGTTTGGTCCATTAGGGAGAATGGAGAGCTGCCCAACGGGACTCAGAGTGCCTCCACCCTCTTTCCCTGCTGCCTCCTTACCAACAACTTCCAGCCCAGGGAGTGGCACTGCTGTCAGCTCCTTAGCTTGCCTCCATCATCATGCCCTTGTGCAAAAAATGGAAACCAAGGGCCTCTGGATGTACTTTGTAGCCTATCAGCCCCAGCCAGCAAGGCCAGTGGCCAGGGATGATGGGAGTTGTAGTCCAGCAACCTTAGGAAAGCTGGAGGTTCCCCACCCTGACTATAGGGGTTTTCTATGGAAGGAACCAAATTCTGAATAATTACAAACACTAGCAACTCATTTGTAACAAGGAATTCCTAAAAGCCCCCCCCCCCCCGAGGGACAGTCATTCAGCAAAGACCACAAAATCAGGGCCTTATATCTAGGTCCTGCATATAGTTATGAAAGGTTCTCATTAATCTGGGCGAAACTGAAGTTTTGCAGTTTTGTTTATTACAAATGAAAGCAGCTGACTCGATGCTTAACAATCGATGGGAAAACATCTACGGCCAGAGCCTGGTACATTCCCAGACTGGGGGAAATTAGCTGCTGTCAGCGTTCTGGGGTTCCGGGCTGCTTCCAAACCACCGGACTCGCCCACAGATTCAAGGAAAGCCACAGAACTGCACGAGAAAGAGGAGGGTGTGTTGTGTAATCTCCATTTCCGTTTGCAACATAAACAATTCAGTGCCCTTGCCCTCTTTCCCCATAAATTCTGGCGCACATCGTTGGGATAATTATTTCAAAAGGTGGGCACTCTGAAAAGAGCTTCTGAAATAAGGGAGTCTCTTCAACCGATCAGGAGGAAAAGAAAATACAACTTGGCTGGCTCTTCTGTTTGGAACAGCATCTTCAAATGCCATAATTAGCTGCTTTCATTCCTTTGAGATAAGCATCACCACCTGACCATCTCTGCACATCACTGTTGTCAAAGTTGGAAAGTGTTTAATTTAGCAGGACTTTGACAGGCCAGTCACTGACTTTTGATTGGAGGTATTAGTTGGGGATAACCAGCCTCATATAACCAACATGCTTAAGTCTAATTAATGCATGAAGGGGTTACAACCATAGAGTAAGCTGTCTTGCTAGGTTAAGCTTACCTTGGGAGGGAGGAGGCAATCAAGCTTTGTTCCCCCTGTTTACAGGAGAAGCTCATCATGTGAGGAGGGCTGAGCTGGTTGCTCCAAGTTCAGAACGCATGGCTCTTACAAGGTGCTCTTGAGTTCCTATACCAATAAGTTAGGAACTTTCACCACTTTGGAACTAAACAAACTTTTACTGCCTGTGCAACTTTTTCTGAATGCTGCATGAAAAAGCACATGAATCTGACCTTTGGAAAGTTTGTAAGTAAGCCCAGTGCTTTTTTTCTAGGGGGACGGAGGGGGACGCATACCCCTAAACATTTTGTGAATCTTTGTACTTTTGTCCATTTACTGTATTTATTTTTCCCAATTTGAACTATAAAATGGAGATTTTCTTGAGTCAAAATGAGAGCACCCCTCAACATTTTTTAAGAAAAAAAGCACTGAGTAAACCAACCATGAATTGTGACTGGCCGTGGAGGCAGAGCATAGCCATTGTGGCTGGTAGGCTGTTGACAGCCTTCTTCTCCAATCCTTTGTTAAAGCCATCCAAGTTGTGGCCATCACAGCCTCCTGTGAGAACAAATTTAATAACCTACCTCGTAGGACTGTTGTGCAGGAAAACTACACATCTACCGCAAATGTCTTATTAGTTTTGTGCAAGTTTAATTGTCATGGCTTCTCCCAATGAATTATGGGACTAGTAGTTATTCTCTCTCAATCAATTCCTAGGCCCTTTCTCTCACATGATGACTGTTATTTTCACTTCGATGGGAGAAGCTTATGAAAATGTGGCATCAGTGTGTACAATTCACCTCCATATAAACAGAAATGTTTCATGCAAATATAATGCCCTTCCTTTTCAAGCTTGCGGCTCTGTCAGCCATGTCTCCTTGCATTTTTAGACCGGTGTATTATTATTTTTAACAGCCTTTCAATATTAAATGCAAGAGAAAAGAAGTTGCATTTGGCTTTTAAACAAACAAAAATCATGCTGGTTACATCAAAAGCCAACAAAGAGTTTAGTGGCAAGATTTATCAATGGTGTAATAAGTTTTTGTGGACCAGAACAGTGCTTATCAAACTATGTGATGTGGTGAGTTGGCAGTATACCCCTCAATATGTGCCAAGAACTGATACTATGGCTGGCCTCTGAAGGGCTCTACCCAACCTGGGCTGTGTGTGTGAGATTGTCACAGACTGACAGCTGATGCCTTGCAGACCAGCACCCGTCTGTGGACCATGACTTCCAGTAGTCCTGGACCAGAGTCCACTTCATCAGATGCGTGGAGAATTATCTTCATTGGGCAGACATACATGCAACCACAACATTGTGAACAGTGAAACTGGAGGGAAGTGGAATGCAAAATAAGAATAAATAAAAATGCATATAACTTCACCAAAACCTAAATGGATGCAAAACATATACAGCCCATTGCTGACACTGCTGTAACTCATTATCTTCCACAGCAGGATAAAAATCTGTTAACTTGATTCAAGCCAGACCAGTGATAGAACTGATATTCTCGATAACCTGTAATTCTCTTTTGCTCAATGCAGTCCTCTCAGGTAAGACCAGGGGAAGTGGGTGGTATTATTTTTTTTTTTACTGTAGTTTTCTTTTTTCTTGGAAAAAGTGGTATCATCCCTAAGATGAGAGCCTGCTTTGGGGGGCAAGTTCTGTACATAGCTGTCAACTTTCAGATTCAAAATAAGGGATCAGCAGCCTCGAAAATAAGGGATCAGCAGCCTCACTTGTCCCGGGGACAGTCTACGGGATATCTAACAATCCGGGATAGCAGCGGGAAGCAGCGGGAAACGGTGCTGGAATAAGGGAATTTCCCGCAAAAAAGGGGAAGCTTGACAGCTATGGTTCTGTAACACCCACCCAAGTGAGAGGCAAAGGTGGGAATGCTTTGTATGAATGTTTGATCTGGGTGTGTGCACTTGTACATACAGTGGTACCTTGGTTCTCAAACGCCTTGGTACTCAAACAACTTAGAACCCAAACACTGCAAACGTGGAAATAAGTGTTTTGGTTTACGAACTGTTTTTGGAAGCCAAACGTGCTCCATTTTGAGTGTTATGCTTCTGATTTGAGTGTTACGCTTCCGATTTGAATGCCACGCTTCCATTTGGAGTGTTACGCTGAGGTCTGTGTTTCTGCTCTTTATTTTGCGTTTTTGTGGCTCTTTTGTTTTTTGTTTTTGTGACTGTGTGGAACCCAGTTCAGCAACTGATTGATTGATTGTGTGACTGCAGCACATTGTTTATTGCTTTCATATTATGGATCAATGGCCTTGTTAGATAGTAAAATTCATGTTAAATTGCTATTTTAGGGGTTTTTAAAAGTCTAGAACAGATTAATCCATTTTGCATCACTTTCTGTGGGAAAGCATGCCTTGGTTTTGGAACGTTTTGGTTTTGGAACGGACTTTCAGAATGGATTAAGTTTGAGAACCAAGGTACCACTGTAATTGCTTGCTTCGTGTAGACTGGTTCAAACATTACACGCTAAACAGAGGCATAAGCTGTATCTACATAGGTACAAGCCCCATGTTGGGCAATAGATTACCATATTGCAGGGGGTTGGACTGGATGACCCTGGGGGGTTCATTTCAGCTCTACAATTCTATTATTCTCTGATTCAAATTGTTTGTGTGAAAGGGTATGAAGAGTGTGAACAGCTCACCTGTTGCGCACACAGAATGTACACTCGTTGAATGTTACATATGAATAACTGTACAAGTGTACAGATCAACTATTTGTGTATGGAGGTACGTATGCAGATTGGACATCCATTCAAATAGTAACATGTAAACACCCCTTTTGTCAGTATCTATCTAGGTTTGTCTGGGTCTTGTTTATGAATTGTTTTCTATCTATCTATCTATCTATCTATCTATCTATCTATCTATCTATCTATCTATCATCTATCTATCTATCTATCTATCTATCTATCATCTATCTATCTATCTATCTATCTATCTATCTTTTTATATCTATCTATCTATCTATCTATCTATCTATCTATCTATCTATCATCTATTATTGTTTTAAGAGACTATAAGTAAAGAAGCTGGGTAACAGGAACCCAGAGAGAAAACATTTTATAGAATATTACAATAATTTAGAAATTTAGTTGCAATCAAGTGTAGCAAAATGAGTAAATTTAATACATTTCCCGTATCGTGTGTGGACTGTTGATTGAGCAGGTGAGACTGAATTATGGGAGTGCTGGGAAAGTGAAGTCTGAATATATTGGGGTTATCACCAATGTTATTCCTACTCAAGGTATACGGTACCTATTGAAATTAATGGACAGGACTAAGCATTATTTTCAGTGGGTCTACTCTGAGTAAAACTCAGGTGGCTAGAGCATTGTTTTGCAGCATTTACATGTTTGGTGGTTGTGAGTGTCACTTACACAACTGAGTATAGAACACATTTTTAGTTGTGGTTTAAGTTGTGTTTTAGGGGGTGTTTTGTGTCGCTGTCAGTTGTGCTGCTTTAAAATGTAGAATTTTCAGTGTAGTTTGCTTTAAAGCTCTGTGTGGCTTGGTGTTTATGAACAGGTTTCTCACACTACACAATTGTCACAAATATGCATCAATGTGGTGCAGAGCACATGGGTACTGGGCTTCTGCGCAGATTTCATGTCGGCCACCCTCCATTTCAGACCTTAATGGTGTGGAATGCTTTTGGCTTCAACTGAGAGGTACGGTGCTTTTCTTGTAGATGTTTGGTTGCTGTCTCTAAAGTGAGGCACATGGATAAATAAGCATAACACAAGGTCTGCCGCTCTCAGCAAGCGGTTCCCATAACAACAGGAGTCAGCTGAAAGAACTAGGATGATCTTGCGGTTGTTTTGTTCACAAAATGTATTATTTCCCAATGCTACTGTATATGATTTGGAAGCACAAATGCATTCCCTGTTCTATTCCAATTTTTGAATCTCAGCATTTTTAAGCGTCCCTTTCTAGCAACCTGCCTCATCAGTTGTGTGATAATAAAAGTAACCCCACATCTTCTATGCATTTGACTTGTACGATTTCAGCCAAGTCAAATCGCAAGTGAGACGGAGAACTTAAAAGCTCTTTTCGAAGGGGAAAACCCCAAGCTTTTAAGCTCTCTGCCTTGCTGGGGCGGGACAAGGCCAGCTCAGAGTGCCAGCTCTGGGATGCTCTTGCGAGAGCTTACTGAATTCCTGCAACATCTTGTGTGAAAATCCGTAGGCTTCCAGAGCTGGCATGCTGAGAGGGCCATGCTTGGCAAACGAGGCTGTGAGCTTAAAAGCGCTTTATGCAGCTGGTAGCCCAAGACCCAGGGCAAAACTAGCTTTGAAGCTCTCCCCTTGGCTTGGATGTGGAGGTTTGGGAGGCTAGGCTGGTTCTGGGATGCTCTCACAAGGCAATCTGACTTCCCACCACATCTCACGTGAACATCCCTAGCCTTCCAGATGCAGCAGGCCTTGCTCCACCCAAGGCAGAGAGCTTGAAAGCTATTTCCGTGCTGGGTCCACTTGGGTTACATGGCACAAAAAGAGCTTTTAAACTTGCCTGCTAGGCAAGGGCTCTCTTGGCACACCAACTCAAGGGGATTCTGTCTCTCCCTCACCTGCTACCTGTGGGGCGGCTCCAAGGGGTTGAGTATGCACAATTTTTGTGCAAACCTTGGAACCAAACCACCATGTAAGGTGCAGGATCATTGTACTGGGCAGAACCATACTATCTCACAGCCAAATCCATCTGTAAACACAGAGAGAAATATGCCTCTTTAGCGTTGTGTATGCATATAACTGGAGTTATTTTGTGCAAGATCAGCATGGTTGGGGGTTGGGCTGGGCAATATATCATCCAAAACCAGTTTGAATTCCATATTTTGATATCTGTTTCATAATCTTTGATCTGGCAATATATTGCGAATAACGGTGTATGTTTGTGTGTGTGCTGTGCAAAAATAATGACGGGGAAATGTTGAAAACCAGATATCGCCCAGCTCTAGTTGGGGGTAACCCAAAGATCAGCAATTATTAGCTCTGCTCTTTATACATTCCTACACAAAGGCAACAACAACAACAACAATTTTGTACCATGCACATCGACTGGGCTGTCCAACATAATAAGGTTCCAAGGTTGGGCAATGAGAGGTTTGGACACATGAGCTCACTATGGTCACTATGGGTTAAATCATCATTGCTGCAACTTTGACAGCAGAAATGTGCAGGCCCAGCCGCCGCCCCAAGTTGTTTTGCTGCCTGAGGCAAATAACAAGTTGCCCCTCTCCCTCCAGAGGCTGACAATGGAGTCTTAGTTCAACATCCAGGGCAGCCAAGGTCAGGAGTGTAATTTAGGGGCCCACTGTGGCACACATAGCTTTGATCACCACCAGAGAGAAATGGGCAGGAGACTCAGGAGCAAGAGCTGGAAGGTGGGGTGTGTGCCTGCTTCAGGCCCCGGCATACCCCCTTTGCCAGAGCAGTTTCCTCTGTCTATCTAATGATAGGGCTGGACCACCTGAGTGCAGGTGATTATGCTCCTTTCCACCCTATGAAAAGTGCCACCTGCTGATGGTTGCCGTGCGCACTGCCTTTCGCTTGTATCCCCAGGGTGGAATTCTGTGAAGAGTAAAACAGATTCAAAAGGAATAAAACAGCTCCTCTCGTGCACACGGCCCTGTCGTGGCACCGAAGCAGGAGGTGTAAAACCCCGTAGAGAGCTGTTCTCTGGGCAGACTTGGATGTGTTCCCTTATTTAAAAGGGTCGCTCGCAAGCGCCCGTCGCAGAATCACCTAGCAGTGCTAATGGAGCACTGGGGAATGAGCCACGTAGACAGAGTGAGAGAATGGGGGGGGGGGACACAGAGGGGCAGGCAGGATTCGTAACAACCTCCAGCGACACTCTGCAAATCTATAAATGTGTAGTCTTCTTCCCCTTACCTCTATTTCACTAGATAATTTTAATTTTTTGGTGGGTGGGGAGTGCGCAAAACCCTTCTTTAAAAGTTGAGTAGCCAGAGCAGTTTCCTGATGATGGTGATTGTGAATTGAGAAGAGCACACGACACCCTGCTGAAGTGGGCACTTATCCATTGCCAGTAATGCTGAGACCCCTGACTAGGACCAGGGTTCAAATCCCTACTCAGCCACGAAGCCCATCAGGTGGTCTGGGGCCAATCACTCACTTTCAGCCTAGCCTCCCTCACAGGGTTGTTGTGAGTATAAAATGGGGAGGAGGGGGACTATAGGGAGGAGAAGGGCAACCCAGTCAGATGGGCAGATAACAAAATTATGATGATGCTGATGACGTACGCTGTTATGTACTGAGGTTCTCACCCTGGGCCAGCAGGGGGATACTGTAGATAGTTTCCACTCAGGTCCACATATGCAAATAAGGGATTGAAAGTGACGTTCAATGATTGGATAGTTACAGAACGTTGTTACAGTTGCGTTCCTCTGCTTCCTTAATTCTCCTTGCCTGAGAACACATAGGCAGATAGCAGTCGGGGAAGTTCCTGAAGGGATTCCTCTCCTTTGTATTAATTGTCATGAACCTCCTTTGTATTAATTGTCATTGTTTGCCCAGATGCTCTGCACTGAGGGATGTCTCTAATGGGCATCCTGATTGTCTTATCAAATGCTAACGTTTTGTGTAAACTGTGTCTGGAACTATGTAAAACTTTGCTAAATCCTCAGGATTATCACACCTTGGCTTGCCTGAGCCACAGTATGTGTGATGTAATGTGTGATCTTATGTGTGATGTAATTTCTGATGGTTTGTAGAGGGGATGTCCTCCTCCACACCAAAATGCAAACCCTTAAAAGAGATGTTGATTCTTGGTTTGGGGTCTCTCTTGCCTCCTTGCTAGGAGGGGAGGGAACTCAGTTGCCACAGAAAAATAAAGATCTGCCTTGCTTTCCACTGCCTCCTGCCTCCATCCATTCATCTCTGACCAATCATGGACTTAGGGGACTCAGTCCCTTGGAAAGTTGGGTAGCAAAAGCCAACCACCCCTATTTTTTCTATATCAGTTTGGACTTGAAAGATGTTAGGCCACCCCCTTATAGCCTCACAGTGCTAATTCCCAGAGTGGTTTAACAACCGGTCCCTTTCCCCAGCAAACTCTGGGAATGTTGCTCTGTGAAGGGAACAGGGGTCTCCTAACAGCCCCCGGCATGCTTTGCAAACTACACTCCCTACTTTTTTTTAAAAAAATGTGGTATTAGAATGTTTTAAATGTCTGGTGGCCTAAGTCAAACTCAAGAGTAGACCCACCTAAATTAATGGCCATGGGTACCTTTAAGCCACTGGTCCCATCACCTCCTGGCAAATAGAAGGGGAAGAAATGAAGGCAGTGAGAGATTTTACTTTCTTGGGCTCCATGATCACTGCAGATGGTGACAGCAGCCACGAAATTAAAAGACGCCTGTTTCTTGGGAGAAAAGCAATGACAAACCTAGACAGCATCTTAAAAAGCAGAGACATCACCTTGTCAACAAAGGTCCGTATAGTAAAAGCTATGGTTTTCCCAGTAGTGATGTATGGAAGTGAGAGCCGGACCATAAAGAAGGCTGATTGCCAAAGAATTGATGCTTTTGAATTATGGTGCTGGAGGAGACTCTTGAGAGTCCCATGGACTGCAAGAAGATCAAATCTATCCATTCTTAAGGAAATCAGCCCTGAGTGCTCACTGGAAGAACAGATCCTGAAGCTGAGGCTCCAATACTTTGGCTACCTCATGAGAAGAGAAGACTTCCTGGAAAAGACCCTGATGTTGGGAAAGATGGAGGGCACAAGGAGAAGGGGACAACAGAGGACAAGATGGTTGGACAGTGTTCTCAAAGCTACCAGCATGAGTTTGACCAAACTGCGGGAGGCAGTGGAAGACAGAAGTGCCTGGCGTGCTCTGGTCCATGGGGTCACGATGAGTCAGACACAACTAAATGACTAAACAACAGCAACCTTTAAGCCACCAATGGGCCTAGGATTTAATGGACAGCAAACAAGTCCAATTTGAAGATAAAGAACCCTAGGGACAGGCATGTCCAAAGTCCATATAGGGGGCCTAATCCGGCCCGCTGGTCGATTTAATCTGGCCCCGTGGCAGTATATGTCCTGGGGCAAAATCCTAAAAAAAGCTCAACAATGTTGCCCTCACACATGTTCACTTCATCAAATCTGGCCCTTTTTGAAAAAAGTTTGGGCACCCCTGCCCTAGGAAGAGAGAGTGCTTTCTGGAAAAAGAGATTTGGCCCCAGGGGGCTTCTTCTGGACTGATCACAGCACGGCCTCTGGCTCTCAGGGGCTGCAGGGCTCAGCCATCAAGAGCTGCTTTGCTCCATGGCTACACAGGCTTCCCCATCTCTCTGCGGCCTGTTGACAGTTTCACTGAAGAGTGTGTTTATGGGAACTACAAGGACTTCAGTTTCCACATTATGTGGTTCGTTTACTCTTAACCGCCTTAATGAGAACAGATTTATTTCTCTCTCTCTTTCTTTTTTTGCTGGGGAGGAGTAAATATTTCAGTGTTGAGCGGAAGAAAAGCCCGTGAGGCCCGTCTCCCAGGAAACGCCATAAACAGCAAAGGCGCAGACAAGTCTTTCCATATGGCCTTGGCAGCTTTTGTTGCTGTCTGCCCATAGTCCAACAGCGAATCCAACAGGGAAGGAATCATTTTTGAAGGCAGAGAGCTGCCAACTGGTCCCTTCCAAGACGGTAGCTCTAAACCCTTCTTGTAGGTCCCAAATCCTTGGCCAACTACCATTTGTGGTAAGGGAACGGTTCCAGGCGTATTTCCCTGCCTTACAGTTCATGGAGAAGCCAGTCAGAGGGAGCTGAGAGGTGAAGCAACTGCTTCAGGAAACGGATTCCAGAAGGGAATTTCCCTGCCTCTTCTCTGCGGTGCCTGCATAGCTCATTCTATTCAGAGCAACTGGGTGCCATTCTGAACTCTACTTTCAGGTGCAAAAGTGCCTGAGGTCAGAACAGGCTAACTGAGCTGACAATTATGTCATATAAGCACACACATCTCAAAATTTAGCAAACTTTGTAAGTCGCCTTACATGAGTGACGAATAACGGGAGTGTTGAGTTGCTTCCACACAAATCCTTTACTCTGGAATTGCCACACTTTGTTCACTCATTGTTTACAGAGTCGACACACGGCATGGCGGCATGAGGATCCGCTACCTGAGGCAATTGGCTTATTGTGCCTCATAGGTGGAGGCACAGTTAGGAATCATGAGTCTCATAAATAAATAGCATGAGCCTTCAAAGTGCCCCTGTCTCACCAGTGAGAGGATGTTTGTATTTAATAACCATTATTATCATCCAAGTACAGTGGTACCTCGGTTTAAGTACTTAATTCATGCCGGAGGTCTGTACTTAACCTGAAACTGTTCTTAACCTGAAGCACCACTTTAGCTAATGGGGCCTCCTGCTGCCGCTGCGCCACCGAGCACGATTTCTGTTCTCATCCTGTAGCAAAGTTCTTAACCTGAAGCACTATTTCTGGGTTAGCGGAGTGTGTAACCTGAAGCGTATGTAACGTGAAGCGTATGTAACCTGAGATACCACTGAATGGGGTGCATAGAATCACTGATACAACTTTTACAAGGGAAGGAAAAATGCCGAGCAGCGGGGGAAAGGCTAACCAGAAGCAAGTGAGTCTAGCAGCCAGAAAGAGTAATCACTTCAATGTTTAGGTCAATGAATTATGTGTTCCAGTTCACCAGTAGTTCCAGAGAAGATTTTATAAAAAGCTGAGGAGTTTTAGAGGGTTGACTCATACTCATAGACATACAGGCCTGCCTCAACCTGATCTGGATGATAAATTCTGGGTTTCACCCTAATTGGTCCGATTCGGTTCTAAATCTGGGAATTTGTCTGATATCCCATTGATATCCCACCTTTTTCTCCAAGCAGCTCAAGGTGGTTTGCAAGGTTTTCCTGCTCCTTGTTCAAGCCCCACAACAACCCTGTGAGGTTGGTTAGGTTGGGAGGCAATTACGGTAACTACCAAGGATCACCCAGTGAACTTCATGGCTGATTGGGGATTTGAACTCCGGTCTCTCCCAGGTCCTAGTTCGACACTCTAACCACTGCACCACACAGACTCCCAGATCTGGTGCACTGCCCTCTTGTAAAGACTCTGAACAATCCTGCATTGCAGGGAGTTAGACTAGATGACCCTTTGGACCCTTCCCACTCTATAATATTGGAATCTAACACATTTATCAGGCACTGTCAGAGCCTCCACTTCCTCCAGAAGTGCATAATATACATCACTCTGGACAGGGGAATCATGTTAGCTCCTGCATGGAATTCCTTCTATATAGAAAGTCCATAATTTGTTAATTGATTCTTGGTATAAAAAAACAAGTGTCACTAATGTATTATTCTTGCTAATGCTGGAAGATTTCCAGCTGAGTCTGGAGCCACCTGATAAGAAGGGGAGCTGGTGGCGGCAGGGAGCAGACTGGAAAAGCACATCTTTCTCCTCCCTGCTCCCTGCCACATAATTTGTCAATACTAATTACAAATGAACAATAATCAAATTGGGAAATGCTGACATGCAGGAGGACACCCCCCCACCCGCCGCTTTGAGGCACTCTCTGGAGATTACTGCCTCCCCCCAAATACATTCAGCAAAATTAATTCTCTCCAAGCTTCTGGATTTCCTCAGAAGGTGGTGGCCTCTCTCTTTCACTGAAGGTTTTTCAGCAGAAGTAGGATGGCCATCTGTCAGGGATGCTTTAGCTGAGATTCCTGCATTGCAGAGAGTTGGGCTAGATGGCAGTCAGGGTCCCTTCCAACTCTACAACTCTAGGGTTCTATGAAAACCAGGAAGAGGGATTAGGGGTAATGCCAAAATGCCACCAAAATGAGCATGGAGAGAAGCGGCATCTTAACCTCTCTTGTCCCCGTTGACCAGGCACTGGCAAACTTGGCCCTCCAGATGTTTTGGGACTACAACTCCCATCATCCCTGACCACTGGTCCTGTTAGCTAGGGATGATGGGAGTTGTAGTCCCAAAACATCTGGAGGGCCGAGTTTGCCTGTGCCTGCTTGCCTATGTCTTGCTCCTGAGCTTTCCAGCCCACGGCAACAGAGCCACAGAACAGGACGCTGGTCCTTCTTCTGAGGAGTCCCTGCCCACCCGGACCCTCTGCATGAGCAGGCCAGAGGCTTCTCTGCATCTCTTCGGTGCAAATAAATGATTAGGTTTTGTGTGCAAATGCAAAATCTGCTCTTTGTCACGGATGGAAAGGGGGAGGGAAAGAAAAATGGTGAGGTGCACAACTCTGAGCTGCTCAAGGCAAGAAAGACTCAGAGGGAGACCCGATTTCTGTGCGTGGCCCAGAGAGGCCTGTAATGTACGATGGGCAACTGACTCAAATGGCACTTTCTTGGCAGCCTGTCAGTATGAGAGGATGTGAAGTTATCAATAGTGTGGATGTGCGCACTAATGTATCCTGCATGGGTGGGTGGTTTTTATTTTTTTTTAAGGGCTGTATTCCACATAGCACTGAGGAGAATGTTCTACCAGCGCAAGTATTTCTACCTCCTTCTTTCATTGGAGGTTTTCAAACGGAAGTTTGATTCCTGGTTTGCTAGGGTCAGGCTAGATGACCCGTGGGAGTCCCTTCCAACTCTACAAGTCTATGATTTCTTGAGCAACAACACACTCCGCCCTTCTCTCGCCTCACCCCAATCTGTTTTGGGCTTCCCTTGACCCACCAAAGCAGATTTGGGGACGGCGAGGATTTGGGGAATCTCCAATAATATCCAGCAGGGGACATTCCCAGGCTTATTTGGGTACAAACCATTTGCATGGAAAGCCTGTGTTTAACCATTTTTTAAGGCAGAGCTGGTCCCTTACATCCCTGCGCAGCCACTAAGCTTCCTCCGAGTGACCTTGGACCTGCCACTCTTTTAGCTTAGGGTTGTTGCGAGTATCATCTCATGCTTGCTGTCCCCAGGATAAATCCCAATTCCTGGTTTTGCCTGCTTGTTTCAGTTAGCAGGCTAATCCCTAACGCTGGCCCCGGGATTTTAAAATTCCAGTCTGAAACGCAGCGCATGTTTTGAGCTGCACAAACATCCTTCATTGCCGGGAAATACTTAAGTCATGGAAAGCAAGAAGCCGGCAGCTGCTTCAGGAAAAGACGGGTGGGTGCGATGCTCATTCACCCAACGCTGCTTTCATAAAAGAGGCTCCCTTTCCCCACTGACTGTGTGTGTCTGTGTGCAGTGATTAAAATAAACTGGCTGTGCAAGCAAGGTGTCTGCCCCTCCCTGCACAGTCAGTTCATGGTTTCAAATGGGTTCCCAGAGTCACAAATGGATGCATCCGCCGGGCCCAGGGAACTGAACCGATCGATGGCCGAGTTCAAATATAGCTGAATGAAACCAGCACAGCACTTACGGGAGGAGGGCAAAGTCACTTCCAGAACAACAGCAGACTAGGGAGAGCACTTTCCTTGCGCATCAATGGAGGCAGCAGCACTGATGCCCCAGGGGAGCAGGGTCCCCCACCCAGTTAAGGGCGTGTTTTGTGCTGGGTAAACCAAGGAAATGGAAAAGAAAAAAAAGACTGACTGTGCATGTTGGGCAAAATGTGTGCAACTGTGCACGTGGAACTGTAGCGTTTGAAGAGCTGTTTTTGACCTGCTTTTTTGGGCTGAGAAGCCAGGCGTCGATTCTTGAGAGAGAAATGGGGGTGCGATAGGAAGCTGGAAGCTCAGATGGTTTGAGGCAGATGTTTTGGGCTACAACTCCCATCTGCCAGGTAGTCCAAGTAGGTGCTAGGTTGGCAAAGACTGCTTTAAGGAAAGATTTGGCCCAGGAAGCAGACCTAACCGTGTGCATTTTGCAATATGTTGGCTTCGATGGAGCCAACGTGTGCCTTTGCAGGATTTCAGTGGACACGTGGTTCCTGCAACAGAACTTGGCATCGCCCCACTGAGGAGTTGGGTCTTGGTCAGGGCTCCAGCCAGCCTTGCCCTCAGGAGGGGTGCCAGGAGTGTGGAGTGGAGGATGAACTATGACTCCTTGCCCAAGGCCCTGCTGGAGGAACACCTGCTGAGATCTCTTCTGTGGAACTAATTAAAGGCGCAGGAGCCCAAGGTCTCTAACACCTGACCACTCTACTTGCAGGTGCTGAGAGGAGTGGCCACAAGTGCCCGTGGCCCACAGTGGCATCAACTCATATTTTGACTGTGGACCGCTTCCCATAAAGGCTGGTCAGTGGATGGGGGCGGGGGGCAGGCGGGGCTGAACTTCAGTGGAAATAAATGATGCTTCCTATGCAAGCAGTTCTAGGCAGGTTCCTATCTGATTAAGAGAAACCCAGGTAGCTGAACTGCAGATAAATATCCACCTGCTCCTAATCGGAGCAGGTCGCAATCAGGGGCTCAGTGGGTGGACTCTGCCTAAGCCAGGGGTCAGCAAACTTTTTCAGCAGGGGGCCGGTCCACCGTTCCTCAGACCATGTGGTGGGCCGGACTATATTTTGAAAAAAAATATGAACGAATTTCTATGCCCCACAAATAACCCAGAGATGCATTTTAAATAAAAGCACACATTCTACTCATGTAAAAACAGTAGGCAGGCCCCACAAATAACCCAGAAAAGCATTTTAAATAAAAGGACACATTCTACTCATGTAAAAACACACTGATTCCCAAACTGTCCGTGGGCCGGATTTAGGTGGTGATTGGGCTGCATCCGGCCCACGGGCCTTAGGTTGCCTACTCCTGGCCTAAGCCAATTCTATATGGAGGGCCCATGACCCCTGCCTGAAACCATTGGGAGCCATGGCCAGACAGCATGGACAATACGGAGCTAGATAGACCCTAAGGCAGCTCCATATGTCCCTATATTGCTTGTGGACGTCAGAGACCCCTCATTGATGAGCTTCCCCCCTGCAGATTTATCCTTGCACTGTCAGTCTGCTTCCCTTTCCGAGGGTGGGGCAGTGAGGGTTAACTTCTGACAACAGCTCTTGGGTTTCCTACTGTTACATTACATGTTAGCCCATAGAAAGGAGGGCTAAAATTAGCTTCCCAGCTCGTCCTCTCGTAACAGCCATGACTTCCGGATAGTCTCAAAACGAATCCCCTGCAAAGGCAACTGATTCCTCCTGCTATTTTTATGACCATGCGTCAGTTTAAGAGACAGAGAGCAATCTATTAATGTGAGATCGTGATGAAGACTGATGTTGCAATGCTGACTTCTTCACATAGTTTGTGGACACAGCATATTGTTGATGGCTTCCCCAGGGAAAGTTTTACCCGGCTGTTCACCCTGGTGTTCCTGCAAAATAATCACATTTAGCTTGATATGGGATGGGAGGACCCTATCCCTTTCCCCTCTCCAAATGGTACAATTTTGCTAGCCTTGGGTTGCTTCTAGGCTCTTCTTTTTCTTGGAATTGCCATCTTACCTTCACACATTTTTATGGGTTGCCAGATTGTTTCAGTGCACTGTAACAAAATCCACAGCAGTTTTCTGCAGTAAAATATATTGCCACACCAACCCATCCAGTGGAAACCTACAAAGAGCTATCAAAACGTATCAGCATTCTTGTACCTTTAATTAAAAGTTTCTTGTTTGCAGGCGCCAACTGCTTTTATTGCTTCCTTTTGCTGTCTCCAGAAGCAACAGAGTGAGCCTCCGGGGGTAAAGTCAAACAGCTGTGTTAGCAGCAGTGAAGTGACCCTTCTGGGGTGCAAGCCTGGGCAGTGTGTATGGAGGTCCTGCTTTGCCCAAACAACAAGACCCCCCTCTTGGCCTTGCTGATGTAGTCCAAATGAAAGCAGAGCAATACATTTGGCACCAGTTTGGCTGCAGGAGTTGCCAGAAAGAGGCGTATGAGATACCATCCAACCATTTAGGGGCTCCCCTCTAGATTTGGGTAGGGTTTATTCCTTAGCCTTTTCTTCTCCCATTTAGGATCAGTGTTTTCCTTCTCCTAGATGGGCTACCTTCCCAGGTTGACGAGCCCCATCTGCCCTCACTTCCCTCTATGGCATGTGTAGGAACTGCCTTCTGGACTGTGGGACCCACTCCTGGTCTCATCCATTCAATTTGCCAGTGGAAGTGGCCCTTCTTTGGAAGTGCAGGTTGTGTCTGTCGGTAGGAGTACCTTTTACTAGCCAAGGTTGGTCTACCAGCTGGGACTCTAACTAGAGAGATAATCTGTCACCCAGGTAATCCATGATTCAGAGAGATTATACATGCACTTAGTCAAATCTAGGTTTGACTACTGTAATTCATCTGCATGGAACCTTTGAAGACCGTTTGGAAACTTCCACTGGCTCAAAATGCTGCTGCCCAGATATAGGTGGCCTATAAAAGATTTATAAAATAAGTAGTGGAATAATAATTATTTTGCTTTCATTTCTTTTTTAAGCAAAACAAAGTCTTTTCTTCACCTGGCAGGAGCAATTAAGTGGGTCAATTAACTGATAGTGTAGCAATTAAGAAAGGCTGCATGTGTGAAATCACACAGCTGCAATCAACAAAAAGAAATCTCTAAAAATAAGGATCCTCAACCAGGAATCGTTTAATGAACACTGGAAGGGATTTTTGCTGAACAGGGCTTGCTTGTGAGCAAGCATTATAGCAGGATCTTGGCCATGGAGAAGAACGCTCTTGGATAATGTAGAACTATATGAACTATATGAATATGTAGGAACTCTGCTTTCAGCTTGCTGTGGAAAAGCAATGACTTGACTGCATTGTGATCAGATTTGTGGTCGGATTCCCTCCCCCCCCCACCCGGTGGTGGCATTTAATGGAATTTTACCAGGAGGAGGAGAAATTCTCCAACAGTTTCTTGGGAGCGGGGTCACCATGAGTAGCCTCCTTTCCCCTTTCCTTTCCTATTTTTGAATACTGCTGCTGCTGCAGTCTAGCCACCATTTCCCATGATAGATCACTATCATACCATTTTAAACAGTTATGGCCTCTTCCAAAGAATACAAATTCCCAAAACTACAGTTCCCAGAGTCCCCTGGGAAGAGGGACTGATTGTTCAGCTACTCTGGGAATTTTAGCTCTGAAAGGGGACTAGGGGGGTCTCCTAACAACTTTCAGCAGCCTTAACAAACTATAGTTCCCAGAATTCATTGGGGAAGCTGTGCCTGTTTAAAGTGGTACCATAGTGCTTCAAAAATATGGCATGAATGTGCATTCCAGGATATTGTGGGTGCGTGGAGAATTGTGGCTGCCACATTTAAAAATGAAAAAGGTGGAGAGGAGACTATATGGAGAACATTTTGCAAAGTGGTCTAATTTTGCTAGGGGTGGGTGATAAATGGTGTGTGTGTGTGTGTGTGTGTGTGTCTAAATCTCAGAAATAGATTCTATAATTTTTTAGCTCAGCTCTAGGTTATAGTGTGGACGCAGCCTTGGAGATTTCGCACCTGTTTTTCGAAAACTAATTTTACAAAGTACCTTGAACATCACCCAATCGGACAGTCCCTTGCTAGGCAACTGATCTCCCCGCTCTGCAGGTCTAAGGATGGTGAAGGTTTGCCAAGGAAAACAGACGCTGTTGATGCCAGACATCTCGGAGCAGAGTCACTTGTTGCAAAGTTATTTAGAAAGAGGAAATGGGATGATAAGATGCTGCAGCTAAGAGGAAGGGAGATCCTGCCCAGTAAATAGCCGCATGGTGCTTCCAGTTTCCATTCCTCACTTTTCTCTGAGGCTGCTTTGCATCAGTCCTGTTTACAAGACGCAAGTCCTTCCTTAGAGCAGATTTCCTAACTGTATTAAGTTTGGGTTTACAGCAACAAGTCGCATAAGGAAGACAGAGAAAAATAATAAAATGAAAGCTGCAAATGCTGCAATATGGCACATATTCTGGACATGTACCAAATTTAGAAAATTATTGGAATATATAGCAATGGACACTGAGGTATTAACTGGCCATACTTTGCCCAGGGATCCTTTCCATTTACTGCATGGATATGTTAATGAAACTGTACCAATAAGATAGGGAATGGATGCAACAGCTCTTAACTGCTGCCAGAATAGTAATGATTTGTCAGTTGGGGGGGGGGGGTTGAATGAGAACAACATCCAGGAGCGAATGGGTAAGTAAAATCTGGGACACAGCATGCTTAAGTTTACATTTCTGGGGAGAACCAGAGAGGGCAGACAACAATAAAAGTCTTCATTGAGAAATGGAGTCTTTTTTATGATATTACCTGGAACTTTGTGATAGTAATTTAGTATGTTTGATTTGGGTATTGAAGTTTGTACCTATGTTTAATTCTAGACATTCCCTGCTACTTTTATTTTTATTTTTGGCTTTAAGTTGTTGAGGGGATTGAGGTCAGTGCACAGGAACCAGACAGCAGGACCCATCACCAGAACCAGAGGGGCTCCTGTCTCTATGAACACGGTGGCCTCTGAGGCATAGGGAGCAGTGGAAGGGACACTCTAGGAGGCTGAGACAGACAAGTGCCCACAGCCCAGGTGAGGCTCACTAGTTCTGGAAGGAGGGGTGCGATTCCTCAGCTGGAGTAGGCTCAGGGCAGCACAGGTGAGGGTCACCTGCCTCATCAATCCTAGATGAGCATGCAATCAGCATGCAAAGTACAAAAGGGAAGCAGAGATGAGGTGCTGTATCTGTTCAACTGCCCACATTGAGGGACCTTGGATGCTCCTGGACCTCTATGGGACTGTCCTTTGGGTTTGACTCTGGCCTGTATTCTGACTGCTGGACTTTGGACTTGGCTACATTCTTAGATTGACCCTGAACTGTGGACTTGGCAATACTGACTTGCTGCCAGGTAGGCCAGGGGTTCAGGGCAATGAATCCCCTCTGTTTTGCTGAGGCTGACAGAGGATTGACTTTGCTTGAGGAGTCGGTGTGCTTTCTCAGATCTTGTGGTTTCCAAAAGCACTGCTTATAGGTTGGGAGTGGGGCAGCTGTAAAGTGGTAGTGGTGAATAGAGGGTTAAGCATTTCTGCTACTTCTATGTTCTGCATCCCATTCATGGGGGAAAGGACTAGAACAGGGGTAGGCAACCTAAGGCCCAGGGGCCGGATGTGGCCCAATTGGCTTCTCAATCTAGCCCGTGGATGGTCTGGGAATCAGCGTATTTTTACATCAGTAGAATGTGTCCTTTTATTTAAAAGGCATCTCTGGGTTATTTGTGGGGCATAGGAATTCATTCATTCCCCCCCCCAAAATATAGCCCAGCCCCCCACAAGGTCGGAGGGACGGTGGACTGGCCCATGGCTAAAAAAGGTTGCTGACCCCTGGACTAGAAGATGACCCTCCGTGTCCTTAACAACTCTGCAATTTCATGATCTCTTCCATTCAGTTTCATGCCATCTGGGGTCGGTCTCTCGGCTCCCAAGCCAATTGGCTCAACTGCCTGCCATTTTTTTCCAGGCCTCCAACCCTGACACCCAACAGAGTACACAGGGAGTCCAATTCATCTTCCAAGCATTTATTTCTACTGGAAAGGATTTTGCTTTGCAGGCAGAGGGAGGAAGGGGGGGAAAGACCAATTTACGCACACCAGAAGCAGTTTAAATAATCGCAGGAAGAGGGAAAAGGGGGGGTAATCGGTTTCCCAATCTGCATCACCCACCTTCAACTACAAAATCAAACCTTTACTATGAAAACTCAATTTGGGGGATTTTCGGAGGCAGTTGAGAACGCTGGTACATTTGAAAGCGAAGAAACCGCTCCGAGAGGCTTTCAAAAGCCACAATCCATTTGACCACCACTTCTTCCCTCAACTGCATTACTCGATTAAACAACAGGATTGAACAACCTCTTAATTCAATAATAACAAAAAACAGGAAGGGAATTCTGCAACAGAAAGTTCCTGCCTACCACGCAAAAGGAAGAATGTTTACTGCAGCAGTTCCAAAGCAGATAAGCCACCTTTCTCCCATGTTTGTTTTCCCAAGTTTGCTAAAGCCTCCAGCAAAACTATCCTTAAATCCCTCTATGTAACATTATTTGGGTCCCCTTTTTTTGCAGCAGGATTAACTGCTGCTTCACAAAAAATTCCGTGGGGAAACCTGCCCTGCAGATGGATTGCAGCAAGGAGCTGTGGCTTCCGACTGTGGGCCCATTTCAGGAATATGTAAAACCAACACAAACCAGCCCTTGTGGTTTGCAGCACACTCTGCCAAGGGGGAAATTTTTGTTGCATGAGAAGCATTTCCAGTACTGTCAGGTGTGTACTGGTTCCTTCTCTTGCTCAACCAATGCAGCTTTTTCCATGTCCCAGAGCTGTTAAATTTCTTTTGTCGAAAAGCACAGGAGGAACCTCTGGCATCGAAGGAGCTGGCCAGTCTGCTGAAGTGCATTAAGACTCGCTCACTGCATTCAGACTTCATGGGTGCTCCAGTCCTTCAAACCTCTCCCCGTCCCATTCCCCGGCTTAATATAGCACTTCCTGATTTGTCAAAAATCACAGTTTGCCATGGCATAAGAACTAGAAACTATGGTTTGTGCAATCCCCCAAACGAGGATGCAAATCAGGATTAGACTGTGGTTTGCAAGCCTGGCTTGGAGGTCTGGTTTGGAGAAACCAGGAAGTTTTCTAACAAGCCAGGCACACACATTCCCAAACTATGGTTTGAAGAATCGGGGAGTGTTGCATCTGAATGAAACCACTGGCTTGCTGCTGGCTTAAAAGGTTGTATAAAAACCCCTCTGTGAATTAACTCCCAGTGCTAAGGCAGACTTAAATGTAAAATGTCTGGGAGCCTGGTTCAGATGTTCAAAAACCACATCTGTGGGGTGTAGCTGGACAAATCTGCAAAGAGAAGGCTACCCATGGATGGAACTGCAGCTTCTGAGACGTAATTCTCAGACTGGAGTGCCTGCAGCTGTTTCTGCGGACAGCTTGAATCAAGTTTATAATTTCTGTGTGAATTGATGAGTCCCCAAGAACAGGCAAGGCATATCCTATTGAGCTGGGGAATGTCTGAACCAGCCCTAAATCTGCTGAATTTATAAGCATTTTTGACAGATAGTTACCGCTGGAGACAACCAAGGAGAAATCAAGTGCATCAGCTTGAGTCAGCTTTGTGAAACTGTTGTATCACTCTCTAGATATTTTTTTGCCTCAAGCCTGAGCCTGTGAACAATGTTGTCCTTGAGGGAGAAGGAATATGGGGGCAGAGCAGCACTGGGATTAAACCTTTCTGGGCTGGAAATGGAATTGGCTCCAGTAAGGGGGGGGGGGCACAGCGGTTTCCAGTCAGGGCCTTCATTGCCACATATCCCCGTTCTCGCCATTCTCGTGGAACTTGTGCAGGTGGTCGGCATATCTGAAAGAGATGGAAGCAACTGGATCAGCACACCTTGGTGTGGTGAATCTATATTGTGCCCCATAAAATGCAGAGTGACAAAAAGCCAAGCCCCTGACCCTGACAGGTTGGCCATATGAGGGGCAACGCCAGGAGATGATGGCAGGGGGAGCAGTGCAAGGTCAAGCCTTCTCAAGGACGACAGCATCCAGCACCAGGCCCCTTCTGCCCCACACAGGGAGAGCAGAATCATATCACTTTAAATAATTTTGGGAAGTGTTGTTTAAGGGTACTGAGAGTGAATAGGAGACCCTTCTCTTCCTCTCGCAGAGCTACAGCTCCAAAAGTTCCCTGGCAAGAGGAGTTGCTTCTAAATCACTCTGGGAATTTGCCCCTTCTTCCCTGGCAGGGAGGAGAGGGGGCAGCATTTTGTGGTTCGCCTCAGGTGCCAAAATGTCTTGAACCGGCCCTGCCCTAGGGGGTTGTTCATATGTAGATGACCAAAGTTCAACATATGGATGTGGGTTGGTGGGGGGAGCACCGAGACGTGGGACAGGAAGCGTGCCCGCCCCCGGACCTGCTTCAAACCGCAAGCGACGGATTGGCTCAACTGACTTGACACCTGCAGCCCTGATTTTCACATTTGCAGAGTGAAAGGCATGTTTGCAGAAGCTGAAGAAGCATCTACGTGGTAGATTGAAGGAGAGAACTGGGAAGGCAGCTCCTCCGATACCTACTTCTTTGCACAGAAGGCGGCACAGTCTCTGCCCACGCTCTCGCTCCAAGCCGTTTTGTAGAGAACCTGAGAAAGTAAAGGCAGTCTGTTAATTGTTCAACTGAGAGTGGGGACCCCCACCCCGCAATGACCCTCTTTGCTCAGGTTCCCCCTGCAACATCCTTCCTGCGTCAACAGAGATTCAGGCTTTGAGGTCCAATCAAGTGGGTGGGTGCCTGGGGGTTTTGGGTTCCCAGTCAACCAATGGTACGCAAGCCACTCCGAGAGCCCTTTCTGGCCTGAGAGCGGGGTACAAATTCTCTAAAACAAATAAAGCAACTTAAGGGCACCAGGTTTGTCAAGGCTGAACTGCAGACTCCTTATTTCCAAAGACAGGAGGATATCAGAGAGAGAGAACAAGCCACAGACTTACCAGGAAAACAAGGCAATGCAAGAAGAGAGTGTAGAAAAAGGCAATTGTGCGGGCCGTCTTGTTGGAGAGGATGATTCTTCCCTGCAGGTGCACCAAAAGAAGACAGGGTTTGGCATAAATACTCTCTTCAGAAAAACCAATAAATACAGAATTCTGCCGATGAAAAACAAAAATGTATGCCACCCTGTACAAATTAGGCAAGTTCATATATTATTCTTATTCATATTTATTAAAATTTTATACCGCCCTTCATCTGAATATCACAGGGTGGTTTAAAATATAACAATACATACCATCGTACCAAACGAAAACAATGCCCCCTCCTACCATACCATAGACTGTTGAATTAGCCAGAGGCCTGGGAGAAGAGGAATGTTTCTGCCTGGCACCTGAAGTTATGTAATGAAGGTGCCAGGCGAGCTTCCCTGGGGAGAGCATTCCACAAGTGCGGAGCCACCACTGAAAAGGCCTATTCTTTTGTCTGTCCTGACTCTCCCTTGCTCAGATCCTTGGCTAGCACTGCTGGGTTCTAGTATTATGAGGCAGAGAAAACATCTCTACTTTCTCTGCACCATGCATAACTGCTGCCTATACCTCAAACATGTCGCCTCCCCAACTTACTAGCCTATTTTTTAGGCGGAAAAACCTCAAATTTTGTTTTTTTTTCCACATAAGGGAGTTGTTCCACCACCCTTGATCATTTTGCTTGCCCTTTTCTGAACCTTTCTCCCAACTCTTTTTGAAGCGAAGTGACCAGGACTGCACACAGCATTCCAAGCATGGCTGCACACTATAGGTTCACACCAAGTTATTAAGAAAGGGATTGCAGGCTGTGGAGAGGTGCTGCCAGTCAGAGCAGGCGGCAGTAAGCTAAGTGGACCAGTGGGCTGACTCAGGGAAAAGCGGCTTTGTGTATCCATGTATGAAGCAGGTCGCAGCTGGTGCAAACTCTGCTGGCAACCAGCCCAGACCTCTCCGAACATCTGTTTCCCTCCTCTGGGTATTTCCAACGCAACATGGGCTGCCAGTTCTGTCCAAACTGTGGGACAGAATTACCTTCAGAGGCAAATATGATCTTTCTGGCATGCCAGGCCTGGTGACATCAGTACACAAGGACGGCAGGGCAACTGGTGACGGCGCACACCTGCTGGGCCTCACGTTTCAGTACAGACACACAGACATCAGCTGTGAAACAAGGGCTTGTCGTTCTTGGCCAGGCCAGGCTGATCCCAGTGACCCACGGCCTTCTCCATGCATGAGGAATGCAGACTTGCTAACAACCGGGATCAAATTGACTTTATATAAACCAGTGATGTAGCTGCCTCTGGAAAACCATGTCCCATTCTGGTTGCCTCGTCTGAAAGTTGTCAGGAGACCCTACCTATTCCCCTTAAGGTAAAGGTACCCCTGACCGTTAGGTCCAGTTGCGGATGATTCTGGGGTTGCAGCGCTCATCTCGCTCTATAGGCCGAGGGAGCCGGCATTTGTCCTCAGACAGCTTCCGGGTCATGTGGCCAGCATGACTAAGCCGCTTCTGGCGAACCACAGAAGCGCATGGAAACGCTGTTTACCTTCCCACTGGAGTGGTACCTATTTATCTACTTGCACTTTGACGTGCTTTCAAACTGCTAGGTGGGCAGGAGCTGGGACTGAACAACGGGAGCTCACCCCATCACGGGGATTCGAACCGCCGGCCTTCTGATCGGCAAGCCCTAGGCTTTGTGGTTTAGACCACAGCGCCACACTCGACCCCTATTCTCCTTAACAAGGGACATATTCCTCTTCCCTGGGAACTTTTGAGAATTGTAGCTCTGTGAGGGGAATAGAGGGGTCTCCTAACAACTCTCAGCATCCCTAACAAACTACAGCTCCCATCATTCTTTGGGGGGAAGCCATAACTGTTTAAAGCGGTATCACACTGCTTTCAATGTCTGGTGTGAATGTGGCCTAGGTCAGTGTTCCTCCACATCAGATGGGAGAGGACAGAGCATCAGTGCTTGTCTTACCATGCTAAGAGTGGCCTTATCCCACGGGCTGAGACTCAGGTACTTCCTCTGGCGCTCCTGAGTACAAATGAACACAAAGCAGAGATGGAAAAGTGAAAGGCAAAACTGAAATCGGCCATGCCTCACCTGCAATGCCATGATCTAACAACCCCACTTAAATTTACCCAGTGCTTAAATGTGAACAGACTCGAGGTCAAGATGTTATCCTCCAAGCTTAGTTTGCTGTCTGTAAAATGGGCTCACTAATGCCTGCCTGCCAGCCAGGCATAGGGGCATCGCCAGGGTGGCTGAGATTGCTGCTGTAGGAACACCGCATACCCCTAGAAGTGCTCTTGCAGTAATTAAAGTTAGTAATAACAATAGTAACAACAACAACACAACAATTTTATTATTTACAACCCACCCATCTGGCAGGGTTGTCCCAGATAAACAAGATGTAGCTAAACAAGATGTAATTGGGGGGGGGGGGAGAGGAATAAAACAGTGGTGGAGCACTGGTTGAAGGTGGCTGATAGCCATCACCATCATTTAGGAAATGTAGTACAGTCGTACCTTGGAATTTGAACGACTTAGTTGCCAAACGTTTTGGCTCCCGAACGACTGAAAACCGGAAGTGATTGTTCTGGTTTTTGAACGTTCTTTTGGAAGCCAAACGCCCGGTGGGGCTTCCGCAGCTTCCGATTGGCTGCAGGCGCTTCCTGCAGCCAATCAGAAGCCGCACCTTGGAGGTCAAACGTTTTGGAAGTTGAACGGACTTCCGGAACGGATTCCGTTCGACTTCCAAGGTACGTCTGTATTTCTAAGCCCTTCTTTCCCTTCCCTCCCGCAGCTCCATACGAGAGCCTCTCTTACCTTCCTGCTGAAGGAGGCGAAGGGGTCCAGGCGCTCTTCATACTGGGTGGAGTAGCGGAGCTCAGTGTCGTCACTGCCACTGCCCTAGAAGAGACCCAAACACGGAAGTCAGGGTGAGGTTGCGGATGCGTGTTTGCTCCCGGATGTGTGGAAGCAGTCGTCACAAAGCTACTGCCTCACTTTGAATGTCATGGTTCTTCCAGAGCTGTAGCTCAGCGGTAGAGCAGCTACTCTGCATGCAGAAAAAGTCCCAGGCTCAATCCTTCTCTGGGGGAAGCAGAAAGTTAGTGCAGATTGGGGAGGGGGGGACATTTAGCAACCTAAGCGAGCAGGTAGGTGCATGTCTTTGTGTATGACAGAGTGGGAGAGAGATTCAAGCTTCACTGCCTGCCCCAAATCAAAGCACCTAGGCCCAGGGGCCAGATCCAGCTCAATCACCTTCTAAATCTGGCCCGCGGATGGTCCAGGAATCAGCGTGTTTTTACATGAGTAGAATGTGTCCCTTTATTTAAAATGCATCTCTGGGTTATTTGTGGGGCCTGCCTGGTGTTTTTACATGAGTAGAATGTGTCCTTTTATTTAAAATGCATCTCTGGGTTATTTGTGGGGCATAGGAAATCATTCATTCCCCCCCCAAAAAATATTGTCCAGTCCCCCATAAGGTCTGAGGGACAGTGGACCAGCCCCCTGCTGAAAAAGTTTGCTGACCCCTGATCTAGGGCCTCCAGTCCCCAAAGGGCAAGCAAACTTTCCCCAGTGTGCCACCAAGAAACTAGTGTGGATCCTGCTAACTAGGCTACCTTTACAGTTCTCTATTTCAAGGGCTGTCAGAGGAAAGCACTCTATTTGAAGGCATCCTGTGTTTCAGGGATGGGCAACCTGTGCCCCCCCGATGTTGTTGGACTACAACCCACACTGCCCCTGACCGCTGGTCCAGGCAGGCTGGGGCTGATGTGAGTTGGGAGTCCAAGAATGTCCGGAGGGCCATTGGCTCCCAGTTCAGAATCCGATTTAAAGAGCCGTAAGAAGGGAGTACCGGAAGGAGGGGCCTTGAAGTTGCTGGGCAGCAGACGGAGAAAACACACAGCTCATCTGGTGCAGCACATTCCTCCCCACTAGGGTGAATGCACTGTATTTCTGTTTAAATTAAATTATTTGTAATTCCACACCTATTTATATCAATTAGCCTATGTGATCTTTATGCATATGTTTGCCCTTTCTGTGGTGATGCTCTCCTGTGTGTGTGTGTGTGTGTGTGTGTGTGTGTGTGTGTGTGATATGAGATGAGTTTTGGGCCACCCTCCTTTTGATGGGTGGGATGCTGAGAAGCACACCTGGAGCAGAGCCAATGGCAAGAGACGTCATGCAATAAACAGGCTTGTGCTGGAAAACACTGAAGCAAAGCGCTTTCCTCCCTTCTCTTCTCAAGTTGGCACATGCTCTCTCAGCAAGCGGATTCCCTGAAGCCACTGGGTTACTTGGGAAGGGGAAGAGCTCTCTCTCCTGGACGTGTGGAGGACCAGCGCTGCATGATGAAAGCCAAAGAACTTTGCTCTTGCAAAATGTTAAAAGGTTGTGCAAATGGGTTGGAGCTGGGAAAGTATTCTCCAAGCCAACTAAATTACTTTAATTTGTGATTATATACTACCCTGTCTCTGAAAAGGTCGTGCATGTGGGAACCCGCTGGCACCATAGCAAACATAGCTGTCAACTTTTCCCTTTTCTTGCAAGGAATCCTATTTGGAATAAGGGAATTTCCCTTAATAAAAGGGAAACGTTGACAGCTATGATAGAAAAAAAGGGAAACCTAACCAAAAGAAAATTCCTCCACCTGCCTTCTTCACCTTGGTATCAGCACTGGGTGCAGTGGAAGCTGATCTAGAGAATGAAAAGCACCCAATGTTTCCCGGGGGGTGCAAAATGGCTCCACAGGATTCCATGACCGGATCCTGCCATTCTCCAGTTGGGGGCCAGTTCATTCAACACATTAATGCACTGCCAGCCAAGGTGTGCTGAATCAGTGGCGCAAGGACAGGCCCTGTGTGAATTGCTGCTGCACTGAAGCCAGCTGTCAAAATAATCGTGAAAAACCAGCTTTGCAAACCATCCGAGTGAGGCCACCTCTTCCCTGGAACCTTTCCCAAGGAGATTAACTTAGACATCACCAAAAAAGAGAAAAGGGTGTGTGTGTGTAGATTTGCATATGCAAATTTATACATACAGGTGCAAGTGCAGAAATAATTCCTGTAATCTAAATAGAAAAACAATACGTCTTACCCTAGTGCGGAAGGAGGTAGCTGGTACCCCCGTGTATTGGGTATATAACTGAAAAGGATATTTCCCTGCAAATATAAGATTATTTCGTACAGTTGCATTGATCATTTCTATTACTCTCTGCCAAAAATTTACCAGTGTAGGACATTGTAAGACCATATGTTTTAAAGAAGCATTGTCCCTATTACATCTCCAGCGGCTAGATGACTTAAGACAGCCCTTTCATAAACAAGCGTAATGCCGTTCTCGACAGGGCAGCCCACTGACCCGTCCGGGATAGCTTTGCAGGAATTTAATCTTCTCATACAGCTTGATGTTGTCGGCTCTCAGGTTGTCCAGCTCGCTTTGGAGGGCCTGCATCGTATGCTGCATCATCCGGTTCTCCTGCCAGAACAGACAGAGGAAGAAAAGGGTCAGAATCAGGCCCGCCTGAGCTCCTGATAAAAGGCACAAGCTCTCTACGGAGATGGAAGCTTCCATAGTAACAATGTGAGCGCTCACTTTTTGCATAGCTCTTCTTCATTTATTTATTAAATTTATGTCCTGCCCCCTCCTTCCCAAAAGGAGCCAAGGGCAGCAAACATAGCCTAATAATAATAATAATAATAATAATAATAATAATAATAATAATAGTATCAACTACCTGCCCTGTTCAAAGGCAGGCCTGTGTTTCTGGAAATACGCAAGTCCCACTCTCTGAAAACTCGCTATGAATGCATTTGCTTATATTCAGAAAAGTATTCATATACTGCCCTCTCATGAACTATCCGGGCAGCGCACAGCAATATGAAAACATCAAAAGCAGTGCAGAACGATCATCAGAATGACCGGCGGCAGAAGGTTTTCAAGAGACGCGGTCCGATGGATACTTCCCCACGGCAGGGTCCCAGAGAGACTCGCTTGACCAGATGTCCATTTTCATTTCCACTGCCTTGTGCTTGGCCAGAGTAGCCTTTTCAAGATGGTGGCCCAGCTGCGATGACCCCTGGTTGCACGGCCCAAGAACCGGCAGGGCCTGCGGGGCCAACCCAAGCCCCTGCTGCCCTCCAGGGATCCTTACCGCTTCTAACTCGTGGTTGCGTGCTCGGAAGCGCTCCCTCTGGCTGGAGATGATGGAGAGGAGGGAGTCCATCTGGCCCTCTGGAATCGGGGTGCTTGCTGATGGTGGGTAGCCTAGGAAACAGGTCGGATTACAGGAAAAACGTTGAAACCCACAGCACTCCTGTGGGCTTATACCAAGGTCATTCACTGCAGTCAGTAAATGGCTATCTACATCTCTTTGAACTCTCTTGCTTTCTTTTATTCTTTGCTTTTCACCAACAATGATTCCCCCCCCCCCAACTCTGCCATTTTTCATCATAACTTAGCTGGCCATTCCCTACTGGCTTTCCCCTCCCCCTGCTTTTTTTTTGGGGGGGGGGGAAGAAACAGCCCTTAGAGAACCTACGAGGGTTTCTGCTCTCCTACCTCACCTGATTAAAACATAAGAAAGCATCACTGCCTCCTGTTGAGGTCACCAAAAGGACTCTGGTAGTTGGAGGCTGAGCCAGGCAGCAAAATGCTTCCTACAGAAGAGCAATCTCACCCACGGCCTGGGCAAACAGAGTCTCCATCTGCTGGCTAATTGCTTACCATAGAAAAGCGCTGTTGCCTCTTTGATGGGCTCAGGGATGTTCTCAAGGTTTTGAATGGCGGCACCCTTTGGGAAGGAAAGAGAAAAGGAGAACATGGATGCAGGAACGACATGGGAGAATTTGCTCTTCTTTCCATTCACAACAAGATACTCGTAGGAGCTGAGATGCTATTGCTGATATTATAGTGCCTCAACCGATTGGGATCTCCTGGTGGATTATTTACACCTCCTGATTTAACAGCAAGAACGAAATTAGCATCCCTGATGTGTAATAACTAAA
The DNA here is from genome assembly GCF_964252035.2 of Podarcis erhardii. NCBI lineage: Eukaryota > Metazoa > Chordata > Lepidosauria > Squamata > Lacertidae > Podarcis > Podarcis erhardii. Next base: position 28,440,550 of record NC_138514.1, on the reverse strand, counting down.
GTGTGGATTTGAACTTGTATACGCAGCTCATCCTGGGACATGGCTTCATTGGGTGCAGAAGGTAACTAACTCCACTCTCCTGGCCACCATTTTGCATCTGGCTCCTCCCACTGCCTGCCATTTTGAACCTGGCCCCCGCTGGGCCACCTGTGGGTTCGAGTAAGACAAGTCCTGAAGACGTCCTATGCCTTGCTTTGAACAACCAGGTTTCAGGAAGCATAGGATAATTTTGCATAGAATGGTTTGTATTTGAAATGGGTAGTTTTGCCATACAGTATGCCATCTTTGTGTGTGTGTGTGTGTGTGTGTGTGTGTGTGTGTGTATTACATCCATTATGCATTAAATTTATGTGTAATGAATTATTATGCAGAACGAAACAACAGGGCAGGTTGGGAACTAGCTGAAAGCCAAACAAGACAAGTCAGCTGGGAACGGCAAGGCTGGGTTGAAAAAGCATTTCAGGAAAACGCACTGTAAACTTTATTATGGGAAATCACGTTGGCAAGAGATGGGACCGCACAGCAGTAGCTGGCGTCGCGCTGTTATTATAATGCATATAAAACACTTTTTCTTTACAGTGGTACCTCAGGTTACATAAGCTTCAGGTTACATATGCTTCAGGTTACAGACTCTGCTAACCCAGAAATAGTGCTTAAAATAAGTTACTGTTGTACTGTGGAACCATCTTATTCAGTACTAATAGAGGTTCGTCACCAGTGAGCAAGGTGCACTATGTACATGGTTTTGCCTTTTATTTCTGAGGTTCAAAGATCCTAATTATGCTCCTCTCTACTCAGATCTATACAGTGGTACCTCGGGTTACATATGCTTCAGGTTACATACGCTTCAGGTTACAGACTCCGCTAACCCAGAAATAGTGCTTCAGGTTAAGAACTTTGCTTCAGGATGAGAACAGAAATCGTGCTCCGGTGGCGCGGCAGCAGCAGCAGCAGCAGCAGCAGCAGCAGCAGGCCCCATTAGCTAAAGTGGTGCTTCAGGTTAAGAACAGTTTCAGGTTAAGAACGGGCCTCCAGAACGAATTAAGTACTTAACCCGAGGTACCACTGTACTAACGTAGCTGAGTCCTGAGAAGGATGTTTCACAGGAAGGAAAACAGCAGGAGTCCACCTGCCCAGTCCAAATCAAGGCCCAAGGTGCAGAGGGGCTTTAAAACTTTGCACCCTACTGAGGTCCCTTTCTGGAATGCCCCCCGCTCCCGCCCCCTGTTCTATGCATAGGAAGTAAATCTCTCATTTGCATTACTGGAAGCTTTTCTTCCAATACAAACAGGAGGTATACGGAGCTGCTGATAGGATAGGAAACACAGGGGGATGCAAATATTTACAGCACCTCTCTCTACCCTGGTTCCCAGTCTAGTTCACTCACCGCAGCTCTTCAGAGGCACTCTTTCCACTTGTGATTCCCAGCAGCTAGCCATGGGGGCCAGTAGCCATTCATAGCAACGGGGAGTTCTCCACAGAGAAGACGACTAATGGTATGAACGGATCTCATCCGGCTTGGCCCCTGGTGGCTGACTTTGTTGCAAGTGGGGGGCAGCAAATGGTTAAAGGGGACTCACCTCTGCGTCGGGGCGGCGCATTGCAGACATGGACTGAATGGTGCTGAGGTCATGCTCCAGTTTTGCAATCAGTTCTTTCTGGTCGGCAACTGTGGAGACGGCTTCGGTGAATTGGATCTGCAAGTCAGCACAGCGACCTGTGGGGTTGGGGGACAAGGCATGGTGCATTAAATAGGGACAAGTAACAATAGAAAAATAATTGGGATCTCTCAAACCTTGTGGTGGCAAGTCCGTGTTGTTATTATTTTTGGAAGGTTATTTCCATAAATACGAAGGAAGACAAGAAACGGGAGGGCAAGATTTAATAGATGCATAATAGATGTTGAGAGCCAGTGCGGTTGTAGCGGTTAGTGTCGGACTAAGATCTGACTGACTAGGTTTCAAATCTACATTTGGCCATGACCTTGAGTGCCAGTCACTGCCTCTCAACCTGACCTACCTCAAAGGGCTGTTGTGGGGATTAACTGAGAGGAGGGAGAATCATATATGCTACCTTGAGCTCCTTGGAGAAAAATTGGGATATAAATGTAATTAACAGCAACAATAACAAAAATAGGGGCAAACTACAGTAAATATAAGTGGTAACATGGACTTCTTGGGATCCCAGTGGACAACCACACACTTCAGATGGTCTGGCTTTCAGACATATTTGAGATGCAGCAAACAAAACAAAACCTTTTTAAAAATAAAAATTCAGTAGTGTGTTCATGCAGGTGCACAATGAGCTATACTTAAACAGCTAAAGCACCATTCTGGGTGGGATATTGCAAACAATAGAGAGCTAATTTTTCAGGCATGCCTCTCCTTACTGCTAAATAGTTTTGCTCCACATCTTCAGAGGGCAAAGACTCCCCAGATCCATGGAGACAGATAGATTGATAGATGACAGATATTGCAACGATCCACATTATAAATAGGATTGCCTAGTACAGAACCAAGCCACTAGAGGTCACAGTTTCATAAGAAATACTGGTATACAACCTTTTTTTAAAAAAAACACCACCACCACCACAGTGGCTTTCAGATTTTCAAGTATGGAATCTTGAGAACCAGAAGACTCTTGGGAGCCTTAACCTCACTCTTTTTCCATGTGGACTCAGCTGCCACAACCCCCCTGCAAGCTGCACAGGGTTCTAGGACATGTTCTAAGTGTCTGCGCTCACCACAGGTGGGGCACCAGCAGTCTCCTGGCCCTTCCTGTCACAATCTGAGCACACCTCTTAGATTCTTAGAACATGCCCTTCCTGTGGCTGAGCACTGCCAGGGCAGCCTGGTGACAGTGGGCAATGCTCATCTGCCTGTACCGAGCATGAGAAGTGGCGCCAAGGGGTTGGCAATGTTCGGCACCTGCTGAGACCCACATCCCTGCAGGAGGGCCCTTGTTGACCCCGGTCCCTGCTCCTCTGCCTCCTTGCTGGAGCTGTTAGGTGCTCCCTTGCCCCCGCTGGGCAGGTGAGGTGTGGCAAGACAGAGGAGCATCGTTCACTTGCCTTGCGCAATTGATCAACTTATTTTCTGTGTTGCTCGTTTCCAAGCTCTGCATAGGATCTCTCTTCTTAAGGAGACAGGCTAAGCCATGCAGGCTCCAGATTCCACCCCCCCCCCCCAAAAAAAGCATCACAGCCTGCTGGGACAAAAGTACAAAGATACAGTACAGCTCCCAAGGGATAAGAAAGTTTTATACAAAGACTTCCTTTACAAATAATAATTTTTAAAAATAAAAAAGTACTCTCCATCTATGACTTCCATCATACTTGAGAATAAAGGTTCCATATAGTCTTAAACGAGCCAGATATTTGCATATACTGATGGCACCAAGCGGCTGTATGCCTCTATCCTTGTGTATCTCTTTCCCCTGGCTTTTGACACCCAAGAAGTTTCCAAGCATGAGATTGCCTTATCCCACTCGACGGCTTTGATTCGACATCAAGTGGGCACTTTCGCTGCACTCTTTTTGGGGCTTACTAAAAACATTTTTGTTTAGACAAAAGCTTACCCAGACATGTAGAATGCTGATGTGTGTTTTTAGTTTATTGCTGATTTTAATTTTTTAAAAATAGTTGCTTTCAACAGTTTTTAACCTGTAATTTTATTGTTTTGTTCTTTTTATAAACTGCTTTGAGGGTTGTTGTTTTTATAAAAAAACAATCAAGTGGTGTATAAATTTTATGAATAGAATAATTAAATAAAACGTGTGGTTTTATGACCCACTTGAGTCTTGTGACTGATATAACTATTTTTAAAACTCAGTTTTAAATTGCCATAACCTGCTCTAGGACCTGCTGGTGAAGTGGAGATAACAACAACAACAACAACAATCACCACCACCAACATCAACCATCAACAGATCAAATAGCCTTCCTTTGGCACCAGCTCTGCCCTCTTTTTGTTGAGATTTTTGACTGGACTGAGTGGAAATGCCTTCACCCTCTGCAACATGGTCATCCTATCTGCAAGTGGTGAAATGGGGGTGAGGGTGGTATTTTTGTGAATTTACCAGCAGCAGTGCTCATGGCAGCTGCCATTCCTTCCCACAGAAGCCCCATAGACTACCCCCCACAAAAGAAACCCTAATAGCTTTAGAGAAAATTTGGCTCAGCTATGATTTTTGACCCCAAGTTAAAGCAGTTTTGTTTTGGGATATCTGAGGCCGAATCTGCTTGTTGCAGAGTCACAGACTGGCTGGAGACAGAGGAATGGTGGGAGGCACAGCTGGGGAACTGGGAAGAAGGCTCAGAGCTGGGGGGCTGGTGGTGGGACGATGATGAGTGGCCAGAGGGAGAAGACTGGAAGGAGGAGGTGTCTGAAGCTGAAGGGGGAAGAGGGTTTAGTGAGCAGGAAGCGTCTGGGGCAGAGACTCAGGGGTAGAAGCGAAGGCCAAGAGGCAGAGGGGAGGCAGGCTGCTGAAGAAGCCAGGGCGTCTCCCCCTCCTGCTGCTACCAGCTTCCCTCTCCTGCTGGCCTCCCAGAGCTTAGAAGAGGGGGGTGATGAGGGCAAAGCAAAGAGAGACAAGACAATGGAGTCTTAGGCTGCTGGAGAAGGACCTGAGGGAGCAGGACCCTTAGAGAGTGGCGGGAAGGCAGGGACCTTCTGTCTTCGCAACTGCCTCATTGGGGCAAGACCTACTGGGAAGAGTTGCTGGGATCACTAGGCCTGCGCTGTTTGGGTTTCTTTGAATAAAGTGTTATCTTCAGACAGAGGGCCTTCTCGGTAGTGGCACCCACCCTGTGGAACGCCCTCCCTTCAGATGTGAAGGAAATAAGCAGCTATCTTATCTTTAAAAGACATCTGAAGGCAGCCCTGTTTAGGGAAGTTTTTAATATTTAATGCTGTATTGTTTTTAACACTCGATTGGGAGCCACCCAGAGCTGCTGGGGAAACTCAGCCAGATGGGCGGGGTATAAATAAAAAATTATTACTATTATTCACTGACATTAGGTGTTTTATTGCTGACCTGTCCCAGACTCCAGCTCCTGACCCACAGTCTGCCCAGTTGTGTTCCCCTTTCCCACCCCCCGTCACTGACTCTGTGTGTGTGCTTTAACTGTTTATTGTATGTGCATCTGTACGTATTTTAAATGCCGGTTATGCTAGTTGCTGATGTGGGGACAGGCACTTCTGTGCATGCTTATTCAGGAGCCCCACCTGTTACATATTCAGTGGGTCCTGGATAAAAGTGCATAGGACTGCAGCCTCATTTCCTCTCCCACCTCCCTCCAAAGGGTCGGACATAATATATCCATTTCTAATCCCCCCCAACTGTCCTCTGAGCAGGTCTAGCCCTCCTTTTTTCTGTCTGCCCCTAGAATAATATAACTTAGGAACATAGGAAGCTGCTTTACGGAGTTGGACCACTAGATCTCAAGCTGGGCCCCCCGCCGAGTTATCCCATGGGGTTCGTAGCTCTCCTCCAACCGGCACTTGAAGGGATTTCATCTGCTGCCCTCCTCTGTCTTAGTGCTGAGGTGATGGCAAGCGCTTGAAAGCAGGGGAGTGCAGCTCAGTGGTTGGGCTTGGCCTTCCCTGCTTTCCTCCTTGGGGCCTTAGCAGAGCCTGGAGGGAACAGAGTCGCTTTTGGGTGTCTCCTTTGCTTGTGGTGTTTTTTATGTGGCACAATACATAGGGATTATTGGTAGGAGGCGGAATACACAGCATGGTGGCTTCTTTTGATTTAAGGCCCATGGCCCATCTGGTCTAACATCCTGATCTCTCAGTGGCCAACCTCCCATTTAAAATTCCTCCCATCAGATGTCAAGGAGATAACTAACTACATAACCTTTAAAAGACACCTGAAGGCACCCCTGTATGGGGAAGGGTTTTTTTATAAAAAAAAGTTTAATGTTTTATTGTTTTAATGTATTTTGGAAGCCGCCAAGAGTGGCTGGGGCAAGTCAGATGGGTGGGGTATTATTATTATTATTAAACCTGTGGGAAACCAGCAAGCAGGATTCAAGCACAAAAGCCCTCTCCCCTCCTGTGGTTTCTGGCAATTCACAAGCACAGCTGCCTCCAACTTCAGAGGATGAGCACAGCCATCAGTAGCCCCCTCCTTCATGAATTTGTCCAATTCTCTTTTAAAGCCATCCAAATTGGAGGCCATCGCTGCCTCCTGAGGGAAGGAGGTCCATGTTTTAACTTTGGTTGCACTTTCTTTTACCCATCTGGAATCTTCTGATGGATTTTAGCCGGCTCTATGCCAAGGACTGTTGGCAGACTTTCTTTTTATTTTATTGCCTTTTTATCATCTACCTTTTTCTTAATGGAGTTCAAGGTGGTTCTCCCTCTCCACAATAAACTTGTGGGCATGGCCTAGTGGGGATTTGAACCCTAGTCTCCTACTCTTAATCACTACTCCAAACTGGTTGTGTTCAGGTTCCTTAGTTTTGGCATTATTGGAAATTACTTCTGGTTCTCTATTGGGACAAATTGTGTGGATGGGGTTGCCTTATTCTTTGGTTATTCCTTTTCCCCTGGTTTAGGTTGTTTTTGTGGGGCTTGGGCTGGGGAAGAGCTTTGGGGGCTGTTTGTTGCTCAGAGTAGAATCAGCTGCTTATGCTCACTGCTTATGCTCGCTAGTTTATAAAATAGAAAATTTTAAGAAATTATAAATAAAATAGAATCAGATGAATTGATATACAAATAGCTTTACTTAAATTTCTGCAAGTAAACTCCACTCAAGTATACAATTGATAGTACTAATTCTATGTGTAGGAATATATTAGTGGCAATTAAAACTTGGATTTCAGTTCTCTTGGGAATGATTTCAATGGCATGCACTTTGAAATAAAACAAACATTGTATTTAGTTTAGTGATTGATTAGCTGGGTTGTTGATCATTGGTTATACTGGGGGGGATAAAGGAATGAATTTATAAATAAATAATTTTTTATCTTTCATACCTTTTTTGATTAATTGGGTTTTCAGTGGGTATACTGAGGAAATAAATGAATTTATATTTATGAATGAATGAATAAATGTATACTTAATACCTTTTGGAATTAATCACTAGGGTGGTTGAATGGTGGTGGGCACACTGGGGAGATGAATTTTTGCTGCCTTCTTTGATTTTTGGCACATTTGCAAATTTATTTGCGGAGGGCAAGGGGAGGGCAAAATGGGATGCGGTACAATATAAGGAAGAGTGGATACGGAAGATACAGACAATAGCAAATATACTGCAGTGGACCCCCCCCCCCAAGAAGGGCAGAGAGATAGAGTTTGTTCAAATGGAAGAAGAGGCTGGAATTTGGGAGCCAGTTTTCTCACACACAGCGCTCTTCCACCAAGTTGTAAACATCTCTTCTGTTGAGTGCAAGAGGCTTTCTCCCAGCGGAGGGGCATCTACGGATCCAACCTGCTATCTTTGTGTGTGTGTGTGTGTGCGCGCACACCAGGTAGGGGGAACCTTCCCCCCACCCAGATGCTGCCGAACTACAACTTCTGTCACCCCAGACCACACTTGCTGGTGCTGATGGGAGTTGTTGTTGTTGTTAATAATAATAAAAAATAATGATTCAATTTGTATACCATCCTATACCTGCAGGTCTCAGGCCGGTTACAACACAAAACCGCAATATAAAAACACAAAATTCATGATAGAAATGTAAACAACCCAATAACCCCCCCATACATTTTAAAAGGGCACTGCATGTCAATCAGCCAAACATCTGGTTAAAAAGGACGCTTTCGCCTGACGCCTGAAGGTGTATAATGAAGGTGCCTTGTGAGCCTCCCTGGGGAGAGCATTCCACAAATGGGGAGCCACTGCAGAAAAGGCCCTGTTCTCGTGTTGCCACCCTCCATACCTCTGGCGGAGGAGGCACACAAAAGAGCTGTAGTTCTGCAACGCTGGGAGAATCAAGTGTTTCCCCACCTACGGAAAAACACAGATTCCACCCCCCCCTTTCTATTTAAAAATGAGCAAATGTGAATGATGGATAGATAGATCTTGCGGTGAAAAGGCTGCCGTCTTCTCACAATAAACACGCCATCGTCACGTCCAACGTATTTAACAACCAGACGAGCGAAAACGGAACCCCTGTCAAAATGTTTGCTGCTTTTGAGTCCAGTCTGCCTGAAGAAAGACAACCTACACGTCGTTATGTTTGTATAAAAGATATTTACTTCAATTATCACACCTAGGGTGCTAGTGAATTATAATAATACATCATGTGAGTTTCGTACAGTGATATTGCTTCTCCATATCATATAGGGACTGTTGTACAGTGCTGAGAACAGAACATTGTATGGCGGGCCCAAGACAGGAAGGAAATGCCGCCCCCCCAACGGAGGGAGGCCCCCCCACTCCGTCACAGCCGGCCATATAAAACTTTTTTTTTCTTTAATAAACTTCTGAACAAGAAATAAAATGTTACAAAAGATGAAATCACAGCAACACAACGTGGGGCTTCTCAAAGCTACTTGTACAAAAAAAAAAAAAGACACTTTTTTTGGTCAATTGGGTCTTTGTGAGGATATTTCATTAAAATCTGTGATTGTGAATATAAGAAATGAGCGTCTAAAAACATCTAAGACTTAGTGCGTTACAGGAAAATAATAATAATAATAATATAATATTTATATATATATATATAAAATACTGCTAAAAATGTCGGACACCACAAGTACACGGGGGTAAAATGGAGCTTATCATCAATTTTTTTTTTAAAAAAAGAAAATATTCTCAGGAAAAAAAATACACCTTTTTTTTTGTTTCGAGTTCATTTTGTGCTGTGTTAGTAGTCAGGGCAAGTCCAAAGGTTAGCCCGATAAAATGGCAAGTAGTTATTGCACAAATGCAAAAAAATAAAAATAAAAACAAAAAATAAAATCTTCAGAGCGCATGACCCGCTGGGAAGGTCTCCTGTGCAAGTCCCCAGGTTTCAATGGGACGTGCACACAAGCCTCTTGAGGCGGATCGTGGCCTTGACTTAAAATTATATATATATATATGTGAAAAGGGACTTCGGGGAAGCAAACAAACAAACAAAAAATTAGGTTGCCATTTACTTTGGATTTAAAACGTCCAAATTCGCACACATGACATTCTCAGAGTGTTGTCCACAGAGCAGAACACACAGTGCCTTTTGGGCAGGGAGGGGTGGGGTGGGGGGAGCGCGGCAGAAAACGGCTTTCGACATTGGAAATGCATAGACTATTTGGAGAAGAAAGAATAACAATTTAAGGGGGGGGGGAAAGAAACACCTTTACCAAAAGCTCATTATTTTAAAAGTAGACCTTCCTTACCCCACCCATCACCAGTCCAAACTAGCGCAAGAAAATAAAATATAAAAAAGGAAGGGGGAAGTGGTTGGGTTTGGCTGGGGGCACGATCCACCAGGACCTCCTCCTTGCTCTCCAGAAGTTTACCAGACATGTTCCCACACGACTCCTGTTCATTTTGATCCTGTGCAGTTGGCTCATGCCCAGAGACCCTTCAAGGGGGCTGCTTGCTCCCAGAGAGGGGATGCACCAATTTGCTTCGGAGACTGAGGAAGGGCAGGGGTGGCATTCAGGGCTAGTCCTACTCAAAGTAGACCCACTGAAGTGAATGGATGTGAGTAACTATCGTTTGGCAAGCTCAAAGGGTCTACTCGGAACAGGACCTAGTTGAAAACAACCCCGGGGCTCCCTGGAATCACCTCACGGGTTTGCTAAATGAGTGGCAAGCCTTCTTCTGCACAGTAACGGGGCTTTTTAAAAACAAAAAAGGCAACTGTCCCCCATTCATTTTCTTTGTTTCTGCATAAGCTGCTGCCTCTCGTATTACCTCCTCAAAGAACAGTTGCACGCCATACCACTCAACTGTGTTCATCATTACAAATGGGCAGAGAAAGAATCCATACCTGTCAACTTTTCCCTTTTCTTGCAAGGAATCCTATTCGGAATAAGGGAATTTCCCTTAAAAAAAGGGAAACGTTGACAGCTATGAAAGAAACCCCCTCAGACCTGGACCAATTAGGCAGGGTGGTGCAACACCACAAAATGTACAATTATTTACTGTCTCCTTGTATTTTGACCACCATCAAGTGAGGGAGGTGGGGGAGTGAGAGAAGAGGAGAAGCAACATTTTGATTTTTGCCTCAGGCTCCAAAACTTATTGGGCCTTTCCGGCCTCTGTGGGTGGGGTCTCCTCATCCCCACTCCCTTACCTGAACAGCCCAGAGAATCAATTTCTAGACAAACCCAAAAGCAGGGTGAGATGCAAGGTTGACAGCTGCATGGCTCACGCCATCCTTAACCCTCGCCTGAAAGTTTTCAAACGGAGCACGTGTATAGTCATATTCCACGCCAAGCTGCTTTTTAGTCTACTTCTGGAGAGTTACTATGGCACATGGGGCCTGGTGCAGAGGCAATGGAAGGAGCAGAAGTTTCCTTTAAACACTCCCCCCTCCAAAAAAACAAAACCACACCCCTAGGGTGAGACGTCACTCACAGCATCACCAAAGTCAACACGCTCCGCGCTGCCAGATGTTAGCATGCGATGGGTATTCTCACATAGCAGAAACAGACCTTGCCATTTTAAATTTGGAAAAGACGCACTCAGGTGAAAGAGGAACCTTGAGGAAAGCAGTCTCTCGGCTGAAAATACTTTGCTAGAAATGGCAATGAACTTTGGGAACAGCAAAAAAATGCCTCTTCACGGACCCATTCCACAGACTCAAGGAGGCTCAGAGAGCTTTGTGCATTTGCTTCTTTCCTTGCCCTCCCCGCCCCAAGCTGTGTCCTTCTAAACTCTCAAAGCGGAAGATCTTTAAATTAAAAACGATTTTATACACATTTACAAAGTATCCAGAATATACAAAGGAATGATATGAGTCTTGGCTGACCACCTGAGGTGCAAGTCAAACCACGCAGCCACTCGCTTCGGGCAGCGTTGCACGCACGAGTCATGTAACTGGGTACACTTGGGACAGATATGTGAGCATGGCCGTTGCAGTTTTATGCAGGAAGCTCTGGAAAGCACTTTGGGAAATAATAATAATAATAATAATCTCATTACATGTAGGAAAGGCTCAATGTTTGTGCGAGTTTTCGGGATAAAACAAAAGATATGATATGCTCGTGGTACAGTTGATTAACAGAACCACTTCACGGATAAGTGCTGCTGCTGATGACTAAAGAGGCAGAAAAGCAGATGTTTTCCATTTGTTTTTAACAAGTCCCAGTTAAACTGGAATGAACTTATTGTTAAGTCCCTTTCCCCAAGAGACTAAGAACGAGATGCTTCAGTGCCTTTAAAGGTTGCATAAGACAGGGCGAGTATCAAAGTGGGTGGGGTGGGATGTTTGAGCCACTAAGTGCCTAGCAGATAACTTGCATGATTGTGTCTATCAGGCAGAATAATAGGATTGCACAGTTGGAAGGGACCCTGAGGGCCATCTAGTCCAACCCCCTGCAAAGTCGTAACTTTGTCTGTCCTGTCATAGCTAGGCTGTGCAAAAGGGCCACCGCAGAAGTACAATTTGGCAGGGGATGTCCACAACACATGTCTGCTCCCCAAATGGAGGCAGAGTTATGTAAAATTGAAATTTGGTAATTACCACTTCAACAGATTGTAGTTACTGGTCTTCAAATCCATTGATGACCAGCTTGGAGGAGTGTTTTGCAGTCACAAACACAAGAGGACAGATGATTACGACGCTTTACCAAAGGAGAACAAGATCGTGGCATGCAAGCAACCACGTGGCAAACCTTTCCTGTGTATCATTGTGCCAAGGAACGAGGCAAATCTATCCACACCTGTAAATGCCTAATAATAATAATTTAAAAAGCGGAGTGCAAAAAATTCTCCCTTGTTGCTTGGTAGGACAATGTCTTACTAAGTGGTTACATTGCAAACTGTGGGACATAACTAGTGCTGGTGCCTGGCTATTTCGCACTGTAGGCAAGGTTATTTTGTGCCATAGGCAACGTAAACTATTTGCATTGCCGTCCCAAAATTAACTTGCAATTTTCAAAAGCAGGTGTCTTGTAGAAATGACATTCTTGAAAGATTATCAGAAATTTTAAGATATCACATAAACTAATCTGTATAAAACTGTGCTCCTCAAAGGTCAGTACTGTGTCCCTCTGAGTAGTTGGCCTAATGAGAGTACCAGCCTTTTTGTAACCACTTGGTAAACGGTCATATACTCAGTGTTCCTAATACGGTGCCACAATTCCACCTGAAATTTCACCAATTATGGATGCCACAATTCCATCAAAGAGGCCACTGCCAGACACTTCAAAGACAGAGGAGCTCCTATTTGCTAACTTAACACATTCCATACAGGTTAGCTCCCTGCAAACAAAGTATTTCTTATTGCACAAAGATTTAATGCATGCTATTAAGTGCTTTAGAAAATTAGTGCCCCAACAACCCAGATTTCTGCATTTTTCTTAATGGATCCTGAATAGATAGGTATTCTCTGATATGTGCTGAAATCCAAATCTGTATAATCTAGACTGAGAATGTGTAAGAGTTATGCTTGTTAAATTGTTAAAAACTGGGGGTGGGGTGGGGTAATATAATAAAAAAGGAAAGGAAAGGAAATCCAAATCACTGGTTAATTTCAGATTAGAAGAAGCTCACAAATGCAAGTTTGTGAAAGATGTAAATGACAGCAGAATTTAGGACTTTGGACAAAGGAAGCAAACTGCAAAGCAAAACACAAACTTTCATCTAAATCTCCTAAATAAAACTCAATATATCTGAGAATTATAAAACAGTGTGTGTGAATAACCATTGCCCTTCTCTAGTAAACTTGGTTACTTAAATATAGCAAACAACTTTAAAAATGGGAAATACACAACCCTAATTTATTTTTTGAGGGGGCACGCTCTTATTTTTCTCCATCATAATAGACCACGGAACGAAGTGCATGATGATGATTTGCTTTCTTAAAGCCATGAATTTTAAAGCTTATCTCAGCCCTACTGGAATCGAGGAGACACCTTGAACAGCTTGCTGTATGCAGGCTCCGTATTTTGTAAGACCATGCTTGCCTCCACCTTCCAAATCTCTGGAGAGCAGAAACTCACAGGAGATTCCCTCTTTGTTCAGCAAGATGTCCAGCATGGACTCCTCATGTGCACAATTCCAACAGAGGGGCATCCATACACACACACACACACACACACACACACACACACACACACACACACATTTTGTGTATGTGAAGCTGTCTCCCTCACCGAAGAGACCAGGGGAGCTGGTTCAAGCATGACTTGTGTGTGCGCCCCAGTGCACAATGAATCCCTTGCAGGCATGAGTACTTGGTGTGTGCAACTGTGAGGAATAACTGGATCAGGGTGATGGGGTGTTAAAATGATGGGGGAAAGACTGCTATCCTGCACACAGGTGATGCATGCACAGCTACAAGCAGCATGGTGACATGCTAAGGCAGGGAGGGAAAGGTCAGCTTCAACAACTGAGGCCTTAAAATATGCAACCTTTTCCCCTTTGTGGTTACAAACCCTGCATGGCTGCTGGTTATTGCAGAAGGAATCAGCACCCTAAGCGTTCCAGTGTCCGTTGGTGACATTTTAAAGCTTGGCCTCCTGTCCGTGCTCTGACATTATCCCGTTGGATGCTGCCAATGCCAGAGGTACAGACGTCCTACATACATAGTAACTTCTGCAGAATATACTTCGAAAACCAAACCCCATAATGCTTATTCCGCACGTGTGGCTACAAAGACAATGGGTAAGCAGGCAAATGCATTTGAATCTTCACTGCATCATTGCTAATGCAGCAAAATTTAACTGCAAGCTTTAACGATTATGTTATTGAACAGTACAATCCTATGCAAGTCTACTCATAAGTAAACCATGCTGACTTGAACAGGGCTTTCTACCAGGTAAATGCAGCTTAAGGCAGATTTCATTGGAAGCAAGGCTCACTAGACATGTTTGGCTGAACAACAGTAGCAACTTTCTGAAGGTAAGAGCTGTTTAATAGTGGAAGACTGAAGGTGTTGGATTCCTTGGAAGTTTTTAAGCAGAGATTGGGTGGCCACCTGTCATGGATGCTTTAGTTGAGATTCCTGCATACAGGGGGTTGGACAAAATGACCCTCGGGACCCCTTTTAACTCTATGATACTATGATTTCTGAGTAAGCATGCACAGCACTAAAAGGGTTTTGTTCTGATATTAGTGGCAGCTTTCGTTTAATTGTGTTATCTCCAAAAAGCACCTGTAACATGCAAATTGATGTAACTGATTAAAAAGGCAGGTGGTTAATCTAGCATATGGGTATGGGACCAGTGGCCATGCAGATGTTCTTGGACTCCAGCTGATATCCGCCCCAGGTAGCATGGGCAGTGGTGATGGGAGTTGAGAGTCCAGCACTATCTCGCAGGCTCCCCACCTCTGATAGCCCTAGAAATTGCAGAGTGACTGCAAAGGACAAGGTACCTTAAAAGATGGTGCCACAAGTGGCTGGCAGGCGGCAGGCAACTTCACATGCTCATATAAGAAAATGCATGCCACCACGCTGCAAATTAAAGGTGCCCCCAAGCACTTGTGTTTATTTCAGCAGTTTCATAACAGAGTGGAAAATGAAGATGGGCAGTCCTGACAGGAAGTGGGCTGGCCGTTATCAAATATATATGCCCTGTTCTTCACAACTATATCCAGATTTTGCTATGCACAGGTTATGCAAAAGCCTCTCTTGTTTGATAAAAAGCACTGCATGTTTTCAAGCCATTGAAGATTCTTATTCAGGCGGTGTGCCCAAGAAGTGGAACAGTTTGTGCATTGACCAGGTCTAACTGCTGGCCATTCAAGGCTGTTCAAAGACCTACATTTTGGGCAAGTTGTGTTGATCCCAGCCATGTTCATCTGGAATTGTTTGAGGAAGTAGGTTGTATAATGAATCTGTTTCTTAAAAGGTAAGTAAATGGATGAACCCTGCAAGAATGACACGAGTTAGGAAACTCATTCTACATGCACTCAGAAATGATCCATGCAACTAAATACATTATGTTTTCACCAGAGTAACAAGGATAGCAAACTAATTAATAGGTTTAAGTAAATGAATATTTTTGAATTTAACCAATTAATTTCCAATTAAAACAGGATGTCTTGAGTATTTTGGTAATGACTGTTGACTAAAGAAAGACACGCTATTGCTTCGAAAACTATTTGAAGCGTATGTGCTCCTGCTGCTGGCTTCCATGCATGCTTATCAAGGGCCTTTGTGGAAATCTTCATACATAAATGAGAGATGCCCTTGAGCACATGGAGCCCTCATGTATGGGACTCCCAATATCCTGTTCCTTGCAGTTGTGAAGACTATGAACTGCATGGTACTCAGAGAGTTTGTAGCAGATCCAGGAGTACAGGTTTCCCTTCAAGGACTAAAAAATTGATATTTTTGTGTGGGGTGTGTGTGTGTGTCTAGTTTTTAAATGAATTAAACTAATTAATTTCTTCCATTATGAAACTTATTACTTCAACAATTTTAGCCCTAGGTGCTAGCCACTTTTAAGTGTGCTTGTGCAATACTTTTCTAAGATGCAAAGGTCCACAATTAATCTTTACAGTGGGCTGCAATGTCACTTGTTGGGCTCACAGAGAGCCTTGGGATTTTTTTTCAGTGGAATGCTAGACTATGCATTCAGATCCCAAGTCACGAAAAGAAGTGACTCATTGGACCAGACTGGAAGCACCCTATGTATTTCTGCTCAGAAGCCGGCACTCCTGGGTCCAGTGGGACTCACTCCCAGCCTCTGGGCATATAGGATTATATAGACCTGGGAGTGGAGTTTACTTAACTGGCAGCCTCCATTAGAGAAAGGACAAGAAAGGAAAGCAAACATGCAATGATGAGCATGTCACCCCTTCCGAGGCTGACATTTGCGCAGAGGGATTGCTTAACGTGCCATGGAAAGCAATAACACCTCAGAAAACGGAAGCAAACATGTAAGGTGGCAACTAAAATATTTAGCATTCTGCGTATGATGGAAGGAATTTTGGTTTCACTACAAATGGTGGCAAAACGCTACTAGATCAATGCACCAGCAAGTTAATTGCATTAAAAAGTCCCAACTGAGTTATAAAGAACCTAATTTCTTTAAAAGTCCCAACAACTGGGTGTGGGGCTTAAAAACTTCACCCCACTAATTTATTTCAACGGATTGTTTCCACGCGATATAATTAAGTGCTTACTGGTGCCTGAAACATAAGGCACCAGCAATCTGCTAGTCCTGTGGAGGGAATAGAGGTAGCTTTGTCCATTGGTGTTAGGCTCCTCCTCCTCCTCTCATAACTAACCTTGGAGATAGAAGACCTCCTGGATGTACCCCATAGGAAGTTCTAGTCCACAGGAGACCGACTAGGAGAGCTGTTCTCCTGGTACAGGCCTGGCCAGTGTTCACAATGCAGCTGGCCTGGGGCACATTTAGCACTATCCAGCATACAAGGGGTTGGATGCATAGAACTGTGAGCAGGAGGAGGGAGAGTAGCTAGCGCTGGTCCACAAACCTGTTCTGACTGTTTAAGCAAGTGCTGTGATAGTGTCCACAGCGGTTCCTGAGTCCCTTGCTTGTGTGCAAAGCTGGTTCTGCACTGCTTTGCCTTTCTTGCTCCAGGAATCATTCTTTGAGCTGGGGGCACCTACAGGGCATGACACCCATCAGATTCAACCCAGTATGGTTGGCAGTGGCACCTAGCACCCTCCCACCCTAAGGAGCCTCCCTCACTGTCTTCAAGGTTATATAACCATGAATAGGATGAGGAGGCCAAATGATAGGTCCTAATAAAAAGAATAAAAGCATGCATTGCTGATGTTGACAATTTCTTGCATTTGCTCAGAAAGTATCTGAATTCAAGGTGATTCTGCTCCAGGCAGAGCCTCACACAATCCAATACATTTCTTGGAAAGCAAGGGAGTAGAGTACAGAAATATTTTAGTTCTCAGCAGCGGTGTGGCACCAGCTAACCGGCTTCAACAGGTTTCCAAGGGCATCTAAGTGGTCATGGAGGTGTCTTAAGGGATATCATCAAGGAGGTGTGAACACCATTCCACCAGCCATCACTCCCTAGTGCTCAGAAAGGTTCTCAACTGCAGCCCAAGACTCTGAAACAAAACAACTTCCATGGGTCCTTTCTAAGGAGTTCCCCAACTCTGAACTGCCAGAGTACTGGGGGCTTTTGAAATGGAGCATGAGAGACAGAACTGCTGAGTGTCCTCTGACTGCTGCAATGCTAGTAGAGAATACATTTAAAAAAGAAGCAGCTAAGTATTGTGCTAATATTTTTTTCTTTTTCTTTATCTGATTTGATTAACACTGAAGCTGAGAGTGAGATTTCTTTGCTGTTAGAAAGGAGCGGGGGAATGCTTTTAAATCGCAAGGGCATCTATTGCTTATTTTTTGAAGCATATTATTCTCTCAACAGCCACACACACAAAAGATAGGAGTGCAACTCTAAGGACCACCTTTCTTATGTTGGAGCTCCTTCGATCTAAAGGTAGGGAGTGGCTTTTAACGAAAATGTATAGTCCTCTGGGAGGTTTACTCACTTCTTTTATAGAGACTGATTCTCTATGAAATTGAATATCAATATACGTATCAAGACTTTGAGATTAGACCACTGAAGAAGCCCGGAAAACTACCTTGGGAGTGTGCTACCTGCCTACCTGCAAGTTAGCTTGATCTTTCAGGTCTGCAGGTTAGTGCTCCTCCTCTGAGATAAATTTACTTGCAAGTCAGTGTCAGCATGCTTTGGAAACGTGGGTCAATACGACAGTTGACAAATAGTGTAAAGGGCTCTGGGTGCGGAATCCGTCCCCCTTTGGTGCTGTGATTAAAGCTACAGTCCAATGCACACTTCCTTGGGAGCAAGTCCAGGCCCGGCTCAATACATTGTGTGGTGTGGGAAGGACAAGGTGGTGCACCTCCCAACCTTTCCAAGCACAGAAGTTTTGCCCAGTCAGCTGCATCTTTCTTCAACACTGGCAATGGGGCGGCACCCTCTCATAGAATCATAGAGTTGGAAGGAGGCAGCTTTGGAGACACAGGTCAGGTTGCATGGTAGACAAAACTTGCTGCTGCTGCTCTCCATCTCCCAGCTTCCGCTGCCCAAGGTAGTTGCCACACTCTGTCTAATGGTAGGGCCGGCTCTGGGCCAAGTCACACTGATGTCAGCAGCACTTACTTTTGATAAAGCATTCATAGGATCAGCTCATTTCCACAAACTCAGAACCTAAAGCTGCTCTGCCCTCTCTCACCGGGACTGCTAAGTGCTCCACCACATGCATGTTATTAAAAGTTGTCTAGGCACACAGGGGAGTCGCTTGTGGGAATGAACAGAGAATTTGGAAGCCAATGCTTTTTGCAGAAGTAGAGCTGTGAAGAATTTCATGAGGCCAGTTATAGACAGCTCTATTTCTCCAAAAAGCATTTGCAAAGAGGGCTTCATTTGGCCTTTCCCCCCCTACAGGGGTGAGAAAAAAATACATTTTTTCAGAAAAACAGCACCTGAAAAAGCCTTCCTTTTAGGTGAATTTCACCCACTTGGAAATAAAGGGCCATGAAGGCAGTGGTGGGTCTTCATTCTCCCTGCTGGACGCCTTCTAGGACTGTACAATGCCTTGTTGGCAAACTGGAATTATTCTCAGTAGTGCGAGTGTGGCTTACTAAGTAGCATGAGCTGCTGTCTTCACCTTTGGGGCATTGCACAATAATCCATGCAATGCCAGACGAATCGTGTCAACGATTCTGGATGGGCTCTGGGCATGGCCTTAGTTCATGTGGGGCATTAGCCAAGGCTGCAGACTTGCATGAATAGTGCTGCCTTTTCAAGGAAACTTGCCTGCTATAATTGGTATTCTCAACGTAGATTCCCCCAAGGGCAGGGTTTTCTGTAGCACAGGTTGGAAATGTGCTTCCTCACTGAGCTATGGCCCTTCTGTTAAAATTCTCTAGAATATTTTCCCATGGTTTTTTTTTTTGGGGGGGGGGGGCTGGCAGGGTACTACTGCATGGTAGGAGGCTTCAGCCATAAAAAAACATTGCCAGGAGTTTGCTGTAAAAGAAAGTATTGGGGAAAGCGCCTATGCATGAGGTGCTGTACAATACAGAACTACACTTGCTGAAATGTGACCTCTTAATGTAGTTTTTCACCACCGTAACTAACAACTGCTGGTTTGTAATCCTTTGCGTTGCAATGAACTTGCCAGCCAGGAGCGGGGCCGTTATGCTAGATTTCCCAAGACTGAAAACCGGATTGCAAATGGCACACCTCGCCAGGATCCAAATCCAACCAAGCCTAGTTGAGAACTAATTGGAAAAGCCAGCCAAAACCTTCTTCCCAATGACACAAGAATCAGATTTTGGATGGAGAAGGCCTTGCACAGATGATTCTGTGAGTCCATGCCAGCCTTTCCCTTCAAAGCCAAAACAGAAATGATGGAAGGAACCAAAATGACAATACAGTGCCAAATATATACTGAAATCTCAAGCGCTTTCCTGCTTCAAATTTGCAGCTACTGGCAGAGCGGCAACATCTTCTTTGATTTGGCCTAAGAGTGCTTCAGTTCTGTGAATAAGGGTCCCTGCAATGAACCACCTGCCCTAAAGCAAGCTTTGCTTCTAGATTTTACACGAGACAGATCTGCTTGGGCCTAGGGAGGAAAAAAGGAAAGAGAAGGTTACACAATATTTACGATATGCTCCACAGGCACCAGGGTGGGGAGGGGAGGAGAAGCACAGCACATGAAAGACAACCAGAATTCTGTTATTTCAAGGCACTTCAATATTGCTTATCAGGATGGGTGGCAGAACTCTGACTGCTCGGCTAGGGCATGCTCTAAACCACACAAGTAACAACGTTATGGGATGCAGGTTTACATGGGGAGACATCAAATCATGGGGCCCTGACGGCGGCAAGCATCCTCATATCTATCTGGGAGGGGAGGAAACATCAGAACGAGAGATCTATTGCTGTAAGAAAAGATACAAACATCTGAAGGCAAGAACTGATTCCTTCATCGACTCAGACGCTTGGCCCTGATAAAAGTGAAGATGGGTAAGCTGACAGGAAGATTTGAAAAAGAGAGGCAGATCCTGTTTGGAGAAGCAAGTGGAGAATTCTCATGGCAGATACTGAGCAACCCCTTAGTCACGAGTCCCACTCTGATATGCTCACGCAAAATTCCATGCATATGTTAAGAGCTGCTGTACCACGGCCTTCATGTATGTGCCAAGAGCAGAAGGTTTATCTGCTAGGAAAGGGTGATTATGCCTACGTCAAGAATCACCAGCGCTTATTTACTTCTCCAGATTTTCTTCTGGAACAGCTGGGCTTTCTCTGCTGCCCAGATTCTCGTATCAGCCACAATTTTTGCAAATACGTCTCCTCAGATCATCATGGAACAAACCAAGAGCTGTCGGTGGACCTCAAGCTCCAACATTCAGACCCTCAAAACAGTTATGAAATTATAAAATTAACAGCAAGAAGTGGTCAAAGCAAGCCTGCCTTGCAGCCTCCTAGAGCCTTCGTCCTGGGCCATGAAAAGGCATTTTTTTCTTTTAAAGCTACCAAACATTTAAATTTGTGAAGATCTGAACTAAGTGCTGCTGTCAATCCTTGTAAAGAGACTGCAAAATACACAATTGCCTTTAAAAAAAAAAAAAAAAACACATGCAAGGAAGGTGGTTTCACGTCTTGTAGCCCCTCCCCCCATATCAATTACTAATGAACTTCAAGCATGTTGAGGTGTAATGTTGGGAACACATTTTTAAAACTCAGAATACCTTTCCCCCTGCCCCCCTCCCCATATCACAAAGAAAAAAATATCAATTAGAACTTAAGAAGCAATGAATGCACCATTAAAGTGTCATCAAAAGATGTTGACCTAAGACAAAGTTTTCCATGATACACAATACGGACCCCAAAAAATGAAAGAAAAGAAAAGAAAAAGTCTGTCAATAATATACAGTATGACAACTACATCTTGTAAATTATACCCAATACTGCCGGCAGTCTATCCCTCTAAAGAATATTTGCCCCCTTTCATCCCTAACAATCAGATAATAAAATACAGCACCTATAAATAAGCAAAAATAATATATATATACCGAAATCGTTCTATCGTTAGTTTTAAAGATATGGCAATAAAGGAGTCTAAATCAGCAAACTTGTAGAAGCCGTAACTGATAAAACAGCTTATTGAAAAAAGGTGGCAGTAATGCACTCTATGCGTGCAAGAAGTACGTAAGAAAATACAGACGTATAAAATTGCACACACACTCACGCACACACTCGGCTTTCCACACGGCTCTATGCTCACGCATATACACATAGACAACAGGAGGCGTCAGAGACAATTTGGAAATTTGATTTTGTACTTTGATCAGCCTTGCAGCTTTTGCAAAACAAAGTGGAAGAGCTGACAATTGCGATGGGCGCCATGCTTCTGCGCATGTTTTGGTTAGGTGTTCCGTGGTTTATGTTGCGATTACCGAATGCCACGGGCTCCTCCTGCAAGCCTTTCCTCTTTTTGTTAATGAGGACACCCCCCGCCATAAAAGGATGGTGATAATAATAATAATGATAATCCCACAACTGAAACTTAAGAGAGAAATCAGTGCTTGCTGTGGGACCACAGCCAGTGATTAACCAATTAGTTAAGGGTGCTGAAAGGTCCTTTTCTATCTTAGTGGGATGTGAGAACAAGAAAGTGCCCAGTGACTGATCTCACTGCCTGCCATCAAGACAGCTCACTGTCAGTCAGGAGTGGGGAACCCATCGCCCTTCAGATGTTGCTGGACTCCGACTCCCATCAGCCCCAGCTGGCATGGTCAATGGACAAGGTTGGTGGGAGTTGTAGTCAAACATCAACTCAGGGGCCACAGGCTCCCCACTCATGTTCTAAGTGCTTCTCACTGCAAGATGCACCTCCACTCTTCCCAAAGTGGTATCAGCCAAACGCTTCCATCCTTCTAGTCAACACCACCACCCTGCCATGTCCTACGTATAACGTAGGCTCATTATGACACCCACCTGTCTGCAACCAAGTGAGCTAATTTCTTTCAAAAGCTGGTGGTTCTTTTCCCATAGGGCACAAATGACTAATGTAGGCATGTGTGACTAGGCAGGCTGAAGACTTGTAACTGATTTGCAAGGCTGGCATGACGCAATTCAAACTGATCCGATCAAGTACCCATTCCAAGCTGTCTCCCACACCTCCTAGAAATGAGGTCTGATCTGCGTGCTCTGTGGTTAGAGGTTAAAAAGCAGATTATAAAATACCTAGATTTCAGATTTTTTTTTCCAGATTTCTTCCTTTTTCTGTCCTGATTTGGCCTAAAATGGAGTGTATTAAACAAATCCCAGCCCATAAAGAGACCAGAATTGGTTAAAGCTATGAAACGATGTGCACTACAAGTCAATTTTCTATTCCACTTTACAAGAAAAACACTGAAGTCAGCTACCACAAATTAAGATATTTTCCTGATGTGACTTTTCTCTTTTGTTTAAAAAATACGAGGAGTAAATGTGTATTTTTTTTTAAATCCCAAGTTTTAAACAATATTCTTTTCTTGAAAATATTTAGGAATTCAAACTAGTGTGTTTAGAGTCGGGTTGACTGTGCAATCTCTTAGTGGCAACTGAACAGCTACAAAAAACCTTTTTTTTCTTTTTCTCAAAAAATCTCCCCTTCCATCTTTTTTCGGTTTTCCTGCTTAAAGAAGATAATAGTGTATTGTTATCGCTCTGTTTAGCCATTAGATGGCGGATAAAAAGCCCCCCTTTTAAATATGTGGGTTTAATTTTTTTTCTTCTTCTTGTTTGTATATAATTTTTTTTTTTTTAGTTTTAAAGCCCACACCAAAGAGGAGGGCAGAAGGCAAAAGCTGTATGAGTTTTTTTTTCTTCCCCAGAAACTGTGGAAAATCACTTTAGGGCAATTAATAGAAACACTTCGGGGTACAAAAAGCTCGACTACACATTTTCAGTTTTCGTCCTTGAAAACACAAACATAAAACTGGGCTGAAACGCTCCTTTCGTTTTCTATATGCACCTTGGCCTATGGCATTTTTGCCCCGTGGCCTGCAGGGCTGTAAGTGCGGGACACAATTAAAACCAGAAGAGGTCCAAGTGTTTTTTTTTTGTGTGTGTGTTTTTTGTGTTTCACTTCCCCAGCTCCTCAGAGTTGGGTGAGCTTAATCTCAAAACTCCCACTCCACGGGCTCCTCTCGACTTGCGGCCTTCTCTAGGCGGTGGATTATGCTGTTCAAATTCGCTGCCTTCTTTTTCCTCAAGGTGTTGTCCCGCGTGTTCTTCGAGCAAACCGCCTCGGAGAAGCCGAACAGGGTCTGGAGGGAGTTGGTGGCTGGCGTGGAGCTGGTACTTGGCACAATGGGAATTTTCTCCACACGTTCCCCTGCGGCCTTGCAGGAGCTCTCCCCTGTAAGGAGCGAGGTGGAGGCAGCTGAGGTAGAGGCATCCTCTTCTGGAGCAGAGTTTGGCGTCGTCTCCAGAGTTTCTCCTGAATGTAGGGAGCCCGGCGGAGAACTCGGACGCGGCGCTCGGAGCCTCCCCTCGTCGTCAGTGTCGTCCAGGCTCTCCGCCCCCAAGTGGAATGTCTCCGTTTTCTCCAAAGATCCGGCGTCTCGCAGTGCCTCTTCCCCTGCATCGAAAGCTGACGCTGCTCGCCCTCCCTGAGACTTTGTGGTTGTGTTGCTGCTGTACTCGTCGGCTTCCAGGCGGCTTCCCGGCTTCCCGTCGGGCGGGCCCTCCGTGTCCACCCCATCACAACTGTCTCCTTCGGAGCTGTGAACTGCCCGGCTGCTTCTGGCCGAAGGAGAGTCGCTGGACCCAGCCTGGCTCTGGCCTCCCGCTTGGATCTCTTCGATAA